>NC_066324.1:4855578-5473912 GCF_022539315.1 Serinus canaria | reverse complement strand
GTTGCCTGGCAGGGCTCTCCAGAGCCGGTGAGGAAGCGAGGATCTGACCCCTTTCCTTAGAGTCATTGATAATAACTTCCTGGAAAGGCCTTTTATTCCAGGTCTGCAAACCAGCCCTGAGTATTTATGGCGCATTTCCAGTATTGCTTCGCTGATGGGATCAGGTCACAGGGGGAGAAAAGGAATAACTGAGGGGTTTTATTTTTTTCCTTTTCAAAGCAATGGCTCGCATGGAAATGTCCCCAGTCACAGGAATAAACATTTCACGATCCTATTCGCAGTAAGCTGCAATGTCTGCAGCCAGCTGAAGAGGACTTTAAGTCAGCTCCACTATTTTTCAAAGCTGGCTGAAATTCCTCAACAGAAATATTTTCTCAGCAAAATGTAGGTTTTCCAGGAAAGAAAAAAAAAAATTCAACCTTCTTACATCTTTTTATGGGAAAATGTCAAAATTGGATGAAAATTTCTAATTTTCTGATGGGAAAATTCAAAAGGAAATGTTTTATTTTCAACTGACATTTTGACATTTCTACTTTTGGAAGCGTTGAAAAATCTCTAAAATGTCGACATTTTGAAATGTCCGAAATGTCGACATTTTGAAAAGAAGCATTATGTTTTCTTATTTGACATTTCCAGGCAAAGAGTTTAGTTTTGATTGAAAATGTCAAAAACATTCGTATCCTGGCTACATTTTCTTCCTCAAAGACTTTTTTTCCCTTCATATTTCAACTTTTCATCCCATTTTAGAATAAAAACAAACATCCTGACTTCCCATTGAATTGAGATTGCATTTTTCAAACAAATGGTCATATGTACTCTGTAATCAGCTCTCTGCTGGCAGGATTGCTTAGCTACAAGGCTGGCCTATCTTTTGGGGATTTTTTTTTTTTTTTTGAGGGTAGTGGGTGAGGGGGAATGAGCCTGCATTAGATGCATTTCACTTGTCTTCTCTGTACAATTATATTTCAATTACATTATGCTTCCTACAGGATTATTGAGCTCAACAAGCAATCATTTGTCTGATTGCCCAGAGAAATCATGGAAAATAAGGTGGGGAAGGACCTCCAGAGGTCATCTTGTACATCCCTCTGCCTAAAGAACAATCAAGTGCTTTTACATAATTCCTTACACACTCCTGTTCAATCCATTCTTAAAGACCTTCATCAATGGAGACTCCACTATCTCTCCAGGAAATTTATTCTGTTTCTTTACTTTTCTTACTGTAAGAATTCTTTTCTGGTGTAAATTCAATCTACAACAATACACCTTGGTATCATCCTCCCATATTCTTTCGTCTTTAGAGCTGTCTTGTATGAGTTTAAAGACACTTTCTCCAGAAAAGGGAGAAAGTGTCTTTAAACACTTTCCAGTGCTTTCTCATAAGCTTTTGTTGCTTTTCACCCAACATTATTTATTTCTCCTCATGGCACAGCCATGCCTATTTACTAAAGTAATTTTTTTTTCTATCCTTGGGTCAGAGTATGTAGAACTATTTGCTTTCAGAATCAGATTACTGCATCAAATGGGCTATTAGTCTCTTCCAGACCTTCCACTAGTTGACAGCATTCAGTGGTGATTAGTCCTATCTGTCTGGTAACAGCAGAATCCTACTCAGGCCTCAGTAGATGCTCAGAAGTGTAAATCACACATTGGGACACTCTGGATGTGTGGCCCAGAGTGTTCATTTGACCTCTACATATGCAACTGGCAAGATTATAAGGTGGAGTTTGTCTATTTGAGGACAACAGAGTTATCCACAGGACAGGGACAACCTAGTCCTAGGAGGAAGGTTGCTTGTGGGACAGCCTCCATGGCACACAGCTTCTCCACTGCGCAAAATCCCATGTACTATAACAGCTTCATCTGACCTTCCCTGGGGCTGGGCCCTGCAATCCTGCAGGAAGAGCTGCAAACATGAAGTGAAGGACCAGTGCCCCTCCCTGACCTGCCCCAGCTATGCCCCAGCAGGTGCTGGAAGGAGTAGGATCTCCCAGGTGGGTACTGAGCTAGCACAGCTGTCCTGCTTGGACTTTTCTCCTCATTACTGGGATTCCTGGATGTATCCCTTCTGGCCCTGTGACCCAGCACAGGAGGAGTGTATAAAGAACTTGGACAGCAGCTACCCTACCATGGAGCATGCAGCTACCCTACCATGGAGCATGCAGCTACCTGAATATCTGAAAGCACTTTTGAGACTGAAAAATATCTATGGGAAAAGCAGGAAGAAGACTGCACAGAGATTCAAGGCAGAGTTTCTTAATATATCATTATTATTGTCTGCCAAAGCTGGGGTGCCTCTGTTCAAGCCCAGAGATACCATTTCTTACCTCTCAAAGCAAAAAAATAATAAAATTATAATTACGAGAATTGCAGTAGAGAAATGGAACACCAAACTTTAAAACAGAGTAAGAAAAAAAAATTCTCAACAACAATAATAATAATAATGGTCAATCATAAACTGATATAGTGCTGGCTTTCCCTCCCTTTTCGCCACCTTACAGGATATCCCGTCTAGCAGCAGGAACAAAACGTGGAAATGAATCAGTCAACAGAGCATTTTCTCCCATTAAAGCTGTTGGCAATTTTGACCCGTGCAGGGGAAGTTGCACATTAAGATGGATATTCCTAATCTGTAGGGACAACTGTCCTCACTGTGGGATGTAGCCTTTTTTTTTTTCCTCTCTCTTTTTTTTTCCTTTTTTTTTATGCCAAAGGATGTCATAGGTGAATGCATTTCTGCTGTGCACAGTGCGAGCACACACACAGCAGAAAGGCCTGAAAATTGTTAACCCCTTCTTATTTTAGCTGGATATGCTGTTTTCATTTCTCTTTTCCCTTCTGGTTTTTTTTTTTTTTTTTTTTCATTCAGCATGCAAGAATCTACCAGTTCTCTGGCCTACTACTATTTACTTTAATAATGCACAGTAAAGCTATTATTTTCCAGCCTTGGGAAACTTTGGCTTTTATTTTCTCTTATAATCCCATCGCTGATAACCAGTGACAGCAGAAGAATATTAAGGTGCTGGAATAGATTCACTTTCCTTTTTAACATTCACAGGTCTTCTACATTTGCAAGGTGGGACAAAGTAAGTTTTGTGCCTAAAAAAGGACCAGGAGTCAGAATTGAAGTTTTTCTTTCCTGATTCAGTAGTGACTGGAAATAGAGACTGTTCATCACTCGTATTTGTGCCTCAATTTCTTTATATCATCCCTATAAGTGTTATCTAGTAAAATGGTCATGTATCATCCAAACAAAATGATCAAAACCCAGGAGAAAAAAAAAAAAAAAAAACAAGACAAAACCACGATCCCTGTTTGTGAATAAAAAGTTTTGCTGTCCAGGGACTAAAACAATGAGAAATTCAGAGTTTCCTTATGGTCACATGGGATCTGTGGAAGAGCAAGGTCCTGAGATCAGCACTGCCTGGTATCCCACTTACATTTTATACCCTGGTTGATTTTTCATTACGGCAGTAGTTACCTCCTAATCTAATGACAGTTACTCCACTCACCAGGGGCGTGTAAAGACCAATTCATTCCAGATTGGAAAGTTCTTTGAGAAGCCCTGAATGGAAGGTGCTATAGAAGTGCAATGTGTTATTAATAATCTCTCCTATCTGCATAAATCTCTATTGAATCCTCCCGGTATCATTAAAAGTAAAATAATCCCTCAGCACAGCTGAAGAGCTCAAACCTTCTTTTCCCTTTGTAGGTGTCTGGCTGTTTGCTAAATGGAAAAAAAAAAAAAAGGCCACACAAAACGCTGACATCTTTTTGTGACCCTTGCAGAGCTACGTAGAGCTAATGAGTTTGTTTTCACTTTTGTAGATGAAATTTCCAGGGGCGGAGGGAATCCGGGGTGGTGCTGGGAAACCGCGGCGCGGCTCCCCGGGAACTTGGCTGAGACCACCATACTTGTTTCATGTGTGGCCTCCCTTTTTGCCTCATTGGACCAGAATTATTTAATGAGGCCTCTGAGAAACCCAGCCCTGGTCCCTTAAGATGGAAAAGGATCGTGTGGAGCTCTGCTACCAGGCCACACAATTTTCAGGCTCCCTTCCTTGCAAGAGGCTGCAACAGCTCCATCCCTTTCTGCAGCTGATGGTGAAAGTGGGGAGAAAGAGAACAATAACAAAACAAAATTGCTTCCCACAGCTGAGAAAATCACCCTCCCTTTATTATTTTTTTTCCCCTTTAGGAAAGAAATAAATAAAAGGGAAAGAACCCAAATGGGATCTCTCCCTCTTCAAACATACAAATGATCTTATGTTAGCAGTTGGGATTAAACATCTGTCTGGTGGTTATGTGATCATAACAGATGCTGTGTGCAAACGTTTCCTGCTAGCTTTGTTTTGGTTAATATTGTTTGTGTAGCACATTGGGTTATATTCAGCTGAAGGGATACAGTCTGTTTTTCTTCCCCCCCCAAACTTCTGCTGAACTTCAAGCAGCTTCATCATCTTTTTAAAAAGAAATTGGAGGCGGGGGTGGAGGGGAAGAGGGTCATTGACTGATGTCATGTGGAAGGTGATGTCACACAGCACTGATGAAATGGCAATCCACCCGGGTTTTGAGCTGCTTTGATGTTATGTTAGGCCTTTTTCCTCTCTGTTAGGTTGCCCTTGGGTCCACTTGGCCATGCAGCTGGAAATAAATACAGGGATATTGTAATGAGTTTTGCTGTGCAACTGGAGGACCCCGGAGCTCAGCTGCTCGGGATTTCCATTGTTCTTTCTGAGAAGCCCTGTTTCCAAATGGAGCCACATGGATGCTGACACTGCAGTCCTTGAAGGCATTAAGGCTTTTCTTTCTCCAGGATGTTTTTATACTCCTTCTCCATCTGGGGAAATTGAGGCACTGAGTGGTGTCCTGGTCAGTGAGAACATCAGCAGAACAAGGAGCTGCAAGCTTCTCATCCCTTGCTTTAACCTCTGTTCCATTAAGTCTTACAGGTAGGTGTGAGGCTGCCCCACTTGTTTCTTCCTGGCTGAGGAACAGCCACTGTGTTTCCACACTTTTGCCTTATTACTTTCCTACAGTGGCATCCAGCTGAGCAATCCTCCTCTCTGCAAAGTTCCATCAGGCATTTTGACCACAGCTGTGGCTCAGCACAAAGGCCCCCCCCCGACTGCAAAGCAATGCACCTCACTGCTCAGGTGCCACACACACCAGCACCCACCCTCAGCCTATTATAAAAGGGGTCCCAAGAGGTCTTTATGCCTCAACCAAAAAGGATAACTATTAATTCATGTCATTGGGAATAAATGTCCCTTTCCCCCCCATCATCATAACCTTGCAAAGCCCTGCTGAAACAGCCTGGGTTGTAGAATTCGGTATTGAAGGACAAGGATTCTGGGATCTCTTGCTGATGTGTGAGGGGAAAGAACCCAGATTGCAGGGACTGCTTCATCCTGCAAGAGGATAGTGGCAGTTAGAGCAGACGAGTGGCTATTCCAACCTGCTCAGCCTGGCATCTATTCCTTGAGCTCTGTCCTTTTCCCAACTGTTTCACTTTACGTCTCTAAATGTCCGGTTGTGGTTCTTTCTGTGTTAACATTTGCCAATCATCTCTAGCCAAGGAAAAAAAGAGATTAAAATGATTCATGTTAAATAGCTTCTGGGCAGCCTTTTGCAACAGTGAGGGACTTGGGGTCTTTTCACTATAATTACTTTGAAATGTGACTTCCTTTTCCTGGAAAGGAGGGCTGGTCCAGTGAATGAAATACCCAGCTGGAGGCTGTAAAAGTTTTTGTTCAGTGACTGTTTCAACCACAAACCATTTCATATAAAATCAAGAAATTTATTTTAATTCCCTTGTGCCTCAGTTTCCCCAGCCCTAATTGTTCATTACTGCCTTTTTTAATAAATAGTTTTGATGAAACAACATTCCTCGGTGGAAATTGTTCATTTAAACTTCCTTCTTTCACCTCTTCGGAGCACTCATGCAATGCCACTATACTTCATGTGTTTTTTAGGAGAAGTGATTTAATTAATCTCAATGAGTTACTCTAACATGGTGGTGACTGGGATCACATGAGGGTAGGTAGCTCTATTCCAATGAAATTGGTGTCTTTCTGAAAATATTACAACTAGTTTTGTTCATGGGGAAGGCAGCAGCCTTCCATGGACTAAATTTAGGAGCGCAAAGATTTTCAGACAAGAGGGGACAAAGAGTCCCATAGCCACCTTTTAGCACTAAATAAGAGGATAAACTGTATGAATGCTACATTTATGAGCTCCAGCTTATCTCATGTGTGATGGGAGTCAGTTGGAAATTAAAATTCATCCAACTGACTGTGACCACACACATAGTCCATTGGAAAGGAAAAGTATGTTTGTGCAATTGTGTTTCCATCTCCAAAACAGCCCTAGCCTTGCTGGGCGGCCAAGGTCAAGAGTATCCACAGGCGTCTCCTTCTGGTCAGTGGGGAAGGAGATGGGGGCTCTCAGGGATCTCCCACATTGCTGCATTTCCCTCCCCACCTCCAGCACTTTGTAACTGAAATAAGGAGGCACAGGGCTGGGGCTGGGCTGTGTTTTTATGGGCATTGGAGACTGTGTTGGGGAGAAACAAAGAAAACGCCTCAGCAGAGCAGCATGGGGGGGAAATTTCCCCTCCAGGAATCAGGACTGTGGCTCTGTGACCAAGCAGTGACCCCCTGTATCCAGAGCAGTACCTGACCAGTGTTAAATCTACTGAGAAATGGCTTTAGCTAAGTCACCTGCAACAACATGCGGGCCAGGATACCCTCACAACCGGCTATTTATCGTGTCACCAAGCATATAAAATTATTCCACATGTTGGCATCCACTAATTCAATAATCTAGTAATATAAATTTAGATAATAGACATTAATACCACATTTCAAAATACACCCACAACATTTATTTCTCTCTCTCAAGAAAAAAAAAAAAAAAAAGAAGCACACATTGAGAGGGCTCTCCTGATGAAATAATAAAACCCATTCTCATCTAGAAAAAAGAATCATTATAGGAGGATGGTAATTTACTTTATATGACCTTCAATTGATTATTCTGGGCCTGCTACACAAATATCACAGGAGCTATTGATCGTAAAACCTACCAAATAGATCTCTAATAGCTTTTACTGAGGAAAAATAATTATGCCAGTGCTGTGGTCAAACACACATAAACCAATGTGGAGGTATTAATGTATAGTATTATTACCCATCTGTCTGAGAAGTATGGGGAAGATGCTTCGCAGTAACATGCTCTGTCTAAGCACCATGAAGGCTCAATATCTGCCTAACAATTACAGCCAGTTATACTGAAAAATTGATTACTGTAAGTAAAAGCTAAGACTGGAAAGCAGAGGCTGGAGCTTGCTTAATAAAAGTAGAATAATAACAACCATCATCCTAATTGTGGAGGAGTTCTGCTGTCGTATATGCTTGGAGCTGGAAATTGAATTCTCCTCTGGTGCCTGCGGCAGGGCATCATTTCAGAAGCAAAGGTGTCCACCTTGGCTGGCCTCGAGATGAGGGATCAATGCCTGTGAAAGGCCAGGCTGTCTCAGTCAGGGACAGAATACTGTGAAAAGAGCACAAAGAGCCAGAAATTCGCCACCCCTGCCCCCAAACCCCACCCCAGGAGCCCCACCTTTGGTGGGGAAGTTTGGTGGTCTGGCGGGGAGGGGTGTAGGGGTGGGTGCAGATTGTGACGAGCCTTGTTGCTGCTGTTACTTCTAAAGGAATTGATTCCCTCGTGGGAATCTGGCAGCAGTTTTGCAACTGATTTCATTGGCAGAAGGATCAAAACCTAAATGCTGTCTCTGTGCCATGATGAAAACTTTAGATTTTCTCTCTCTCTCTCTTTCGCCATATGCATGGATTTTAAGGCATGTCAACTTAAAAATTAGATTGATTTTATATAAATCTTATTAAAATGTAAGTAAAGTTATGGTAACTCAAGGGAATTAGGAGGAAAAGTGTGTTTTGCTCTATTTTTTGCAGTTTTGTTCCCTTGAGTTTTGGACTGCTCGATCTACTCTTTCTGTTACAGCAACTTAGTTCCACTTTCCCCTACTTCTCTGGGACTCATTCCTCAGCATAGGAAAATTAAAGGAAAAAACCTATAAAACCACCACAGAACTTTTTCTTTCTTAATAAGGTAATTAAAATGCAAATTTTTGAATAAGGCTTTATGATTTGGTGTTTTATGTACAGTGCTTTTAATGTATTAAAAATTACCCGGTTTCAAGTTGGCAATGTCCCTTAGAAATTACTATTAAATAATATTCTAGTATTCTGAGGTAAAGCCTGAAAGACAATTTATAATCAGAACACTAATGCAATTGATCAAATATTTATTTATCTGGAAAACAAGTGATAATTAGTAGAAGGCTAGCATAGAAAGCCCATCCCCTTTTTTAATAAAGAAATGCCTGTGCAATCAAAAATGTGGAATGCAAGGATGCTAAACTCAAGGGATCCATACTAAAGAAGAAAAAAAAATGCTAATTGAAAGAAGTGCTGAGAGAGTCAGAGGAATGTTCCTCATTCCCAATTTTGTTTGAAAAGCAGACAGATTGCACAGTATCATCCTCCAAGCGAGGCTCTGAGACTGAACTGGGGACCAGAGTTCACCAGTGCCTCATCCCGCGCCAGGAGTGACATCACAAAGGCAGAGCCAAGGCTGGCGAGGGCTCTCCCAGCCCTTCAGAAACAATATGGTTCAAATGTTAATTTCTCTTCCTTTTGGTTTGTACCAGTTTGTGCTGTTAACAAAGTAACACTCAAAGGCTGGAGTCACTACTATCTTTGTGAATGATTTATGATTTGCACTCTAGAGATAAGCAATTTCCATGCCAAAAAAGGGCTTTTTTTTTTTCCTCCTCTTTTTTTTTTTTTTTTTTTTTTTTTTTTCCCTTAGAAGCAGACTGTCAGTGCTATGGGGCAGGGGGGAAGAAAATCATTAGCAAGACCTCTGTTGTTTGTTGGGGCTGTTTCCCTTTTGCATTTTCCAGGGAGCAGGTGATGGAGAGTTGATGGGCCCAGCTCCGTGGATTTACATCAGTAATGATTTTGGGCCAGAGTGGAGAGTCCTGGAGAGCAGTGCCTAGACCCCCTTTGACCTTGAAACTGCTATTGATTTAAAATCAATAAGATAGCTTAGGTAAGCTGGTGCTCACCAAAAGGAGTAGGTCCTCTGCAGGGGCACAAATGTCATCATTTCATGCAGACAATGAATCATTCCAGCTTTTCCCCATCTCCCCCTCCTCAAAAACCTGTATTTATCAAGTTTTTTGTACACTGCCCAATTTCTGCCTAAGAGAAAAGCCATTTCTTGGGTATGGTTAGAGATAAGGAATACAGTCAGCTGCCTTTCCTGGAAAGGAAAGTGCAGAACAATGTGGTTTATCTGTACTTAAGACATATTTTCTCCTATCTCCAAGATGTTTTCTTGGTTTTGGACTATTTTTGTCCCAAAGAGTACAACAGCAGTGGAGCTGGAAATCTCTGTTGCACTTCAAGATCATCTGTATTCTTTCTCCAAAAGACTTGGACAGGTTTTTAAACTATTAAATTATTCAGTATATGAATATTAAAGTTACGTATATTTCAAGTTTCATTGGAAACTAATTATAGTCAACTGACATCATATATCACAGTCACTGACTTTTTTTGCTTCAAAATGCCATGAACAATTGCAATATACCTTGTAACAAATACACCTCTAGTATCATAATTAATTTTTTTAAAAAGAATTCATTTGCAATTTGCATATGAAAAAAATGGCATGTTTTGCCACTGTATTAATTAAAACCAGCTAAGAGTGTTCAAAACTTTAATTCAGCTCCAAACACAACTAAGTCCTGTCCTGGCACATTGTCTGGATAACATTTAATGACAAAATCACAGATGCTCTAAGTACAATGCAGCTGAAGGGCAAGCCTCACCAGTAGCTGGAAATACCAGCTAAAAAAAAAACCCCAACATCTCCTAAAAAAAAAAAAAAAGAATACCTGTCATGATTAGAAATAAAAGAAATAAAAGAAACAGAGTCTTCAGGAAAGCCTAAGTAGTAACACTTCTGGAGAATTAATATTCCAGATGTCTTTTTTTATTGAGCTATTTTCAATGGTCCTTATAATTTACAAAAAGGAACAAGACACTTTTGGTTACAAATTTATGGGCTTAACTCTGAGCTCAGTGTGTCCATGGGTGTCTTTCCACTGACTTCCCTGTCTCCCTGAGCTCAGGTGTGGCTGCTACAGGGAAAAACACCTTGTCAGGGATGGTGTCCTGCCACACGCGGGCTGAATGGACAGACACTAAAAGCAAATGGCAGCATTTAAGTGAGATGGGAATTTAAGTCCAGCAATTGAGAAAAAGGGATGATACAAATATGAAAGTGCAGCAGGGATGACAGGGAAGAAGGCAGGTATTAGGTAGGGCAAAAAAGCAGGAGGACAGTGGTAGTGAGGGCATAAATGGCCATGTGCCTATGGCAGGAGGGAAGGTCCTTGGATAAAGGCTCTCACATAGCTGCCAGTCACACCATTTTAGCTGTTAGGTACAATTAACCAGGTCAGTCCCTGGTAATTATTTTGTCACAAAAACTTCTCACTGGCTCTCAGATTGATTTGGTTTACAAAAGGCAGCACATGCCGACCAAAGCAAATTCAGTTCTCTAACGGAAAACTATCACAAAATCACCTAGTTTTTTCAACAATCGGGGCTGGGTCTCAGCTCTGGATTTCCACACTCCCAACCTCAGAAAGAACAACAGAGAGAGAGAAACCTCGACCTCCCAAACCCACAGAAGCAATACCTGTCCGTTCCTGACTTTAACACGTTCGGCTGATCACAAGGACACCGTTAAGGGTGTTATTCTTACTCAGCAATGAGAGCGGGAGAGGAAGAGAGCACACCGGTGCCAGGTCAGGGTGCAAGGCCATCCTGCCGGCCCGCGTCCCACCTGCCCTGGCTGATTGGTAATGCTGGCTGTCGGAGCCGCGGCGCGCACGGCGGGAGGATTTGGGGATGATTAATTGCGCTGTCTTCCGAGCGGAGAGTCCGGAGCAGCGGGGTTCTTCGTGTATGTAAATACACGTGGGCTCGGCGCTGCACCCGCACCGGCTGCAATGAATAAAAGGACTCAACAAAAGGACTCGACTCCCAATGTTTAGATGTCGAAGATTAGTTTCTATTATGTCCCAGTGGGAGAAAAAGGAATATGTCATATGGGAAACTGGATAGGCTTCATGTTGCAGAGCGGGGAGAGAACCCGCTTTGCCGGCGGGGCTCAGCTTGTGCTGCCACTGCAGTGGGTTTGCAGACCCCCAAAAAGCCCAGGTGCTTCCACGGGTTATAAAATATAACTCTGCCCATCTGAGAGTTAAACTGTGATTGCTGCTGCGAGCGGCGCACGGCGTATGAAAAAAAAAGTAAAAAAAAAAATAAACCCTTCAGAATTCAATCGTCTACCTAAAGAGCCGGTTTCTGGTTTTCTTACTTATAACTTGCTCCGATGTGCACAGCTGTTGTTATATTGTATGGCATTAAAATCATAGTAAGAATTTTATTTTGTGTGAAAACGTCAGCTCAAAAACCACCGTGCAAGGAAGTGTCCTTTAAACAGCAAACAGCAAATATAGGAGAATTTCGGGGGTTTTGGTGAATAATATGAAATTAAACACTCCCCTAGCATTCCTCTTCCCCACGAAGATTGTGATTTTTCCTATATTTTTTCTACATATTAATTTTGTACTCATTTATTGCATCAAAAAACATTTCTTAGATGGGAGTAAATCTTCCTTAATATTTTCCTGACTTCTGTGTGTTTAAAAATCACCTGCAATTTGCTAGATGAAATATTTTCTGTGGCACTTTGACAAAGGAGGGAGACCAGATGTTTTCAGAAAATTCATTTTTTAAACTCTGGTTTTTGGTGTGTGGGTTTTTTGTTTTCTCTTTGCACACTTGTAGAACAAGCTGTAAAAACAATACTTGAAGAATGAGGTGATTTTACAAAAATAGAGAGTCAAAGAATTTGAAATAGGAAAGATTTTATTTTGGATATCCTTTCACCAGAGGAGATTATTATTTATAGGCTACATTATATATCTTGCTTGGTAATCAGCAGTAATGTATGTCTAGCAACAGTAGAAAAATGAATTTCAGTAGTATCTTGTAGTTTAGAAAAAATAAATTATGAAACACTTAAGAAAAAATGAAATAAAACTAGTGATGAATCTGCAGCCTCAGAAAATCAGATAAACAAAATGTTCCAGTTAGTTATTGCCACAGTCAATAGCAGTACATGAAATTGTATTACAGGCTGTGAAATGAAATAATCCCACTCTGTGACAAGCTTGACAGAATTTGCCTGAAACTCCTCAGCCTTTTAGCAGACTTTGATCCCTCCAGGGACTGGGGTTTGGGGTTTGTGCTGAGTCACGGAGGCAGGAGATTCGACACCTAATCCAGAGATAACGGAGAGGTGGTGCCTGAACCCAGAGGATCAAGGGAGTGGACTGAGACATTAAAAGCTGAAACTTAATTACAGCAGAGGTTAGATGAATCCTTGCTCTGAACCTGCCATTGTTTTATTGTTAATGTCTGCTTTAATACCTCCAAATTTCAGTCAGGGCAAAGTTGGGTCACTAACATCTGAATGATGCTAGCACTTGAGGAGTGTAGGGTTAAAAAATACAAAGTCACTTCAAGGATAGGCAATTTTAAATTTATTTTTACCCTAAAACTGCCTTTCTCTCTAGATTAAAAATTTGCATTGCTTTTCTAAACCACCAAGTATCATTTAAAAATGTATTCATGTTTTCTTGCACCTTTTTGCAAGCGCTCCAGCACCCAGTAAATAAAAGTAGCAGCCTGTGTCCCTTTTAGCAAAAGCCATATATCTGCTCAGACTTGTAATTTGCTCCGTTTATATCCTCTGCCCTTGAACTCTGGTTATTAACGCAATGTTTCTCCAAATGATGCCATATAACTCTGCTCCAAGCACATTCCTACTGACACCACGCAAACAACAAAGCCAGCTGAAAAGGGGAAAAAAAAAAGAAAGGAAGGTGAATTGCGTGTGATGGAGAACATTACTCAGAATGATATAAGTTACAGAGTCTCTCATGTTACTGGGGTAGAATGTGGGTTAGAGACCTCGCCTGCCTGTGACCAGCACTTCTCCAAAAATCTTCCAACTGGCCTTCGGCAGCCACTTATCTGTATTCAGAGATAACCTCTTTATGCTGAGCAGAGATCCTGCTAAGGGGCTGTGTTGGGCAGGAGAGAGACAGGGAAAAACCTCCCACCTCACCACATCGGGATTATACATCAGGATAAAGGACTCGCAACACGCTGCTGAAAGCAGAAACAAACCAGAGGACAGAAAAATAAAATAGAAATGGGTATCAACAAGTGGCTGGTATAAAACATTCTTCCAGGAAGAAATTAAGTATCTGTGGCAATATTTCCTCTGTCAAAAAGCAGCGTAGAAATCTGAGGCACAATTATCGTTGTTCAAAATACTTTGTCTTAAGTGTTATCAGGCAGTGAAAGAAATGCTCCTTGTCCCAGTGCTTCCCTATTCATCTTCATAAAGGAAGGATTCTGCTGAAATACAGATCTTTAGATGCACTGCATCTACTCTCCTACTTTCCTACTCAGTTTCATTAAATAATAAGCTACTGTGGCACCATCTAAATATTGACTGACTTTTATTAGTCCTTCCATATCTGTTTGGCGAGCTGACAGTAAGGCCTCAGGCAGAGAGCTTGGGCTTACTTTGGTGCCAGGGAGTTCTTTAAGAGCATGGACAAATCATTATCCCTTAATGTGATTCCATTTCTCTTCTTACCTTGTCTGATCTGTTTAGATTGCAAGGTCTTCTCAACGACAAATGTAGTGCTGCGTGTTTGTAGGACTTTGGCTGGGATCTGAAGGTCCTGCCAGTGCAAAGAGCTGAAGGTAAAGGGCATTGCTAGGTTAAGAAAATATGTGGGAAAATGAAAGGTGCAAACTACCTTGTTGACACCACGGGTTTCAAAAAGAGGTTTAAAAGGAGCCAGTTCCCTGTGGGATTTGAAAACGCAGGAAATTATAGGATCATAGAATGTTGTAGGTTGGAAGGCACCTCACGTAGCTCTAACCCCACTGCCGTGCACAGGGACAGCTTTCTGCAAGTCTTGCAAGGAAGGTCATGCTTGGTAAAATCCCAGCTTCATTTTTTTAGGATTGCTTTTGTGATCAGTCTCAGGTAAGCCTTTAATCTGCTGAACACCCTGTAAGAACACATGCCTGGCCATTTTCCGCTTCCTGTTCTTGTGGCCATTTGGCACAACTTCTAAGATCACAGATTGCATAGTGTGGCTTCCATGAGATACTCCTTTTCCAGCTGAAAAACAGACCATTGTTCTGGGTAGGTTTGGGCTTTTTGGTTTTTGAATTTTTTTTTTCTTTTTTTTTTTTTTGAGGAGGAGGAGAGGTTCAGTAGGAAATCTCTGATCCCATTGCAGGGCTACCCAGCAGAAATCCCACTGGATTTCTCAGAAATTTGCTGTGGTTTGTGAGAGTTTCCTGGTGCCACAGCTTTAACACTATAGAGAGATTGATCACTGAAGCATGAGAAGCAACAACCAGAGCAGAGCAAATACCAGAGGAGACAAAATGTTCAAGCAAAGCCCTGTGAAGATTTATTCCGTTTTAAATACATTTGCTTTAAATGTATTTTCTCCCCCTCTTCTTCCAGGAAGCAAGTCTACTGTCAGGAATACTCATACACCAGCATGGGAATTTTACTTTGTTCTTTTAGTTACCTTAAAGAGAAGAGTAGAGAAGGTTCCCAGAAAACTAATTCTGACATAATAAATATTTGAATTGGAAACTAAATTCTCAGAGACTTCAGCAGCTAAAGAGCAGCAACCTGACCAACTGGTACCTTTACTCAGAATTAACCAATGCAAGGCTGAACTAATTTCTGCTACTGATTCAGCTACAGAATAATGGTATATTTTAAATATTTAATGGCATGACTATTAAATTAATATTTAATATAATAATTATTTTGGAAACACTCTATGTATACAAGCCATTTCTTGCAGTGGACTCTTTTGAAAGTTTGTAAATAACTTTTTAAAGTAGTTGTTGCTAAAATAAAGCAATATTAGAGTTGCTATATGAGCAGGGAAAGCACATTTCCATGTTGCTGTTCTGCCTGGCTCTCGCCATTCCTGTTCCACTGCAGCCATTTCCCTTTTCCTAGATAGCACTGGCTTGACTCTGGGCCTTGGTTTTTAGGAAAATAGTAAAATTAAATTTTGCCTGTACTTCTGAGGAGCTGTGAGCCAGATCATGCTGTTTCTTTTTGCATTTGGATGAATTTTCCATTTTGAGCTCTCTGCGTGTGAGAGAAGAAAGTGGAAGCAGATAGCTCAGCACAGTTATGATCTAAAAAAGAAACCATCAGATTTTAGACCAAGCTGGTAAGCCTGACAAAAGCTCAGTGCAGTATATTTCCATGTTAGCCAGGTCAATACAAGATGACAGATTGAAGTACCTTACGTGACTCACAGAAGACATTTTTGGG
Organism: Serinus canaria; assembly: GCF_022539315.1. Classification (NCBI taxonomy): domain Eukaryota; kingdom Metazoa; phylum Chordata; class Aves; order Passeriformes; family Fringillidae; genus Serinus; species Serinus canaria. The sequence goes on along the minus strand of NC_066324.1, from coordinate 5,458,348 downwards.
TAAACTGTTATCCTTGGATGAAATTAAATTAAAAGACACCTCACACTGGGTCATATTTTTTTTTTTTTCTTTTTTTCTTTTCTTTTAGTTCCTTTTTTAAACTAGATTGTTATCTCATTTTCAGAAGACTATCACTTTTATCCTGACTTGTCAAACAGCTATTACCATCAAGATGATGAGCTTGATATGCTGCAAGTACTGATTAAGGGGATAGTGCAATTGCTCTTGCTCTACCTTGAAGGAGTAATTTTCCTGTCTGTCTAGTAAGTGGAGTAAAAAAAGCCAGATTTCTCCTTATCTGTGGAAGAAGGAGGTTGTCTCATCTGTCTCTGAGCTCTCGTGAGCAGTCAAGTCTGGTCAATACCTGGCTTCCATTCCTTCTCCAATGCGATGCAGATGTTCAAGCTTCAAATGCTGCAAGCAAGTGGTAGCAGATTGAAGGAGTGACAGTCCTTAGAATCACTGAATTGCACCTAAAGTGCAATTTTAATGGCTTTGTGTGGTAGGAGTAGATAACTTTTGGCCATGAGGTAAACCAGCTTGTAGGTGCTAACGACCTGTGGAAATTTCTGCAAGATAAAGACCTGGAGGAAAATACCTGTTCCCTGACCAAAATTCTCCCTGCTGATCACCATCAGACACGCCACATTTCAGACCTGGGCCTGGCTTATTGTGAAGTGTTTCTGTCCTTAACCACACAGTTGCTGTATTTCACCCCAAAATGCCAACATTTCTGTGGTGGCAGAGATGATTCCTTTGGAGTAGAGGCAACTCCAGCTCAGGCAAAACTCATGAGGATTTGAATCATAGGGAGCTGCATCTGTTGGTGTATTTGGACAGAACATTATGCTTTCTTTTGGATGAATAAAGATCACTGTAATTCTGTCTAAAATTGAGAGCAAAATTGCAAAGTACGCCGGTGAGCACTGGTCAAAGCAGATCACACATCTTGGTAAAGGTCCTGAAAAAAACACATATTTATATGTATGCATAATATACATACATCTAACTATACATATGCTTCTCCCTCTTTCTCTCCATGCCTTTATTTCTTTCTCTCCCTCCACATATGTGTGCATTTGTACATATATATATTTATGTTCTGCAGATTTGACAACCTTATAAGTTTTTTTGGAATTTTTACTGCCTGATATTTAGAAATACAGCTAAAGCTACAAAACACATGAAAATCTTAGCATAAGCTAAAAGACAAAAACACCTCATTGCACAAGTTTTGTCACCTCAGGGAGATGGGAGCTACCAGCCGATTGCCAATTTTCCAGCTTGGGCAAAATATCCAGAAGGAATGTCAGAGCTTATTAAAACTGCTTTGGCTGCAGTGGTTATGTGGAACTGCAGATGGAACATCTCTCCCCCAGCTGCCTGTTCCTCCTGGTCACCAGTGACTTTGTGCTGGGAATTTGTCTCATTTCCCTAGAACCGTGGCTGGTTGGTGCCAGTTGCCTGCATGAAAGCAGGGCAGGGAGGCTCGCAGCATTTCGGGGTGTATGTGAGTTTGTGGAGGATGGAAAGAGGGTGAAGAAGACTGTCAAGTCTTCAGTGAATGTGGGTTTTGAATTCTTCTGTCGGTCTCCCAGCCAAGGGAGTTTATCTTCTGCATAATCCAACCCAGATTCACCTACAGATGCCTGTGAGTGCCGTCTCTGTGTTTTACCATCAATATAAGGAAGGCCCAGCCCATTTTGCCTGTCAGGGAAGAGTTCCAAGTCAGTGTCATCTGGAAATAAAGGAACTGCAGAAAGATGCCTGTAAAATCCCCAAAAAAGGCAGAACTATCACCTATAAAATAAATTATCTGAGAAACAAGATTTTTTTTTCTTTTTTTCTTTTTTTTTTTAACATTCTAAAGGATGCACTAAGAGCCCTCAATTGAGGAATATCTATCTCAACGTGGTAAATAGATGCGTTAGACACAGAGTGACATATGGGCAGATAAATACAGCCATAACTGGTAGGCAAAGTAAGTGCACGCGGCATGTGTCAGTATTGTCTGGTAATTCAGAGCTGTCATAAAACTGTCCCACTTATGATGTTACAGCATTTTTAAGAAACATGAATTTGCAATTTAAACTCTGCTAAATGAAGGCAGGAAGTTACAGGTTACAGAGCTGCATGCAAACGGGAACCAAGAGGGTTTTTTTCTCAAATCTGTCTCTGCAGGTACAAGCTGTGAGGATGTTCAGTGTTGCCAGGGACATTGTGTGTGGGGGTGATCAGCCTGGAAAGCAAATAAGAGCATTCTTAATCTAATAAATGTTTGGGAAACATAATCCCAGTTCTGCTAGCAGGAATTTTGACATAAATAAAAATCTTATTATTAAAGCTTGGATAGTCACCATCTTTCTAAATCCTTGGGAAATGTTCTTTCTCCTTTCTTCACTTCTTTCTTTTTTCCTCCTTTGAGTAACATGTGCCCTTAAAGACACGACTAAATGGGTATTTTTGTTGTTTTGGATTTGTTGGTTTTGGGTAGGGTTTTTTGTACCTCTACAGAAGTTTCTTTGGCAAAATGTTTTAAAAATGTCTTTGGTTCCAGAGCCAGGCTGCAGAGTAAGTCTGCTAGCTTTATCTCATATACTGTCTCCCCGGGAGTCTGAACTAAATGCATAATTTAAAGAGCCCTTAATCTGCAATGTCATTCCCATTTGGTCGGAGGCAGCCTTCACTTTATGATGTTAACTTTCTCAGCAAAGGGCAATGGCAGTTTTTCTGAGGATGCACTTAGAGGCAGCATCTCATGTAAACCGTTTATTCAAGGTGTCCTGACATCCCAGTATAACACTGGGTGACAATGGATAACCTTCATCAAGTTCTCCCATGGGAGAGAGGCGTTCATGGCAGTGAAAGTGCTGCACAAAGCCAAGGGTAATAGATAAAGGGCTGTTGAGAAGAGGTGGGAGATAGGGGGAGGAAAATGGCAAACAGAGACTTAAGCCACATTATATTTCATTCTGCATGTTTTATGTCATCCAGGTGAGCATCACTTCTGCGGGAGGTAGATCCTGGAGTCAGGTCCCAGTGATAGCTGGCATGCACTGGCCATGTCTTGCAGCCTGCTGGCCCTGACTGAGAAGAGCTGGACCAGTCACACAACCTGCTGCTCTCTCTTATTAACATGCACTGTGTGTTGATTTCAGCCCCGAGTTCTCTTTGTAATTTAAGGGGTGCAAACCGACCTTTAAATGGGGAGGGCTGTTTCCTTTTTAATTAAATCTCCAGCCAAGCAATTTGCCTTTCCCATCCTATTGAGTTTTTCATCAATTGTTTTTCTTCCCCTCGTGCTTTAGCAAACCACAAGTGCCTTATTACGGTAACTACCACAGTGGTCCTGGGCTCTCTCACCCTCAAGGTTGCTTTTAAAGTGCAAACACACTTCCAAAGATATGCAACAAGCTAATACCCCAGGACACATTAAGGACTATTTTGTTTTATTTTAGCTACAGGAGGATAACAGACAATAAGGGATATTGAGATGTAAGACTCAGAATGAGGTTATGTGTGATAGACACAAGTGTAAAAAACTTTGTGCACATCCCTGGTCAAACCATTTATTCATCTTTCTCAGTCCTTTTTCTTGATATGTCAATCACCAGATGCATCTTAATGGGAACCAGCTTGAGAAGCTGTTACCCTTTAGAAACACCAGTGCAGCAAATGCCCAGCAGGGAGAGGAAAGTCCTTTCTCCGCAGGGTCTAATTCTCACCCTTCAGCTGCGTCCATGCCTGGGAGTTATGACAGCTCATTGTGCAGGAGAACTGACCAAACTACTTGTGGATGATTGATTGGGATCTCCAACTCACATTGAAATTCCTTCCAGAGCCAAGGCAGCACTGAGCAAAGGGAAGGATGAGAAGCACTTGATCCCCTCACATTTTCTGATGTCTTATAATGTATGAACTTGGGCTCAGTTTTTTCCCAGAGTCAGGATCTATGGGATCTTTATTCCTTACCCAACTGCTCACCTCCATGCAACTCCTAGGAACCTAGTTTCTCATGAGGTGTAGCCTAAAAATGAACCTCACATCACATGTATCAGTACCTAATGACAACTCTAATATACATAGACTGAGAACAGCCAGTTTGGCTCAGGTGAGTCTCAAATTCAAACATATTTTATTCCTAATACTGATCTGCTGAGGCAAGTTAGAGATACCTCTAACTTTATCTAATATCTTTATGGTTCTTCCTCCTACTGCATTGTCTCCTAAATCCATTTAGATTGTAAATTGAATTTTGTGAGAAGATTCCTTGAGAATGTGACTGCATGATGACCAGTTAATCATGGCCATTCCTACTGAAACTTTTCTAGGGAACAGGAGTAGGCATGGGAGACTGGGTGCATATTTCTGTTGGGCATTTCTGTGTTACAGAGCCAGGGAAGTTTGAGGACACTCATGTGCAGATGCACCCCCTGTCCTCATGAACTGGTGTGCCAGGGTCTTGGGCAGGTCAGTGTCCAAGAAAGACTGTCACAGGGGAAGAACTTGGTTGGAAAACCTACTCTTTTTATATCTTTTTTTTTTTTAACCTTTTTTTCTGGTTTTGCCCTCTTCCTTGGTTCAGCTTTAGCCTTTAGAAGGCGCCAGGTCCTGCTGGAGCTCCTGCCTGCTGCCCCCCCCCACGCTGGCAGCCACTAGATGGGGAGCTCGGCTAATGGGTCCAGCCCTGCTCAGAGCCTGGTCACCATCTGGCAGACAAAAATCAGAGGGAGGGGACTCCTCTGCAGCAACAAAGTAGGCCGCCCCAGCTTCAAATTGAGGATAAGAACAAGTGATGGAGTCTCCGGCCACAGCTTGAAAGCAACCCATCAATGTCATCTTGAGTTAAGTACCTGATGCTGGCACTTTGCTGCAGTTCTTGGGGGGATAAGGGCTCTGACAGGGTCATTGTTTCAAGTGGAGTTCAGTCTTTTGTTTGCCATAAACGAAGAAGACAGGAAGTCAGCTGTGAGGTTTAGGAATAATATTTAGATAATTGTGAGATATCTCATCTTAAAGTTCAAACTGATTGAACCTGAGCTGAGTTTTGAGTCAAACTTTGTTTACAGGCCCATCATCTTTGTGGCTGACACTTGCAAAGAGGAAGAGAGAGAGAGAGAGAGAGAGAGAGAGAGAGAGAGAGAGAGAGAGGCAACGTGGAGGGAAGAGTGAAAGAGAATGAGCCAGGACTTACGGTTTCTTTCTGACCTTGGCAAGAGGGAAAAATCCATACGGAAAGCAAAACAATAAATAATAATAAATAATAACACCAACAGCAATGCCAACACTCCAGGAGCCGGAAAATAAAAATAACACTCCATTGTGCCCACATTCTTAATAACTCTGCATCTGACTGCCTAAATCCAGGCTTCTGCAAAAATCAGCCAGGAGGATGCTTGCACCAAACACAGCATGAGCCTCGCATTTAATCGGTTACTGTAATAAACATATAAAAAAAGATTTTTTTTCCATGAGAGGACAGAGCAGTGGCTACATAAAAGGACATCAAATGACACATCCTCCATCTCCCAGCAAATAAAAAAGCCATCAGCTCATAACAAGGCGGTGATAAAAGGTGCTGAGGCCAGTAAGATTAAGACTTTGTAATAAGGTTCGGGCGCCAAAACTGACAGCCATTTTCTTTTATATTTATCATGTCTTCACATTGGGGTGAGAAGCCAGGAGTCTGTCCCATTGCTGGCTAGAATTTATAGCAGCTCCATTATTAGGAGATTGCACTGAAATGGGGCAGAGGTATGGTTTTCTGAGAACGCTACAATAGCCTCCTACATTATACACTTGACAGGTTTGTCAGCGCTTAGTAACAAGCCTTGTAAAGTACTTTAATATCATTAGCACTATTTTCTTAATGTGTCTGCTCTCCTAGCAGCCTGAAAATATCATATATCATGGTCCAGAGGAAGGCATACATTGCTATCTCTCTCGTTCTCCCTCTCTTTCTTTTTTTTTTTTACCTCCCCCCTGAAATTTGATTTTATTGCCACACATTTGGTTGACGTTTTAATCAAAATAATGTAGCCATTTTCCTTTATTGATTAACAAGTAAATATGTATAAATATGTAGTTAGGGGTGGGCAACCCTTTTAGAGGATATTGCAAACAACATAATTAATGGCTTCCTCATCTAATTGCAGTGCACGTGTTACATCTCCCCATTGTTTTTTTCTGGTATTCTTTTTTCTTCTGCCCCTCCAACAGGAGAGGTCTGTTGCCAGAACGTCTGTGGGTTTGATACAAAGGGGAAGGGGCCACGAGCAGGAAAGGAAAACAAACCAAACCCAAGCTCTTGGTCACTTTTCTGAAAATATTTGTGATATCGCTGCTGTTTCAAGCGACTGTACTCCCTGTCACCCCAAAATTCATCATGCTCAGCAGGTAATGGTGCCCTAATGCTTGTATGCTAACTTTAATTTCTTTTAAATATCCAAATAAATGCCTGTGTGCATTTATTTATTTAGAGTTTCCTTGAGCCCATCAAGATATGAGTTAAAGCATTATTTGCAGTGCAGGGTGTCACAAGGCAGGGGCTTGCCCTCTGCAGACAGGGCTGGAGGTCAGACTACCTCTCAAAGAGCCATATCTTGCCTAATGGATATCTCCTGTGCTGATGTCAAGAGATGTGAAGTCCACGTCCTACCACAACAATGCAAGAATTGTTTATAATTGCATTTGAAAATAAACATTTATTAAGTGCTCTACAAATGCATGACATTATAAGCAGGGCTTGGATCTCATTTGGGAACAGGATATGCTTCTTAAATAGGAGTTTTGTTTATTCCTGACGTTGTAAATATTCTCATGTATGACCTTAATCATAAAAATTCCAGCATTGTAAACAACTGCACTAAATCTATACAAAAAAAATGGGCTCAAGCAAAGAAAACAAATATGTAAATGAACCTCATCAAAGGGAGTTTTATTATCTTAAGTATGACCTCAGTCAAATGGCTTATATCTTGGAAGATTGTTAAAGTCAAGTACACAATCTACTTCCGTACTGACGCTGGGACTAAAACATCAGGGATTTCTCACCCATATTTGACTGACTTAACTGTAAAGCTTCAAAAATCAAATATTCTCCAAGCATCATGTGCCCTTGGCTTTGCTGATCTGAAGAATGAAGGGGCAGGAAAAAGCCTGGGAGGGAGGAATGGAAGTGGAGGTAAGTTACGGCCTGAGACTACTCATCACTGGGTCACTGGAATGTCCCTGGCCAGCCTGGACACCTGTCACAGTGCAGCTGGGGACACTGACCCCACAGGGAAGGGTGACCCCCACATGTAGGGATGCCCACACCATGAACCATGTGTTGTGAAGATGAGCAGAGTTACAAGCAAGCTCATAGCTTGAGAGTAGGAATAATCAGTGTTTTAGGGAGGCAAAAGGACAGGGCAAAGAGCAATTCTGGGCACGTGTCTTTCTGTGCAGCCACACAGATTCAAAGTGAAGCTGCTCCTGATTGCTCTGGTGAAAACAGAGGAAAAGCACTGCACCAACCCAGCTTTGCCTCCTTCATGGAAGAGCTTCTCATGGCAAAGCAAGTAAATGAATCCATGAAGCAACTCCTTGCCATTGAGCTCCTCCTCGAGTGTTTGGACAATGCTCTCTGGCACAGGGTGGGATTGTTGGAGTGTCCCTGTTCAGGGCCAGGAGCTGGAATTCAGTGATCCTTGTGGCTCCTGTCCAACTCAGGATTTTCCATGATTCTGTGGTTGTATGAAGGGCTGCAGTATCCAGCTGTATTTTCTAGGCTCTGTTTAGGGATCCACCAGCAGCTGATTTCAGGAAATGTATGCATGAAATTGTCTGACCAGATTCCTTATTAGATTTTCCTCAACAATACCAGTTCTGTTTTATAAATACATCATTTCAAAATCAGGCCAGAGTTAGCACCAAATTTACCTAGATGAAAGGCAAACTTTTAATGGATACTTCCAAATGAAACCTGAAATACAAACATCTAAAACATTACCTGTAGCAATAATAAAATCTAGAAAGTTAATATAATAATTTTTGCATATTTATTTTAATATTTATATTTATAGTTTTAGGGTTTATTTTTATTTTTATTTTTATTTTTATTTTATAACTTTTTTTGTATTTATTATTTTTAACAATACAATTTAAAAAAATCTTCCAGAATATGATTTGAAATATTTCAACTAGCTCAGCATAATAACTAACTTCACTTTCTGGGTGTCTGTTAAACAGAGTATAAAACAAAACTTTTCTCCTGATATTTTGGACATCTAAAAAATTTTAAGTTTGCCTCATTTCACGTGTTTTTCCACCACAACCACTTGACTGGTATGTTTTATAAATCATTAAGGAAAGGTTCAAATTAAATTAATTTCATCTGGAAGGATTTGTGCTATCTATTTTACTTATTGCTCACTAAAAGGAGGTGCAATAAGCTAAGCAGCAGATATATACACAGCTACACTCTCTCTGGCACTTGCCATATGTTTCATATTACTAGCAATGGGCAAGGAGTCTACTTGAACTGAAATTGTTGAGACTTTTTCTAAGATCTTCATGGGAATTGCATCTTCCAGTTCCTCAGAGCTGCATAATGGCAGCGAATATAGAATGAAACTCCAAAGAATCAATCACAAGCATTTCAACACGCTCGTCGCCGAATAAACACGGGCTGATTCACAGAACTCAGAGCTAATATAAATCCAGATTAATGCTCAAATATGATCTGCAACATCTCTATCCACAGGAATAAAACGGAAGCCAAATGGGATGACAATGTCCTTTTAACTGCTCACCAGCCATGCTTTGTGAATGGCTGCCATGTATTCTGTCTGCATCAAAAATGCCCATCACGGCGAGTACCCCGCAGTTGTAATTAGTGAAGATGCAGAATGTTATCGAATATCACAACATTTTGACTGTCAGATTGCTCTAGCCGAGGAAAGTTACTCTGTAAAATGAGAGGCTGATGTTGCAGTTGTATTGACTTTTGTGTCATGTTTGTTTCAGTTTACTAGTCAAAACAACTTTCAGAGCTCTTCCTTGTCCAGAAGGTTCAGGCTGCCTTATGAAAATGAAGCTGTCTTGTTTTCTGCTTCATAAATCATTGTCAAGCTGAGCCAGATAACAGAAACAAGTTCAGATTCCAAAATGATTATTCTTAGAGATGATGTATTAAGTATACAGAATACAACTTGATTTTCATAAGCCATGTTGACTTAGCAGAACTGAGGCTAGAGGGGAAAAATTAATGAGTAATTGGAGGTGTGAGAGCCTGCAAAAATCCCAGGAGAGAGGGAACAGAGTAGGTGGGGCAAATTCCCTTTCTGAGAAGCTCTTGAAGTAATTTCAAAGCTGCCATTTTCCCCTCATCTCTGCCCTTGTGCTATTTCACTGTTACAGATAACCCATTTGGAACATCCTGTAGACCTATTTTACTGCACCCACTAATGTGGTTTTATAACCTTCAGTGAGCTTTGTATCCAGGCTCTGGATTAAGAGTCTATCAGAAACTATTCCCTTCATGAGCACCAGTGAAAGAAGCCAATGGCACTGGGAATTTCCCTCCCCTTCACTTCTCTCCTTCCTGCACATCATGCACATTTCTTGATGACTCTGCAATCCCTTCCTAGCTCTCTGGGTCCTTTTTTTATAATACAGAAAAATAGAAAGTCCGTGAATGATCCCTCTGTCATTGGGTTAGAAGAGTCACAAGAAAAATAATATCCTGTAGGTAAGGTCAGTTCTTGAAATACAATTGCAAGATGTGGCTCTGCATGGGAAAATATGAGCAGGACAATGGCCAAGCCTCTTGTTCCTCTACAGGAATCCTTTCAGAAAAAAGGAGTGAGTAGGACGGATAAACTGGGGTGATAACAGCAATTTGAAAGTGAAAAGAAGGATCTCACTTACTGTAACTTTTTTTTTAATATGATATTATCATATGATATGGGAAAAGTCTGTGGATCTGAACTGTGAAGCAGAGTCTAAGGCTGTCAGGCTCTAGAGAAGATGGAATTTAGGGCAGCAGAACTTGTGCACTTGAGTGTGAGAATTGTAAAAGAAAACACGGGTAGTGGGACTTGCTGTCACACTGATAAGTCTCCCATGTGGCACAAACACTTGGGTTTTGCAGTTTTTTGCTTGTTGTCCTTTTACCCACCTGCAAAGCAAACAGCACAGAATTAGACCCTGGAACAGCACAATCCCCATGCAGATCCAAACACGTTGGCCTAAGGCCCCTCACCAAAGTCTGGGGCTGGTGATGAAGGACTTGGACCAAGGTCCACCTCGAGCTGGATGACCAGCACAGCCTGAGACTGTCTTTCTTGTCAGAAACATGTGTCCTGTCTCTGGCTGCATCACCTCCCCAGAAGTTCTCTTTAACACTAAACATTGTAAAAGAAAAAACAAACATAGGAAACTTCAGCTGTGGCTGTGAAAAGAAATCATGCTCAGGGCTCCCCTCAAACATGTTTCTTCATTCTTTTAAGGGAGAAAAGGAAATTAAAATCAAACAAACCTGTGTTTAAGGAATGTGAAGGCTGTGAAACAAACCAACAAAAGCCAGGAAATGTTCAAGTTAAGCCTGTGACACTCTGTCCTTCATTCAAGCTGTTCTGACTTATTTTTTCTAAACAGAGGGAGTTGAGATCAGCATGTCACCCTCGGATTTGAATTTCCTGTTGTGAACTGGTATGTGCCTGCGCCTTATTAATGTTATTAGATATTGTTTATTGCATTTGTGAATGTGATGCAAGTGCACACAGCTAAATTTAAATACACCCACATCCCTATGCATTGTATAAGTGCAAAGCACTGTAACTATCAGAGCTTTTTGCAAGTGCTAAGGTTTGTCTCCTTAACAACAATCAGCCCAGAAAGTGTCTGTACTTTAACGAGCCGATAGCCACCTTGGAAAGTCGTGCTTGTCACCACGGTGCACACAAAAGCCTCTGGAAATGTCATAGTGGCTGTAGGGATAGAGATCAAATCCACTCGCTTCAAAGTCACTCAAGCAAGAGGAGACTCTTTAATTTGGGCAGTGCTGAGCTCCAGAATCCTGGACAAGGGCTTGTGTTCCCACTCAGCAGAGGGCAGCAGTAGGTGAAGATGAGGGGTGTTTCTATTTTCCCAGCAAGTGTCTATCAGAAAAAATCAGATTTTTCCTGGATATGACAAAAAACAACAGACAAAAACCCCCAAGCCAAGCAACTTGGCAGCCATGCAGATGAGTACATGAGTGAATAGATGGTTCCCATGCAGCTCAGGAACTGTTGGTACCATCCCCGCTCTCCCACCACATCTGGGATTTCACAAGGCACTGGAAGCTCAGTGGGAAGTGGGTGTGTGGATCATATGCTATTCTTCCTCCGGACACATGAGGGAATTGGCGCAAGTCAGAGGCAGGATACCAGAGCAGATAGACCAAATGTCTGGGCCACTATTGTGAGAATAATGTCAATTTAATGTTAGTCTATCATCACCTATTTTGAACTAACCTTTGTCACTGGCTCACTTCTGATCTCGTTTGGAGTCTGAGCACTCCAGCACTGCAGCAGCCAGTGCTGGCTTCCCCCAGAACAGCTTTAGCACTGTGAACAATAGATTTTAACCTTTGCCACTTTCATTTTTTTTGGTTTTATTATCAGTCTGTGCTTCCACTACAAACTAAGCGCACAGGGCTTTGAGCTAATTACATTCTGTACATCTGAGCCAACTCTCAGTGCTTCATGCTGACACTCGGATACATCTGGGCCTGATAACAATTACAAATACTCTGGGCATACTTTAAAAAAGAGCTTATGTTACAATGTGAAACAGCATGTTTTACAGTGCTCATAATGGTCAGATAAATACAATAGCTTCAAATTCCCTTTCCTAGGCTTTAAAAAAAAAGCCTTGCAATAATTCATTTAGATCAGGAACCCATAAGGAAAGAACCCTTCCCCTTTTCTCCTCGGGCGAGACAGAGCAAAATACTTGAACCTAAGAGCAGGCCAAAATTTTTGTCACAGGCAGGGAAAAGAAATAGCGAGGAGAGGGAGGTGATGGCGAATTTCTGGTTCAGTGACAGCAGATAGCAGGGCCTGGGTTCGCCCCAGCTGGAAGAGACCCTGAGGGATGGTTCATGCCTTTTGAGCATCCCTCTCATTCTCTCCATTGACTGCAGAGGAAAAAGGGAGTGATTTGGTTCATAGCTTCAGTGCTTCGGGTACCTGAAGTGGGGCAGGGTGACCTGGGCCTTGAATTCCTTGCTGTGTAAATGTCTGCAGAGGTAGAGATGGGGAGATGGCAACACCTGCCTCCACAGCTCTCCCCTCTTGCCCTCCTTTCCCCTCCAGCCCCACTTGAAGGACCCACTCTGGGAAGCAGAAAGGAGCCCTACTGAAGCTGTCTTGTGTTGCAGTCTTACTGCTGTGGGCCCAGTAAGGATAAAGCAAGCCCAATGTGCTCGAAACCATCTCTTTCAGATACCTAGAAATCCTTTTTTTAGTCATAGAAATGAATCAGATGAGAGAGGCGCATGCACTGCGTTCACTCTTCTTCTGGTGAAGAAGAAGAAACCCATTTCAGGGCAACCTGATGGCAGCTTTACATGTCTCCAGGGAGACACAGGAACACCACCTCCTCTTAGAAGTCACTCTAGGAGCTGTTAGCAGCAGAGTTGGAGCTGAGAACTATTATAAAGGGATTTCATGGTTTGTTTTCTCCAAGACTTGGTCAGGGAAGGGCTATGAGAATCTGGGATTTACATAGCCCAGAGAGGGGAAAAGCTATAAAAAATTTATCCTTGGAAGAACCAAACCCAGTAACCCTGTAAGGAGAAGAAAGAATGATTAAAACTTCTTTAGTGACTGTCTCATGGGAGTGATACAAAACACTCAGGATGCTTTGCCAGTTTGCTTTTCTAAAAGAATTGTTAATGCTTTGGAATGATGGACAGAGAAGAATTAAAAGAAAAACAACTCCCCAGGCCAGGTTTTTGCATAGGGCTGTAGCAATTGTCAGTCACAAAGAGCTCCCAAGCAAGCCCTTATGATAACACACCGAGTATATCAGCCATCATCTGTCTTTTCTCAGTAAACAGTTGTATAGTAATAAAACAGAGTGATACAGCTGACTCTAACCTGGCAAATTTCCCTGCACCTAGTGTTTACATCTCTTTAAGTGTATCTTTGTCATATGGTTACAAGGCTATTTCATGCTCTCAAGTTTAATTCTTTGTAAATATAGCTCTCTTTGTGCCTGAGAGGCGCATGTGTTAATAAATGTTCCGTTTGCAGCCGTTCCTCTTGCTCAAATGGAAAATTAAGAGTCCTTGATTGAGCAGCTTCAGAGATTGCTGGAAGTCTCCGTTCCCATCTCGGCGGAGTTGTGATGATTGCTCGGGAAGTTTCACACTTTCAAATATTTGTGTGAAGGCTAAATCCTGCCTTCTGCTAAGTTGTGGGGAGCCACTTTTTTTTTTCCCTCCTTATTTTTTCCCCTTTTTTTTTTTTTTTTTTTCATCCCTGCTAAAAAATAGGTTTTTCTGGAAAGCCCGCTCCCCGCATTCTCAGGGGTTATAAAAATGGGAATCATTTTTATTGGCAATCCACTGGAATAGTGCTGAGACAAATGGAAACTTGAAGATAAGGATCCTCGGAGGTGAAAACATACAGCTGTTGGGAATTGCGAAAGAATCTGGCCAATAAAGGAAGTCACTATTTTTCCAGGCCTGAAGTGAGTTATAGGCCGAGACGGGTGTTGTATATTTATGTAAGGCTGCAGCGGGGAGCTCGAGCGACCGTATATTGCTGAAAGAGCATCATTCACATTCAACCTGAGACAAAAGGTGGAAATGAAGTAACATCCTGACCGAAGAAGGACTCATGACAGAATAATAACATTTGGGAGAGGGCGGCCGGCACGGCCGCCTGTGGGTAGAGCTCCAGGCGAGGAAATGGCAGAGGTGCCTTGTCAGCCTTCAAAAAACACACACACACACAAGGCACATGCACGTGGCCTGGCCAGTGTCCTTGGGAAGGGGCATTTTTCTTCCACAAAGACTCTGACATTTAATGGATGGACATGGATGGGTGTGCTATGACAGCTTGGCTTGAGGGACGTGTTTACCCGGATGCCTTTTCTGCCTTGTTGTATCAATAGTGACCCCAATTAAAACACAACAAAGCGCTTGAAGGGTTGAAGCTTTTGGAATTTCTCGGCCCTTTTTATAAAGAAAAAATCCCCAACTTTTCTTGCTCACTCGCCTTTCATTATTTTGGCAATGTTTGGTTTCAAGCTGGCACCATCAAAATCAAGTTACATTTCTCTGAGGAGCAAAGACAAGAGTCCCTCACCATATATAATCAGGCATTGTCATAGCTAGGTGTCCAAATATCACACAAAGACAAACAATCTGTATTTTCATGAGCCTGTAGGTTAAAAAAACAAAGGCACATTAAGGGTTAATAGGCTTTTTTAAGTTTTAATACACATTTGATGGTTCAAACTGGAAGGGAAATTGCATCCTAATGCAAAATGCAATGATACAGCCAGAGACATAACCATGATTTTGCATGAACAGTACCTTTTTTTCTAAAAATATTTGCATATGTGTCATGATTCCTCTTAAACACTGTATTCATCCTTTTGGTTCAAACTGTAAAATTTAGTTTGGGTATAAACCTTCTAAAGATTTTGAGGGAACAGGACTGGCTTTTCAGGTGATCTGAAATGCTGACTTCCTTTTTTAAAGATATAGGGTGGCTTAGGAATCAGAAGCTGAATCTACTTTAATGTGGTTTTGGAATTTCTGAAATGGTGATGGATGTTGGAAACATAGGGCTTCAGCCAGGGCTGGTTTTAGTGATGGGATAAATTACGCCAACTTGCAGACCAGAACTCCTGTGGCCCAGGTGTAGCTGTCTATATGTTAGGTGTTTAATTTGGAACAAGCAGGACAACTCGACAACAACAATCACAGACACCTCATCCATTCCCACATCAGCCTGGATGTGAGAATAACCCCCTTCCACCATGCCAGGATCCCTCTCTGCAGTCACTGAAGTGTTGCATTTTGCCTGCACTCCTCAGAAACTTTCCCTCAAAGTGATTTTTTTTTTTTTTTGCACTGTACTTAAAGAGATAAAGCATCAAAACTAACAAAGAAATAGATCCATTTAAATTGAAAGATTTTACATCCTCAACAACTGGTCCAATGCTGTCTCATCTATTAAATCCTGGGGTGTTTTGGAGAATATATTCTCCACTTGTGCTCTGAATCTCAGTGCAGGTGTTTTTCTCACCCACAGGATAGACAAAGAGTATTTGGAGCTCTTATAAAATACCTAGTGACTATTTTCTTTTTTTTAATAAGCATCCAGAAGGCTTTGAGCCACATCAAAACAAAAAAAAGGCTGTCATTCTCAGACAAATGTCCAACTTGCTCTGCCCTGTGGAATTTGGACCCAGCTTAAAGCTCCACTAGCAAAGAAGACACTAAACTGAAAAAAGTACACCTGGGCTTGGAAGAACATCTTCCAAAGTCATTAAACTTCTGAATAATGCTATAATAACTGATGTGAAAATGAGAGTGTCTTTTTTTTGTATTTTAATTATTCCTAAGTGGTACTCATAAAAATATATTAGCTTATAAGGAAACTGCTGGAGAATATAACAGGGATGAAACTGCCAGCTTCCACAGGATTTTAAAGTACTTTTCCAGAAGTACACCTGAACAACTTCAGAGAATGAATGTTTAAGCAACTTGTAGAATTCTCCACTTTGGATTAAAATAGTGTAGGCTATTTCACAGAGTTCAAAATTACCTACAGAAAAAGCAATTCCTTCCTCCTAAACCTAAAGGAATTTTAGATAACTGAGGAAGAACCCTAAAGGCTGAAATGTATTGTTCCATAGTTCAAATAAAGTTAATGCATCACAGGCTCTTCATATTTTTAATATTTTTTGTTATCATTATTAATAATAATTTTTAAACTAATGCTATAGAACATTCATTGACATCAATAAAATTCAATTTAGGCACTCATAGTGCAGAATGAAAATACTCACACAGGCTCTATAACGCAAAAACTTAATAATAATGAGGGAAAAAAGCCCTACTCCGTGTTGTGATTTATCCATTTAAATGCTTGAACTTAAAAATAAGATACCCCAATCACATGCAGGTAGCCAACATTGCCTTCTTGTTAAAATGCCCTTCCATTTAAACATAGATTTTAACCTTTTCACCTTCGTCGCTTACATTTTTTTTTCTTTTTGTTCAAAGCATTTAGGTAAATTAGGATGAGGTCCCTCCATAAAAATGCAAGGGGATCAGTGAAACTTTCATCTCTAATTTATTCATGAAGGAGAGAGGTCTTTTCTGGTCATGCTGTGCATCATCCTGTCAGAATGACTTTCCTTCTTCTTGAGGAGGGATAAAGGGAGATAGAAAAATCAGGGGTTTGGTCTTTCCTACTAATAATCACTGGAAGAGAGAAAACTGTGCAGTGCTTTATTCAGTGGTTATTGTACTGGAGCTGAATTTAATATTACATATTACAAGGCCAAGTTTCGATATTAAGGGGACTGAAGTTACTAATGAGTGAAAACATAAATTATTTATGTACTATAACTAGATCGTCTTTTCATATGAAGTTCACACATAACTGTAAAAATGTGAATTGGTGGGTTCTCCACCAACTGGAGCAGGTAGGACAGACAGCTTTCTGCCTGGAAACCGCAGGAGGATCTGTGTGCTTGAGGAGAGGGTTGCAGACACAGCACACCCTGCTTGTCTCTATCAGCACAGACCCTGCCAACTCTAAACTGCACAAAAATACTTCTGATTCCAGCTCTGGAAAAGCAACTGAAGCTGAATAAAGTTTTAATGATAATTATAATGAAAAATGATTTTATATTGGTCATAAACCTGCTTTTTTTGCTAGTATTCCCCATCCTTTTCCAAAATCTTCAGGTTTCAGATTGATTTCTTTCACTCATTGTTGTTACAACAACATCCCATTTAGTATCTCAATCTGTCGGAGGGGCAAAAAGATTTTTTAATAAAAATGGCCTTTATCCCAGCTGATGAATGAACTCTTCTGCGTTCCCCCAGCTTACAAAAATTATCATCTTTTATACATGCTTTAAAAAGAAAAGGGTGGGGGCTAGGGAAGCAAAGCAGGATCTGGTATTAGTCCTTTTAGTCGTCAGGAAATTACAAAATGTACACTTGCGGAGTAAGCAATTTTCGCAGTCTGCTGGCACATCCATCTTTTTAATGAGCCTTGTTTATAACCTGACGCCATGTTTCTAGTCACCTACCCTGTTTACATCTTTGGCCCCTTTAATTAAGAGAAGAACCAGTTAAAAGAAAGTAAGAAGAAATATTAATATGATCTGATTAATTCAGCTAGCGGGAGGTTATGGGGTACCAAGGTTATTATAACCTATAAAGGCAACATGAGCAAAGCTGTGTTCATTTGTAATTTTATTAGGCAGAGCAAATTAGTGAGCCCACATGGCAATGACAAAAGACCCCTTCCCATTCTCTCTTACCCCCCACCGAAAGGGCCAGGCGCCTAAAGTTAGGCTCCATATTAGGCAAATGAGAGCTGATAAATCTCAGCCAACAACTAATGAGAATCTCCAGAGTTGGAGCTGTGCTAATTTGAAAACATTAGCTGGGATCTCTTTTTCGTTTTTTTTTGGTGCATGTACAAAGTCCAACTAACGCAGCCCTGCTCCTGTCATGGGGGTCAGTGGGGTGAAGATGGTGAGGCAGGGAGGGGAGAGGAATCTTCAAGGGGTTAAAGATAAAACGTGGAGAAAACATAGGAGGGGGCTAAGAGGAAATGCTGATAATACGTAGATCATTAGGGAGAGCATATATCATTGATAATACAAGGGGGATATAATTACACATAATTACATGACACTTGCTCAGGAGCCCCTCCCAGCTCCTCAGATAAGAAAATCCAGATATTTGCCTTGCACTCATTCCTTGCAGGGTCCACGCAGCAGCATTGACATCATGGCAACATTAAGCTGGTTTTGAGGCTTTGCAGGGCTGTGTCTCTCACAATGTTACTTCAACAAACTCAGGTAGATCTTGAATGATGAAAATAAAGGTGGATCCCAGCCCTGGTTTAACACACAAAAATTACTGCCTGATAAAGTGGTTAATCACAGCCCTGTCCTGTCCAGAATTAGGATGTCTTGGTGGCATGCAGATAAGAAAACCAAAAAAGTTCTCCAGTTCCTGAGAAGAAAGCCTTGACCTAGCAAAGTGCCCTTTTCCCAGTGGCAGAAGTTTTCTCACAGCACTTGTGAAATTTTTATCCATAAGACACTGCTGGATGTTGCACATAACAGAGGAACAGCCCCAAACTCCCTGCATGCAGGTGGAGAAAATGAGCTACTTCAAGATTAGAGAAAAGAATAACAAGCATTATGCTGCATTCATATTTGGGTTTTGTTTTCACAATTTTTTTTTTTTTTGGTGGAACTGGGTCAAACAAAGATTAAAAATTAATGAAGAGTTCAGAAAATACTGCTGAAAAGGAGACTGAAATCTAGGCTGAGCTGTCACTAAAGTATTTTGGGCTGTGGTCTCATGCTTCAGCCACTGACTATGACTCTCACCTGTTGCTGTGTCTTTGTTACCTCTTTTAATTCCACCGATTTTCCAAAATTTCACTTTTTGGGGAAAAAGATGCGGTGCTATTCCAAATTTTTAAATTCCTCAGTGGATGAAACTAAAATTGAAGGACTTAAAAGAAATAAAAAATAAGAAATGAGAAATGTAAAAATTACTGAAGAATTACATTTTATAAAAGCAGGGTCTTTTAAGACAGAGACCATCTTACTGAAAAATCAATTTTAAGGATATTATATTTCACACTTCATTGTTATCTCAGTTAAGGTAGAAAGCTTAATAATACTGAAAACTATTATATGTATCTAAATCATCCAGCCCTCTTTTTTGGTTTTCTTTTCCTCACCTAACATTTTCCCAAATGTTTTGATTAACACAAACAATGCTATAGTCCAGCAAGACGTCCGTGGTGGGACTGAAATTCTCACAGCACTGTTGTCCCTCTCTCCTGCATGTACAGGTAAGTTGCTCTTTTCACTCCTGTGACAAATTTCATTGACTGTGGTAGTCCCAATTTTATTGAAATGTGTTTAAGTAAAAAAATTCATTACCAAACCATAGCTACTGGCAGAGAAGTTAAAAGCATTTTAGTTTATCTGGGTTTATTTTTTTTTCTTTCCCACACGACCTTGGATTTGAGAGTTGTTGCCTCCAAGACTTCTGCTAAGCCACAGTCCATGGCTTTAAGATACCATTAAGGATGGTGACTGACAGCTTCAAATCTCTTTCACAGTAGTACCTGTAAAAGTCAAAAGGCCCCAAGAATTCAAAGATAGATTTATTGTTCAATTTTTATACTCTGAAGGCACATTTTAGCAAGTATTATTAGGTGCTGTGCATTATCAAGCACTTGTATTACAGGTAAGTTAAATTATCCCAATGGTTTCCTGGTGAGAACCAAAGTACTGATTTGGGTCTTGCAAAATAATATCAAAAAAAGCATTGCCTCAAACCAAATCAAAATTTTTCTCTGGAAAATTAGCATCACTGTGAGTACCAGCTTTCTGGAGATAAGGTTTGAAAACCACTACGTTCATTTGTTATTTTGACTCCTGTTTCTCCACACCAGCAAAATCTGGGTAAGACTAGAAAACATCAACATGCCAAAATGAAAAATACAATTTAAAACAATCTGACACCTCAGTGCTGGGCCCCATGCCATTTTAGCACAAGCTGGGACGTATACTTGAAAATGCAGAAGAAAATTACTTCTTGGGATATCTTCAATTCCTATTTTGCACTTGCAAGATGAAAGACAGGACTTTTTAAAGGAGTCTAAACAATTTCAGGCTCCAGATTTTGGCAGCTTTCAGTGGACCCAGCTTTTCAGATAGGGATGCCAGCTGTCAGCCCCAATGCAAGGCTATTCTCTGGTTGTGTAAATCCCCCATCCACCTACTCTCACTTGCCTCCCTTCCTTCTCCTTGTCACAGGGTGGTGAGACTAAAAACACATGAAGGTGGATCTACACTGGGTGTCCTTCAGTGCAATAAGAGCAATTTAATGGTGCTTTGTGTTGTCATATCTCTGCCCAGCTCTCAATCTTCTGGTTGTCACCCTCTGTTGGTGACACAGTTTGTTTTCCTTAGAAGAGGACACCCCGTGTTCCCCATATCCTTCTTTTCAACCAGCAGGCACAAAAAAGCTGGCAGAGTAATCCAAGTTCAGCTTGATACTAAGGAATATAAACACAAGACCAAAAGCTAGGGAGAATGATGAAATGATGCCTCTCAAAGAAAAATTATTCCTCTCTCATTCTTCTTCACTAGGTCTCAAAGTGGACTGATGAAATATAATCTGAACTGCATGAAAATCTCTGTGATGCGTGAACTTTCATATGGAAATAGGTTTGTGGCTATTCATTACCTGTTTATATTTGCAAGGTTAAAAAGTTTAATTGATCGTTCAATAAATTATCACTTTACAGATCAGGTTAGGCTCTTAAGCAAACCACGAATCACCATGTTAACATGCAGATATAAATGAGTCTTTCTCTACAGGATAAACACTGTCCCCCATGTACGGTAGGTGTGGCAATTAGATTATTGATTTTAGGTAAATGTCTTGTTAATTATGCAGGAGGCTCCACTACTCGTGTTAATTAACTTACTGCTCCTTTGAATCAATACACTGTGGTCTCAGGAGGAAAAGCTTTCTCCCCCTGGTCTTTGGGGCAAAAAAAAGAGAGAAAAGTTTTGTTCATCTCCTTTCCTCTTTTTCTTTCTGAAAATTTGACTTCTCAGTTTAAATGAGAGGAAAAAAATTAAATGGAAAGTGAGAAAGTTCTTCAAGTTCTTCAAGTTCTTCAACCAATAGAAATGAAATCCAGACCCTTCCCAAGGACAAATTAAAATAACGTTCATCCTGTAAGGACTTCACCTCAAACTTCTCCCTTTTTTCAGTCTCACATCTTTATTTCCCACTTACTTTCTTCCTTTCTCTGCATCTAGTCTTTGCTTTATGGGCAAGAGTCAGAATTATCTACACCCACTTTTACACCACTATCCCCCAAGTTGGCTGCACTTTCAAAAAAGTAGTTCATCAAATGAATTCTCAAGTTCAGACCTGAATATCTTAAATATATTTTAAACAATCAACACAGGCTTAGGTCAAGTTACAGGCCACTCTCATGAAGGGAAAGTCAGATTCATTCAAGGGAGGTCTACTTTAAAGACTTATGTAAAAGAGATTTTTTCCAGTTTTGTTTTTGCTGTTTTCTTGGTTTTGATTAAGCTACTTTGATCCCATATTATCTAATAAAGATTTTAAGTCAGAAAATCCCATATAAAACTCTCCCAAAAATTTTAATACCACCATTGGAATTTCTCAGCTCAGAGGAACACAAATTTTGTCCACTCAGGGATAGAAAGATAACTGTAAGTATGAATTTTCAAATGTTCACTCCCCAAATCTGTATCAAAGCTCCCTGGAAGCAGGTGGATCTGCACGCCTGGGCAAAAGGTCAGTCATTTCTTTTGTATAAATGAAATAAACTGAAAGCAGTTTCCTACTTGGCCTTTGGTTGTTTTCATAATTTCTCCTTTTCCCTTGCTGAAGGTGCAGCTCAAATCCTGGTTCTTTTTTTTGTGGGGGTTCCCCCCTTCCCCAGTGTACTTTGTTTATGCTTTCCTTGGTGAAGAGTAGAGATGAATGATGAATACCATAACCCTGGAGATACTTGAGCATAACTTATTCATATCAGCAGGCTTGATACAGTCAACAGAGCTGTTACACGAGCAAAGTTCCTCACATGACTTAAGTGCTTGCAGGATCAGGACCTTAATCTTGTGTTTTATGCTATTCGTTGACCTTGGTCATGTACACGTTTATTACTGGTATGAAAAAGTACAAGGTAGACTGAGTGACATTCCTGATGCAGGGAGAGATTTTACAGGGGTAAACGAAATGTGAGTGGTTTTTTAACTGTTCTAAAAATAACCTAAAAATATCTTGGTAAAAGTTTGAGACTAGCTTGCATTGATGTTTACACGAAGCCTGTTATACATAATTTTTCGAAGCTGTTTTCAATCATGCAAATGATTTTTCCTTTGCAATATGCTAATGCAATCTGATTTATTTCAGTTGTAAAAGTTAATTACAATGTGTTTGTGAGTCCCTAAAGATGATGTATTAAATGTTTATAACCAGGATTATTAAAATGTCCTGTCTCGATTACAGTGCTTCTCTTTCAAACACTAGAACTAATTGTAGCCTTAAATCACAACAACTTCACCGTTAAAATTAACACAAGGGCAACATTGCATAATTTTAATTAATTTTAATTTGGCCAAAGCAAATTAATTTTTGTTTTCTAGAAGGACAGCTAAACTCTTTTCCAGCCAGATTTCATTAGACATGGAGTTTGTAAACTTCCTTTTTTCAACATTTGTGTCTCTTTAATGATTCCATGGCTGCAGATACACACTTTAAATGTCATTTGTTTTCTCATGCTCATTCTCTTTTCATTGAAATTACTATATTTATGTCTGAAGTACTTATTACTGGGCACCTAAAAGAAGAGAAGGAAGTAACAGTGCAATATCCAGTATTTCACTGACTGATTGTGCTTGTGCAAAGAACTGAATCATTCTGTAAAAAAAAAAGCAACTCAGAACCCCTTGGACCTTCAGCTTTTTCCTACTGAACATCCCTTAAACAGCTGTTAGTGTCTGATGAAAAAATGCTCTTAAAAAAAAAAAAAAACACCTCGAGGATATTTTATTTGCACACCCACACTCTCTTTGCTTTGGTTTTGCATTAAGGATTTTTGCAGGGAAAAATGGGTTTCTTCTTCTTTCTATGCCCAGGTGGCACAAGTTTTCTTGCTTATGAATTCCTCTACTGAGGCCTGAAAACCTCATGTTGTGTAATGTCCTAGCTGGCTGCTGGGGTAGCCTAATGGCATCACAGAGCAGATTCTTTGAGGTGAGTTTGGGATTAAAAATAAGAGAAAATTAAGACAGTAATATCCTTATCCTTTTTATCATTACTATTTTCATAAGCAGAATCAAAACTGTCAGACTCACATCTAGGGGTCGTTCTGATGCAGCATTTGAAAAAGCCCTTTTTCCCTCATGAAAAACCAAATCCCTATAATGGTGAGTGTGGGATTTGGCTGTACACGAGTAATTTGTTGCCAGGGAAAGAAAGCAAAGTTTCAATTGAGGGAGTTTCCAGAGCTTTTCTTCCAGAGGGAGCTGTGGTTTGCCTCTCCCACCCACAGAAGCAGCTGTGGGAGCAAGGGATGGGTAAGGAAGGGCTTGCCCTTCCTTATGTGCTGGAACAAGAAGAAGCTCACTGCCTTGCATGAATAGAAAGGAACCACTTGTCCCTGTGCTGCAGTTAGCAAAGACCAAATGTCCATGTGTTCCATGACAGACAGGAACAGCACTGATAGAAGAATGGCCACACTGGAGCAAAACAGAATTCAGTCCAGACCAGGATCCTGTCTCCATCTATGGCAAAAGCAGTTTCTTAGCCAAAAGTATAAAAACAGGTCAAGCATATCACACCACCCACCCATAACTCATGATTTCTAAGCATTTGTTAAGATGAATTTGACCAGACCTCCTTGGACACATAAAGGCATCTACAACATCCACGCAGTTCAGCTCAGTGCTAATTATCAAAAGCTGTTCAGCACAGTTTATTCCTAATTGTCCAAGTACTTTGAAACAATAACACCAATAGATAAGGTTTATTCTCTAGCTCCTTCTTAGGGAGGAGCTGAGGTAGGAGCTGAGCTGACTTAGCTGAACTAAGTCTGAGTTCTCTGTCACCATCTTCAGGGACCCACACCATGCAAAATCTGTCACCCAGTTAGTGGCCAGACTTCAGATTTTGAGCAGTCCATAGGTGTTTGCAGTGGTTGAATTCCTCTTTCCCACCTTGCTGGAGAAAAATTACATCTGTATAAACCCTTAACTGTGATCTTTTGCTGTTTTAGTTTATCTCTGGATAAAGGAACCAAGCTTAAGGGCACAAGGACAAGGACATTTTCTTTAGGTTTGATTTACATGACACTGGCTATCTTTAGAATCCTGCTGATTTCCAAGGACATCTCTCAACACAGACATGAATTCCTCAAATGAAACCAGGCAGTGGCTGGGTAGGAACCCTCTGCATGGCAGCTGAAAGGAGCAGTGGTTACAGACTGGGCTGGACAGCACTCACTGAAGAAAAAGCACGTGAGCCTTGTGTGGGTCTGAATGTTCCAACTCTGTACTCAGACCGACTAGAGGTGAGAATTGCCAGAGTGGGAAAATCACAGAATCACCTCAATCATTCTCTGATTCTGTGGTTTTTCTATTGTGGTGATATTTCCTACTGATATAGTAGAAAATAGCCTTTCAATTAATTTTTCTCCCATGACTTCCTTTAGTAGGTTGCAGATGAAGCATGGACAGACGGGACCAAAGACCCAGATAATAAAGTGGTTCTCATGTCTTGGATAAAGATCAACCCAAGCATGTCAAAAACAGATTTTCAGAGTTGCTGAATGGCTATGGATAGCACAGATAGGTGCTCAACAGCACTCAAAACAGGGCTTTGCTCTTTGGAGAGTGTTTCAGCCCACAGGCTGTCTTTCACAGTGTAGCAGACACAGATTTTTTTTTTTTTTTTTTTTTTTTTTTTTTTTTGCTTTAAAGACAAGAAGCTGAAGTAGAGTCATGACTGAATTTCCTTCTTTCACCCCTTATAACTGAAAGTACCCAGGCAAACAGGAGGTCCTTTGCTGGCTGAACATTTTCCAAGACCCATAAAATATAGTAAAAGTTTGCACAGATTTACCCAACCAGACTTGATCCTGAGCCTTGTCTTTCTGCACTGTTTTAACATGTGCTGCAAAAGCAGTATCAGACTGTCCCCAGCAATATTGAGTGGCACTCATCCCATCCAAACAGCTCTTCACCTTCTCCCTCAGTGGAGATTCAGCAGCTGAAGGCGCTGAGACCGCAGTGAACTTCTCTCACCCACAGTGCTAATGACTGAAAGTCAGCATCAAAGTAAGAAGCATAAATAGGAATTCTTTAATTATAATGAGTGGCACATTAACCTCAGCATGAATCTGTCATGACTTTTCAAAATGGCACACATGTGGTTCTGTGCTTGAGCTAATGCCCTGGGCTTTTCACTTGTTCACTTTAGATCTGTGTTTGCTTTTCTGACTAGAATGGCTCTCAGCCAGCTGACTTCAATCACGGGGGGATGCCTCTGTGTCCAGCAATACAGGAGAACCCTGAGAAATATTGACAGTAAAGAAATTTCCTCTCTGCTGGCTGTTGTCTCTCTTGTTCTGGGCATAAATAAACTTGTTAACTCCCAAGAAATGGGATTAGGCATTTATCACTACAGTTTCATCCACATACCAGAGGCCAGATTCTCTGTAAGTCATCAAAGCTGAAGTCCATGAAATGATGCCAATCGTTACCAGCTGAGACCCTGGCCAAAAGACTGTGAAAAACCACAAATATATTGCTTTCCATGAAACAGAAAACACAAATGTTATGTTGTGATGGAAGTGGTTTCATAAAGCATGCTGCCATTAATGGATCTTACATTTACTAAAAATATGGTTGCTGTTTAAAATACATGGTAAAGCAACCAGTTTATGAACAAACCCCAGCAGTACCTGCTGTGCTGCTTTTCCAGGTGCCAAAGGCAGAGTGATAAACATTGCCATCTGTGAGAACTGCAGACCTGTCCTCAGACCCTGGAAGTCTGGATGTACTTTGATAGTCTTCCAAGCTCAGGCATGTTTCTCCAGGCTGGCTCTGAGCATAGCATGTCATCCTATGTCAGAGCCACACAGAAATGAGTTATGGTGGGATTATGTGAAGTAAAGCTAAGGGTCAGATAACTTTTCACACCCCCTGTAGAGAGCTGACAAAGAGACAGAAAAAATCCCACATCTTGCCATCTGGGTTTCACTAAGTTCTTAACAGCTTTGGAAAGTCCTGTGGTGTTTTCACAAGTCAGACATCATAACCACCAGAATGTCCCAAATGCCCTATGGCAAGGGCTTTGATTGACCCACTGGTTGTGGGTTTTTTGTCTGTTGTCTAAATATCTCTAAGTTTTCCTTCATGTGCCTGAATATTTTGCCCACAGCTGTGCACAAGGAAATTGTTTGATTCTGCGCTGACCATGGTTTCTCTCTCCTATGAGTAAAACTTTTATGTGCACATCCCCTCCACACTCTGCTGTGGCAGGGCTGTGATTCAGCTCAAGGTTTCAGCCTTATCCAGAGCAATTCACTTGGCCCAGCACTCTGACTTTAGGTTAGCTGGCTGTTCTGCTCTTCTGGTTTACAGCATCATCAGCCTGTAGGGAAGGGCTGAGCCTACCCCTCACCAGAAATACAGAATATAAAAAGAGTCAAAGTGTTATAATGACTCTGCTCTTCACCTGCAGACAGACACAGATGACTCAGCCACGTGGATTGCTCAGGTCCAGGACTTCATGGTTCTCCAGCTGTTTATTTTCCACAGCCCAAAACCTACATGCCGTGCTGCTATGCATCTCCAGGTCAATGATGAACTGGGTGTGTTTATCCTGATTTCTTCTCATTCATCCTGACTAGAAGTAAACAAGACTTTGAAAAACAAATTGTCTCCTTCCTGCATTTATCTCCAGGATTCCACTCAGTGAACAGTACTGCAGCTTTATTCAATATATCAGTGCACCTCACATAACATATCAGTATTTATCATTACTCTTTTAATGATGGACAGGTAAGAAAATTGCCTCACCTTAAATTAAGGGCTGTTCTAAATTAAACACAATGGATGGGTTAGAGGAAAGGACCAAATCTTCTGGAAAATATTAAGAGGTGGTTTTTTTTTCCAATGCCTATTTTTGTTTTGTTGCTGGTTGTAAATTATTGCATGGATGTGCACTTCCTAATGATGGCCACAGACAGCAAGGGGAAATTCCATACAGTCAGGGGAAGAAAATACAATAAATTTCACTATATTTTCAGCACAAATTAATCAAAAGAAAGACCTACAGTTCATTAGAATCTCTGTTTTCACGTTTTCAGCTCCTTGTCAAGTATCTAGGTTATATGTAGACCAGAATGGAAAGCCCAGATTTTAAAATAACCCTAGAACTGAAATACTGTAGAGCCCCAAAACTCAGGATCAACCCCGCTTAGGGTAAATCCACAGAAGCTTTCACTAAAAGTTAACAGTCCCCATGTTCTTCTACGAGCCAAGCCTCAGAGCCTTTTCCCCAGCTGCTGTCTCAGTCTGGTGCTACTTCTGGCCAGAAAATAGATCCAGAAATTGTATGTGTTGGGGTATAATCAGCAGAGAAAGTCATGTCACCTATAGGGAGCTTGAATCAATTTGCACTTCTGGCCTGATTTCTTGAATGCAAAAGATTTCTAGGAAGAATCGTCATCGCTTCAAAAAGTAAAACTTCCTCAAAAATGAGAAAGAAAACACTGTAACAAAACTAAACAGAAACAATTGGGCTACAGCTCCCAAATCTCTCAGAATCTGACTTCAGATCCTCTTCTTCATGCTCAAAGTTGGGTTTGACCAAAATTAGAGGTGTTCTTCAGGCAGCCCTTCCAAACCCCAGCCCTTCTTTGGAGCAAATACACATAAGGCCCATCCCTAGGAGCTTTCTGTTGGGTTTTCCTTTGGCCACAAAATGGTTTCTTTCTGCACTCAGTGGGCAATGAACCTTTCAACATTTACCCCTCTGGCTGCAACAGCTTCATTTATCTTCATCTTTGAAAGCAACTCTATAATTATATCTTGCATTGTTCTCTGCAAGTCGCTCGCCAGTTAAGAAAAATATGTAATCAGCCGCCTTCCTTTCTAGGCAAAGGTACGTGTGACCAGTGAGACCTTTCCAAACTAGGACTGCAAAAGGAGTTAGATGTTAGATAAGGGCTATTCTCCAAAAGAGAAATACATGCAAAAAAGAGATGATAGACATCTTGCCAGAGAGTAGCATTTCTAGATAAACACTTCTGGTTATAGATGATTTCAGATCACGTATCTGTTTTCCTGTGTTCCTTTGATTATTACCTCTTGTCACTGACACTAAAATTGGAATTTGTGGCTGACCCTCATTCCCTATTGGCAAATGACCCTGAAAGGGTTATCAAGGCCTTATACCCAGTTTTTTCCTCTTCCCGTGGCTTTAATTGTACTGGCAATCTCATACAGCTTGTAAATTGTGAGAAGAGAGGGAGGGGGGAAAATTGCAGAAGAAGTTGGGTTGAAAACCATGGAATTATGTCATAAACACAAAGTTTCTCATAGGAAAGTCTCTGTCTCAGCTATGCAGGACGGGGCAGGGGGTGGGAAAGAGGAGGGAATGCTTCAGGAAACACAGAAAGAAATAGACCTCTCCTCTTGTCTCTCACGTTTTGCAGAGTAAATGCTTGGCATTAAAGAAGCCATGGGCTCCCTTGTCAGGATGAATCACCCCCTTGGAATCCAGGCAGAGCATAGGATGAAGAGGCGGTATATTGCAAAATGCCAAATGCATGTGTTGGAATCACAGCCCGCTGCTTCCAGCACAGCCCTGCAAACTCAGCCCTGCTCACTCCCGTTCCCATTTCTGGTTTGTGTCTTGTCACTTAAAACATAAACAAAGCCGAGGAGCTCATGGAGAGAAATGAGGGGGTGGAGGAATGAGGTGGAGAGGGGATGAGACAAGGTTTGCAGTGAGACCCAGCTCTTCCTTTCGCTGCCCACAAGAATGAGAACATTCCTCTTGCACAGCCTGGTGCGTGGACCCCATCCACAAATCTCCTTGATACCAGAAACCTGCTGCTGGTATTCTGGTATCGACACAGCACCCCTGGAATTCTCCTGGATATGTTTCCCAGCACTGTATATTTGGGTTGTGGTTTATTGCTCTGGCAATATTGGGCTCTCTCAGAACAAGACAGCACTTCAGGAACACATGGAGTGATGACAGCAACTGCCAGTGAGTGCAGCCCAGCTGAGAAGGTACCACAATGAAATAGGGTATAAGTAACATTTGTCATAAATTAATTCACTTCAGTTCTGAGCTACAAAAGGATCTAGGCCAGAGACACGTATCAAAAGGATTGTGTTTATTTACACCACGCCATTTCCTTTGAAGTAGAAAATAGTAGTAATAATGACAGGGAGTTACAGCTGAAATACAATACACATGAAAAGCTTTTGAAGTGTTCACTCTTAAAATTTTACATTTGTATTTCCTCTTTTTTTTTTTTTTTTTGAGTACCTTGTTGTGGGATTGCCTTGCTGGCATCAATGTACAAAATGTAATGCAGCAGGATGCAGTGGTACTCCAGGGAAGCTGCAGAAAAGGGTCCATTTCCATGGTTCCCACTGTTCCAATAAATAAAACTATTTTATTCCCACCACCTCCTCTTTCCCACATATCTCTGACAGTTGGCAATAATAGAGTTGCTGAATTCATATGGAAAGAAGGAAATGAAATATTAAAATAACAAGACAAAGATAAGATTTGCATTTGTACTTATACCATTGGCTTTTAAGAGAGTTTCCCCTATTAATATTAGATTTTGACAGAGGGAAGGGGAGGCCAAGTTTCTGTGCATTTCAAGGGCTGACCATCATCCTGCTGTCATTAGCAGCATGTTTCTGAGTTAAGTGATAGTTCAGCAGTAACAGCTTAATTCAGATTGGGCAGATACACACAGCTCCATCTCTGTTGAACAAACCAGGCTGCACTACGTGGAGTTTATGCCAGATTTACACTGGATGTGTCTAGACAGACAATATCTGATCTGGCTTAAAGGTAAGAGTGGCATGAACAGACAGTATCTGTGCTGGCAGAATGCCTGGCAGGACAGAGTTAAGCTGTGACACCTTTTTTAACAAACTTAAGTCAGTAAGGGAAAAATTTAGTAAGAGGAGTATTTAATATTATATAGTCACACAGCTTTTCACGTGGTGCTGGGGGTCTTAATGCTGGACTATCACTGAAATGCAGCTGCAGCCTGTTTTTATCCCTGAGCTGTGAGTTCTGCATCTTCTTTGTGTTTGCTTCAGTGTCTGCATAGCTGTTAAATGAGGTTTGGAGCTCATGGAGTCCATGCAAGGATTTCTTACAACTGGGTGCAGCCCCTCCTGAGGACATACCCAAGCAGTTTGTATAGCAAAGCATTTAAAATGTTGACCATATTTGGCTCTGTGTTGAATGTTTTCACTAATTCTACCAGTCTTCCCATAAAATAAATCTTTCACATGTCTGCTGATCTCTGGTTTACAGCATCTTTGAAACTCCATTGATTTTTTTTGACTGCCAAATGCACTTTCCAAAAGTAACATCTCCCTTACTTGACAGTATTAAGGGGTTTGACCACACAACTTTTTGTGCCTCCATGGTGCATTTGCAGGCTGTTTTCCAACCAAAGCTTGTTTTCCACAGGTCTTTTGGTAAGTTTTGCAGAACTGCCACATATATTAGGAGAGTCCTGATTCCCATCTCAGCTGCAAAAAATGTGCAAGACATACCCTAAACGAGTCCAGCCACCGGATGGGAGGACTCAACTAATTGGTGGAGTTGGCTCAAGCACTTGGCCACCAGCTGGCTGATACAGCAGCCTCCAGCCCCAGGGAGTCAAATGTTCCACCCAGAATCAAAGCTGGGACTCTTTAGTGGCAGAACAGAGCAATAACCTCTCACACCACATGTCTCAGTCCATTTAAAAAATTATTATTAATATTAATTTTGAAATATAAAAATAGCATAAACCCTTTCTCCAAAATTTAATTTGCATTTTAAAAAGCAGAAAAGAAAAGAATGAAAACATATGGTATCAATCATATTTTACAATACTTGTAACTGCAGTTCGGAAACATGTGTTTCCTAACTGCTCATTCAGCAGTATCTGCATAATTTTTTTGAGCAAAAAACAACCTTCTAAACAAAGCATTTAAACTAACCAGCATTGCATGATATTGTACTTAGCTGAAATGAACCATTTTATTTGGGTGTAAGCTGAATAGAACCAGTGGTTACTGTTGCTCTGTTACCATTCCAGAAAACTACTTTCAACTTAAATTAGATTCAGGAAGAAAGGAAGAAAAATACAATTTCTTCAAGTATCACTGCAATTGGTACTCCTGTAATGGCAGCTCCTCAAAGTGTGGTGTATCTTGTTCATGCTGTTGCCAAAGGCTCTGCCTTAATGGAACAAAGCAATGGCTCATCAAAACAGCTTCCCTGTCTCAGCAGTGGTCTCTCAACTGATGCTTCAAAAAACCCACAGGATCTGCCTCATTCGTTTCACCAATTGATGCTGAAAAGGAAAGTACTTCCTCTCTCTGTGATCCTCTAATTCTAATGGTGATCTCCTGTGATCATTAATATTTGGATGATCTTTCTGTTATCATCAAACATGGCTTAAAAAGTAGGGTCATATATGAGGACCTTGGGATGCCCAACAAATAAACTTTATTAATTCAACTCATATATATAATACCCCTTCAGAGATCCATTACACACCACCATGGAGGAATAATAAGAATTGTTTCTAGTCACCTCTGCCTCAAACCAATTGCAACACTTTTTTTCTCAGATCAGATCAGTAGCTAATATCCCCACCCTCCACCCACCACCTTCCAATATCACCATCTTGTCAAAGCCCATTTTCTCTGCTGAAAGCCACTGGGCGATTTTTAGCAGATAAAATGCACCACCTTCAAAATTCAACTCTATCACATTTTGTTTGTTTGCCTGTCTCACTGCTATGTTCTGTGCACCTTCTTTCAAGAGAGTGATAATATAGTTATTGCCAGAAAAAAATGGATGGACATCCCTCTTCCTCTCTCAGTCACACTGACAT
Organism: Serinus canaria; assembly: GCF_022539315.1. Classification (NCBI taxonomy): domain Eukaryota; kingdom Metazoa; phylum Chordata; class Aves; order Passeriformes; family Fringillidae; genus Serinus; species Serinus canaria. The sequence continues at coordinate 5,426,369 of NC_066324.1, read as the reverse complement.
CCATTCATTTTACACTGAAATAACTCCATTGACTTTATTGTACTTGTTCTGACTTGGTATTGGTACAAGCCAAGAGAAGGACAAGGTTCTATTTTTATTTTTCATTTCCTATGTGCAGCTGATGTCTGAGACCCTGCAGCACACCAGCCTTCACTGAGAAACTTGATAAAAATCCACCATTCTCTCTGAAGAAAAAACATGGGTTTATCAGCAAGAAATTAGCAAAGCAATCAACATGCAAGAGGATCCTCATTTAATAAGTGCTAACTTTTATTTTCCTAATAGGCATTAAAAACAATAACACCACGTCCATGATACAATTTGATTAAATTGGCTGCGATGGCTTTGGGAGCAGTAATATGATTAAATGTCTAACACAGAACATGTACTTGGTGGCTGATAGGCAGAGTGCCTGGCTTTTATTCCACACACACTGCAATTCTTGGTGCTGATGGTATTAACCATTTCCTATTCAAGCCTCATAGAAAATCGAAGTGTTTTCTAACAGGAAAGCTTGTGAGACACCCTGGGGCATCATTATGGAGCAAAGAGCTGGAAACAATTTCTAAATATTTTTCCCCACCTCCTCTTTGTATCTTACCTCCAGCTCTTTGGTCGTTACTTGACCTGTGAGAGGAAAATTTTTCCTATCATCTATTTTGAAACACAACCACCAAAGTAATGACCTTGACACAACCCCCAAGCTGACCTGCACTGTGTCAGGACTCTGTCTTCAGGCTCATAGCACAAGGGTGAGTATTCCTTCCACCTTTAGGAAGTTACTACATTTCCCATGGCCAGACTGTGCAATCACTCCTTTCTGACCTGGCCAAAGTAACTGAATGACATTTAATGCCTGAAATAAGAGATTTCTGTGTTGTGGCATGTTTTTGTAAGTGACATAAATATGATTCCCTCATGCAACCAGGTACTAATAAATCTGCTACCTTTAAGAATTTTTTAAAATGATAATAAATTACAAAGAAATCCTAGTGTCTGATGCACTGGAACCCATAGCCTCCACACACCAAGACCAAGATCCACTGCAGTTCAGTTTGGTTTCAAGGGGTTTTGCCAAGGTCCCAATAACACAGCTTCACAATATTACCAAAAATAAACTGTACAAACCTCTCAACATGCTTTTTACAATGAGAGCAGTTTATATACCCCATCACACTGGCCAACAGGTGAGACATTGTAAGAAATTCTTCTTTGTCATCTCAGTGACCTACACTCAAAAAAAAAAAGCCCCTGACACTAGGACACAGAGAAATAAAACAATCAAGCTCAAGAGACAAAATAGCTGAACAAACTGATGTGGCTCCATTTCCCCAGTATTTTCTCCAGCTGGTTAAAACAAACACAAAAAAGCACAGGTGGATTTGTCAACATATTTGGCTGGAACAAAGTGTCTCCAGTGCTTCAGAACAGAACATTCCAGGTGCACAGCATCATCCATTTAAATACAAAGGTCAGCATTACAACAAAAGGAAATAATAATTTCAACTTCTTTTATAAAATCCCACATCATGCACTTGTTGTTCCAAACACACAGCGGACCTCACTACATTTGTATTTCTGAGTGGTTTTAGCTGTCTGCAGAAAGGTGTTGTGATTGCTATTTTGTAAGGAGATGCCTCTTCACACAGCATTTGATGGGGACAGCTAAAGAGGGAAAGGGGGGCATGTCCAGCATTTTTAAACAGCTGTGGAGAGAAGCCAGAGCAAAGCCAAGCAACTTCTCCTAAGGATATGCTACAAGCTCAGGTCCTGAGTTCAGTACCTACATTTCTAATTCAGGAAAAGTCATCTGTCCTCTTGTCTTCCCTGGCCAAGATGACTGCCTAATAGAACCAGGAAAGTTGAGCTACTTTGGGATTTAAATAATTTACAACGCAGCAGAAGAACAAACCTTTTTTTTAATTAATCGAGTCCTATAAAATCTGATAATCTAACAGAATCTGGAGTACTGATGATGATGTAATGACATACTCTGAGAGCAAGTCCTAGATATTTTTCCTTCTCTTTTTCTCTAAATCAGTAATTACTAACATAATGCTAAATAAGAAAAGACTTAGTCTCCAGTCATGGAGCCTTTGATGTAGCGCACGGCTTTTTTGTTCTAATTCCCTATAGATAAAATAGCCACAGATTACTCCTTTGTACCCCAACTGCTTTCTCACCAGGCCTTCCCCCAGCACAACTTCTTGTTCAGTCAGGCTGGCAATATCTGTAGTGACTTACGCTGCTTATTTTTTGCTTTCATGCCTGCAAAAGTTCACACAGCCAGGGGAAGGCTCATTTCTGAAGAGGAATAATGCACTGAGAAGCCTCCTGGACCTTGTTCGTGGTCCTTTCCAGGAGAACTAATTGCCAAAACTAATTAAGACTGAAACTGATGGGTTTCTCTCCCACATAGACTTTACAGGATTAGGAACAATACCAGTTAGCTGTAAACACGGTCTCTTAAAAAAAACCTACAGATTCTCTTTGCTGAGGGCTTAGAGTGGGCGGGGATCAGAAGCTTTTTGATATGTAAGTATACCCAGCAGTAATAAAAGTCTTACACCAGGTTAACTACACAATTTGCTAATAACATTTGCTGACACAATCCATGAAAATCACTCTGGCAGCCTGATTTCTGGCAAGTGTACAAAGGTTTTTATTGAACACATGCTGCCTATGAAACATGGTCTATGAAAACATGGCCCCCCTATTCGCAAATGGGCAGCTGAGTAACATGTGAATAAATACCTGCTCTCCATTCAGAGCAGGCAGGAGACCTCCAATTCTTTTTGCACACATTTTGGAGGGAAAACAGGAAAAGTTTCTGAGCTAACTTTGGTTTTGGAGAGCAGAATCTCCCCACAGTATGGCCCATAGCTTTCCTCACCAGCGAGTGTCACTCAAGGCAGGCATCCCACGTAAAAGGAATTGCTGTTTTCACACTGTTTCAAGCTGAAATGTGGTCTGCTTGGGTTCTTCCACTCCAAGTGGAGCTTTACAGAATTCAGTGATGGATATTATAAGCCCAAGTTTCTCTGGGACACAAGTCTGTCTTAGCCTCCCAGGGAATTGCATGCAAGAATCCCAAGGAAACATTTTGCCCCCAAGTTTGGCCCTGGCTGAGCAGGAGGAAGTCCCATGCAATATGTATGACTAGGCACACAAAATGTAGGTCCAGGCTGACCTGCCCATTCGCATATAAAGCATCAATTCCAAAGGCAGACACAGAAGCATTGCCAGTCACTGGTGGCACTGTAACATCACCTTTTATTTACTGGTAAATCAAGGGCACAGGCTGTGCTCCCAACATAAACTTGATTCTTTCTTCACCGTCACCATCTCTGAAACATCCTATGAAAGGGAACCCTATGAAATTTGCCTTGTTGGTCATCTGCTCAAAGACAGCTGCTGCAGGTAAAGGGATGGAATTTTTTCCCCATGCTTGAGCTGAATGGCTGTCACACTTTCGGGGCAACAATTGAGACCAGTCAATAATGAAGTCATTTTTTCTTTCACTATTGACAAATTTACTTTAATGTCATGTTGATATGTCAATAGCATCTATTTGTTTGTCACGTCTCTTGCTGCATTCTTCAGAATTGCCCAGAAATAGGAAAAGTCCTCAAAATCCCTCAGTAACTGGATGCCAATATAATGTCTGGTAACTGGTAGTTGTTGCTTAAAGTTCTTCCATTTTTGTTCATATTTGGGGTTTCTTTTATTTTAATCTTAAAATTTGAATTTTTTATTCTTACACACAAATAAAGAGAAGCAAACAATAAATAAATTCAGAATAAATAAATATTTCTGAAATAAAAAAAAAAGAGAGGGAAAAGAGGGAAAAAGAGTTACCTGAGGGAAAATAGAGAAAGAAGCATTGGCTTCACCACAATATTTAATAGAATAATAGAAATGTCTTAGAATATCTGCTAATGACAGATCTTATCTGCTCATTTTGGTTTTCTATGCATGCACTTCGATCCAAGTACAAACATATTTGGGAGAAGAATTCACAAAATGCATTGTGCAAGCCTGTCCACAAATCTGGGTCATGTTGTGAGAAAGCCTTTGCCTAATTTATAGCTTTGAGAAGAAATTGTGCAAAACTTGTGGTTGGACTGAGTGCTGGAAGATTTTGTCAAAACCAAAAAAAGCTGTTTCAAAAGAATTCTTCATAGATTACTATAAAGAAAAATCTTCTTATAGGTGTGGTGGGTGCTCAGCTGCTCTGTCCTTGATGTCTCAGGGATTTTTTACTAAGAGGGAGGGATACTTCTGCAGGGAGCAGCTGCCTGGCTTTGTGCAACCATTCTTGCACAGCAGTTGACATGCTTGCAAAGGTGAAAGTATATTTTTGGGGGGTATTTTTATGCCAGGGAGGAGCCTTCTACTCAGAGACTATTAGCATTGTATTAAATGTTTGGCTTTGGAGAAGACGCCTGTCTAGTTTAACAATGAGAACTGTAAACTTCTCCTTCTGAGGAGATGTGTGATGCTCAAGCAGCGTTGCAGGCATTGTTTCCCATCTTCCCTGGAGCTGTTTCCTTATTTTAGTGTGGTTCAGGCCCAAATCCAGTACTTTTGGAATGGCTGGCCCGTGCCAATCTAGTAGTCTGAGTTAATGGCTTCATATTGCTACCATTGTCTCAGTGGCCAGAATCCTCCACTTTTGGCCCAATTGGGCTGGCTTCTGTTACACTTCAGGTCATTAACTGCGCAACTTTGATATGTGCAAAATCACACACACATGGTATGTAGGAGGGTTTCCTTTACTGACTTCTAGTAGCAATGTAGGGAAAAAACCCAACACAAAACTGCAGAATTAATGCCACCATCTATTAATCTTTCCAGTCATTATGTCCACAAGTGTGAAACAGTCTGAGGGATGCCAGATTCTTCCTCTACAAGAAATGCTGAATTCTGATAACCATTGAGTGATCCCTCATTTCTTCAATGTGCAAAGCTGTGAAACCCCAAGGGTTATTTTTTTCCCTTTCATTTCTCTGCTGACAAGTGGCATGGGAAGTGTAGAAAGAGTTTAAAAATTTAGCTTTGAGAAAACATATTCCCAATGGGACCTACTTTATACACTGATTTCAATGGAAAACTATTTTCCTAAAGGGTTTTTTTTTCATCCCCTTTTCCAGCTTGCTTCATGAAACCAAATGTTTTACATAATATTGGAAATCAACCCCCACCCCTCACTAACTCCCTCCCCTCCCTCTGTCTGTCTCTCTGTGGAATAGGCAAATCAATGGAGAAGTGTTCAAGCTTTTGTTAAAATGAAAGAATGGAAAATTAAAGGAGGTTGTTCAGAGTAACAGTCACATAAAAATGTACAGCCTGTGGTTCTTGACTCTCTTTGACTGTGGAACTGTTGCTCGTTTCTCTCCAGCTGCCTGTGATAAAGGTGCACATGTAGCCTGTATGTAATTATATGAGGGTGTGCAGGCAAACCCCTGCACAGCCAGGATGATGTGAGCTTTCTCTGTACACTCATTATGTTCCTGGACTTTCAGATTTTTGTAGACAAAATAAGATTTCTTTCATTAAAATGGGATTTATTTGTGGTTCAATAGCCCGAGGCTGTAGAAAAACAGGGCATTTCACCATTGTGTCATTGAACACTGAACTCTTGCCTTTTAATTATTGGGTTTCTGACACCCAACCAGACTTCTCTTTTTTTTTTTCTCCTCCCTTCAAGGGAGGTGACGCAATTGTGACATAGCCAGGCCTCAAATAAGAAATTCCTAACCCAGATGGACACAGTATAAACATTCAGGTGCAGAGACACTCAGTTTAGTATTGCAGCAGGACCTGGCTGATTTGAACCACACTTTTCAGAGGGCTCTGCTTGCCCCCAAATGAGAAATTATTGATCCAAAAGGAGCAACATAAGGATTCTGTCATGCAGGGATAGCTTCGTGAAGTTTTTTCCCAGGCAGATGGACCAACCAAATAGTCAGTTCTTTCCCTGGTGAGAAATGAAACTAGAGCAGGTTTTTCAGATTTTTTTTCCCTGGTTCATGTGAATTCTTACTCAGTGGTACCTGAATGTGAGATATTTCTTGTCCTAAAGTGAAGGAACTAAAATTTTCTTAATTATGCCTAGTTAATCTGACCTGATGAACAAGTAAATATGAAGATATACAATCGAGCCTCACATTGGTCCAGGAAATCTTCAACCTGAAAATGAAAAGGACAGCTGAACTGTCCTGATTCCTATGAAAATTCAGTTTGTGTTGCAGCTTTTTAACACCTCTGAGTCTCAGGCCATCTGGATTCCTTCACATGTGTGATCCAGGCTTCCCAAAGGTCAAAAAAGTCTGGTAGTATAGATCTAACACTCACATCTGCAGGTCACAAAGCCAGAGTCAACCCTGCAAAATCACGAAGATCATTGGAGCCTGCCTGGTCCAGAGGCCAACACCTTCAGTATATCTATTTCACATAGCAGTAAAAAAGCAGAATTTACAGTTAAGAAAGGATCTGTGTGAAACTATGAGGTGCACATGTAGGAAATGCATATGTACACACATATATATTTTTAAATATATTGTTTTTTTTCAAATTATCTTTTCTGATTCAAGATACCTACTCTGGGAGAAGAAATGCAGAAATAAAGAAAAAGTCCTCAAATGTTAATACCTCACTACTATTCTGCTAGTAAAAATGTCATTTCACTGACATTACATTTGCAATGAAGTTTATAAAATTATATGCAGTAGAACATCAACTTTTTCAGGCACAATTTCACAACAGTTTTCTGATTCAAAAAGCCCTAGAAAAAAGATAAGCTGTTTGAGTCTTCTTGTATTCAGATCCATAGCATAAAGGACCATGCCATCTTCATGCAAAGACAAAAAAGGTGTCAGCTGTACACTGTTGCATTCACAGTAATATTTTTTACTCTGATGTTATATCACATTGGGCAAAATGATCTGAAAGGATCTTAGGGAGAATTCAAATCAAAAGAATTCTAAGCACCAGAGTAGGTAAGTATTCAATCCAATTGAATGTCAAGACTGAACACCTAGTATTCAGTTTCCAGGCTTTCTTCACATGCCACTATTATCACTCATCAATTCGATGAATTAAATTGTTGCAACCAAGAGAAGGCCTTGCATCTCCCTTGGACCTGATTCAATGTCTCCCATGAGATCAGGAAGGCTTTTTTCAAGCTTTACCACTCTCTCAAAATAGTCCTGCAAACACAAACTCAGTAGGAACATGATCAGTTAAATGGAACCATCATTTGAAAGAATGGCTAAAACTTTTTGATAAAGAATTTCCCTTTGGATACAAAACCTAAGGACTGTACAGCCAGGGAAGGTCCAGGTACCATCTCCTGTGGTCAGTGAGGTAGATCTTCACAAAAGCTTTCCCAGCCACACGGCAGCTGCTGCAACAAGGCATTAATGATGAATACTCAGGAATTCACCACAGTGTCTCCTGATGGGTTATGTACTGTCTGATCTCTATGCTTTCCTAAAATCCTTGATGTAATTTTGGCAATGTAAAGAGTCACAAGGAAAGAGAACAAGAATCTAACAGTGCTTCTCTCTGAGGCATGTCTACACATAATCTGTGGGATGGAAGCTCAGCACAAAGCACACCATGAAATCTCGTCACAGCTCTTTGCACTGAGTATGTTTTGAATGGAGTTGAAAGCAAATAAGAGGGTTTGTGCATTTTCAGGTGACTTAAAGGCATTACACAGGGCCAACCAAAGCTTGGGATAAGGGGGAAGAAGGCAACTTGACCAGTTCTACACAAGAAGAGTTAAAAAAACTACTGTGCCTCCACCAGACTCTGTCTTTTTCCTCATTTTTTCTCTAGCATGTTCTCCATGTCTTTGGAAAAAATAAAGAGCAGCAATTGAGTTAAACCTCGGCTGAATTATCCCTTTCATAAGGCTGTGTCTTCGGGTTTTTTAAAGTAAAGGTTTCCTTTATTAATTTTGCCCAGCCAGCATTCACTTAGCATTTGCTTTGTGGCATAATTGACAGGTTGAGGCGACACTCGCCAGAATGAGAGCCATAAATCAGAAATAATTTCCAAAATTGGCTGAGGGGCTGATATGTTGAATAGTCAAATACAGGTAAAAATCTCTCTATTACGCCTGACAGGAGCAGCAAATGTCAAGCAAGTGCTCCTTAATGCACCAGATTCGATTAATTTTGTGGTTCCTTCTTTGGGTGATTTTGTCTTTGGAATGCCACTGTGCTCTGAAAATGCCACCAGACTGTTCTTCTGAAAGGGGGAGTTCCCATTTTCCTCTTAAATGAGGAGTATCCAAAATTGGTGCAGAAAAAAAATATTTTTAATTTTGTTATGCCTTTAAAGCCCCTTTCATAGTCCCAGCTGTGAAGTAAAAACAAGCAAACAAAAAAACCTTAAAAATCTCTCACCCCCAGAAGATTAAAGCTATGAGGAAGAGAGGAAGTGGGAATTGCTTGCTCATGTAGGACAACTTGGTGTCCACTTTTGAAGGCCATGACAAAATCCTTTCAATTGAATGGCATGGGATGGTTATAAAGGAAGCAGAATGGCCTGGGATAAAATCAGCTTTCAATAAAGTTGGGTTCACTCAGTGCTTTTCTCTCAAGGCTATCAAAACATTTTGCCAAGAGGAGTGCAGTTAGTAATGGATAACTCTTACAAGGAAATAGGTAACTATGATCTTATTTGGTAAACAGAGAATTCTGCTGGTGCTAATGTCAAACACAGTGATTAGGCTCTAACAGCTCCCATATCCTGAGTCCACAAGGCCAAGCTTTCAAGCTTCATGCTCCTCCCAACCAAGCAGCAAAGGTCAAAATAATGAGATTTATGAAAATGAAAGCGATTTTGGTTGGTTTATTCAAATCTTTTTCATGACCTTCTGCTAAATAAAAGGTGTGCTTCCTCCAGGCCTTCTGAATGCAGGCACACACATAAAAAACATATATACTGCAAAAATGGCCAAAATTCAGTCCCAGAATAAAACTGTGAAAATTCACAGTTTCTTCCTCTGAGCAATTATTTCAGTTTTCGCCAACAGGAATGGTGAGATTTTAGCATCAGGTTTTTTTGTTTGCAACATAAATACTTGTAAAGCAAAAAACTGGTAGCTTTGCAAACTCTAGATGTATTTAAGGATCTTCTGTGAAATATGATGGATGAGGGGGAAGAAAAGAACAGCTCTTGTCATGGGAAGCCAGAAAGGGAAAAGTTCTCTGAGTACCCCGAGACTCAAGACCTTGAGAGATAACAAGGTTGGGGTCATGGTACAGATGGATTGGAGCCGATAGCGATGACTGAAATGCACAGAGAAGTGTGGGCTGCAATCAGACTGACAGATCACAGTATTTCCCACTACTCCAAATTTACTTCTTCCCCAAAGTCATAAGCAGGTCAGCTTCACCATTCCTCTGCCTCGGATTTTATATTTGTGTATAACTCGCTCGTACCGGAGTTAAAGATGAAGTTCAAAGCTGGGCTCCACCCAAGCTTGATTACAAAACCTTTCCCCATAAAACAACCTGTGCATCTGTTCTGTATTTTTGGAGGCTGGAAAGCAGACTGGCTGCTTCCTCGAGACAGCACATTTACACCCACTGCAAGGGACCTAAGATGCTGTGTAGGGACATCTCTTTTTATTTACCTCAAATCCTGCTGGGAAGACCATCTTCCAGGAGGACAAAGGGAATATGGGTTGTTTAATCCAGCAAAATCCTGCCTGAGAAGGGGTATAATCACTCTACAAAAGCACCAAGAAGAAACTGATGTGAGCACAGAGAGTTCTATAACCAAAGAGACAGCGCTGAACCAGTAACAAAAGCCTGCAGAGTAACCTTGTCTACCCTGAGGGTGGAAATTATAGGAAATTTCTTGGAACAGATTTCCAGTAAGGGAGTAGAGGAGAAAACTACTAAATCAGCTACAAAACCCCCCAAATCTGATAGCTCCATGAATTTTTTATTATTCATGAATGTTGTCTGTAGTGGCTGTGAGTTGGACTTGACCCAAAACACCCCTTTTACAATCACATGCTGCTGGTGTAGAAAAGAGGGAAAAAAGTATCTAGTACAATCACTTAATTTATTTATGTTAGGAAAGTGATGACACTTGTTAGTCACAACTGCTTTCTTTAGACTTGGAGAAGCTATTTCAGCATCTCAACTTGAGGCAGAAGCACAGGGAAGAGAATGGTTGGATCTGTACAAGGCAAGTTGAGGGCAGTGGAGACACTTCAAAAGTCTTCTGCTTTTTAATATTTAATTTAATTTAATTTTATTTTATATTATTGTATTTTATTTTAGAGAAACAAATGAGTAGAAGCAGCTACATATTTATCTTGGAATTTGATTCTCTCATCTCCACTTGGATGTAGCAATACCTTCTTGAAGATCTCATCACAGTGAGGACTGTGAGTGAAGGCTACATCAAATCTGGGACTAATAAAACTAGATTAAGACTGGGATCAGAAGTAGGCTCACCTAGGAGTACATTTCCTATCACAGGCACCTATGGTTTGATGGGCCACATACATTGAATGTAGCTCAGAGCCAGCAAAGCTCTCCAGGCTTGAGATCTGACTACCCTCTCCTAACAAAAATTTCTCAGATGTGGGAAAAGACTTAAAGGAAAACTCCTCGCCCTAGGGAAGATTTTCCCCTCATTCCTTCCCAAATGAGAGGAGTATCTAATAATACAGTAGCCATAACTATTTGAGTTTGGTCTGCTCCAGTTTGAACACCCACAGTGTATATTTCTAAACCATTTGCCCTTCCCTAATTCTTACAAACCACTTTACAACTCAAGTCTAATCAATAACAACTGTGTGAAACAGCACTCAGACAGTAAAGAAGTTGGAATTCCCCTTAATAGCCCTTTAAAGGAGTTTTAATTAATTCCATGTGCTTCTGTAGGATTATCAACTTTACAGTACAACTCCTTGTGAAAGCTTTAAGACATTTCACTTATGTCTGCAGGATGTTATGTTAAAAAAACTAGTTTTCATGGCTTGTCACTGCTCCCCATTAGCTTCTTGAGTAATCCTAAAATCCCACTCCTCCTTGCTTTGCCACTTTAACTAGCCATCTCTGCAGCTTCTCCCTTTGGCCCCTCTTGCATTCCTTCTCCTAGAGCTTCATCCAGCTCCTAGTAAAGGAAGCAGAAAGATTTTCACAGATGGTAATGGGAGCTTGGCAGGATCTTTCCCTCCATTTTCCTTACTACTCTAAAAAGCCATTTAGCTAATTCCATGCCACAAATCCATTGCACAGCACCAGTTGGAAGCCAAAAACTCTTAAGTTTTACTCAGATGCCTGATTTTTTTCACATTTTTCAGTTGCCCATGGGTATTTCTTTTCTTTCACCATCTCCAGGTTCCTCTCAACTCTTGCTCCTCCTTTCACTCCTGTTCTCCTTAGCCCTTGTTTCCATTCCTTCCATTTCCTAACCCAAGACCTCTTTCCAGGATTTCTTAGCTCCTGACTTCCTGCACCTTTTCCCCTTGTGCCACTGATCCTTGCCTTCTTCCAGTTCTTAGTACCACTGAGCCATTCATCTCATTTCCATTAATCACATCAGACTGGTGCTAATTATTGTTCAGCCGAGATCTGAAATAGCACCAGCAACGAAAGAGAACAAGAAAGAGACAAGAGGAGGAAAGATTTGCTTTTTTCCCACCATCATATTTACAGCCAGTGACTTTTCCTAATGAGCTTAGGAAAGGAAGGGAGGTGATGTGAGAGCAGGAAAGCCTGAGCCAGTGTGCAGTCAGGGGCTAGAGTTCATGAGCTGTCCTGAGCATGTTTTATCAGGTCACTGACTCAGACGCACCACGGGGCAATTTCTCTTTCTCAGCATTAACCCTCAACTCTGAGTCTCTGCTGGAAGGGCCTCCCCCTTCACAAACACTCCAGGATAAGATGATAAGAAGATTACAAGTAAAGCCTCTCTTTAGCAATTCCACATCTCCTGTCAGACACAGCAAGTTAAATTACAGTGCAGGCTGCAAATGCATTGATCATCCACTCAGCTCCTACAACCCAGGGGTGAAAAGATCCATGCCGAGGATAAGTGAAGTAATCTCAGGAAAGTTTATTTTAGCTGGGAGGGGTTAAACAAGTTCAATGAGGCAAGGCTTTGGGAGGGCTCTGGAGCCAAGTTCAGCAGTGTCTGGTTTGTTCAGGTAGGGGCTGCAGGCTGTACACTCCACAGCTGCTCAGGTCTTCTCCAGAGCACACAGATTGTGCCAGGAGGGCAGCACTGCCTCACCAATGGCATGGGGAAGGGCTCTAGCCATTCCAAGAAAAGCCTCCACCCCTTTGCCACAAGCAGAGACCCATCAATACACTAACTACCTCTTCATTGCAGTTACTTTCTGCTGCTGAAACAGAATAGGTATTTTTATATTCACAAGAACTCCCCTTTTTAAGCAGGTGGCAATAGTATTCGTTTTATCTATAAAATCTATACTGTGTTTTATGACAGAGGAAATAAACCTTCCTAAGCAGTTTTGACAGAGAAGGCAGGATTGTCCATTTTAAAGATAAAAAAAAAAGAGATTATAAATCATTAGGAGTGCTTATGAATTCTATTCATGACTGTCTTCTTTATTAAAAAGACCCATTGTAAAATGGAAAGTTCAGAAGGCTTGGTGGTGAGCGAAAATGAATTATAATGACATCACTGGGTCATGAACTAGGCCCACTGGCTACTTTCCAGAATAAAATTGACTGGAAAGATCAGATGAGCCCATTTGTACTGAGAGACATCTGGGTGGCAGCCAGAGAATCTGGGTTCAAGCTCCCTATTTACAGAACACGCTTCCCTTTCCCCTTTCATTACGAGGAGTAATCTGGATTTCCCAGGCATGATGTGTGGGATAGTGATGTCACTCCATTCAGATTCCAGCAGGATTTTCCCTAGAAAAGTTCCTCATAGTCCTTGCTCGGTGAAGGACCCTGTGAAGAGCACAAATGTCTCAACTTCCAGCTGACATGTACACTATGTTCTCATGCACTGCTGATGGGAAGCTTTTCACCTTCAAATATGCACAATTCACAATTCAGAATTTTCTGTTGCTTTTTCATCATCATCTCTTTCCCAGATAACAAACAGTGCTTGAGTCCCAAGCAAAGCCCATTTCTGCTAGGAGGTCAGTTGTGAGCTTTCGAGGGCATTTGCTGCATGAATGAGGGGATATCATTTACCCTTTTTGTCTTAACTTCTTCAGGTGTCTTCCTAAATGCAAAATGACATCTCATTCAAAGCTTTCCAGTGTCATCTTCATCTTTCCTCTTCTACAGCTTATACATCTTTGATATTGCTTGGGACTTCAAGGAAGCTTTTAACTAATACTGTAATACCTATTATCTGAAAAATTTAGGTGCACATACACTTGCCAAAGAGAAAAAATGCAGATCAATTGGATGTCAGCAGTCAAATAAAGTGGAAGAGTATATTTTCTGGGGAAGAAAAGATGTCTAACCATCTGACCTTAGCACTGGCACCATCTCAATATTAATATATTTTATGCATGCATGTGATAACGTTATACCTTCCTTATGGTCCTGCAGGGAAGTTTCCCTTCTCCCTGCTGAGGATTATTACCTATTCAGAGGCTGTTATGATTATAGATACTTACTAAGACAAGAATAATTGACCATAAAAACCCTTTTATATTCCCACAATTATTTTTGCATTGACTAAAAGTGTCGAGAAAATCTAATTTTATTAACAGGTCCCTAATTTTGCTTTCATTGAACTTATGAGTAGCTTTCACTCCCCACCCAAAGTATGTTTTCACTTTGAGGCATTTGTCAATGCTGAGAAAGAGCAATTTGCCATAAGATTCCTACTGGGAACACATGGATCAAATATCAAAGTAAATATGATATATCTACAGGAGAAGGAGCAGGTTTGGGAAAGATTTGAGAGAGTGTGTACATGGAGGAGCGTCAAAAGACATTTCTGTGTAGATTCCAGCAGTCATAAACAAGCCCATGTACAACCAAGAGTCTGACAGAGATTGAGATGGAGCCAAAAAAACATTTAATGACAGTTTTGGGAGAACTGAAAATCCAGTTCTGCTCACAAATGTGACACTCAGGCCATTCTTTAGTAAAAATCTGAGCCCTAGAATCCTATGAGGTTACCTGAGAAGATGAATTAGCTGAAATGACATAACCAGAGCCCAGCCATGGGATACAGGGAGTTAATAATACAGATGAGAAGAGTGACAGCAGAGTGACAGATTCTCAAGCACAGCTCTGTTAACTGTAGGTGAATGAACAGCTTTCTTCTAGCAGGTCTTTACTTCAAAAAAAAGCAAAAAGAAAACGCAAAACAAAACAAAACTTTCTCATTGCTTTCAACCAGACATGGCAAAACAGAAACCAAGAAACTCTGGATCCCATCCTGGCTTGAGGGAATGGGCTGGCATTCAAAGCAAAAGAAGAATGGACAGGCCTCATTTTGCAATTATTATTATTATAGTAAGAACTTTATTCTTCATGTCAGCCTAAGGTTTTCTGAAATCCAGCTTTCCAAGAATGGGATTTTTAAAGGCCCTCATAAATCTCTGAAAAAAGTGTGGATCATTTAGGTACTTTTAAAAATCCAACCCAAACAAGTTTACAGGCCTTTTTCTTAAAATGTCTTCTCTATTGCACTGATTTGCCTGTGGCCCAAAGCTCATTAGATGAGGGCCCTTAAAAATTCATCAGTACCCAGCTCCAGGTTGGATCTGGATAAATAAGAGGCCCATGCTCTGTAAAGCACCGTGGAGGCTCTGAGAGCAATCTGCTTAAGCATTTCCACATGGACATGGCACCGTGAAGGAAGCATGACTTTCTCCTGATCCAGAACCTTTGTTCCAGGTGCATCTCTCCATCTGATGCCTACTGAGTTCAATGTAGAAGCTATTCCACATTTTGTCGCTCTTTCTACCTGAAAAAGGGATTTCAGGTCTTGGCCTGATGTCAAGGCCTGATGGAAATATTTCAATAAAATATGCTATTTCTAAGCTAAAAATTATTTTGTGGAAATATTTTAGCTTCAACAGAATCTTTCTTTACAGGACTTTTCACAGGAGTGTGGCAAATGTCTCTGCCTTGAAATTTGGTTTATTTTCCACTTCCACTATGAGTTTTCAGTGTTACCCAGGCCAAACTCCTTTATTTTGTCTATACTTCATCAGTTCTTTCCTTCAAAATTTACTATCCCCAAAGACAAAGCATTCACATTTTTAAAGTCTTGGATGTTTTATGAGTCATTAAGGAATGCAGTTGTAAGGACAGGATGCTCTGTGGCCCAGCACATGGCTGAAAACTGATTTCCAGCTGCTGTGCTTGTTCAGTATGAAAGGGCACATACCCCTGCTAAAGAACATCCCTGATTCTTCCTGAGGCTAAGCTTGAATATTTGCCAATAGTCTGAAAACCAGGCGAGTCTTCAAGTTACCCTTGGATGGGTCCTTGAGATAAAGAACAGGTGTACCCTGGCCCTTTGCAAAACAGAGATAAATATCCTTTCCATTTCCAAGAAATGTTGCTCTCACTTAAGAAAGCGCAGCTGCCAAAATCACCACTAAAAGGAACTGCTGCCTTCTCCCATGTAGGGACATATTGTGGGTTAATCTTAAGGGTTGCTGTCCTATGGGATTTTATTTCCCTGAAAGATTTGTAAAACTAATTTGAAATATTTTCTTCTTCAAGAGGAAAAAAAAAAAAAGTGACAGAAGAATTCCTTCCTATTAGGTTATATCCATGAATGAAAGTTTAATTGTTTAGTTTAAAACTGTTTAAGGAAACCTGCACATGAATAGGAAGTCAAGCTTTTAAGAGAGGCAGTCATAAATATAAACAAAAATGTGATGCCAAACAGCAATTAGTGCTTTGTTCCTATTTTGAATGACAGCATGCCTTAAACTCATTTATTTCCAGTTCTGACTTGCTGCAATGTGTAAAAATACTACTGTAAATACACTAAATAAGCTTCGTCCTTTTCTCTTGGGGTTCTCTGGCTTTTGATGACTTTCTATGCCACGTTTCCCCTTTATTGTGAAAGATACTAAGGTCTCCACCTCTTTTTTTAAAAAAAACCTTTGTTTTGAATGGCAGTTATACATAACTGCCTTACCTGGAAATGTTTCACAGATACAGACAGAGATTGTGCTCACCAGTGGGAGTGCTAACAAACTGACTGCCAGGATTTCAAATGCCGTGGCATGTAGAGTCAGCACAGATCTAGATGGTTCTAATTGCTAGCAGTTGTTGAGGGACTGTCAGAACCATTTATTCTTACCACTGATGGTAAATTTTGGGGGAAATGTCACTCTGGGCAGGAAGGTAGATTTTTCAAAGGCACAAAGGGTAGTCAGGCATCTCGCTGCCATTTGCTGCTTTGAAAACCCTGCCCAGCTCCTCAGACAAGCTGCCTGGCAAGCAGATGTGTAAGGATGGATTGGACATTTAGGTATCAACACCATCTTTGAACTCCTTGGATGAGGAGTCTGCCAACATTTTTTTTGGCCTTTCCTCTAACACTTAATGTCTTCTAAGATGAAACACTAGCAAGTTCTTTAAGCCCATGTTATTTTAAATACAGGCCAAGACCTTTAACGAATTTGCTTAGTGGTGGCAGAGGAGAAAGAAAGATTTGGTCCTAAGTGTTGTTCAATAGCATGTCTTGGTTTTCTCTGGATGGTAGCCAGGACTGATATTTAAGAGGTGTTTTGCTGATGGACTATCCTACCTCAGTGACAATAACAGAGTAGCAAAATCCCCAGCAGCATATCCATCTAGCTAAAATCTAAGAATAGATTCATAAAATCAGAGAAAATTCACAGAAGAGCCTGCAAGGATTTAACTCACCATTATCAAAAGAGAAAGGAATATAATCCTCTTCCAGAGCACTGGTTCTCACACTTTGGGGGCAAACAGAGCATTGTCAGCACGCCAAATTTGTCATGAACCACCAAGCACAATTAATCAAATGTTTAATTGAAAAAACATTGAAAAGATAATAGAACTTTGACCACAAGGGTAATAGGACTTTGAAGACAACCTGCCAGAACCTCAGAGACCACTGATTGCCCTCAGACTAAAATCTGAAAGGTGTTTCACATGAAGTTGTTCAAATTATCTGCACAGCAACCTAAATTAAAAATGTTAAGAATTAGTGAAATAAGAGTAAAAAAAACTCTCATTGACTGTTAAATTTATAGAGTTTTGGATGCCTAAGATTTAAAATTGTGTATGTAGTAAGGAAAAGTCTTTCCTATATATTTTCTCAGCAGAAGAATTGGCAGTGGGGGTTTATAGCAATATCTAAAAGAAAAAGAAAAAAAAACAAGAGAAAATATCCAAATAGTTGCTACAGTTTTACAGAATTAATGCTACAGTACTAGAGGTATGACATGCAGACCAACCTTTTAGGAAACTGTTCAGGATAGAAAAATTAAATTCAGTCATAGTTTTATGTCATTCACTATATTTGTTGAATTTTGTAGCTTAAGTTGCTAAGATCTTGTATAAAAAGCTCTACATTTTCTTCAGATTTAAGAAGCACATTTCTTCTAGAACATAAACATTTGAGTTGCTAATGTCAATTTCAGAGTACATGATAAAAGTCTTCCTAATGACTGATGAGCTTTCCAAGGTCACAAAGAAAACTTTCCCAGTTTACTGCAAATTCAAATGACCACCCACAAAATAAAAAGATTAAAATAGTTTCGGTGTTTCTTTTTAAAAGAAAGGTCCCAAACAAAATTATTGAAAGTTTGATGGAGAAAGAGTCAGTCTTAGATCAAGGAAGACAGAGAGAATCTAGATGCATCTCTAAAGTTTTGACAGTGTGTTTTCATTGGGTGTTTTTGACCATTGGGTGTTTTTGTTCTGAGGGTCTGAAGTTCTGAGAGCATCGTCTGAATGAGCATCTGCAAGGTCTATAGCACCCAAAATTCAAAATTCCACTGGCTGCAACTAAACAAGATTCCCTATATTATCAATAGGTGAGATGCATAACACCTTCTGAGTGCTGAAGGTTAATAAATAATAAATTAATTAAATACTATGGACATCACAAAATAAGGCATAAAAATCAATGAAAATCTAAAAGCGCAGGAAGTTTTCTGTTGGAAGTTTCAAATTTATTTCATCTGGAACTCACAGTCCTGGAACTTTGAAAGAGATCTTAATTTTTGCCAACCCTAAACTTTCTAATGTGACACAGAATTTTAGCATGGAGACAAAAAAAATGAGGAAAGCTTAGCCTACTATTACTCATCTAATAAAATTCAGAGCCTTATTCTTAAGCAGCTGAGATAACCAAATTTTATCTGCAATAAGCATCTGAACTTCTGGGACGACCTCCAAACCTTTTATGATATGTCTAAAATATACCCTTTTTAACAGTCCATATGCTCCTTGCCCGTCTTCTACCTCCAAACACAGGCACCATGCAGCCAACTCTTAATGTATGTGAAATCCCCTGGTAGACACTCTTATTCAGAAATAA
Organism: Serinus canaria; assembly: GCF_022539315.1. NCBI lineage: Eukaryota > Metazoa > Chordata > Aves > Passeriformes > Fringillidae > Serinus > Serinus canaria. The sequence goes on along the minus strand of NC_066324.1, from coordinate 5,407,850 downwards.
AGTGCCCTTGATCTACTGTAACTTTACTCTCCCAGTTCAGTCTCTCAAATGTGAAAGTTCACCAGATTTTGTAAGTGTAACCCAGCAATAACTTATGTTCTGATTTCTGTACTTTTTCTCCATTTTCCTTAAGTGTCCCCATAAAGAAAAACCTCTTGGGTGGAAGAGGGACTCACACTGCCCTGAACTGTAGGAGCAGGGCAGCAAGAGACCTTTTGCCTCTGTCTCTGCCCTCTTATGTTTTATATGCTGCTCCATTCCCCTTCATGTAATTAATCTGACAAGTTTTTGAACAGCTGTCTAACTTTTTCCCTGAGCCTTGGGTAGAAAATTTTTATCTTTACTAAGAACAGCATGGAAAACTTCTCCAAGTCAGTTAACAGTTTGTCTCACTGCAGGTTTTTAAAGTCTGAGTACAGATTTACAACATGTTTTATGTATATTTTTTTAGTCCCAAGGTCCCCTCTCTTCACAGATACATACACAACGTGTCATGTAGAAAATATAAATTGTTGATTGTACAGGCACTTTCCTCCTTTTTAAACCTTTCCAAAGGTCTTTTTGTTAAATACACCCAGACACCGTTTGACAGATGAGGGGCTAATTGCTCTGTGAATTACCTCTATCGATTCCTGTTTCATGTTGAGCCAAACAAACAAAAGATATTAATGCTTCGAAAAAAATGAATGATGACCTTTCTCTGCAAACACAGCTTGCGGCCTCTGATTATTGGTGATTCCAAAGAGCAGCGGTCAATCGCAATAGCTGTAACGCTATGATCACTATAATAAGCTTGCCTGACCTTCTCTGCCATGTTAAGTGGTTTAAATTTATTTGCCCAACAACACTGGAGCTTTCATTTAAAGTCACAGAACATTCAATTCCATCTAAAGATCCAGGCTATTTTTTTTAAAAAGCTTTACCTTTTTAAAAAAAAACAAAAAAAACAACAAAACAAGTTGTGCCTCACTTGGCAGTGATAATAGCACTGGATACAAGGCATAGCCAAGGAGTTATTTTAACCTGGATAATCAAGAGTCCTTGTTGTGGCTCTTACAGTGTAGATTTTTCTTGAGCATTTTGCCTTCCCACTGCTCCACCATCTAAGCGTAATTTATTTTTCACTCACTCTTCAACGGAGTTGCAGTTGGACACTATCTTTGCAGTTATCCCAGCTGGACTAAAAGAAAATCATTATCATTGAATGCAAATATGCTCCTAAAATCCAGTCCCTGTAAACAAGATTTCCAGGGAAGTGGTCAATAGCAGAATTTGTCTACAAGCAAAACTCCTGCAAGCCCTTCATCAATGTTCTCTCTTCATTCTACCTACTCGGGATTAGTGTGAAAAAAAAAAGATAGAAATCAGGGTGAGGTAAACCACAGAAGATGAAGGACTTATCTTTTTTGCTAGAAGCAGACTGCAAAATTGCTGGAATATTCTTTTTCTTGAGATTTCCACCTCCCTCCTTGGTTTACTATGGACAAGAAATACGTACAAGACAATCCTTTGTCTTGATGTCACCTCTTCAAAGTGCTTTTCTAAGTGTTGGATACATCAATCTCAGTAAAGTCCTTGGGAATCCAGCATTCATTTTGATCGCTTTTATAAGCCACTGTAGTCTGGTATCAAATGAAGGCTGAAATTCAGCAACAGGAAAATATGGTCTAAATTTCTTAGAGACAAAGATACAGTACGAGAAATTATTCCTGGGGGAAAACCAAAGCAAGTAGAAAGTTGTTCGCTTCTCTCAGCCTCATTTTTAAAATTCTATTCACCTTTCCCCCTGCAAGGGAGCAAAACCACTGTGGTTTGGGAAACCCCCTCTCCTCCTTCCACACATACCAAGCACCAGCCTGGGGTCAGGGCTCACCCTCCTGGTTCCCCTCCCGGAGTGCTCACATGCCCAGAGCCCATTTGGGTGGTGCTGTGTGGATTCAACATCAGCTCTGTGAGCCCCACTCCCAGCCTGATATTTAATCCCTGTCTCTAATCCCCCAAAATATGACTGAGCCTCAGGAGAACAGACAAACAGTCATCAAGGTGGCTCTGCTAGGAATCCGAGGCAGGATTAAGAGGGGATAGGAAGCTCGGATGTGTTGGCAGGCTGGTGGCATCTTTAAAAGCAGATTTGAGTGGTGATGTAGACGTGCTTAGCTTGAGGAAATCTTGGCAGTGCAATAAAGCTGAGTCAAGTGCAGGACAGTAATTCCTGCCAAAAAAAGTGGTGAATCAGGTAGTCAAACCATAGACAAGAGTACAGGAAAGAGAAATGTGGGGAAAGTACCCTTACATTTTCTCGGTGGATATATTGGCACAGAGCATGGCTGCAGAGGATGTTTTTGTCTGTGAAAGAAACTTCTTCCCTAAATGAATTTATTATCAAAATGCCCCTGAGGCTGGAATTTAATTTCAAATAGAGCTTAAGTAATCAGACATCTATGTCTTGGAGCTGTGGAAGGCTGAGGCCTGTTGCGCTCTGCTAGACAGATAAATCTTTAACATCAAAAATTAAAGTTCTGAGAAAAGGGTGTTTCAGGCTTAACAAAATTTTGATGCATTTATATATCTGTATCAGTCAAGGAAGGAACAGTCCTTTAAACCTTTATGGGCAAAATAGATTTGAGTCAGGAGAATGGTGTAAAGCATGAAATTTCAGTGGACAGACCAAGGAAGAAGTTGTCCTTTTTTTCCCAGATATGCAGTTACATTTTCATGCACATACTGCCCAGTGTGACCATCATGCAGAAGGAAATCCTTTGCTTGGAACCTGTACTGTAGGATACAGCACAGCTGTGCATCAATAGATCAATGTAAAGCTTAACTCTAAACAAAAATCACCCTTTATAAATGGTAAACTGAGGCAGAAACTTGGAGAGAGGCACACAAGCAAGAAAGAAAATTAAGAAATTTGTACATCAGATCCCAAAGTTTCACTTTCAGGGTTCAAAAGAATGATTGAGACAAGGAACTTTAATTCTTCCTGCTGCATCATTTTGCACATTTTAAACCAAATGCATCAAGCAAGCAGGCAGGTATTCACAAACCTTGAAATAAAGAGGCATCTGGCAAAGGACTGAACAGGTGTTGAAAATATGTTCACACAGTTGTCAGGGTTTTTGATACACTGATACTATGGAGACTCTGTGGGGTGGGGGGTTTTTTGTTTGTTTGTGGTGGTTGGTTTTTTTCAGTGAAGATACTTTCAGCATTTTTTGATGGACTGCTGAGTGCAGAGAAGGTGAGGAAGGAGAGAAGTGCTGGAAAGAGGAAATTATTTTAAAATGCAGCCTTCCCACAGGCCAAAACACATTTGATTAAGGATCAAAAGTGTTGTTATCTACAAAAATCTTTTACATTTGCATAAGGTGCTTGTTCTCTCAGGCCAGTCTGTTACTCCCAGTGTTGTTTCTTCCTACAGCCAGTATTGTTTTTTCTCAGAAATGCCAAGAAGGCCCAGAAACACAGGAGTGGGGCTGTTCCTGCTCCTAAGAAACTGATCAAGAGCTTCTAAGTAATTTTAACTTATTTTCATGCAGTTGCTCCAGCCCCTTACGACTTCCTTTCCAATGCATTGTCCTCAGGAGTAAACTGGACTTTGAAAACATAGAAGGAATTAATATTAAAATCTCTGATAAACATTTTACATGTTCTTTAAACATGTGAAGTACATGAGGTTCTTCAAAGGGTATTTCTGACCCCAAAAAGTAGATATAATGTGAGCTTTCCCTGAGCCCACCAGCCCCTTGGATTTCAAATAGAATTGCTGTTTTTGGGTAGAGCACAAAATATTTTGGCCTGGAGAGTGATTTTCATAGCTCCACCAGTGCATCAGGCACTGGGACTGGTTTCTCACCACTGTAACTTATCTGAAACACCATTCCACACCAGCTGGGGATCTGCTCCTAAAGAACAAAGGAACCAAATTACAGCGAGTCCCTAAGGACAGAGAGCTGGCATTTCCTCCCACTTGTGCCTCCACCAAGTCAAAAATAGCTTTGGGTTGGGATGCATCACACACAGACGAGGATTCAAACTGTTCTCAAATTGAGGTTGTTACTCTGCCACTGTTTCTCTGAGAGTAACAGTGGGCCACATTTCTGGCTCCAATAGGCTGGATGTGATAATAGATGGATCTCCAAGCACTTTGGATTTTATAGGACACCTCCCAGTGGAACGTCTGCATTTGCTAGCTCAAGGGATGAAAATTTTGTGAAGCTGTATTCCCACAGCCAGATGGGATATAGGACTTTCTCCCTCAGCTGAGAACCTTGCACTTCAAATCCTGCCTAGGTAAATTACCTTTCCAGGGCTGGGTATTTCCTTTTTGGATATTCCTTGGAAGTAACCATCAGGGAATTAACTAACTTCTTAATGGCTTGGTCAGACAAGAAGGAAGGAAACTTGCACTGGTCCAGTGGGAGGCACCACTTCAGGCATCAGCATCCTGCAATTCTTCCAAGTCGGTGAATCATAGCAGTTTAACTCTCTTTCAAGGGCAAACTTCTTCCTTTCAGATAGGCCCAAGGTAGCAAAGGCAGGGCCTAAAATAGTTCCAGCCAACATTTGGCTTTGAAAACAATTTCAAAGAGTCGCTGATGACTGCTAGGAAGAAGTCTAGCCTTGATCTAGAAGAACTGGACAAATATCGCTTTGAGTCTAAAGCCTGGAAAACAAGGACCTATTCAAACAATGAAACTCATTCATTAGATTTATTTAGTATCTCCATGTAGCATTCCAAGGGAATGCACAAGTAGCAAGGCTTGCCCTTTCTTGTGCTTGCTGGAGATTAGAAATAAACAGATACCTGCCCAATTCCCTTATATTATATTTTAGTATATTATATTGCATTAGAATTAAAAGCAGCTACAGACCTCTCTACAAAAAAGTTCAAGGTAGCACCTTCATCTCTTTACTATAGACAGGACCATGGCTCCAGGAGCTATTGTGTGCTTTTCTTTACAAAACACTGCATTACCTCCTCAATCAGTTGGGTTTATGTTTAGATTTCTCTGCAGGTTCTATTCCCAGTTCAAAGTTGTGCCTCTCCAGGTTAACTATAGCCTGCAGACTTTTTGGGAAGCTAATGCCTGGTGGCTAGACATCCACAGTAAGTTAGGGCATCATTTGCATCAGAATCTGGATGTTGTGTAATAAATTAAGAAAATAGCTGGGCAAATGCTCCGGTGCTTCCGCAAGCTACTCAAAGGAGGGTTGAATATGATAGGGGGTCAAACAGGTTTCTGTAGATAATAACTCATATCTAATGAGGGAAATTATCACCAAAAAGCTCAGGTGATAGGAGCTTAGAGTTGCAATTCAGATGCCAGAACTAGAAAATGTCCATTTTGTCTGACCTGCTCATAAAAGGACACTTTGAGTCTAACCCTGGTGTGTCTTAGTATGGTGATGACAAGCTGGAGTCAAAGAAACAAATGGGAATAGTGTTTTGCACTGCCCTTACACAGGAATTTTGGGGGCTTTTATCAGAATCATAACAACATTTCACTTAAGATGGAATCCAGATTCATCTCTTCTTGAGTAGTTGCATCCTCTGGTAAAGCTCTGTAAAAGGCTTTCTTTCCTTCCCTAGACTCCAGTAATAGTGATAATTGATTAATTGATTCAAGATAAAAAATCTGAGTTGTATTCCTGGCAGAAGTCACTGTGAACCAAAACCCTTTTATACAAAAAGATGTTTAAAAATGAATTACAGGAAAAGATCAGGAATTACTGCTCTCTTTCTTAAAAAAAAAAAATATTGGGTTAAACTCAGATGTTTGAAACAATTTCCTTGAAGACGTTTTAGGTAATATCAGTTAATAAAATCAAAAGGGTTTTAAGAGTCAAATACACTTTCTTACATTTATGTGATTTGTATAACCTTTTGCACCTTAGCCCATCTCAGCAGTAAAAGAGGTTTTGCTACAAAACTGAACTGTCCAGCAGCCAAATACTGCCCCACTGTTTAACAGGCTGCAAGAGTAACAGGCAAGTTATGCTTTAAAAGAAAATTAAAAAATGGTTGACATTAGAAACATTTTTCTATAGCAATGTTCATATGAAATTGAAATAAATATTCAAGAGAAATGACTAACCTTCACATATATGGCCCATGCAAGAATTAAAATTTGTTCTATATGAGCAGAAAAAGATTTTTCATTCTCTTTAAATAATTGTTTAAAAAGTATTCCAGTCCAAATTATGAACGTCAAGCCTACAAAATGTTATTTTTAAACATCAAGCTGTTTTCTTTTACTTAGAGAGAAGCCAAGGAATAAATTGCTAAATATAGTTTATATGTTGGAAAAAGTGACACAACCTTCATTCTCTTGGTGCTGTAAAATATGTAACTTTAAATACAAATTTTACAGAACAGTATTTTGCTCAACAGAGATTTCATTTCACTGAGTGAATCACATTAATAACACTTAGCTTATATAGTGCTTTTCATCTGCAGATCTCCCAGCACTTTACAAAACGTAAATTCATTACCAATATTTTACAGAGATGCAATAAAGGGATTTGCTGAAGGTTACAGCGAGTTGTAACACAGCTGCTGAAGGAGTGAAGGCCCAAAATCTTGTTCCTTGCCTATTAGAAGACAATGTCCTGTACATTAATTGGCTTTTTGTTCTTCTTTCAGATTGTGTCACTGGAGTAATGCCCAGAGATATTGTTATGGTGAGGCAAACCAAGTCAGGTACCTTGCAACACTTTGTGATCCAACTACTGCATTTCTTTGCCCTGTTTATCATTGTGGTGTCTGCATGGACAACTAAAGCCACATCTGTACACAGAGCAGTCCCTGATGAAGGAACTTGATCAGAATCAGGGGAAAGAGAGGTGTGACAGTGAGCCTATTACATCTCTTTTTTTTTTTTTTTTTTTTTTTTTTTGGTGGTTTACCTTGAGAATGAAAATTTTGGTGGAATGACAAAAGGAGCAAAAAGAAGAAGAGGAGATAAAATTAGATCGTGAACATAAAGGGCCCAAATAAACCAAAAAATACCATAGAGGAATATTCCAGAGTGGTACATTCAGCCACAGTGATGGGTTTCTGCAGGGACCTCACAGGGGCTTTTCTTCCTTTCTAAAATAGAGGCTGCCCCATCCTGAAATAAGAGAGGGAATGGGTGATGTTAGAAATGAAGACATGGAAGTAATTCCTGAGTGGAAATGCTCTGTAACCACTCTCTCCAACCTTTCCCCAAGGAGCAGTACCCAACTTTGTTACTTCCTTATGGCTCTTAGTGGGCTCAGGGAGATAGCCTGGGGGATCCACACTATTTCCGAAAAGATGCTTATCTTCATCATTAAAATTATTTTCAATTGATAGGAATTTAAGTGGAGATAGCAAACAGCACCACCCCCAAGTTATTTGAACTCTGCAAAGCAACAATATCTCCTGAACTTGTGCCTCAATATTTTCCATCAGAAACTATTTTCCCCAATAATCTTTTCAAAAAAATTTGGGAAAAAAAACCCAAAAACAACTGAATATGGATAGTAGATAGCAAAGAATTCATGATCTTGGGTAGAAAACACATTATTCTTCAGGTAGTTTTCCAAATCCTTAGCTTCAAAGGTTTAAAAATGGGATTTTGTCCTTTCCAAATGACTCAAATGACAGAGATATAAATTTGGATGAAGCATTTCATTCAGGAGAGTCACACTGGCTTTATGTGGATGGAACTGGGAGCAGCAATTGAAGAATCAGCATGTCAGAGCACACTTGCATTTCTTCCCAGAATTCTTGAGGAGGAAAAATAAAAGTTTTCTGTTACTTCATTTGCAGTCGTGCTTTTAGCAGTACAATAAAATCCTACATATCATACCCTTGACAGATGTGGAGTGGTGTGTTTCCACATAAATAGAATTAATTAGATCATTGATTCACAGCAGCTGAAAATCCAACCCTCCATTCTACAGCACGTCAATGTTATTACACAAACAATAAGATTTGCTTAACAAAAATATAACTCTGGTCTTTTCAGGTATCACTGATACTTGATTGTTTCGAGTATTGGCTTTCTGACAGGGTTTGGAATGAAGCCATTTTTATTAATTTAGTTATTTTTGCTGATATAAAAGGTCGTCTATCATGTTAATGATGTATCGGTCTGTGGTACCACCGAACAATAATTACAGAATGTTCCTAATAGTAAATCATTTGTCACAATCAGGGCTCACTACAACAACCTTTTGTTGAGCAATAGAATACATTAGGTGAATGGCAATACACCTTTATGCTTACCAATTAAAGGATCCCACACATACAGCATTTACATGAACTTTACAGTGAAGTATCATGAATTATGAACTGCTGCTCACCAAATCGTGCTAGGTATAGAACTCGCTGCTAATTTTTAACTTGTCAAATCATTTATATGTATCTTTTCAAGTATAATTGGAGCTGCAGACAGATTTCCCAGTCTGTCAAATCAGAAGTGTTTGGAAAATTTCAGAGGATCGGGGACTTTGAAAATAGACACAAATAAATATTTAAAAGACCAGCTAATCTATTCAGAATGCAAATATGTCCTGTCACTCTATTACTCCATTTAGATAGTAATAAAATCTCTTGTTTTATCCATTTGGTGGAAACTGTAAAAAGATTTTAGTTTAGGAAAGAGGATTCCAAGCTGTAATGACAGGTAGTGCACGAATTACTGGCTGGTCAGCTATGAAGAACAATTTGATCACACCCTGCTGGAACATCGATTTTATTTCCAGCTGCTGAATGTCATTAACATATATTAATAAACCAGAGGAGAAACTTTTAGTGCTTATTCTCACAGAGCTGCCACATGAAGTTGTACAACAGAGGTGTTTCATGAATTAGTCTGTCCTAAAATGGACAAATTAGTCTGCCCTTAAATAATAAATAGATTAAATAATTTCTGGGTTTGGATATTCCCTCCACGTGGTTTTCAGGGTCCAGGTTGTGTTCAGGTTCAGTAATCCTGCCCTCCCCTTTACCTTGTGATACCCTGCAGAAGGAAGAGGCCATGGCTGTCACTGATGTTACGCCTAGTACAAGCCATTAAATCCTCAGCCACATGAGCCCAGTAATGCCTAGACTGGATAAATTAAACAAACGTGAAAATAGATCTTTTTTTCAGTGGTTTGGAGGTTTCTCACGCTGACTCTTGGATTGAGTCAGCGTGGATTTGCCAGACCACCAGGAGATTGTCCTCTTCCTTTGCAAGGTCCTCATGTGCTTCAAATCATGGTCATCCACTGGATCCTCCTCTGTGTTGAACTGTTGAGCTTTCTGCCTCAGGAGAAATGAGGCACACAAAAATGAGAGAAAAAAGCAGATGAGCTGCCAGAGCAGCGCTGTACTCCACCCATATGCCTCAATTATCTCTCCCAGGCCTCTGCAACACCACACGCCACATCAGGAGCAGCAGAGGGACTACCAATGAGTAATTAAACCTCTTATTGCTTTGCATGGCTGAGTAGTTTTCATAACAGCACTGCACAAAACTTGAGATTCGCAGATTTTTATATAAGCTCCTCAACATTTCTACTTGCCTCTCTCTCCTTTTTTAATTTCAACCGTTAGAATAAACTTTATTGTGAACTGCTGGGAATAAGAGGATTTGAGCAGGCAAATGCTAAGATGATTGTTCATTAAACCCAATGACTTTGAAACTGCCTCTGTGTCAATTAAAATAAAAACTGTCAAATGCTCTAAAAGAGCAGCTTTGTATAATAGGAACTCTGTTGAGTTTATTGGCAAAGAAAGAGAGCTGTGCCGTGAGGTTATGCAGAGGAAAATAATGCACTGTGCTTAGGAATGGTGTCCCATTCTTGCCTGTTTCATCTTCAGTGAGGAAAACTGTACATAACATGTGTATTAACATATAAATACACACATACACACTTGCTGGACAGCTGGAGAAAAAAGGAGTTTGGCCTTTTACTTTGTTTTTCCAGTGGATTTTTTTTTCCCAAGCTAACAATTAGGATTAACTGTCAACTTATAAACCACCGAGTTTTGTTTTGTTTTGTTTCTAACTGGATGCAGATTTAACACTTCGTATAACTTAAAAATGCCATTTTGTTACAGTAGCCAACCAATCCGACAGGGGATCTTCACGCCTGCGTGTCAAGTGTCAAACATAAAATAGCTGTAAAATGGGACAATAAAAAGCGTGTTACTGTAGGATTCTGACAGCCCCCGCACTTGGCAATTAGGCAGCCTTCATAACAATTAACAGAATTGAAATCAGATTGAAGAAGTAAGTGTGGGTGCGTGGGATGGCCATGATGGAAGTGCCTTCCTTCTGCAGATGTCCTTCTTTCCCCATCTAATGGCAATATGTGCGTGCAGTGGCCATCTCCGGTCAAGGAGAAAACAAACACGAGGCAAAGTAACTGGGTCCTCTTGGAAGGAACAATGCTGGGTCTTCAAGGGAGCAACGAAGAGAATGAGGGGGGGGATACTAAAAAAGAAACAAAAATTAGAAAATTCAAATGTCTCTCCCCCCACCCTCATGAACACCACCCACCCCTCACCATGTTCCGTCCAGAAGAAAAATCCCTCAGCCGCAATGGTTGTTTTTATTAAATTCTCCTCAATAAAAAGCTCAGGCAGGATTTATTAGGTACTCAGGGCGGACGTTTAGTATTTCGCCAGTTATTAAGTGAAAATCAATAGAAAGCAAAGAAAATGGAAGTCACTGCACTGTTAGCACGCTGTTGTCGCCCAGATATTATGTCGGCTGTCTTGTAGATTCATGACAGACGAAAGCGGCCGGGAGAGAACTCTTTCTGCTTACATTGCAGGAGCCAAAGTGGGGTTATTCATTAGATCAGGCAGCTGGCCAGATGGATTTCCAGTTCAGTTTTACCATTTATCTTAAAAACGCCTGTATCGAGTGAGAAAGAACACTGATATTATGTGATATCGATGGCAGCTTTATGTATCTAAATCAGGATTTATTGTTATTTTGTTCTGAAGACCTTTTTTTCTCAAGAAATACCATTTCACTGGAAGAAAATAATAGCTAAAACCTTGTCAAAGATAACCTTTCATGTTGTTCGTGCACCGCTGGTTGTAAAACAAATAGAACCCAGGGTATAAATAGGTTTAACCACATCCTTACAAATCATTCCCTTTAGGATTTTCCTTCTTTTTTCTTTTTTCTTTTTTTTTTTTTAATGGTACAAACGTGGGGTTTGTTCATTAGTTGTTTTTCTTGCCAGTAATTTAACTATAAATAATGTCAGCATTTGTTTTAATTGCATTAAAAAGCTCTAGATGTTTAATGTCTCTGAAAGGCCAGAGCAGAAGGGGTTTTTTCTTTTAAGTGGGTGAGTTTGGGGAGGAATTTTTTTAAAGTTTTTTAATCTTTTGCTTTTTTTAAAGCCTCCCTCTCTGTTACCAAACTTTTCACCCAGATCATCACAACAGAAGCAACAACAGCTGTTCTACCATAAAAAAATGTGTTTTTAAGAGGCAGGACCAGATCTCTGAAAGAGATTAGCTCCTGCTCAGGAACTAGAGAAAAAGTGCGGCTTTTCAAAAGTTTTCAGCCTTCAGCAAGTTCCATTTTCTCCAGATCTTAGAGTCCTTTTGCAGGACTGATTTATTTTTGCCCTAATCTGGAACAGAGTGCTGTTCCTCCTGAATGTCATCTCCCTTACAAGAGTGTGCTTGGAATGGTTGCAGCAGGAGAGTTTTGTGCCTTCCAAAAGCATAGATTGAGTGCTTGGTTTGAACCTCATATAAAGAGACACAAGATTCAGCATCCTTTGACAGTTCACTTCTTGATGGCACCAGGTCTGATGAGCAGTGCAGGCACACCATGGGTTGGTGATGGCCATCCCAGCATGGTTTACTGAATTTTTTTGTTTGTTGGTCCACAAATAAAACTCCAAAATACTCAAAAAACCCAATACCTGAAAAGCAAAACCTACGGTAAAATAAAACCTGTGCTGCCAATATCTAAATTATTTGGAAAACAGTTGTGAGAGGTGGGAGTGGGATTGGTGTTATTTCAGATAAGAACAACAGCATTGGTTTATGGGGCTTTGATTGGCCACAAACTAAATTGATGGAGACCCATTGGCATACATGAAGAAGCCTCAGAGTTGCCACATCTCCATGACCAAGGCCCTCTTCATGCACACAGATGTTTCAATTCCTTTCCTTCCTCTTAACCATGCTGTTATTAAACATCTTGGCTCTTGATCAGACAGCCAGTTCAACCCATCCAGATCCATGCCTGGCCATGGCAGCACCATCCAGGCTGTCCCAACCAGACTTTGCCCATATCAGGGTCTCTTTGGGAGACCAAAACATTTGTCATGGCTCACACAGCAACTTCAAACACAGCCTTCAGCCAGCCATCCTTCAAAGAGTGTGAAGTCTGCAGAGAACAGAAAAAAATAAAAAAGCCACTTTGAGTCAGGCAGATACATACAAGAGAACTTAGAAAGTTGTAAATAACATCACAACCCTGGCAGGAAGAAGCAGAGTGCATTGCTTTTACAGTTCTTTCCTCTTTTCCTTCTGAAAGTGTCAGCCCGTCAACATTTCATTGACATGCTGGACAGTTTCCCCTAGCTCAGATATTTTTCTAGGATCTCTGAGTGTTTAGCTTGTCTTTGTATCCACTGTACCACGGGAAGAGGAAATTGTTGTGCCTAGGATGGAGTTACACACGTGTGCTCTTGCCCTGGTGATGGTTCAGCTATTGCTATCCTGCAAAATCCTTTGATTTAGCATCAAATCCCAGGCAACCTCCACTGCAGATGCTTAGAGAGGCAGTGGCAAAAGCAGGAGATTTTTCTCAGCCACAAAGGTGTGCTTTCTTGTGCTCAGAAATCTTTAAACACAGGGAGGACACAGTTTATCTTCACTGTGCTCCTGCTAGAACATCTCTGAGTCACCCACAGGCAAACTGGACCTGGTGAAAATCAAGAGCTGCTGAAATACACTGGGACCCTCTGTACTGGTGACCATTCACACTTCAAATGTTTTAAAAATGATATTTCATCAAGCAAATTAGGAGCCAGAACATCCACCCAGAGCATTTGTAAGGTACAGGACTATGTGAATATAAGCAAAGGACACATAACTGTGCCTTTTTGAAGCACTTATTTTATATATTTTGATAGAGATGCTGGATGAAATTCCTATTGATAAATAAACACAGCAGAAATGTGAATCTGGAGTTCCTAGGTCCCAGGTGATAGCTGTGCAGCAGTTGCAGTGGTTTCAGTTTTATATAGCCATAGGCAGTGTTTCAATGCACCTCTGCAAAATATTCCTGTTTATTTGTTCTAATCATCACTCAAAATACATTTCTAGCTAGGAAAGTTTCACATGCAATAAAACTAGCCAAGATTCATCCCTCTAGATAATGAAGAAATAGTCATGTCTAAAACTGGCTGGCTTAGCTTCTTTCTGAATTTGTGTCCCCCATATCATCCCAGAAGTTTAGCAGAAGATATCAATTTCTCTAGGATGGAAATGCCTTTTTCTCATTTTGACCAAAGTGACACGCAATGGTGAGCTACCTCCTGAAGGAATTTTTAATTGTAGTTATGTATCTTTCACCAAAACATTTTAACATTTGCAAAATGATACATTTATTGTTTAGTTCAGTTTTATTACAAAAAAAATTAAAATCCATAGTTTTCCTTCTTGGCATGCAGTTCCTGTGTCCTCTGATGCTGGCAGTGGCAATTCTGTGACTGTGTACAACAACCTGAACCATTTCTGTCCCAGAAAATTTTTTCCTAGATGTGTTTTTACTGTAGTGGATTTCTGTTGTCTTTCTTCAAATTTGCTTTTAAAACACAACTTCTATAATGAAGCTAAGGAAAAGAGAGTGTATTCTCTTTATCTCAAGGTAGAAAAGTCTTCCTCCTCTAGAAGACTATTACATGTGTATTTTTCAGAAAAGACAACTTTTTACTAGAAAATATGGAAAAGATATTTTTTGCACAATTTTGTTGTTGTCTGATGTTGAAACCTCTGCAGGTCTTTTTCTTCCCTCCAATGCCACCTCCACTGCCTCTCCATCCCCTTCTCTTCTCCCATGGGCACCTCTGTGGTTGGTGCAGACAGCCAGACCCACCCTCTGAGCTCTACCAGGAGATCTCTGCAGTCTCTAAAGTGTTTTCCAGTTTTCCACATCAGTCCCAAGGCAGAAACTCAAGTTTTCTTTCTCCCCTCTCCCCGCCTTGTCCAAGCCAGTTCACTAAGTAGTTTTCTCAGTGAGAACATTAAAAAAATACTAACACCTGATTTGATTAGATCAAGGCTGGCTTTTCTTTTTTTGAGAATTGTTAATAAAATCACACTTCTGAAAAAAAAAAACCCAGGATGGAATGTAAATGCTGCACTAATTTAATTACACTTTGGCGCTGGGAGACACTAATGTAAATATTCTGGTGAGTAGGCCTAAGACACTTGAAGTAATTACTTAAAGGCTTCCTTTCAAAGAATCTCCCCCTTTTTATTAAATGCCTTTTAACATTAGCACTTTCTTCCTGACAAATTAAATGAAATTTCATTACTCTCCCTGACTTAATGGCATGAGGCTGCCTGCTGCAAGTGAGAGTTAACCCTCTCTGGATGGAAGACACAGAGTTTGAGTGCTCTGGTTGGCTCTTGGTGTCACCACATTGCCTGAGCATCCCCCTGGATCTCCATCATCATCCTCAAATGTGCCTCTAAGTTCTGCTTTGTACCCCCAGTCCCAGAGTATCCCATGTATCAGCTTATGGATGTATCCAGCTCTTCATTTTCTCCAGGCTTAGGGGAGCACAGGTTGAAGCTGGGAGCTGATCCTAGAGGATCCTTAAGAGAGATGCCCATAAAATTAAAATCCCTGTGAGGAATTTCATAGAATTTGTAGAAATAGAATAACAGATTCATATTTATAACGACCATCAAACTGGGTAGGCTAATAATCCAGCATTTCATGACACTGGAAAACTTCTAAAATATCACAATTCTGGGACCACAGGCACCTTTAATGCTGCATTCATGCACTCACAAAGAGAATTGAGAAAGAAGCTATGTTGCTGATCAATACTTGTGTGAGCAGATTTACTTTTTGATCAAAGCCCACTTGACCAGTCCGTTTTGTAACTTCCCCCTCCCCATCGATTTCTCTTTAAATTAAATAGAAGTGGGGTCAGATTATCTCCTGTTTTATTTACATACCTACATAGAATCCACAGGTCCCAGCAGGCTAATGTCCAGGCAAGGGAGCTGGTGACAAACTCTCTGCCATGCCATATATACTGTCCCTGCAGCACTAGGAGCTGAACAGAGCTTTTAAAACACCTGTGGGAGACAACATTTGCAGGCTGGCAAAGAAAGAGAAGAGGCAGTGAAACAATAGCCCTCTGTCCATGGCATTCCAGGCTGGGAATCCCATCCTGTGGATTCCTCCTAAAATGTGACTCCCAGAGGTGGGCAGAGCCTGGCAGGGCAGGATGCTCCCACCCCTCTGGAGGGTTTGATGTTGTGGGCTGCAGCAATTTCACTCCTCAGACAACTTCTGACCCTGCAAGGCTATCACTGTTATCCATGTGATTTTGTCCCTCTCTTTTTCTTCTTCCCTTCTCCTCTAATTGTGAGATTACTGGAGGGCCACTTCAAAGCCAGCCTCCCACCAGATGTGCCTCATGTTGACACAGAATCATAGAATGGTTTGGGTTGGGAGGGATTTTAAAGATCAGGCAGTCCCAATACCCCCACCATGGCAGGAAATCTTCCACGGGACTTCTCCTCCAGCGTACATTCCTGCTAACCCCCTCTCTCCTGCATTATTGTCCCACAAAGGAATTTCTGTGCGCGCACAGCTACAACCAGGAATATTGCCCCTTTGCTGGGGGGTTCAGTTGTTGCTCCCAAATGGAGCTGAGGGAGGGTAGATGGTTCCAGTTGAACTTTACAGCCACCTCTAGCCAACATCTCTCTGTCAAGGTTCAAGCAAGTCAGCAAACTCTTCATTTTACTCCAGCAGAGAATCTGGCCTTACATATCAATAGAAAAAAAACTACTGAGCTGCTGTATCAAAATCAATCCTGTCCTGCCTCTTGAAGCTGCCAGAAACAGAGGAAATTTATGCTAGTTTTAATAATGGCTTTAAAAAGTTCTTTGATGAAAAATTACCTCTGTGTCTGCCTCTTTGGAGTGTGTTTCACCCATAGTACATGAGTTACCAGTGCCAATTTCCATCTTATCACAGATGTCCTTTCTCAGAGCGCAGAGTATTTGGGACTGAAAAACAAGGGCCTTGCAAACTCAAGTTCACATGGAACATTTTTTTTGGCAGGGTCCGTAGGTCAGCCTATAAAGAAAGAAAATATCTCTGTTTTCTTCTGCAGAGTTATCAGATTTTTGAAAAGAGAGCTTTCTCCTCTTGTGAGGTCCAGGTAAAAGTTCACCCATTCCCTGGCTGCTTGCTTCTGACAAACAAAAAATTAAGGACCTGAAAATAACTGTTTTATCTGAAAAAATGCTAAACATCCCAAAACAAACATTCAGCTGTGCTGCTGCCAAATTCCACAGTCAGAGAGCTGCAGGCTGAGACAGCTCTCCTCTCGCTGGGGAATAAGGGGTAAAGTTTGGCCAGCTGCCCCTTCCAGCCCTTCGGGGACCCACAATCCAATTGCAGCGTCTTAGCGGATGTGAATTTCAAGGTTACACCTGGGTGTTCAAGGGCAGGGCCAAGTGTAATCGGCACTTAGATCATAGATTAATCTTATTTGCCATCTATTAGGTTTGATTCCTGCTTCCCGCTCTCCCTCCCTAAAGCCAGGATTATTGTGATAGTTTAAGATAATGGATTCTAACGGAAGAAAGGTCACGCAGGCATTGAGATTTGGAACCTTAAGATAATATGATTAATCTAAAAGCTTCTTTCTAAAAGGGGAGGGTATACTCTCATACGTTTAATTGAGGGGAGAGAGCGAGAGAGAGGGAGGGAGGGATGGAATTAGCAACATGAAAGGAGGAGTGAAGGATCCTACTTTTGTCAACTGCAATTAATTAACATAGTGAGGAAACCATTCATTTTCAAGCTGATAAAACTGGTCTTTTTTACTTTTAAATCCCGAAAAGTGATGGCTATTCTATTTTTAGATTTTTTAATTGCAAGGCATTAGTTGATAATAACATGCATATTGATTTTCAGGGATACATACATGACCAATATAAACTACCTGGGGTGCATGCAGATATGCATGCAAACATTCATGTGCTGAGGGATGGATTTTGCTGTATAAATGAGATATTCTAGTATCAGGTGCTTGGATTTTATAGGTACTGTAAGAAAATTCCACAGTAGAGAAATACATTGCAATAAGTTTATAGGGGTAGCCAAAATGTTCTGGGGACTGTGGAGAGAGACTTGCTGTCCCAAAGAACCAGCAATACTATATTGCTGCACAGTGTGACATAATAAAACCTATCCTTAGTTATTTATACTGCCTGAGATTATCAGATAGAGGAATTTTAGAACAAAGAAATAGTCCCTTTGTTATTTATGCTGTTTATTTACTTGGGTATTTGGATAACCAAACATTAAAAAAAAAAAAATCATGTCCTTATGTTCAGCACATGTTGTTTCAATACCACAGGAATTTTTTTCAAATATTTTTTTGAAAAATGTCTGTCATATTTCTATTCCATTTTTAAATCATAAAAATATTTCCCTTAAGATTTATAAACAACTACTGAATTCTAATAAACATGTTACAGGCCCAAATCAGGACAGCTATTAACAAGCATTTATGTATGATGACCCTGCCCACCCACTGACTTAGAATAATAAAGTGGAAATACTTTTTACCTGACTCCAGGCTCTGAGATCTTTTGTCCTGTCCTGGAAATGTCCAAGGCCAGGTTGGATGGGGACCTGAGCAGCCTGAGCTGGTGGGTTCACCTCTGCCTGTGGCACTGGTGGGGGCTGGAACTAGATGGTGTCTAAGGTCCCCTCCAGGCCAAACCTTTCCATGGTTCTGGGATTCCATGGTTCCATGGGTCAAATGCCATCCTTTCCTCACTGGTGCTTTTCCTCAGTCGAAAAAATGAAAGTGAGATGCACACACAACCTTGTTCCCACTCTATAAGACATGGTGCAACCACTCAAAAATCACAGGCTTATGGAGAGGGCCATTGCTGTTGGGAATGCTGTAGGGAAATGGGGTGTTTTGCATTTCTTGTGTCTGGACTTTCCAGTTCTGGGTTAATGGTTGGACTCATTCATTTTAGAGGTTTTTTCTAACTTAAACACTTCTACACTGGATGGATTTAGAAATCTTCAGTGTTGTGTTCTTTGCTCAGAAGACCAACCCCATAACTCCAGCACCCTAAAGTGCACCCACATGCCCATGGGCACATCCCACCCCACCCTGCCTGGAGCAGAGCCGGGGTGCTGCCACAGTCCCTGTTAACATGGAATGCATGGAGCTTCTCTTTTGAATCCCCTCCCTTCGTGACCAGCTTTGTCCCTTTCCACAGTACACCCTCTGAGCTCCTGCACAAAAAGGAGGGCAGGAGAATTTCCTTTCTCCCTGACCTTGCAGCCTGATGAAGAACTACTGGTGAGATTATTCCTAGAAACTCAAGAACCAAACCAAGTGTTACTGCTGCCGTGGCTGAAGGGTAATGTAATTAGAACTTGAGCTACGACTGCTTAATCCAACCTGTAATAATAATATATGTCTATCATCATTCAGAGCTATTCTAAGACTCTGAGCAGTATTAAAAGCCATAGGAAATAATTAGTAGTGAAGAGGAATCATGAGTTGCAGGGTGCTGCATTCACACAAGAACCAGCTGCATATGGCTTTAAAAATGACTGTCTCCAACATATGCTATCCCTGCAAGAGCATCTATAGATAAGTTAATATAAGAAAAGATAAAATCCCACCAATGGATCAAGCTATATATTAAGCTTTACAATTCTGTGGGTAACTGAGGGAAGGACATTAAACTGAGGCTGGAGAGAGAGAGGATGGAGCACTTAAGATCTAACTGTGGGTATGTACAAGTGAAATGGTTGCTGCAGTTTTTGCACTGAGTTTGTGAAAGTGTAAGTTTTTACCAGGTAATGTTGCTCTGTAAAGTGTTTTAGAGTATCATATGGAACAGGAAATACAGGTTTCCCAGGGAAAAGAGCAGGGAGACCAGACAAAGCTGCTTGGGGTGCAGATCTGCAGCAGCTGGATCTACCTTTGAGAGGGGCTGAACAGGAGTGGGGAGAGGTAAGGGTCAGTCACAAGTAGTGATGGATAGACACACAGATCAGTCAGAAATTCACTGTCTTCCTTTTTAAGGTGCCACAGTAGCACACAGTTAATTGTCCATAAAACATTTGAGAGCCTCTGTGTTGTTCACTGCAGTTCTGATTTGCCTCCACGTAAGTGTCATATTTTTGATGGCATTTTAGCCACATTGTCATCACATTCCTTCCAGAGACTGCCTAATTTTGATGGCAGAAAAATAAATAATTAGGCCAATCCATATTTTTTAAGAATTCTCTATGAAGTTGCAAAATGGAAGAGGACATGCCTGAAATTCATCAGTTGGTTCTGAAGGACCTGATCTTCCAAAACTCCTTGGCCAGGGACACCAGGCATTTAAACACACACAGGACAAGTGCATAGACACTTCCACTGGCCTTGGTTTAAAAGTAAAGATGTTTATGCCTCTTTTGCTGTCAGTACCCAAAATTTGGTGGCTCTGGGGAAAGCAATTTTCAGACATCTCTTTCAGAATCAGGCCTTGTATTCTTAGAGAAGGGTATTTCCACAACTGGCTTTGAGCTTCAAGTTCAAGCAACTCCAAAAGTTGAACAGCAAATGCTAAAGTGTCTTGTATTTTGCTTTTTTTCCCCCAGTTTTTGCAGGATTTGTGACCCACAGTGCTGCCAGGGGGGCACTTTGTTAAAGAGCCATAAAGGGGATTTTGCTGTGACATTCAGCAAAAAATCCTCTCACTGTGAAACAACATCAGCAAATCTCCAGGCTGATATTCTCTCTGTTGGTAGAGCAGAAACAAATATTTCCCACTCTGGGGTGCTCCAGCATTGCCCAGAAACACATTAACACCAGTAAACACGAGATACTCCATCACTTCCACCCTCATACTACAAACATCACTTTCTGAAGCATGCAGACAGCTTCAAAGCTGATAACAAACCTAGGAAAGACTTCAAGATGGAAATTAGTGGAATAAATTAAGCAGAAAAGGAAAGTCCCTCTGTTGCCTGGAACCTGGGGGGTTACACAGACATGTGAAAGCTCCCCATGAAAGGTTTCCTTCCTACAGAAAAGGGCTGCATGTGTAATTTTTGGTGCCCATTTCCCACAGATGAGTCCTAAAATCTGCCACCACAGGACAAAGGCTCAAATGCTTTCAATCACCTCAGCAGATAACACTTTAGCAGAATATTTTCCCTCTCCTCCTCCATTCAGCTGCTGGGATGGGTATGTTTTTCACCTTCCTTGGAAGTAGTTGTCAGCCCTCTTGAGTCTCTC
This sequence comes from Serinus canaria, assembly GCF_022539315.1. Lineage (NCBI taxonomy): Eukaryota > Metazoa > Chordata > Aves > Passeriformes > Fringillidae > Serinus > Serinus canaria. Next base: position 5,387,327 of record NC_066324.1, on the reverse strand, counting down.
CAGAGGAAAAGCCTCTGACTAATATATGATGTGCTTATTCATCCCAGACGTAGGGCATATCATTCTCGAATGACTGACAAGCATTCTAAAATGAAGAGAGCTGGAAGTGTGCTCTAATAGTGATGGGAAGCATTTCTAGTCAAACATAAAGCAAATTAATGTGAGCCCCCACTGCACCTTTAATCTGGAAATGTCATAAAGTAATAAGCAGAGTGACCCTGGCAATGTCTAAGGTTGGATTTCAATAGATTTACATCTTAAAGGGCAACTACATATTTTTAAGTGGTAGGGCACCAAATTCAGAGCTACTCTTTCACCAGTGCAGATCTTGAGGGACCCCACCAGTCTCAGGTACAACAGAGATCGGTGGATGATCTTATTTTATAAGTCTTCATTACAACAATACTCATTTCTATATCAGTGGGCAGCTCCCCCATTAAAAATAAAATCCTGGCCCTTCAATATCTCTCATTAACTTCAGAAAGGGCAGACTCCAGTCGGCGTGTCTCATTTCAAACTAGTTTCATCAGAAGTATATCTAATTAACACACTCTTTTGATTAACATTCAGACAGAAAAGCTGTTTTGGGCAGCTCCCAAAACAGCAGATTCAGTAATACAGATAAAAAGCAGTAGACTACAGGTCACATCCCAGTGCAGAAGAAGCAGCTTTCTTCCAGAAATGGAGTACCAATCCAGAGCTGAGCCTTCTGTTACTGTAGCAAATGCCATATTTTCTAGGTGAATAACTGAATAAATGCACAAAATACTCAAAGCAATGACACCTGAAGAAGTTCTTCAAATTATTTCTTCCCTCTTCTCCATCAGCCTTACTTAGAGCCTTTTGTCTTCCTTCTTAAGACCTATTTTAGATGAAGGACACCAAGAAATCCATGTCCTAAAGAGATACAACAGTCTTCAAGAGAATTAGGAGACCCAAGGGAGTAAACATTGATGATGAAGTGGGAGTGACTCCCATGAGTTCTTCAGTACCTGATGCCACATTGTGGAGGAGAAATGTGCTTTACTCAGACATCCAGTAGCTCTTTCCAGTGTTTGCAGCTGTTATTTGCATTCTCTGCATGGCCTTTGCTGAGGTCAGCCCAGGGCAGCTGGTGAAGAGCTCTGGTCATGATCCTGCTCCATGTCATCCTGAGCCAGCCCTGCCTACAGGACACGACTTTGGGAAAAATCTCTTCCAGCCACAGCTGGGCACATCTCTGAGTGAATGGTTTGGTTTTCTCCTGGCAGACACCCAGGATGAATTATTATGGAAGCACTTGTGGCTCAGGAATCCGAAGCTGAAGGAGCAAAACAGGGAGTGAAGCAAAATGAGAGTGTGTTCCATCTCCTGCAAAAGCCACCCAATTCCATCTCCTGCAAAAGTCACCCAGTTCCATCTCCTGCAAAATCAGAGCTCTGCTTGAAGAGGCAACACATGCTCAGGGGATGGAAACTCAGTAACCATGAAAAAGTTAATACAATTCAACAATTTACAGGAAGATTTCATGTTAAAGACATCTATTTATTCCTGCACCAGGAAAAAAAGTAAGATAGCTGCGTTTTTTGCATTAATCCCCTACTCCACCTGCCATTTTTTGTAAAACACAGGAAATTATCAAGAAAAGACTGATAAAAGAATGGGAGAGAGAGGCATCAGGTAGCAGGCACTGTATTTGTGTGCTTTCACTAATACAGGATTACATTTCAGCTTAAATCCTTCCAGGGGCTGGAAAAGAATAGAAAAAAAGAAAGAAGAAGGAAAATAAAAGGAAAAAAAGAAAGAAGAAGGAAAAAAATTACATTTTGTTATGGGTTGACCCTAGATATTTGCCAAGTGCCCACCAAAGAAGCTCCATCCCTCCCTGACTCAGCCAGGGTGGGGAGAGAAAATGTAATAAAAGTCTCGTGGTTCTAGATAAGGGCAGGGCACATCAACCAGGTAAGATTTTTCTTCTTGAAATTCCAGTCACTGGTGTCACTCCAGGGAGGAAACAGAAAGGCAGAGGTGTGCAAAAGCATGGGCTGTCCAACAGTGAGCAGGGAAGGGAAGAGAGAGCCTTTGGAGCAGCAGGCACAGAGTGGCCATGTAGCCCTGAGGCGCTCAGAAGGGTCAGGGATGACTCCAATTTGAATTACTGGGATCTGCAGGAGCCAGGCACCTCTTGAGGAGAGGTTCTGAAATGTTATGGTTTCCCCCAATGCAAAATGGGGTTAATCATACATCCTTAACTCACAGGGGTGTTGTGAAGATTGATCAGTTAATGTTTGTACAGAGCTTTGGAAATGTAAAGTGCTATATAAATGCTAAGGATTATTATGTTCCACTCTTTCTCTGCAGCTGAACCCTTTGGGGAAAAGGAAGAAAAATCTATTAGAAAGTGCTACTTGCATTTTACATCTCTGCTTCTTTATCTCTTCCTTGATGCTTTTAGTAACTTGGGGGGGATGATCTCTAAAAAGGGTTTGTGGGCTCATCTTCTGAATCCTCTGTCAGCCTCCCTCACCTCATGTTCACTCATACATATTTAAGGTGGGACATGACATCCTTTAACATACACCTATACCCCACAGTCAGTGCTGGAGCTCAAACCACAGCTTCCAGTGCAGGATATTGCACTAATCCTTGCTCAGTTATAACATGGTGGCATTGGCTGTGGGGATCATGGATCAGATCTTCCACTTGGGCTTTGGCTTCCCCCAGGAATTGGCTGCTGGATGATGAGCCTGTTATGTGGTCTTGCTTATCCCTAATTGAATGTTAAAGAACATATTTAGTTCTGTGAGATGAGCTGTTGGTGACTAGTGTCTGTGAGCCCTAATTGTTTGTTTCATGGGCAGAAACACCACTGGAAGCTACCCTTAAATTTAAAAGTATGAAAAAAATAGGGTGCACAAACATAATCAATTCTGTCAAAATCAAGAGTGACTGTGGAGTTATTGGGGCAAAATTTCTGTCTCTTCAGGCAGGAGAAAGTTGGGACTGTTTAGCCTGGAGAAGAGAGGAGGTCTTATATGCAACCTCCTGTTGCATGGAGGTCTTATAGTCACCTTCCAGTGTCTCACAAAGACCTACAAGGAAGCCAGGGAGAGATGAGACAAAGAAGAATGGCTTCAAACAGAGAGAGAGAAGATTTAGATTATGTTTTAGGAAGAAATTCTTCCCTGTGAGGGTGCTGAGGCGCTGGAACAAGTTGTGCCTTAAGTTGTGGATGCCCCATCCTGGGAAGTGTCCAAGAGCAGGTTAACAAGGCTTTGAGCAACCTGGTCTAGTGGAAGGTGTTCCTGCCCATAGCAGGGGGTTGGAACAGGGTGAACTTTAAGGTTCCATCCAACCCAAACCATTCTGTGATACTATTAGATAATACAACCCTACCTAAAGAAACTATACCTTGCTCTAGAGCTCAATCTCCTGCCTGACATATAAAACCTACAGTGTGTGTGAATGGTTCACTCTGAGCATGCCCTACAGGAGGGCTGATGCCTTCCCAGACATAACCCACCCCAAAACTTCAGCATCTCGTGCACAGTGAACGTTGTCCTGCACACCAACGGGCTCAGAGTCCCTTGTCCCCTCTCTCAGCCTTCCCTGACACTTGGGATTAGACCAGTTAATACACTGAGACCAGTGGAAAGGTTCCTCTTGGTGCCTGGTCATGGTGATCCCTTTAGATGCAAAGCTGATTAGGTTCCTTATGATCATACATGGAAACAATGGCTAAACACAGGCAGGTGGCACTGGCCAGCCCCAGTGCCATCCACAGCAAACACATTCTGCCTCCTGGAAAGAAGTGGAACAGTAAAGCAAGACCCAGGATAAAGATTTGTAAGCCAGAAAAGTGGGGAATTAAACTTTCATTTGCTACAGTAATTCAATCAGAGGATTTGCAAGGATAAATTAATTAAAAGGAAGACAGAAAAACAACACAAATCGTCTTAATAACACACTTTAGCCTATAAATATTGCTACAACATTTTAATAAAAAAATGGTTCCTTTTTTTTTTTAAGGAATACCCCCTCTCAACTAAAATCCTCTTCACGTAAGAGCTTTATTATCTCCAATTTCTTGGCAGCCACTAGAGTAAAGGTCACTTAATAAAGTGCATTTATTCCTCATTGCAGGAAAACAATATGTCATCCCTGTGTTCATTATTTACCAAATTGTCTTCATTTTTTTCTTCACCTGCTTGGCTTTGGGCTATAAAAATAAATAATATTGTAAAACTAAGCCAGGTATTTTTATAAAGGGTCAGAATTTGTCAAACATGCTCAGTACATAGAGAGTAAAGGAGAATGGAAATCAGAGCAGTGGTGCTGAATGATTCATCCTCAGGAAAAGATATCCAGTTAGAAATGCAGACAGGGTGAGGGCTGAGTTTAAATAAGCTGAGAAAGAGTCATAAACTGTGAGTGTAATCACTGCTAATAGCTCAAAATGCATGACAAATAACAGCTGAAAAGAGTCATTTCAGGATTCTCTTATCCTGTGTTAACACTTGACCAAAGAAAAATTCAGATCTGAATTTTTTTTTCTGAACCAAAGCTCAAATTATCATCTGACCTAATGAATCCTTGAAGAAAATAAAAATAGACATTTCAAATCTGATTACAGATGTCAGGATCTTCAAAGATGGTACCTGAGAGCATAAATATTCAACAGGTTTTAGGGTATAAACATAAAAATATCACACGTTGGAGGTTCATATATTCAAACACTCTGGTTCTTTAACACTGTTTTCTTCCTCTGGCCTCTCACTTTCACCTGTGCACATCCCCAGCCCCAAGGTGAGTGAAATGGCACAAGGTAAAGCTAGAAGGAGGTTAAAATCTTAACATTTCTCAGCATCACTTTTTCTTTTTAGCAACCATCTGAATTTTTATCCCTAGCATTTTTCAACCAGCTCCGGACAAAACTAATAGGATATGCGTCTACCACATCTGCGACTTTTTAATTTGTGTATGTTGCATCCTATTTCCCTGCTCTCCATCTGCTTGCTGTCTTTTTAAGCTAGGATGGTGCAGCAAGTCTTACTCTGGAGGATGCTCAGGGCTGGAGTCTGACTGCCTGTATCTCCTTCCCAAATCACAGCCTTGCTCCCTGCAAAAGAAATGTGTCCCTCCATTCTTCTCACAGTGCCAAACTCCATGGGACTAAGGTTAGAGCTGGGGGAAGACTTTATGATGACAAGGCATTATTTCAGATGCATCAGCATCCCCGTGTTGCAGATGTAAGTGCAATAAAATCACCTTTCCTGGAGTGCCCATGAATTTCTGTCTTGATCTTAAACACTTTAACTGGCAAAACTTTACTTGTGCCTGCAGTGCATTCATCCCTCCACAAGTGAGGGGAGCATCTAAAATGTAAAACTAAGCCTTTAGGGGGTTAATATGCCAGCTGGAATAACTCCTTTGGTTGAAGTTTAGTAAATCCAGCCAGCAGACTGTCTGATTGCTAATAGGATTTCCAGTGTAATATCTCCTTGTAAACAAAAATACTGCACTTATCTGCTGGGCATCTCAGTTGCATGCGTGCGTGTGTGCAAATGCGTGGCCCTGCGAATCTCTGCTCTGCATTTATTAAGCATCAGGAAGTAATCTCCTCGTGGTGCAGCCAAATGTAAAACCAGAAAACTCTTTAAAGCAGCCTGTAGCATGCAAAGCAAATCCCTGTAAAAAGCAGGTCCTGGGTGGAAAATTTGCTAAGTTCTCCAGAAAGCACGTAAAGATATTTAGCCTCGATGGAATAGAGTTGTTTCTCTTTTGTGTTTCTTTTCCCTCCATCCACTGTTTCTTGTTTTCCCACACCTCCTACAAATGCACAAAATTTTGTCCCAATGTTTGATATTCATGCATTGCATCCCTGTAACACCAACCTGGCCAGTGTCCTTCTGAAGGGAAGTGTGCTCATTTTGTCACCGGCAAGCCGTCGGGATTATCAAACGCTTTTACAATTTGAATTAAGTCCCCTCTCATTCACCTCTTCTTGAGGCTCTACAGGCCCAGCTCCCTCAGCCTTTCCTCACAGGAGTGATTTTGCAGGCTCCTGGACCTGGAACTCCATGTCTCCTGGTACTGAGGAGCCCAGAACTGGAGGCAGCACTGCAGAAGTGCCTCTCCAGGCTGAGTAGAGGGGCAGGATCACCTCCCTTGCCCTGCTGGCAGTGCTCTTTCTAGTGCATCCCAGGGTACCACTGGCCTTCCTGGCCACAAGGATACTCTGCTGGCTCATGGACAGTCTGCTGTCCACCAGCACCAGCAGGTCAGCCCCAGCCTGTACTGGTGCATACAAAAAAATATATTATCAGATAATAATATGTCATTACATCTTAAGTTTATGCCTTTGTCACAGTATGAAAAGTCTCTGTCTTAAGTTTCCTACAGGGATAGCCACACGTAAAACCATGACAGAAATAGAAAATTTATGTTATCACACCAATATTGGGTTGTGGTGCCACCTCAGCTGTCACTCAGCCCTCACAGGTAACCTCAAGCAGCTTTCCTCTGTTTCTTCCCAAGGCTAGGACATGAACAAGTAGCAGAATAAGACCATAGCCATGGTTGTTCTGTGGATGGGAAAGACATGAGAACAGCTGGTGTTTAATCCAGACATTTCTCCCTCCACACCTCAAGGCTCCTTTGCTGAGGCAGCAAGAACTTTCCTCCTGTAACTTTGAAGCGAAGCATTTGAGATTTAGGCACTAATATAAAGCCACCCAAATTCTGCACAAAACTGTAAAGCAGCCAGGATGCAACAAATGCCTCCTAATTGCTGTTATGAATTCTGATTTTTTTTTAGTCAACAGAAGTTGTCCAGCAAAGAGGATTTCAGGAGTGGGGAAGGCACAGGCAGGCACTGAATTCCCCTTCTCCACAAAGGAACACTTCCTAGCTTTGTTAGAAACCTCACAGAGAAAGCTGGCACCACTTTTTCTTGCTCACAGGGAGTGACCACAAGGGCTCTGCCCTGCATGTATGAGCACAAGAACTCACATTTTGACACCTGAATAGAGGCACAGGCTGGATAGGCCAACTCAAACACCTGGCACGTTTCCTGGTTGCCAATTCATACTGCTTGAGATACCTATTATACAGAGAAAAGTAGTTCCCAATCTTAGCCTAGAAATCCACAGACTTCTTTTTTTTTTTTTAAATTAAAAGCAAATAAGACTCCTAAATTGCAACCCTCACTTATCAAATGGCTAATGTTATCTCATTCTGCAGTTTTAGCCAGCTCTCCCCAGTGGTCTGCCAAATAAATACCATTCTTTGTTTCATCCAGATTGATCTTCAAATCAGTCTGCCCTCCACCCAGCTTCTATCTTCTGAAGACACTAAATGTATCATTCTAGCACATTAGTGTAATTGCCTATAATAGAGATGTGCAGTTAGAGGTAATTTACATGCACATATGCCTAACAGTGCCCTCACATCCTCATTGAGCATAAGGGATGGCAGGTAGAACCCTGTGAATGAGTTAGATGAACACTTTCTCATTATTATTCTTTATATATTTCTTATATTTCTTTTTCTTCTTCTTTTTTTTTTTTTTTTTTAAGAAAAGGAACAAAAGGACGAAAGTGACGTCAACAGCATCTCCATGTAGTTCTGGGAGGGGGCACATTTTCAAAACAATTCTTGCTAATAGCAGGAGCTTTGCTGACAAATCAGAGCAGTTGTGTATATTTGCTCCATAGCTAGAATCCCACTAGGACAGACCCTGTCCTTCATGGAAATCTGAAATGATGGCAGTAAAAGAAATATGAAAGCTTCAATAATTACTAACCTGATTGTCATGTACTTACTCCACAATTCCTTATCCAGAACACCAAAATCCAATATAATAAAAAACTTCATGTGATTTTCTGCATCAATATTTTCATAAAATCCTCACCAACACTGTCCTTGAGATCCCTAAGGATAGCTGAATCTGAAAGACCTTTCATGAACTGAATCAAAAGAAAATGTTTTGAGAATTTCTTTTTTAATGGGAAAGGAAAAAAAAAAAAGTAAAGGAAAAAAACTTTCACACCAATTTCCCATATAACTTTACCTTTATTTTCCCAAGAAATTCCTATGGATTGTTTCTATTGCCTTCCAATAGAAACAGCTTTTGCAAAAGATTGAAAAAGTCTTCCCTCTAGAAAACGGGGACTCTTACATGAGTATATGGGATCCATATATTCTCTGCAAGTAAAGATTTCATTCCTAAAATAAGATTTTTTTTTTTTTTTTTGTCTTAAACAAGTAGAAACTGAACCTAAAAGAAACAAAAAAGTGGTTTCGGATTCAAATTTTATGTTTAGTAAATTATTGTACTATCCCTTAATATTTTTCTACTACTTTTGCATTTTCCACATGCAGAGTAATTCCCATTCCCACTTTGCCATGCAATGTTCTGTGGCACCCAGGCTCAGCTTCAGCACACACATGACAACATGGCATTTTGAGTTAAAAAAAAAAGGTTACTTAATGATTGAGTTGAAATCCCTGCAATGGATTTTAAACCTGGCCAGATTTTACTTTCAGTGCCATAGAGAGGATCTACCCCATTGAGTCATGAAGCTGAAAATAAACCAAACCTAACATTTAAATTATGATTTCGCGCAGCTGAGATGTTTCTTTCATACCTCATTGAGTAATTTGCAATGTAAAACTGCTGCCATAGAAGATCCTCATTCAGTGATTTTTATATGGATCTTGCTATTTAGGGAGAAGAAGCAGAAAGAACCAAAAGCCTGCTCTAGAGGAGGTGTAAATCAGACTATTTCTGCTGAGGACCCAGTCTGGAGTGTCAGAAGCTTTTCTAGTCAAGTTCTGAAAGTGAAATGTTTTCTTATGTGTCCAAAATGATTTAAAAACTTGCCTTACATCTAATTTTTAAACAATCTTCCCACCAAAATGACTTTTGTAGCTGGAACTCTTCACCCTCATATTGTGGAAAATCCCTTACGCTGCTTTAGTGGGGAGGAAATCTTTGCAAATCACCCTTTGGAGAGTTCCATACAGTCCATAACTCTGGAGGAGCAGGATTTGACTTCCCTTTCTCATCAGAGCATAAACCCAGGCCATGTGGAGAGCGCTGCTGGGGAGTCTGAGCTCCCTTGTGAGCACCATGCCAGGCAGAGACCTCCTTGCTTGTTGTTGTTGCAAGAAATCTCATTTTTTTATGTTCTCCATAGTGATGAGAACATAAAAAATGAGAGTGTGAGGCTTCAGTCTCAGTGTTGATGACTTTGGTGCCTACACACTTACACCCTGAGCCTGTTTCTTCAGCCTTCTGCTGCAGGGACTCTCTGTGGAGGAGAGACATGGGTGGGAGAGCTATGGCAGGAATGAGATCCTGACTTACCACAGGGAGACACAGATCCCTGTGCATTGCAGAACAATAGATCATGTTTTATGGCACGGGTTTTCCTTCCATAAACTGAAATGCTTATGTAAGTAATCATTGAATTTTAATCTGTATTAGTGGTATAAATGGATTGGGCAGAGGCAAGCAAATTTACACACGGCTGAAGAAGCTTCCTCAGGGACTTCCCTCTTCTTTGTTCACCGGTGTCAGGTACATTTTCTCTGCCTTTCTCTTGTAACTTTGTCTATATTGATTTTGTAATAAACCACATGTTTCAATGATCAGCAATTTTTCAGATACAATGATAATACTTTTGCTTTTATAGAACAATATTTTGCACTCCTGGCTTCTCCCATTCAAGTATCTCAAGCACTTTGCAAGCTTCACTTACTTAAGGCAGATCAATTACAGGCAGCACCTCTTTTAATAACTCTTCTTTTCCTTCAAGGGAATTGCATTTGGCAAACCTGAATCACGGCTCAGTGTTAACATAAGCACACAAATAATCCAATACAAACATAAATGACTTCCCTCATTTACAAAAGGCAGCATGGCACGTGGTATTAACCACTAATCCGAGCTTCCTAAGGTAACTTTTTTTTTTTGTTTCCCCAGAAATGAAAGTGTGTTCTGATTTTCCTCTCGTCATTTGTTGGGGTGGAGAAGTTGTCACTAGGAAGCCTGAAACTATTCCCATCTCTTCCCATCTCAGCTGTCATCAAGTCCCTGGCAGATGAGGTGGTTGAAGCAGGATACCTCAGCCCCTTCTTCCCCACACTTGGGGTTTTGAGATTAGGGCAAACCACCACTGTTCCACACATTATAAAACTTTTAGCAAGAGGCTAATGAAATGCAAAGCTTTCTATAAGGCCAACACTAGCCTTCCTATCAAATCATCTGAAATATTTATTTGCCCTCCTGAATAATTGATAGGGGCATCAGCTCTCCCGGTCAATTGATTTATTAAGGGACTGTTTGGAATTAAACAGCTTAAAGATATTAGATTTAGCAGCGACCTTGCTTGTTAGCATATTCATTTACCTACGGGAGCTCCCATTAGATATTGTTAATACATGACGTTCCCAGTCACGGCCTGGATCTCCTCAAATTGCATTAACACTGGGCTGTTTAGCCACAGAATAACAGGTTTGATTGAGTGCTTGGGCTTGGTGTAATTAGATTTTCCTAGAAAAGGGGGAACTATTTTAATGCTGTGTGCGTTAAACTAGATATGTCATCAGCATTACTGTAATTGGCAAACAGGAGCTTTGGAGACCTGGCTGTGTGTGAATGTTTGTGTTTATGGCTTGTCCTGCCATTGTCATAGATGCCATGTAACAGCCCTGCTTATTTTCCTGTGCATGACACTGATAGAAAGTAGCTGGCCTCTTTATTGTGCATCCTGAAATCAGTGGAATATTCTATACTGAATAATGGGATCAATTTATTGTTAGTTAAAACTGCCAATTATTTCTCGTGCTGAAGAGGTCATGAAACTGGTTAATCAATGATGAAAACAGAGCATGTGTTGGTGTGTTTTCATTCTGTGTGTTTGTTAAATATACAGGAATGTAGAATCAGAGAATGGTTTGGGTCAGAAGGGACCTTAAAGATCATCTCATTCCACCCCCTGCTGTGGGCAGGGACACCTTCCACTAGAACAAGTTCCTCAGAGGCCCATCCAGCCTGGCCTTGAACACTGCCCGGGATGGGATATCCTCAGAGAAAGATAACCTTCCCAAGTTCCCTCATAAACTCTTCCAAAACTTACCAGAGAACACATTTACACCCCTCTACAGCACTTTCATCAGGGCACATTGCTCATTTCAATTGTTCCAGCATGAAATGGAGTAACAGAGCAGGGAATCAGGCTTGCCATTTTTAATTACACACACCTTGATATAATTGAAGGTGCACACAGGTAATCAAATGCTTGCTATCCCTGTCTAACCACAAGAGCCCTTGAGGGTCAATACCTTTGGATATGTGTGCATGAGATTGCCATTGGCTTTAAAAGGCTCTGTCTGCCAAAACTCCGGTGCAATTGTACCCGTAATTCTGTACTGGACACTGAACTACCACAAGCACATGGGCAGAGCCCAGGGAAGAGCTAGAAAAAAAATAAAATAATAGAACATGGAGGAGTTTCATAAATCTGAAGAAAGCACAAGTGTTCATTGTGACTTTGAAAGGCAAAACCAGAGAAAAATGGCTGGAAGATGTACTCAACTGCTCTGTAAATTTCAGTGAGTGCTCAGTGTGGTCAATGGCAGCATTGTCTCCACCACCAGTTTGATTATAAATTTTTAGGATGGCTCATGAAAGCGCAGTTGTTCACAGCCAATTCAGGAAGCTAACAACGAGCCTGTGTTTCAACAAGTTTGGAAGCCATTGATGCAATTACAGAGGGCAAGGAATGTATTTATTTATATGAGTAGATACACATGCATATATTAGAGCAACTTGTTCAGCAGAAATGGGACTGAAGTTACTACAGGAGAGAAGTGCTGTGGAAGTAAAGCATGTGCTGCAGTCAGGAGGCTGGATGTAGAGCAGTGTTGTCAATATGGGAGCTTCCATCACTTAACAGAAGGAAGAGCAATGGGAAAAAGAAATAAAATCAGAAAAAATATGGTTCAGCCTCCTTCTCCCCCAAAATACTGCAAAACATCTTGAAAGATATACCCTGATATTAAAAAGTTGGAAATACCAAGTTGTCCTTAAGTCTGTGATCTCTTTAATGAACAGATTTGCTCTGCCAGTTCTTCAACAAGTGAGGAATCCACTCTTCCCTTGTTTTGACTGTTTTTTTTCCTTTCCAGTGGGACAGACATCCTGGAAATGTTGCGAGCTGGTTGTTTTTTTTAAAAAGCCAAATTATTTCATGTGCCAAAGTGCCATACTTGGGAAAGAAGCAATTTCCAAGAAGGGTTGTGTGTACAGCCAAAGCAGTAAACAAAAAAGAACAACAAAAGTCATTTGTCCCTGAGCAGAGGCTAAGAGGATTTTAAGTTAAAGACTTGAAGCAATAAACTGGCAGGTGACTGGCAGAGACAGCTGCCTGAATATTTGAAACTAGGCTGAGTTTTGTAAAATGTATTTATTTTAATTGAGCTCAAACATGCACTCATTAGTAATGTGATCCTGCTGCTGAACGCCAGGTCAGGACAAGGGTGCTCAGAGCCAGGGCTCCAGAGCTGGAGTCCAGTCCCACACAGGCAAACCAAGACTGGAGAAAGATGACTCTTGGTTACGCAAACAAAATAACAAAACAGCTCTGATTTTCCCTAAAAGACGGGCACAAAACCAGAATAGAATGACCCACCCTCAGAGCTTGACTCGGGCCCAGGGATGTCAATAAGCGCATTTATTTTTGCAGGACTCATGCAAATTGTTGTTCTTGTGACACTGCATTTCCTGGCTCCAGCTGACCCTGGAGCTTCTCAGCCCCTGTATTCCCTTTACAAGGCAAGTTCCTTGGCTCGCAGGCACACGGGTCATCAGCGTGCAGCTAAAGTTCACCGGAGTTTGCGATGCAAATTTCCAAGTGGTAACAAAATGTGGCTTCTCCGTTTGAAAGCCTCTGGCAAATTTTTTTGAGGGCAAAATTCAGATATTTTTAGAGTAAGACTGCTGGGAAAAAAAATTTGAACTAAGAAAAAAAAAAAAAATCCAAAACACACAAATAAAAGTAAATAAATTTCTCCTGTTTCAGTACTGGAAATCCCAGGAGGATCAGTAAGGAAATCTAATCATAAATGCAAAGTGCAACTGGCAACCTGACTCCCCCCTCTCACTCACAGACAAACAAAATAAAATCACTGCTGTGATTAACAAATAAGTGAGTAGATTTTATTTGCAGTACCTAATAATCTATCCTTTTTTTGTTCTTTAAATCAACAAATCCTCTGCTAGTTCACATTAATTAATGGAAATAACAGGTAAAAAGGCTTCCAGAATTTGGAGTTCTCTGCAGAACAACCCTTAGAAAGAGGTACATGTTCCCACAGTGTGGATCAAGCCTTTACATAATCCCTCTGCACCCAAAAAAGCCACCTTCCCTCAGTGACTACCACAGTGCCCAAGTAGTCCCACACTAATAATCAAATAGTCCCTTGCCAGCAATCAATTCTGTTCAGTGGTAAAGAAATCCTTGCTGTAAATAAAAGTAGAATAAACTGGAACTAATGATTTATCCCATGTTTTCTGTGAATTGCGATTCCACTAGGCATGACATTGAACCAGGAAAAAAAAAGACAGAGTAGATGTTGAATATAAACAGAGTAGAGTTTGCATTCCTGGGCTGATGTTTTATTTAAAAAGGCAATTCTGGTTGCCATTCTTTTTTTTAATATATATATATAAGGAAGAAAATGAATATTTCCTGAGTATTGCTTTTCTCTTTCATTCATCTCATGTGCAAGAAACTAGTCTCTAAAATAACTTGGAGCTTTTTTTTTTTTTCCCAATTCATGAGCATAAAAACGTGTATTCAAGTAACAACAGCAGAAAGCACTGCCCAATCCTTAATCATTGCTTACCGATTTAAGTCTGTTTTATTAGCAGGCAGTTCTTTTCCATAAAGCCATTTTCTTGGCAAGGAGTGTTGGTGGGGGCAGAGGGCCTGTCCCCCCGTGGCTGTGCCCTCTGGGGCTGGGCAGCCCCGGGAGGCAGCGGGAGTTTGAGTGCCAGAGTTTTGTCTGACAATACTCATCTCTGGTAAGTGTGAATGAGTGTTAGATATAAAGCATGAGGCCGGACACAAAGGGCCCAACAGGGCATAAAAACAATACATATTGCACACTGTGACTCCTCTGATGGGCAAGGCAGGGGTGGAAGGAGAGAGAAACAGAGAATTGCACTCTTTGCATTGAGGGATTTTCTTGGTTCTGGGCTTGTTTGCAATTGTTTGTGTGTCAGAGTAAAAATAATGGATTTGGGGAGAGTGACCTGTTAAAAACCTTGTTTTAGAGCAGCTCCCCCCCCTCCCTTCCCTAGTCACTATTTGTCACAGTCAACTACTGAAATCCTCTATTAATCGCTAAATCCAGATAATAGCGGAGGTGGGTTGGCTGACCTGTGAAATTAGGTCTGCATGTAAAAAGGAATTGAACTGTGCGAGCTTTGGAAATAACTCTGTCGGTATTTACACTAGCATTTGAACATCAAAGATCTCCCCTGGGCTCCTGTAGGTGCCTCTAATCCAAGCACCAATCAACCAGCTCAGCTTTTCCACCCAGCCAGCCCGGCTCGGAGACCCTGGGAGAGATATCCCAGCCAACCAAGAGGCAGGTGAGAAGCTTCTTGCTGGTTGTCAGCCCCCAGGTTTCCATGAGAAAGGGGCCCTGGGAAACATGCTAACAAAAGAATATAAAATAAAAAAACCCAGCATTTTTATTTCACAGGAGAAACAGCCTACTCACCCCGCCAGCAAGCGTGTGCACAAATTGTAATTACCATCTTAAAAAGGGGCCTTTAAATACAACAGGCTCTGCAGACTATGGGAAAGTAGAAATTTAAAGAAGGAGTAGAAATTATTTCCTTTGGTTATTACTAGCAATATTGCTATTGTTTTAAAGAAGCCCTCACCTCACAGTCCTGCAGGGCTCTGTGTCCTCAGTTCTCTTGCTGTTTGTATGGGCACAGCTGCTGCCCTTGCAGATGCAGAGCTCAGAGCACTGCTCTCACTTAAACAAAATTCCCACAAAGTGACTTGGCCATAGGGATATTCTTCTTCCCATTCTACAGATGACTAAAGAGAGGCCTCCAGCAAACATCTACCACCAGTTCCAGCTTCTCTTACTTCACAGAGACAGAATGGATGGGACCTTAAAGTTTATCTCTTTCCAACATCCTGCTCTGGGCAGGGACATTCCATTAGACCAGGTTGCACTAATCCCCATCCAACCTGGCTTTTAAGTCTTTCAGGGATGGGACACTCACAGCTGTTCTGGGCAGCCTGTATCAGTGCCTCAGCACCTGCAGAGTAAATATCTAATCTGAACCTCCTCTTTGTCAGTTTTAAGCCATTCCCCTTGCCCTGTCCCTACATGACCTTATAAAATGTCTCTATACCTGTCGGCTTCCTTCAGGTACTTGAAGGCCACAATTAGGTCATTCCCAGTCTCCCACACTTCCTTCAGGAGATGGCTCCTCTGAAGTCCTGATAATTTGGATGCATTTGCTCTCACCTGCTTCAGTTCAGTCCCAAGGCATCCATTCTATGCCATTTGACAATAGGTTTAAATTTAGACAAAAGTATTTTCAAGAGGAGCAGAGAGCTGTATTCCCTCCCTATTAGCTCCAGCCTCTAAGGGTGTGGGAGAGGATTGGGAGAAGGGGAGGAATCATTTTCCACCATTTGCTAATAGGGTAGGTGAACTGCACAGCGTCAAGTGTGCTCCTCCTGAGATCCATTCTCAGACACATTAGCTATTTAGCTCAAGAAACCCAAGGTGAAGGTTGATCTAACATTTACCTTTGGATATCTTAAAGAAAACTTTCCAAAAAAAACCCATATTGGAAAGCAATCTAGGGAAAAAACTCCACAGTGGCCATATAAAAAAAGTTGGCATGATTTTCCTGATATTTTCAAAAGTCGTCATCATCATATAAGGCTGCAACAGAAATCTCTTACCTTTGGACTGCTCCACCACCACTTATTTTTTATGGCCCTTTACTAAATTTGCCCGGGGAGAAAGAAGAGGCAGAGAAGATATCACCTTTAAGGCTTTTCCTTTCTTTCCTTTTTTTTTTTTTTTTAATGACAATAGAATTTTTTTTTTCCTAAAGTTGTATTAGGGATTCACTTAAGCAGAAATGAACTGTAATATGCAAATAGTTCTAATTGGACTGCTAATAGAGCGTGTCTCTGTTGTTTTTTTGTAGGGAGTTTTATGCCTATGTAATCAGTGCAGACAGCCGTTAAGTAAATGAAGAGGCAACTAACAATGTCAGAAAAGAGACCGGGCGGTTCCAGCTGACACTACCCTAATCTTCCAGGACCCATTAAATGGCAGTTTCAACGCATTACCTACCATAACATCCTTGAATATCACTGATTTTATTTGCAGTATCAAACATTCCATTTCATGCCCCATTAACAGTAGGAGCCTGGGCTTTTTGACGCAGCTAAACATTTTACTAACTACCTGGACTAAGTAACCAATTAACTTTTGGAGACAATACGGCCAATTAAGCGCGAAAAGGTAAGGCTGTCATCCCCCACTAAAATTGAATTTCCTTTTCCTGATGGCACTTATTCTCGGTGTTCAATTGTTAATGGAGATTCGGTCCCTATTAAAAGGATGAAGCCGAAGGATAATGGGAAAGTTCAGAGGACTTGGTTCCTAAAGAGTAGGTCAGAAAATGTCCCAATTGGCCACTAATTCAGTCATCTTTTCTTCATGCCAGCTCTCCTACTGGAATTGGGTTGGCAACGTAGCTCTAATCTGACCCACCACGGTAACACATTGTGCAATATGGCAGCCTCAGAGTCACGCACCCAGGGGTAGTTAGGGAACTTACAAATAATCAAAAGTATAAACAAACATAATGGTTGGGTTTTCAGCGCTGAAATATCATTCTTCTCACATGCTGTGCTGTTCAGCACAGCTCTGAGCCTTGGAGAGAGCTCTGGAGCCCAGGGAGCAGGCGGTGTCATGGTGCTCCTGTGAGCCTCCCTGGCTGCTGTCAGGAGCCCTATAAGAGACAGACACTTGTGCCAGCCTAAAGTGCTCAACTTCATAACCTACACATATTTTTTTCAGTCGTTCTTAACAGGCTAAAATCTGCCTTGTCACCAATACATGAAGAAGCTGACACCTTAGATGATCTCATAAATATGTTTTTCTTCCTCAGAGAAAGTAGTGACGTGCCCATATATACCGTATAAAGATAGAAATAGGAACGTTTAGGGTTGATACCTTCTAATTTTTTATATAATTTGTTTTTATTTTATACATCTGCTCTGAGTAAAAGCATCATTTCCTACCACTGAAAAATGTTTCCACCAAAAAAACTTGGCAGCAACAAGACAGTGGGTAAGCTAAACATCCCCTCAAAGACTTGTACTTCGTGAGGTCTTTCATTACATGATCCCAAAGCACTTCCCACACTACATTTTGTTAGGATAACTTTTTTATACAATTTAGGGTTTTTACCCCTGAAATGAGCTGAAGAAAGAAGCAAAAAGTCAGTATCCAGAAACAAGAAAATGGCACAAATACAGAAGATGGTGTTTTTTACAAGCATAAACAGAAACACATGGAAAACATAGGGAATAGGTGGGAAAGTTTGACCTGGATCCACCCTAAAGCTGCTTTTTTGGTCTTCAGCCAGACAAGTCTTTGTGCTTGGCTCTCTGTGTCAGGCAGAAGGTGTGTGCAGATCATCCCCCATCCCAAAGAAGGCACCCTCTTTGATAAGGATAGCAAATATCCTCCAGGGGCACCTGGTGTCTGGGAGAGTGGCAAGCCAAGAGTGTTTGTCACATTTGTGTCAAACTCTGTGGTGCCCCTCTATCTCTACCTGCAGCAAAGATACCTGTTGAAAAGTTCTGCAAACAAAATACAAGTATTATGCAACCGTTATAAAGAGATTGGGAAGCAACATATTTTTGACACTAAATAAATCCCAGTGCTGGTTTTGTGAGTTTCCAGACCTTGTGAACATTTCCATCACGTAAGGCAAAACCCGCATTAAGATGCAGGCATAATCTGCCATAACATATTTAAAGCTTAGTCCAGCCACCACAGAGCTGTTTTAGACTGTTATTAATCTAATCTCTTAAATGCGTAAAATATCAAAACAAGGAAGCAAGTGAACTGATCTCTGTCTTCTCTAACAGCAAAAATATGATTTTTGCTTTTCTCCGCAACGTTTTACACCATTGAGCAATTACTTGTGGGCAGAACCTCAGCCCCCATATTGCTGCTTTTGGTTTTAGGGATTTTATTGGTTCATCAACTACGCCTTCCAATTAAATCTGGTGTCATTAGGCTTCTGTGGGACCCTGGCTGACATCACACCATGGAGTCCTCATTACCTTTAGTGACTTACTAGCCCAGTTTGAAATATGAAGTACCCAGGTTAACACATGAAAAAAGGTTTAAAACAGTTATTGAAGTATCCCTGTGATCAGAAAAGTAATTAAGAGTAGTTTCCATCTCCTTTTTGACCATAATTCATCTTCTACTCTGCTCCTAGTTAGCTGTCTATTGCATCAAATCTGCAGAAGAAATAACTGGAGTTTTTCTGCCTTGCACCTCATCATTGACTACTGAAATGCCACAGAAAAAACAGCTTTTACTTTTGCTAGAGTAAAAGTCTAAATCTCTTAAATTTTTATTCCTCTTTCAATCTGGCAGAGATCCCTGGTTGAATCAGATGCAGCAATCCTTACACTTTAGCCTGAAAGATCCTTGAATTTGCCTTATGGTTCAGATATAAACTACCCCAACCCATTTCTGTTTTTAACTTTGGCTTGTGGGTTTTTTTTTTCAAGTAAATAGATTTTGGCATATTCTCAGCTCCAAAAATATAAAGATTTGTTGCTTGGTTATAAAAATGGAAACACATTAATTTTAATTTGAAGAAGAATGTTTCATGAAACTATTTAACTTAATATCAAGTTGTAATGAGAAAAGTTAAGGGAAGAAAAAGCTTTTAAAATTAATTGTTTAAAAATATTTAAAACCTTCCCTCTCCACACCCTTGAAGATATATGGAGCTAAGTTAATGGCACAGCAGAGGGGAACTTTGCTCAATGGGAATTTTCCATTATTCTCAACAAAAAGCCCCTAATGCTCATGGGTTCTGACAGAAACCATAGTTACAAGAAACATATGTCCCTAATAATAAATTAAATCTTTGGTCAAAGATCTAAATCGCTGTTGTGTGAGTGAGGACAGAGTTTGGCTGGGCAGCGAGGCTGGAGGCAGCTCTGGCAGTGACAGGGACACCCAGCCCCTCTGCTCCTCCAGCTCCACACACACTCAGGACTGTGCTGCAGTCGTCTCCACCCCAGGGACACCAGGAGCCACCTCCTGAGCATGTACAATTCAGACTCAGACAGCACAAGATATAATTTTCGTGTGCTATTGGCACACACACTTTCATGGAAAGCACCAAGCCCCCTCCTTTCCCTCTGAGCAGCCCCACTGAAGATACCCCTGCAGCTCAGGCTGCCACCCTGCTCCAGACCCAGGTCCCACAGACAAATTCTCTATCTACAAGAGCTGATTTTCTAGAGAAAACCCAAACTTATTGAGCTAATCCTCATCCAGCTCTAACTGTGCTCCTGCAGAAACCCTTCTGTCTTCCTTTCACTCTAACAGTCCTTGCTTCTAGCTCCCTGGATAGCAGCACTACAAAAGGAAGTGAGGGGGAGAAAAATCTCAAAGTTCCTTCAGCCCTCAATATTTCTCATCTGGTGTAATCAGAGTCACCTGTGAGCTGAGTTTCCCACACCTGCAAATTCCCGAAGGTTGGTGAAGTTTCTGTAATTAGTAAAATACACTCATTTTTCACTTCTGCATTGTAAGGCTGCATCTTAGCAAGCATGAAGTGTGGGAAGAGCCAGATTTCACACAGATATGTGTCCTTTTGTTCCAGGCTTTTGGCACAAGGCGTGTAGGGCCTCTGGAGGGTCTGGTTCCCTAAGCCAGAAACTCAGACTCCTCTGGACAGTGCTGCTTTCTGCATCAGAGCACTTGAAAAAAATAAACTAAATAAATCCTGAGTTTGTTTCAAAGCTTCATTGATAGAGAAACAAACTCTGTCCCTAAAAGATTGCGTTGTGGAAGGGTAAAGGGCACACTTGATTCATCCTGTGCTTCTCCACAGGTTCCCAAAACTGACCAGGGCTTCACAAAGCAGCCTCCTCTATGAACTGAGCAAAGGAAATGTGCAAGGTTTGATATTGCAGTCTCTACAGATCTGTCCTAAACACCTTGCTTTTGTCTTTCAGTGCTGGACAATGTCTACCCCAGGTATGAAATTCTATACCAGTTGCAAAAGTACCATGAAAGAATTTTGTGAGGAGTTATTCTGGTTTACACTGCAGATAATCACTGCTGCTCCCCATCACCCAAGCTGAGATCCTGACCCTTTGCAGCACCAGCAGGTCCGTGTAGCCACATGAATCCTGCTTTGCAGAATCACAGCTTTTCTTTCTTTTTACCAATATTCCTCTCATTGTCCTTCCCTCCCTCAAACCAGATGTGGGCCTTATGCAGCAGCGCAACCTGAAATCCCGCTAAGGGGATGGTTCCACTGGAAAATTCAAGGTACAAAATAGACCACCTTCTGTGGGGCCAGAGGGTAACTTCTTGCCTGCCTGGTAATTATCAGAGGTGTAGGGTTGCATTTATAATTATGGAGAGGTTGGAGCAGGCTGAGGCTGTAAATTCTCTGCTGTCTGCTTGAGGAGTTGAGTGCTGAAGCTGTTTGGGTACAAGTTCTTTGCCAGGTTAAAGTTGTTCCTCCTCATGACCTTGATGCAGCATATTTGTCTCCGGCGGGGAACATATCTCAGGCTTTCAAGATTCTCAACTGGAAAAATAGGAAGGAAATTGGAGCTGGGGCCCAATAAACACTGCTGTCTTAAGATCAGAGAGAGGACATGTTTGCCTGCACTCAGTTCCATCTCACTCATCACTTCTGAATGTCTGATTAATCCATATTTCCCTTACTATTTTGGATATATGTTAATTTGCTGAAAGGTCTTCTATGTAGTTTGCAGACTTACACAACTTCCAGAACTGGCAGAAACAAACATTTCACCAGTCTTGAATTACTTTCCTTTTGCATCTTTTCTTAAAAACAAACATCTGGATTTTGACTGCAAACTGTTAGATATGAGGTTGGCTTTAATTCATTGTCAAAATTATACTTTTGATAGCCATAACCCAAATGAAGGGAGGAAAAAACACATAAGGAATTTACCATTTCTTAAAGCAATTTTATTCCACTACTTAAAATCATTGCTAACTTCTGCAACACTTACTGAATTGAAATTACTGTAGCTGTAGGGATCTGTGATTAAGAGGTCTCTAACAGTTACCTGCAATTCGACCTGGAATTCAAGCTAAAAGATTCTTGAGCATTTTCCAAGGAATGAACAATAAGGACCCTGTTGAATTTAATCACGCATCCACTTCTTTTTATCCTTCCTGTTGTTCTCCCTTGGGGATTTGCTGGACATAACTCTTTGTAAGCTGCTGTGCACAAAGTACCTGCCTAGGCACAACTTTGGCTTTGGAAGCAAGATGAAATAACGTATACAAACCACTTGTTTTGTTATTCAAACTGCAAAAAAAGTCAGTATCACTAAAAATCCTAACTCCAACCCACTCTAGACTGTCCCTTGGCTGATGAGAATGGCTCATGTAATAGTTATAAAGATGAGAAGCTGTCTGTGAGAGACACTCCCTGCTCATTTATATTTATGATAGCAAATTGTGATATCCCAGCCTGATTAATAAAGTTTGTGCTGCACTATTTTTTCCAGAAAGGATTCCAGCAATTTTATATAGCAAATGTCTGGGAATTGTTTTACCCATGGCAGAAACATGACTGATTCAGATACAGAACTCACCCAAATTTAGTGGAACTAAAGAGTAAGAAAGGACTTGAAGGTGCAGGGGGAGACATAACTGAGTGGAAATATGGGAAAGTGGAAGATAATCATGTAAACTGCATCTGGTCAGAAGAAGGTTCTAATAAATCTTCTTAGCAATTTAAAAGGGACATACCATGTTTATGAACTACAAACAATTGGAGTGATTCATTAATGCAGATTTCTACAATTAGGGTGCTCAGGGAATCACAGGCTATTAACACCATATCCTGAAATTGTTATCAATTTTTTTTTTGTTCTTTGTGATTGCTAAAAATCCCTAAATTTCTTCAAAATCAGCTGGTGCTGCAGTCATTCTAGACAGCACATCTTGCAAGTCACAGTGTTCCTTTGGGTCTGTCCCACAGGATGAGGGGGAGAGGAGAGGGTGAACAGCAAAAATCCCGACACACAATTATACAAGATGTTCAGACTTTCCTGGATTTTATAGTGAACCACACGTGAAACAAGGACTTGGGCACAGAGCTGTCTCATCAAAACTATCTCTGCAGCCTGCAGAAAAGATGTCACAGCTGTCCAGTCTGACTGAGGGGAGACCAATGCAATTATATCAAGGTATACTGAGGAACCCTCGGTGCTATAAATAATAATAAAGGGTAAATAATAAAAAAATAAAACAGAACCCCCAGAAGTGAGATGTTTTAAATGAAAGGTGATGCACTGTGAACTTAACACACTGGCCCTTTAGCCTTTCTGTTAAAAAGGTAATCTGATTGCCATTGATTTTTTTCACCTCTGTTACTAAGAAGGTGATGGAATGGTGTCCACGCAGATGTATTGAATCAGATACTAAACAGAGAGCAACATAAAGAACAATTATCAGCAGCATTGCCTTCAGCTTGCTGATTATGACATTACTGAAAAGACAAGGTCTGGGTGACTTAAACCAAATGGGGAGGGAAAAAAAAACTAACTAAAGAGGAGAGGAAAGAAACTGATACACGTTTACCATCTGTCTGGGTACAGAGAGTTCTTTGCCTTTACCAAAAATATGTATTTCCCCTTTGCAGTTTGATAGGTGTCAGAGTGTGATCAAGCTAATTGGTTTGATCATGTTACAGGAAAAAAAAATAGCACGGAGGCAAAGGCCAACCTGTAGTTCATGTGTTTTATCCTACCTAGAAAATTCTGTATGGAGAATTTTATGTTCATGGTTCTGTCTGCCTGAGTATTACTGGGCTTAATCATTGCCTGCATGATCATCAGGCAGATTTTCCTAAGGGCCTGTAAATACAGAGGCTGTTGTAAGGCTCAGAATAACTCAATAGGCCATTAATAGATGTATATATAGCCACATTTCAATGACGTACAGAGGAATGGTTGACCAAATTCTCCCAGGGCATGAAATGAAAAAACACCATGAGCCCACACAGCTCCTGATTTCAAAGCAGTTGGGCCAATTTTCACAGGGTGACAATCGGGACTGGATAATAGGAAGACTGGTGCTGTAAACTCTGACCTTGTGGTATTAAATTTCAGTCTGCCCAAATGGCACAGGCTGTTCCACTTGCATTTCCAGCAGCACAGTTTTACCTGACCCAGGCTGTATAAAAGAGTACAGCCAAGTAGCTCTGGTGCTTGGCTGCCTTTATGTACTAGCAAAAGTAATGACGCCTAGTATGTAGTATTATTATTTTATGACATCAGCATAGAATGACATTTTCTCAAGGGCAGCCCATATCCCTTGCCCTCCTCCATATTGGCAACCATCACTAATTGACTGTGAAAATGGAGAATTCAATGGTTTAAGGTGATCTCTTCTCTGAACTCCAAAACTGTTTGTGGATGGAAATCAGCTGAAGCAAAACATTGGTTCAATTACACTGTCAGGGGATATAGCTCCTGTACAACAAAGAGGTAAACACTTAATCCAGCAGCACGTATCACTGATATTATAGTTCTATTTCAGATGTGAGAATCATGTGAATCAATAAAAGCCAGCACTGACATGACCTAACTAAAATAAACCCTGATGAGCTTCTGTTGCTGTAAGGAATGAGTATTACATGTTTGGTCTGGATAACACCTCAGCACCCTTGCTGGGTTAGCAGCTCCTCTGTCCAGCTGAGGGTACCTTCCAAACTGTGTCACTCACTGAGAATAAGTCTGACAATTTTATCCTTGAAGTTCAAAGGGCAAAATTGTGTTCTCCTTTCTTAGATGGAGCAAAACTTATTCACCTGATCCCCTTCACTGGTTTATTCAGGGCATAAAGCATTGGCTAATATGAATATGGAAGAGAAACTGTTTGAATGTCTATGGGCCTCTGAGTGTGTATTTTTTACTGTGCAATAATGCAATAATAAAATTAATGACATCCTCCAAAGACAGCTTAAAGGACATAAACTGTAGAAATCCAAACAACATGCCTTAGATAGGATCTGGTGGTGCTGAGACTGGTCTCACCAAACACTTATTATTAAAGAATATTTGCTTTTGCCTATAAGGAGGAGAGAGGGTGAATCAGCTGTGAATGAGGCCATTTAACAACAATTTACTATAGTGTAAGCACACTATGGACTGCTTTTCTCCACAGAGGAATAGTATCCAGTAGAAAATTAGGTTGCAGACTTTCACATAAATGAGGAAAAACTTTGGCATCTGTTAATGATCCTATGATCAATATGAATATCAGTTTCAGCAATAATGAATTGATTAGTAATTTTTTCAGCCTAAACAAATTAAGCTTCTCAAACGCTTCTGCAGATAACCAAGAGCTCAGCATTTTAGCTTTATGATCATCCACCACAGAATTAATTGGACATTGGTCCTTAGGCTGAGAGTAGAAAAACATTAGTCAGGTATTTTTTTAACTACTTTGTAAAGCAAAGATATACAGGTGACTGGATGCCCACGTGTCAGCTTTTTTCCTACCTCCCACCTCAAATGCCATCTCTTCCATAGAAAGTCCACCTTTAATATAACAATGTGAAGTCCAAGGCTGCAGCCAATGTCCCACCTGAACAGGTCAAAGGGCATAAAATCAGCAGCAGCAGCTGCAACCTGGAAGAAACAAAGTAAGGTTTACAAAAAAGCTTCCACCTTTTCCACCTAGCATCAAAGATGATGTCACATTTAAATTAATCTGGAGACTCCAGAAAAGTACTGAAACTATCACATGTGCAAGTTGCTAAAATCTCAGTCTGAACTCGAGCTCCTCCATATGTCACCTTAGTCACCACGGGGTGTGAGGCAAGGAAACAGCCACAGTTTGCTTGGTTGGCAAAAGCAAAAGCAAAGATTTTGCCAAGTGATGAGTGTTTGAACATTGTTCAGTGAAATGGGCTGTTTGCTTGGATCACGAAAATATTCAGAATTGGACTACAAATCCAGGTCAGGCAATTCCCAGCAGTTCTGCAGTGAAAGGAACTTTGCCCAACAATACTGAGGGATCCAGCCTCATAAGATTTGGACTATAAGCAAAGAACTATACAGTGAATAATTGGAAAAATCCTTGCTGTTTGCTGGTTCAAAGTTAAGACATAAACTTGGAGCTGAATTTACAGCTGAGAACTGTTTAGAATCTGAGAAAATAAGACTTTGACAAAGAAGTTTTTCCTAGGGCATTGATTAAACATTTTTCCTGATTTCTTCACTCCACTACTAGCTCCTGGCTGTGACCAGAGGCATAATTACTGTAATTAAGACTGGTTATTGGATCCAACCCAAGATGTAAGAGGATATACCGTGTATAAATATATAGTTCTTCTTAATTGTCTTCTATTTAAGAATTTCAAGGTGATTTAAATTTAATCTCATAGCACTTTTGTGAAATGACTATTATAATTTTAGTCGGACAAATAAAGAAACTGAGGTAGAGACAAGATTTATGTATGGTCAGAGCAGATATATGAAATAAATCAGACCCTGGAAATGAGCTTCCTATCATATAGACTTGTCCTTGTTCTTTTTCCATTAGTATAGCTATTTTCTCAAACTTTTCAGCTCATCACCAACAGATTAAAGTGATTTGGGGAATCGTCCAAGTCTCTGGACGTGATTTCCAAGTAAAAAGCAGAGACAATGAGTATGAAAAGCCAAAGTTCTACCAACACTCAAAACCCAGCACTGGACTTTATTGGGAAGAGGAGGTTTGGAAGGAGGTGACTTTGGAAGAAATGTGGTTGAAAGATGAGAAAAATAAATAAAGTACCAGAATGGAAGGGAGAACCTGACCAGAGATAAATGATTCCTCTCCTGAGATGTGTTTTTGTTTTATCGCAATGACCTTTCAGAGGAAAGATGAAGCCAGCCCCAGGTAAAAAGAAATAGCCACATTTCATCTACAGTTAGCCTTTGTGACCTCTGAACTCTGCTTTTCTATCTGAACCTATTTCCATGCACCATTTCTCCTCACTGCAGATAAGAGACTTCCAACTGCCAGAAAGAAACTTAGAGCTTCCACACAAAGGTTAGCAAGCAAGCATGACTACTCTTTAATTTGGGAAATTATCCCCGCCTTGATTTTTAATATATCTCCCCTCCTATATGCCACGGGAATCTGATAAGTGAGGCAGGAGTGTTGGGGACATGGGGCATCTGTGGGTGTGGGCTGGCACAAGTGTGTGTGTGTGTTTGTACAGCATATCTCATTATCGTATCATCACTTTTCAGCTATCTCTAACATGGGAGTCAAGGGGTTTGGGAGCACACACAAAAAAAGAGAGATTTCTAAGAGAGCAGGAGATTGGGCCGGGGTCATCCGAAAGGGTAATTATTGTTAAATGTCAGGTTAACTCTGAAGGCCTCAGCTCATCCAACTGAGAGCAGATTAGCCCAGATGGAGACATTTTCAACACGGTTCTGTCTGACCAATCAGCGACAGATGGGATTAACCAAATACCTTCTCTCATCTGCTTGCTCACAGAAAGGTCAGTTTCTGCTCATTGCTTCCCTTTTAAGATGTGCCTTTTTTTTCTTTTTTTTTATTCTTTTTTTTTCCTTTTTTTTATTTGTGGTGGCTGTATGCAGGAAATCAAGGTCCTTTTATCAGTGAATTAAATATTCAACATCTAAACCCCTTTTTTTTGAAAATCAACTTCATTCACTTTCAAGAGCTCTTTTATCTTTTCTTTTCTTTCCTTTTCTTTCCCTGTAATGCTGCATACAGATAGATAAAATATATACGTAGCTAACAGACCCCCAGCTTGTGCAAAGTGATGTTGTTTCATGGTCTTCACTGGAGGTATATTGATTTCTATCCATTGAGAATTTGGCCCAATATTTCAGCATCATTCCATGAATGCATGCTACAGTACACAGACTATTTTTACTTGTTCTGTCCTTGATTTTCTTTTCTTTCTGGAAAGAAATCTTCAGTAATTTTGTTCTCAATATTCATCTGTTGAAGAGTTTATGTCTTCTATCTAAAATAAAAAAAAAAAAAAAAAACCCACCCAACAACCCCACCAACAAGTTAAAACTAAACAAAACAAAGAATTCTTCCTCAATCCAGCCCTGGAGTGCTTTAAAAACTAATCGTCTTTTATGTACAGCCTCTTTTCCCAGACAGCTTAAATAAGTG
The DNA here is from genome assembly GCF_022539315.1 of Serinus canaria. Taxonomy (NCBI): domain Eukaryota; kingdom Metazoa; phylum Chordata; class Aves; order Passeriformes; family Fringillidae; genus Serinus; species Serinus canaria. The sequence goes on along the minus strand of NC_066324.1, from coordinate 5,359,811 downwards.
CAGACATAAAACTCAGGCATAAAATGAACAGAAACTGAAAAAAAGAAGAAATGCTCAGAACATAGTTCCCAATAATTTAACTTCAGTTCCCTAGAAAGTTCTTTCACGCCTTAATTATTCTGATTAAGAGGAAGATCCTTTTGGTCTCTTGTTAATTTTGTTTCTGGATTTCTGCTGTGAGTTATAGACATAAATGGCAAGGGCCAAACTATCTGAAAATTTTATTGGCTAGTGTTCTGCTTACACTGAAAGTCTGGTGGTGCAAAGTGACCTTTCCAAAGCATTTGCACCACCTTTATTTTTCCTTTTTGTTTCCAGGACTCTGTAAGAAGGTGTCAGTGTGAAAGTGAAGTGTTGGGCCAGATCCTGATCCCTGATGTGATCTCTGGTGTGATCTCTTTCAAGAGAAGTGATCCAGCCCTGGAATAAAGGGAACATTTCCTCCTGAGGCAGAAATGTTTTCCACCACTGAAAGAATTCACTGGAGAAATGACATGGAATTCTGGGCTCCAAACAGATCTTAAAACAGGATGGAGTGTTGGGACTAGAAAATCTTAAAGATTCCCTCCAACCCAAGCCTTTCTATGGTTCTAAGCCTTTTTATGATGAACAGAATATGGGTTAGCATTCAAAGAGAAGCTGGAAAAATCTTCACATTTAAGATATTTATAGTGGAATTGTAGAAGGACCTGCGAGACACACAGAAAAAACTGAATAAATGGACAGATCCAGGAAGAGGTTTATCAAGTCTTTTCTTTCTGTTGTTCCAAGGAGCATCCCTGCTCCTCTGGCCTGGAACTAGATCTTGTTGAACCAGAACCTTAAAACTGAAAATAATGAAATAAGAATCCTGGTTTGGAACAACAGGAGAAATGCAGGGAAGTCTCAGGCAAACTGCAGCCTGACTGTGTACTCTTCAGAGATATGAAAAGCACAGATAATATCTTGGTAGTTATTATGGGTTAAATCATGTTTATGGACACAAACCCATCTAGAGGCACAAAGGTGTGGAAACTCCAAAGGTTGCCTTCCTCATAAGCTGTCCAGAATGTGAGTCCAGACACAGACAAAAATACCTGCTGTGAGCACATGCCAAGGTGGACCTTCATCCCCAGCACCCTGGGGAGCAGAAAGGAGCTGTTCAGGAGGAATACAACATTAGTGGTTTAATTTTTTTTCCCTTCTAATGTGCATGAGTTTGCATTCACCCATCCTAACTCCTAAAAGGACTATTATTTCAATATTAATTGGAAGGGCTGAAGTGAATAAATCAAAATTGCCAAGCAGTTTAGCAATAGAACCAAGTTCTGATTTCCCTGATCTATTCCTTTTTGGCCTATGGGTATCATTGGTTCTCTGCCTGCCTCAGCACAGTGGCTCCCTTTGCAGCATATAACCTTCACTCAAGCAGGTAATATCATCAAAATCAATTACTATGTCAATTAAATAGCCCTGCCCATCGTCACCACAAATTAAATGGAAGTACTATTCAAGTTGAAATCATTTATTCATTTAAATTATGTGTCCACTGCTGCTGTCTGTGCCAAGCCTTTGAGCTCTGCCACGAGTTTGTATCTAGATGCAATTGGGCTTCCTATTTCTTCCTTAAATACAAGGGCTCTAACAGGCATCAATTACCTGTGAATAATGCCAAGCTTTTACTTCTCAAGCATTTCTGCATATCAAACTTGAGTGCACTATAGTGACACAAAACTGTTTCTAAGGTAAAAAAACATTTTACTCTGGATCATTTTATGGATAGGAAAAGAAAAGCAAAGAGTGAAACGATTTGCCCAGTGGAAAATAGTAGGTCAATGACAGATTTGGGAGCAGAACCCAGGTGTCTGGAATTGTCGGCTACTTGCCTACCCATTGGACCACACTAATTCCCAAGAAGACCTCAGCCTTGCTGTTTTGAAGCTCACTTTCCTACACAGCTGCTCTTGCTCTTCATACACTGTGCTTCTAGGAAATTAACATATTTAACAACATGTCACATACAAAAAATAAATGTCTTTGGTAATAATTTGAATCAGGCATACAGGGAGTCCAAATTCTTTTTAGTATTCAGAGCAAAGCATCTTATCAGAGATCTACTTAAAATATGACATAGTTTCTTTATGTAATTTTATTAATTCAATAAACCACTGTTTCTATAGCATGGATTTTTTTTTCCCCAGAATCCTGCCAGGAAAAAAAAAAGAGAAAGCTTTTAGTAAACTTGGGAAGAACCTAAGTTAATCTGAATGACAGACCAAATAATGCAAAGAACAAATCAGTTTATTCATTAATCAAGTAGACTAATACTTGAACCTGGATTCTAATTTACACATGCTTTTTTCTTTGTATGCACAAAAATTTATATCTATCTATATATAGACATATAGATATATCTCAAGTCAAGCAGAGAAGATTCAGTGAGGTTAAGAAAACAAGATTCCACAGGAAACAGCTGAGCTCAATTCTGTTTCCCAAACCTCCCAAGTTGTAAAGTTGTTTAAGAAAATCGTATTAATTTACTGCAGAGCTAATTTAATAAATGAAAGTATTTGAGCAACTGACCTTCTTAGTACAAATATAAATCACAATGTTTGAATTCACATGGAGCAGGAACAGACTCCACCACAGAATATTTACAAAAGTGTGGGATGAACTTTGGGGTACAACATGCAACTGAACTCTGTCCCACCCTGTGCTGCACATCTTTTCTTGGCCAAGATTTACTTCTAGTCCAACTCACATGAGTCCATGAGTCTTGCCCAATGTTGTTTTGCCTGTTATTTCCAAGGAGAAGAAAAGTGTCTTTTGTATAAACAGTCTGGTCATAACACTGTCAAGAATTTGAGATCTCAAAGTAAAAATTGATGACCATCACTGTAACTGAGGTAAAAGCCATGTAAAGGAAATGTGGGCAATACAGGCAGTTAATGTGTCTCTGTTGAAGCCAGGACAAAGCCCAGGTAAATTTATTCACATTTTAATTCACCACTACCACAGTGATGCTACAGTATGAGTGCAGATCATGATTTTTTACTAATTTTAATTTTTTTTACTAAATCTCCTTCTTAACTGCAGGCCTTGACATTGGGAATTAAGGATATGCCTTGAAAAGATCTTTGGAAACCCAGGAGAAACATCTACACAAGGTCAAGCTTGGTTCTTTCAATCCATAAATAAAAATATTTCTGATCCAGTCTCTATTTAACCCCTAATGACCATATTGCATGAGAAAGATGAAGATAAAGGAAGTAGTTATTTAATGGGTATTATAATTTTTTTTTTAATTTTAAGCAAAGATTTAAATAATAAATTAGGATCTTGCTGTTCATGGAATTATAATAGAAAAGCAGACTGATGAATCAGAAGGAACCATCTCTGATTTAAAAAGTGTTTTCTGTGCAACAACTCTATTCCTTGGAGTCACCAGAAGAGGTATATCTTAGCCATCCAAACCAAAAGTCTCCCAGTACTAAACAGTTAATATTTATAGGTAACTTTGCAATCATTACTATCAACAGACAAAAAGCTACAATAATCCGATTGCCATCACTTTAACCAAAGCCCGTGTCGTAAACCTTGTAATTTTCTGCTGTCATGCTCAGGCACTTTCAACACATTTAAATTAGAAAGGACTATGCTAATTTTGCTTCATAGCCAGGGTAATTGTTGTAAGACATAATTATCTTTTTTTTTTTAAAGGATCGTTTTATTCTCCAGAGTTGTTTAAATTCAGTCTCAGTTACTGCTCGTCCTTTCATCCCTACACTGCATTCTGGCTCCCACCTCCATTAAATTATTCTTTTCATCTTCGTTAGCTGGAGACAACTTAACCCTCCTTTCTGATGGACATTTCAGGCCCTGGCATAACTCTGTTAAAAGGAGGAAAGTATGCTAAGGACAAATCTAGCTCTTTGTTTCCTCCTGACCTTCCTGAGGAGTCGTCAGAAGGTTTGACATGTTAAGTCATCTTTGATGCCAATTTAAAGTTATGGCCCAGCATACAGCCTTCTTGATTACTGATGCATCAGAGCTTTGCCCTTATATAAGCAATGAGCTTAAGTTGAATAATACTGAAACACAACCAAGCACAAAGAGAGTATGTGGATTTTCCTCTTGAATAAAGCTCACTGTGTAGGGTGGTCACATAGCATATTTCCAAGGCTTTTAAGTCAGGATATTAGTAAGAGTTTTGACTGTAGTAGCAAGCAAGGGGCACAAAATGTAGGTCCAGCCAGCAATTGGGTGATTCTGCTAATTGGCCAGGTCTGCTCTGTCAGCTGCTCCACCCATTGGCAGGTACAACATGTTGGAGTTGCCTTGCAAAGCCCCTGCCTTGTGCTGCAGCTGAGAATATCCCATGGTGTGTCCTTACAGCAGGTAAATCGACTGCTCCCTCATTATCAGTGGTTGTTCCAGGGCACCTGGAACCAGAGCTAAAGGAAACACTCCTGAATGAAAATACCAGTGATACTAGTTACTGATTAAATGCTGGGAAGTGAATGGAAGCATTGTTTGCAGTCCAGGTGGACTGACATTGGCACCATGACATCTTCTGATGCCAAATGGAAGACCTGAGCAGAAAAAGGAGAAACATTTAGGCTTGATGCCAGCAGACCTTGGCAACTCATGTACTCTTCAGAGCATGTCAGCAAGTCAGTTTCTGGGCATGTTAAAAGGCGTGCCTTGGTAATTGAGAATCTGATGCCTCATCGGAGCTTCAAATGTCTCCTGTGGGGTTGCTCGAAGGAGTTTCCTGTAGACAGTTTTTTCTTTCCTTTGAGTGTTTTTTCTCTGCTAGAAGTTCAATAGGATAGCTGAGGGGAAAGGGGAGAAATTGTAGTGATAGAGTTTCAGGTCTGTTTTAGCAGTGCCTGTCACCACACCAGCTGCCACAGACAGGACTCATTTAGGAATATGTTCTCCCTGCTGTAGTGTTGGTCCAAAGGAATGAGGCACTGAAGAGCCACTGCTGTGACCTGACCATAGGGTAAACCTATTCTCCTTGTGTCCATACAACAAAAAGTTGGTTCATGTTATGGCAGAATATCTTCTTGCCCCACTTTTTAGCTGTACATGATCTGAATTTCAGCTGCTGGAATTTGACTGTCACCTCTGCTGCCCCCATGATTACTCCACTGCTTCTTTTGCTGGACTTGCTGTCACCTTCTTGTATCTTTATTCTGGACAAAAAGAATAGGTCTCAGACTGGGTTTTAGTGATTCTTTTTTCTGTTTGTGTCCCTATACTGTATTTTTCATCACTGCCTCTGAACAATTTTTAGTTAGCAACAGGACTATCAGGTACCATATTCCTCTTTGCTCTTCTGTCCTCTCCCCAAGGAAGGATATTTGTGCAGTGGAATGACATTGCTGGTTACAAACATCCTTTTACTGTCAAAGTAACCAAATCTGTTTGTATGGAATGAAATGGTAACTAAACAATCACCAACTAAATTGGTAATAGTCAAATCTGTTTGCATTATTCAAATATACTTGCACTAATATGTAGCTAGTGAATGTCTGTGACAGATATGACGGAAATAATGACATTAAGGATAAACCCATTGCTTTCCCTAGAATGACTGGACTTTCACAAAAGCATCAGACTGAGATCTTAACTGTTCCTTTGCCTTGTACCAACCGCCTCAGGGGTGTGTCGAGTGAAGCACATGGCCCTCCCCATGTTACTGAGCTGCTGCTGAAGAAACCAGGATCCTCACTCCCTCCAGGTTGATTTCTTGGCCATGTTCACATGAACCTGAGACTCTTGAGTGGGGAGAATCACAAAAATCACCTGCCTAAATAGTGAAGTAGAATACTCAGAATATTTGTGAGAACCAGTGGAGGAAGAGAATGTTTAAGAAGGAGAATGTTTCTAATTAGGAACCTCTAACAGTGTGCTAGGATGAATGAGGAGTGCAAATTGTCTCCCTGCAAGCCCTGAATTCAGATGTTTTGTTTATGCACACACACAGGTGGACACACACTTTTATTCCAAATGCCACAAGTCATTTTTGTCACTGTTAATGACTCTGATGAGTTACACTAATGTGCTGTCCCTGCTCCAGACCCAGACTTAACGTCTCGGAAACCACAAAGCCCCGAGCTCCAGCCACACTGCAGCTGTGAAAGGCATCCCAAAACTGCCCCAACATGCCTGCCTCCACGGCTTTTTCCTGGGAAGCAACCCTAGGCCCTGTGTTTCCATGTTCTTGTGGCAGTGGCGTTAATGCCAATCCGGCTGCAGTTGTCGTGCTGGAAATGCCCAGGGTTAAGCAGAGATGACTGTGCCTGGTGGAAGTGCTGAGTAGCGTAATGCTGTACCAAACATCAGATCTTGTAATCTGCTCAGCCACAACCCATGCTTGGAATTGTTTCAGAGAGAAGAATCCCAAATCAATGTCCAACACTTACTCTTTTGCTCAGCAGGAAAACTTGAGGTTATTGAGGTCTCTGGTGAACTTGGACTTCTCATGAGAAACACAGAAAAACTTTACAACTGCCATAAAATATTCAATCAGATAATTTCTACAGTGGCCTGAGAATAGTCTCATAGCAACATTCCACTTCCAGTAGATCGTGTTCTGGGGAAAAGAATAGGTTTTGTGGTTTATTTCCCTTTCATTCTACACTGAGATGCCCATGATAAGATGAGAATCATCAGTGAGACAGATGGACAAGCTGTAATTCATTGCAGAGATGTGTAACAAGAGACAGGCACAAATTTCTTCCTTCTCCACTCCTTGTTTCCTCTCTTCGACCCCACCTTGATCCCCGGTGTTCTTTAATGTCAGGGCACCTGGGGAGGATCTGTTTATGGACATTCATCAAGCAGCAAATAAACCCTCGTGTTATTTGTAAGCATGGCATTTTCAAGAGGTATCCTTGGTTGTTTAACAACGTACAGTGTTTTTGTAACTGCAGAAAAGGTCCTATGGGCCATTAAGCAATCATTTATTGGTTAAATATCTCCATTCCCAGTAATGAATTGCTGTTTTGCGAGAACAAACATTTCCTTTCTGTTTAATTTTCAGATTTTGAGGTCGCAATGGTGTGTGCTCTGGAGAGGGAATAAAGTCTGGGACCATGACGTTAATGCACTCCCAACTTTTTATTTCCTTCTCCAGCTGTGACTAGACCTCCAGTACATTAATTTCCCTGTTTTTCTTAAGCCTCCAGCCTCTCAAGGAGAGCTAGGTATGTCTTGACTACTCCTCTTGTCTGCCTATCTCACTTATCACTGAATATTTACCTGCAGTGAGATAAACATTGAATTCCTTTAATTGGGTGTTAGTAAGTTCTGCCCTTACAGATTTCTGAGTATAGGAGAGCAGCCAGGTTGGTTTGCTATATTGCTTTAGTCTTCTCTTGTTTTGTTTGGTTCTTTTTAATTGAAGAATTGCAGTCCTGGATTAAGAATCTTGGAAAATTTATTTTGTTTTTTGTTCCACTGCAGGGACTCATACAGATTTTGCAAAGGTCTCTTAAGAATAAATCATGTTTTCCAATGCAGGTTTTTGGTTTTTTCCCTTTTCTGAGATTGTGCTTTTGAGGATAAGGAACTGGTTTCTGTAACCTCTATAATCCTTCTTTTTTCTTAGAAAACTCTGAATCTAGCCAGCGTCAGTGACTGATTTTTTTGACCCCAGTGAACTTCATGCCCTGCAGTTTTCCAGGAGCACCTCAGCCTGTTCCGTTGACTTGAGAAAATTATTTTTAGCCTCATGTTGTGAGTGGGAAATCTGAGATATGAAGATCTGAAGTGCTGGAGGCTGCATGGCTGAGCAGGGAACATGACTGAGCAGAAGCCAGATTCATGGACCAGTGTCTGACCCAACGAGGCAAGGATGAGCCCGAAGACCCAACCTGAGACCTGGTTAAGGACAAAGTTCACAGCTTGCCCTTAACCCCCTGAAGCTGTGAGATTTTTAAAAATATTTGTATATAGATATGTATTTTGGAATGACTGGGATCATTATAAAGATTAAGGAAAATGTGGTCAAATGGGCAAAGCAGTTAGCTTTGATTCTATCCTTGGCTCTACCACTGAGTTTCTAGGATGGCCTCTGGCAAGTCTTTTTGTCTTTTTTCTCCCTCAGACTGTTAATTTGCAGTCTCTATTCTTGCCTGAAGGCACAGTGGGGCAGTGACAGTCTCTGCAAAATGTTAGTCCAGTTCCTAGCATGATGGCTTACTGCATAGAGCAAAAACCATGAGGCACAACCATAATATTATTTTTATTCTCCTATTCATTACATTCACTGTGAGTACCCTTGCAGCAGCCCTTCATTATTTTAATTTTTTTAAGAGAAAAATGAGGAAACAAATCCTGGATATTCCCAGGTTTTGTAGGCATGCATATGTAACTTTATGGGCTGGAAGGAACCCTTAAGGCAGGTGTATGTTACATGGAGGTGAATATGACCCCTCTTGTCCCTGCTGTTAAAGTCCATCTTATCTCAAGGGGGGAAAGTGAGTCCAATTTGATACAATTCCTGCTAGGATCAGTGGATATGGGCCAGGTTATGTACCTCCAGTATCCAATTAGAGCAGCTGTAGTAATGATATGAACTTTAAGCCTTGCCACATTAATGCTTGCAAAAAGCAAATTAAAACCATGTTAGACGTTTTACCACTATCATTCCCACCTCTTCCCAGCACGTGATTCTGTAACTTGGGCTTAAACGTGGTGACAGGGAGCAGGACAGATCCCTTGGGTGCAAACACATCTGGGATGGGAATCATTGAGGCAATCAGCACAAAGAAAATATCTCCAAGTTTTCACCTGTCAGCAGAGCCCGAGCACACTGGAAGAGGAAATAACAAAAACAGAACTTTCACCCAGATGAGCTCTTAATAAGTGCAAATCCAGAGTAAATAGACTGATGGAGCTGTGTAGAGGTGGCACTACCTGCACTCATTGGCTGTTTACTCAGAAGTTCTTTTGCTGTGCAAACGAGCATTGGGAAGGCCACCTATTGATTCGCTTTCTTCCCCCTGGACATTTACAATCTATCAAGCACAGAGAGCAAAACAGAGGGAATGAATCCTCACTGTGGCACAGCAGAAGTTGCTGAGAAGAGAGAAACTCTTCTTTCTGCCGTGCCCAGTCAGGGAGCTTTCCCTGCATTTGGGCAGCACATCTGAATAAGTCCTCTCCTCCCTGTTAAGTCATCGGAAGGGGCAAGAGCCCCGTTCCAGCCTCCCTGCTTGGATTTAACCTCAACGGGTTAACTTCATAAAACTGCAGCTCTTTATTCCAGCCTGTGATTTCCCATCATACTTTAGGACCAGCGAACCGTCCCTTCATTGATGGCACCTTTTGGCTTCACAATAGAAGCCAATTTGTTAGAATTCTTCACAGGTCAGGGGCTGCGTGAAGATGTGGAGGGCGCAGCAGTGGCCGCTGGAAAATTAAGTTGTATTCGCTTGGCAAATTATACGTCTGCTGCACTTTATGGGCCTTGATTTCCTTTCCCCTCTCTCTCCCTCTCCCTTCCCACCCCCCCTCCCTCCAGCCCCTCCCTCATCCTCTCTTTCTTTTTTTTTTAAATTGGAGAAGCGTGTATGTGAGCTATCGTCACATATCCAGTTAATGTAGGTTAATAGATTGATTCCAGTGACACGGATCATAATGAACAGTAAATTGTTTTATCTCTTAAGTCTTATTTGGTCAGCCAGGAAAACATATGAGGTAATATGGCTTGGACTAAATGGACCGTATAATAGATCTCCCTCTAAAGAATAAGGACAGGGGTGACAGCGCCTCTTATGATTAATGAAAATAATAATGGTCCTGAAATTGAAATTTTTCTAATTTTTTTTCCTTCTTCTCTCTGGGCTGCCACCAAAAACTTCAGCCAGCAGATGATTTGTGCACAATAACCACCTCTGACTTCTCCCTCAACTCCTACTACAAGTTAAGGGAGTGCAGGGGAGGGAGAGCTGAAGAGGGATGGATGGTTGCCTACACATCTAAGAGCCTGGCTCAGCAGTAGAGTAGCACATAAACACAAACTGTTTGCTTTTAACCCTGGGTTCCAAGCAGATGCTTTCAGGTGCTTGCAGCTTGCCCAAATATGGAATTTCCAATTGTGTCCGAAGGAGATCCATTTTCTGAGTGCTTTGGAGATATCACAATGAAGCCTTAAACCTTCAGAAACATCTGCTTGTTTATTTATGCAGGAACCCCTGCATTTATTGGTTGTGTTGTGTGCAGCATTCAGAATTATTTGTCATTATTAATGAATATTTACATTTGCTCAGTGTCAGTGCTTCTTGCTGTAATAGATGTATAAGAAGGTTAATTCTGCAGCTGAAAAAATAGGTTGGGGCAGAATCAGGTCTTTTACAGAGCAGTTAAGTAATTTGATTTTTTCTTAAGGGTTTCACCAAAGTGCTTCCATTTGGCTCAAAAGAGCTTTCAAAAAAGACTTATGGACGTTTATCTTGAACAGCATCAGATGACCTGGCAGGCAACATGAGATCTTTGTCATATAGAAAATCTTTAATGACTGTTAATGAGGGTGGGGAGAAGAAATCCAAATGTGATCAGCAGGGTACATGTGTAAGTATCAAACAGTATAACCCAGCATGACCAGAGGGATCACTCAGGGCATTTGTGCACGTGTGTGTAGGTGATCCCTATAGTAAAGCCATAGGGGAACAGAAATATCACACTGAATATGAAAATAATCTTCCGTTTTTCTTCAGGACAATCATATAAAGTAAAACAAAAGCAAGGATCTAGAGAAACATCCCATGAAGCACCATCCTGTATGAACGTGGCAATGTGATTCAGTGCACCTATAACCTAACCAGGATTTTGCACCCCCTCACTACTTTTTATGTTGCTTGTCCTTTTTTTCCTTCCTTTTTTCTACATTTAATTCTTTTTAAGACTGTAACAAACAACACTAAGTGCCTTGTCCTTTTATTCCTCTTTTATCTTTGTGCTTTACAGCTTCTGAGTTGTATCTGTTTTCACTCTTATAGGATCAATAAAAGGTTTGTCACTTTGCAAAGTTTTGGAAACCAGAAATTGCACTTGAGCAGTGGGATAATAGGGGTTGTTTCCTGATGCTTCTGCACTGTTGCATCCTTTTTTTTTTTTCTTTTAATTATTTTTTTTCCATCTTCCAATATCTAATCTCAATATCTGCAGTCATGCTTTTGGGTTTTACACTGGCTGTCAGCAGGCAATCAGTTCAGGCATTCAACTTCTTTGGATTAACATCAAGCTCTGCAGTTTGGGTATATTAGCAGCAGGGTCAATCACAGCAGCAGGAAGCAGCCTGAGCAATAAAAGAAAAAAATAAAAGGAAAAAAGGAAGACTAAAAGGAACCCTCTGAACTTCAATAGTCTGGAAAACCCAAACTGAGACTAAACTTCATAAATATCCCTAATCTCTGGTTTAGAAGCCAGGATTGTTTATGATTCATGGCATTTGATGACATTTAGCAGCATGCAACCCATTACAGCCCTTAAGTCATTACACAACACGGCAGAAAATGTCATCAGGTGCCACAACAACAAGGCAGGTTATTGGAGGGGCAGGGTTCAGTTCAGATTAGTTCAGACTTCTGACGGATGCTAGCCTAGCTCCAGACTGAACCCAAATTCTGCTTGTCAGGCTTATCTCTCTGACAGATCATCCTTGCTTCTCTTTATGTTGTACAACTTCCTCCCCCACGGCTCAAAATCCAAATTTCCAGCTTCTGGTGAAGCACTGGCAAAAGCAATGATCATTCTTATGCAGGGATTGCATTAATTACTTTTGTAAGAAGAGCTGGGGTCAGTCTGGATCCTCTCTGAATATGTAGAGGGTTACTTATATCTGTCATTATGTCTTAGTGATCTGCACCTCAAGACATTTCGGCTGGTCTGAGAAGTTTACAACTTCCAGTGATGAAATCAAAGTGTTAGGCATTGGTTAAGAAACCCAGAGGATTAGTGAGCTGCAGCAATGTGTGTGAATAATGTGCTTCACAGCCATGTTTCAGGGCACTACAATTAACCTTAATAAAGTTACCAGCATCTGGAAACAAATGGGGCATAAAAAATCTGTATGAAATATTTAGCTGGAGATCCTCCCATAAGTGAGTGGAGGCTGACACATCATGTCCTAATCCCCAGCACCAGGGGAGAATTTCCTCCAAGATAAGGAGAGTTTACAGATGCCTAGCAATAAACAGCAATAGGTAGAAAAGGGAAGAATCTTTATGGAGCTGTGCTGGCTTAAAGAGCTGGATGCAGAAAAAGTCACCTGCATTTCTTAAATTTGAGCTTGACTGCCAAAACTCAATCACTAACAAAGTCCACACCACCCAGGGGAGCTGAGAAGATCCCACACCTCCTTAGGTACCTTCAGTGCCTAAACCCTCCCAATCTACCCAGCCTGGGCAGAAATTTCAGAGAAGAGCTGGGGGGCATTCTGAGGACCCTGTTTTTCAAATGTTACTATGTCATAATTTCCAATGTTAAAAACCTATGAAGCATCCACAGAAAGGCAGGAGAGTGAATATTAGGGATAAGTAGATGGTGACCAATGAATCTTTGCAGCCTTTGAGAAAACTTTGGCTGTTAGATGCCATTTTGTGTTTCTATCTGATTTATCTGAACCAATTTAGACTCCTTGTAACTAATTACAGCCTGGCCATCTTTTAGGAGCTTTTAAGTGGCCTAAAGTTACATAAAGAAAGACAAAAGGCAACATTTTAATCTGCCAACACTGTGCCTTTCTGGACAGAAAACACCAGCAGTTCTACACAATTCAGTTATTTATTTTGGGGAAGTCTTGGGCTGCAGATATTGGAAGTGATGCATATGCCATGCATAATAATAATATACATGCATACCATACATCTGAATATTCCTTCCATTAAATAGTGAGGTGTGTTTATATGCACACATTTACATGTAACACAGAGTTGCATTATTTTGTCTCTTATGGAAGAAAAAAAGGATATTAAAAAATCCAGTGACTGATTTTGCTTCTTGAACCAAGTCAAATATTTTCTTGTCAGTATGCTCATAACTTCAGACTGCAGAGGTCATGGCCTTGACTTTCTCCTTCAGATGGTTTGTGAGTGGAATGTCCTTGAGATTAAGGTTCCCTTTGTTTTCCTTGGGAGGGGCTTTGCTTACACTGGCAAGCAGCTGAGACTTGCCAAGGTCCTCCAGACTCTGTTTATTAGATTTTTATCTTCTTATCAGAGTCTTCCTCCTTAAATCATGTCAGCATTTTACCACTCTTCAGGGATTCCTGGTGTTTTATTGTCTCTGAACTGCTTGGGGGGTGGGGGTAAAAAAGATATCCTAGCAAAAATAACATTTATATAATGGCAGTGATGGGAAAGATTCAACTGTCTCCTTAAGATTTTCATCCCCACCAAAGTGACCAATAACTGGCCATCTACTCTGGATTTAATTAAATCTATATTTAAACAAACTCCCATTGATTTTGTTGAGAGTTTTGTGCCTGGGGAAGGACTTTATAATTTCGTCTGGCATTCCTGCCCAACTCTGATATGAGAAAAAGCCAACTCAGTTGGTTACTGTCATTTTATTGTTTTTCTTGGCAAATTTTTTTTGTTATTATTTTCATATTAAAAGGTGTGCTGTGACTTAATAAGATAATACCAAAATATATTCAATCTGCTGGTTCCTACTAATATCAGCCAAATCTATTATTCAAAGTGTATGCATATAAGTCTATATATAGAGTTTAATGTGTGTATACAAATATATTCTCTAAAAGATACTCATCTCTATTTATCTTAAATTAAAAATCTCAAAGAACTCTGTAAATCTTAATGTCTAGCTCCTCCCAAATCTACTCTGGAGTAAACCAATTATGAAAAATTCCTTTTCCCAAAATCTGAGCCAGGGAGTGAATAAATCCTCATCATACACAAAACAAGTGTGTGGGGCATCTCTAGCTTGAGTGCTTTATACTGTGCACAGGAATGTAAATGATCCATGATAAAGACACAGGCAGATCCCAGTTTGTGCCACTTGTGCCTGCAGATGAGCAGAAGTGGAATGGTTTGAAAGCACATGAGCCTCTGGTGTGAAGGTGAAGCCACACTTTGAGTTCTAAGATGCTGATGGAGAAGGAGAAGTTAATCCTTTTGAGAAGATGACCTGGAATTGAAAAACCCAAGAGAAAATTCAGCCAGTGCTTCAAAATATACGAGCAGGTCCTCGTGCAGTGTAAAGCACTTATCATTGTTTGAGGTATCTGCCTGTTGGTATCCGTTAAAGATGTGCTCAATCTGGTCACACAGCAATAGCCATCTTACACCCAGAGACAGACACACCAAATCTGTACCAGTCCTTGGAACAGATCCATCTTGGGATTGCTGTCACCCTCTGTCAGGGGAATGAATCAGTGGCACTGTTCATACTTTTCTGCTTTAGGTAACTACTCTTTTGATAATGAATCTTTAATGATAATTGCTCTTCTAAGGAGAGCGTTTTCCACCCTTTGAAGCAATACTTTCTTGTGGAAATGTGCTTAACATTATCTCTTCAAGACTGGTGTTCTTTTCCAATTGATGAAGATCTCCATGGGCAGAGACCTGAAAATTTTGGCAGAGTGTCTAAGGCACAGAAGACAAAAATTAATTGTGAAGAAAGAGGTACGAGGTGTTATTTCTGATGCTCTCTACAACATGTGACAGTAATGTCTTTAATCCTAATGTTAAACCTTACCTCAGCTAATATGCTATACTTATAAAATGAGAGAGAAAATATCCTTTTTAAACCTTATTCTTTTATACTGACATGGTAAAACTTCAAAATATTTCCTGTTTAGGGACAACCACAAACCATTCCATGGTTTGGCAGCAGATGTCTTTACAAATTCAACACAGTGATGGCAACTTTACATGCAATTGCTTGAATTTTCCAAACAGAATTTAGCATTTCTTCAGCATTAAGTCTAGGAGAAGTTTTTATGCCAGCAAAACCCAGCGAAGCTATGGTTAAAACAAATCCAATTTTGCAAAGTGGTTTAGTCCCTATGAGTCCTAGACATGCAACTCCACATGTTCATCCAGCCTTTCAAGAACACACTCATCCTTTCTGTGCTGTCTGGAGGAGTGACAAATGCTTGTCAGAGCCACATGAAGAAGGAACTCACATTTTTAAGGAAATAAATATAAATTGCAAACCAAGAAACATCAGCAGAATGGCATTTTGTTATTCCTGGAACATAAAGGGTGGAAAGTTTGGGGCTGTGCAAGACTATAGGACTGGTGCTGCTTGTAAGTACCTGATTGCAATGTCTCCAGCTTTTTCCTTCAGCTAAAATGAGCTGTGCTGAAAAAGAAACAAATTGGGTATGTGTGCCAGGGCCAGCCCTCAGCTCCAGATTTGATCCAGAACCAGCAGGAACGGGAAAGGAAATGAAGGAGTGTAACAGTGCGTGTGGGCAGATCTGTGTGCAAGTGTGAGCGTGGAAGGCTGCATCACAAATTCAGAAAACATGAAGCTACTAAACTAATCTGGCAACTGAAAAACATGCCAGGGTTGTTTTGGGATTTACTAGAGAGAACTGAAATGATAGAGAGGAATTAGTGTCCAGTGAGTTCCCTCCCCTGCCATTGCTCCAGGAGAAGGTGCCCTCTGCATAAGCCTAAGGAAATGTAAATATTTCACCAGCAAGTAGTTCCATGACAGTTAGAGCCATGTGCAGGAACTGTTGCAGCATGTGCCTGAGATGTGACTCTTTCAGGGGAAGTCTATTTACAGGATGGAGCATGTGATTTTAATTGCAAGTATGTTCCTTCTTCCTTTTAAATTCCTCGTGTTTTCGCATATACCATTAAAAGATTGTCATACGAGCTTTCATTGCATTCTTTGGCATGTCTTCCAGAATGAGAGGAGAAAAGAATCCCTGTCAGTGCCAACAAAATCACATACCAAATATGAGAAACAGATAAGACAGCAGATTCAGCGTGAAGCAGAGTGGGAGAAGTCAGATAAGAGGAGGTCCAAACTCTTGGGCTTTCCACACTCCACTCATTCTTTTACAGGAATGACTTTGCTCCCCCCCATTTTCCCTGGGATCATCTTCCTAACCTGACCTCACCTCCAAAAACTGGAAAATTGGCTCCATTACCTGGGAAAGCTCAGGAAAGGACTAGGAAGAGAATGAGGGGTTCAGGAAGGGTCTTGTTGGCTTCAACCAGCACATTTAAAAAGGAAAATATTTCTGGGGACTGTGGGCACTCAGTGATGTGTTTGGAAGTGCAGAGGGAACAATAGTGAAGGTTTCAAGACATGAGGCTTAACAACACTCTATAAGTCAGGCCTTTGGATTTATTTGCACCATATAAGCAAACTTAAAATGATTTTTCTATTAAAAAATTGACTGTATTTTTAATGAGCTCACTGTATATTTCAGTGGGAAACATTCACTTGTCTCCTTCTTCCTGCTGCAGGCTGGTGGTATTTTCCTGCTCCAGGCTAGATCTGTCTTTAAAAGGAGCTACTCATGCTGGAACAAATAGAAAAAAAGATTTAAAAAACAGGCAAACAAAGAATTACATAACTACAAGTTGGGTTTTGTCAGTAATTTATGGTAGCACTTGGTAGTTTTGCACTTCTTTCCCATTTTAATGTATTTCATTTCTTAATCAGAATTGTTTCTGTTCTTGATAAATGTTTTAACAACATACTATTTAATTTTGTAGGGCAAATTAAGTCAGAAACCTCTAGGTAAAATAAGAAATGTGATATATGCCTCATAAGACATTAAAACCCTTCAAACAGCCCTGATATTATAATTTCTTTGTGTCAGTGTCTAGCCACATTTTTCTGAACTTTTGTCATTATATTATCTTATTGGAAATAAGGAATATCAAAACTTAATCTAAACCATACTGCTCTGGTATGGGATCAGATCCAAACTCCCTTTAAGTTGAGAGGACTTTGGTGTTGGGACCTGCAAAGCTCAATTGGTGAGTATAGACACAAAGTTACATTTTATGTTCAAAACCACTAAAATTTTCTATTCAGGAATGACAAAGATAATCTCACAGATTATTCTACTGAAATTACAAAAAAAAAAATCCATTTAAAAAAATTAGCATTATTTGACCCTGTGTGATGTGTAGAAGCATTATTTGAGTGTTAGAGTCCATTCCATAATTAATATGATCCAGTGGCTTTGAGCAATTTGAATTGTACTTTTTTGTTTTATTTCCACTGTACCTTTCCTGATTTTAAAAAGAATTTAAATTTTCAGACCTAACTGGGAGGTAAGGGTCAGATCAACGTAGCCAACATCAGCACAGCCTGCCCTTGGCAAAACTAAGAAAACTTCTCAAACTGGCAGGATAAATCTGAAGAATTTTCACATTTCCTTTTTCCCAGTCTTTTGTGCTTTGAGGTGATATAGGAAGAGTCTAGAGGCTTCCAGCCTGAAATACCTCCTCATTAGCAGTTTTATAAAGGAAAATCTTCATAAATCAATAACTTCCCATACTCCTGTTTTCTGTAGTTGCTTTTATTTGCATCACTGAGGATGCTGAGTGTCACGGCACGTGGCTGGATGGGAGACCTGAGAGCTTTCAGGGAAATTACAAGAGTGGGAAAAGCTGCTGCAGAGGCACTAAATTGTACTCTGGAAGTCACACATTGTGCATGTTCCTCAGTGCACACCAGTAATGACAAGAGGTGTCTTCTTCAGCAGTGGTGAAGAGCCAGGAGCTTTCCCCGGGTTTGAAGTGGACCTTCATATTCTCCCTGTAATGCACCTCTGCTTTAAATGGCTCTTACTTCCAAAATCATGTGAGCTGAAAGTTCAGAATGTGACATTCTCTGAGTGGTAGTAAATTGTTAGTGTGTTTGCTTAAACCTACTTGCTGGGATTAGCTCTGTCCCACTTTGTACGTTCTGGATTGAGGGTTAGACAAGGGTCAAGTAGGTGATTTCAACACTCTCTGATACAGGCTTACCCCCTCCAGCAAAAGGGAAGCTTTTCAACCAATCCAGTCTAATTCTTCCATCTCAAACTCTGCTTTGTTTTGCCTGTGTGTGTAAGGAGGTTTGAGGGCAAGAGGGCACAATTTTAAACCCCAATTCTCAATTCCATAACATCCATCATTATCTGTCTATGTGAGGCTATTATTGCCTTCCTCACAAAGCCCACTGTTCAAACACACCCAGTTCTCCAGAAAAAGCCATGCTCAACTGGACTGTGCCCTTGCTGAAACTGTTCTAACTCTCTCACTCATGTGCACACTTATGCTTACAGGAAAGGAAAACACTCCTACTACGCCTAACTTAGGCTGGGATTATCTAAATGGCCTCCAAAATTGAAAACATAGAACCCACCGAGACATCCAACATCTAAACTAAGTAACCTTGTCCAATTTTTTAAAGGACAAACCTCACCCTCACCAAAATTTTGATTTGATGCCAGTGAAGAACGTTGGCTGTGAGCAGTTGGAAACCTTAAGGGATGGATAAACAAAGAAGTAGGCACAGGCAAACACTAACCTTTGCCTCCCACTCATTTAAAAATCAGATATAAGTCTCACTATAAAGAAACTATGCAAAATGAGGAGGTTATAAAGAATTCATCATTACGGCCTTACATTTTATTAGATCATTTCTTTGGCCTGAAATTAGCAATGGATCAAGTTGGGTCTTTTATAATATAAAAAAATTACTTTTATTCAAGTGACTGAGGTAAAACTTGCAGTGCCAAGGGATATTTTCTTACTGAGGTTCTCCTGTAGGTATGCTGAGGAAAGGGACTGTAAAACTTATTTGTGTAGTCTACACAATGCAAATTCTACATGGAATTTGTTCAGGTTCACATTGGGCACCATGGAATTTAAGGCTGTGCTTTGAAACCCAATGCCAGCTCCTCAGCCCAATTCCTCAGCTTTGTTTCTCTCAAGGTTTCATTTATGTGCTGTTTCCTTTCAAAAAGATTAAAATTTCCAGTTAGTGGGGGAAATATTAACCTTAAATTAATTTGTACTGAGGTTTAGCTTGCTTTCTTTTCCTAAATAGAAAAAAAATTAAAAGGAGAAGGAAATGGAAAAGAGAAGGAAGAAAGGAAAAGAAACATGACCTTCCTAAGCCAGGGGGATCAAAAATACACAAGCCACCTCTTTGGAGGTCAAACTGAAAAGATTGACTGGTCCTCAGAGTAATGTGGTGGCCCCTCGACATTTATGGTAAGTAGTAGCTGAGGGAGAGAATTGAATTCTGACCTTCCTAATTCAGCAACAGAGGTAAGAAGTCATCTCCAGCACAGTGGAATTACAGAGCCCATAAAGGAACTCCCCCTTCAACATTATTTATTTGGTGAACTCTCTCTGTATCCCAGAAAAGGCTACAGCATGCTTATTTTGCAAAGGGATCGTGTTGTTTAGTTCCAAAGCAAGCACATTAGAAGAATTCCACATAGACTTCATAATAAATCCACCCAAGGCCCAGCACCCAGTTGCTGTTGTGTACAGGGCTTTTTATTTATTTAACCGCCTAAAAAAAATTGCACACATAATGAGAGAATGTCCTTCCCTTATGAGAGGAGAGTTCAATAGTTTAATTTTTGTTAACCAAAATCCCTTGTACTAAGGTAAATTACATTGCATTTTCTATTACTAGCTCTGTTAATTGTCAGGCAATAAGAGTTTATGCACTCATCCAAAGCAGCAGAGAATTTCCCATAATGTTACAAAATAAAACCTGACAAAGCACAATAATCTTTAGTTTATTGATGTGCTGCTAGGCTGTGGAAAGAATCAGATCTGTAATGTACTTTTGGTTAGGAAATTGGGGCCTAGAAAGATATACTGGGAGCAGCAGAAGAATGTCAGGTTCCAAAAATATATTTACATATCCATGAGTGTGCATAAACTAGGGGGTTTTTTCCTAAGGAAAATGATGATGAAAGACTTTAACATCAACAGTAAAGGTTCAAAGACTGAAAGAATAGCAAACAAAGAAAGTAAAAAGTGTGTGAATGCAAACAGAACTTGTTGGTGAGTGGTGTTTCAGGTAAAAAGGATTTAAAGACAATGTGAAAAAAAGTACATTGGATAGGATGTTTCACTATGCTCAGGTTGGCCCAAACTTATATAGTGAATAAATTTATCTCTAATAGTCCTGACAGTACATCAATTGTGGCTTTATGGACCCAAAACCTTCTTGGCTTTAACCTAACAACCTCCCTCCAATGAAGGCTAGAAAAACTCTTGGGAAGGTTGAAAATATTATTTGAAATCTGTATTTAAAATAAGTGTGGATTCGGGAAACTCAGCTTTTGGAGAAATGCCGAAAGAAAATCAAACCAAGAAATTAATGGACTTTAAATTCCAAGCTCATGTTTGACTCCAGAAGAACATGATTAGGGATGGTTCTGACCTTCTTTAGTGGCTTCTTTCAGGATCTCTTGTGACATGAGATGGCAAAGTGCAGGCTGTTTCTGGCAACCAAAGTCTGGGTCCACCATATTGGCATTTTTTTTTTCTAATTCTGATGGAGAATATTTCTGCCTAGGACAACAAAACAGGGTTTTTTATCATTTTCACAGGAGAGAATTAAAGGATGCTTGATTTCTATATCTGCTGTGATTTGGTGGATAGCTGTGCATTAAGAGGAAGTTCTTAGCAATGCAGAAGAAGCTAAAATTTGGAGTTTTATCGTATACATTCCACAAAGAACCAGCATGACTCTTGCCCTTTTACAGGCAATGATGGAGCATGATAATGTACATTTCTGCTTCTCAGAGCATTTATTTTAATTACAAGGGCTTATAAACAAATAGGGAGAGGGAGGAAAAAGGGGGGGGTGTCTATTGTCCTGATTTTGCATTTAGAAAGTAGAAGAGATACACACAGAGAGAGAGAGATCCTCTACCTTGCATAAAAGATGGCAAGGTGATAAATTAGTGCTCTCAACTGAAATTGATTACTTTGTGTTCCTATCCAGTTCATACAGCAGCAACACAGATGCTCTGAAACACAGTAATGACACATTGGAGAAAAACCAATCAGGTTGGTCTGGTGGAACAATTTTTCCCTTTCTCTCCCTCTGGCTCAAAGGATAAACCACCATGTGCTCTGCCTGCACAAGGCAGAGATAACACACCCAGCACCCCCAAAACTCCCACTTGGAAACTTTTCAGCCAGCCTAAGGACATTAAATGATAAAATTACGAAAATTGGTGATTTTTTGTTTCTCTTCTGTGCTTGGATATAGCTCAAATACTCAAAGGGAGCTGCTTAGGTGGCAAAAGGTTGAAGTAAAATTTAGTCACCTTCAGGCAATTATACCTGACATAGTGCATAGAAAACAAGAAACAGGTCATGATTTATCAGCCTTCAAGGATTCCAGATGATACATTCAGATGCAATGGGTATCAGGTTTTAAAATAATCATTTGGACTTCTGTAATGGTTAATCTGCTTTGTAACCGCTACTGTTTCATCTTTACTAAGCTGGGAATTGACTGCTTTCATGGCATAAGTTTATGACTACTAGGTTTTTCAATAAAAGACAGAATCCTGCTCACGTGTCACAGGATTGGTTTTGGGGTAGGGAAAAAGAAAAAGTGCTGAGCAATTTATTTCATCTCATTTGTCAGATCTCCATGTACTGAATGTGTAAGGAGAGATGCCAACATGATGGACCATTCAAGAGCTGGAGTACATCAGGATATCACCCTACATTTCTCCTTCCTATAACTAGACTGTAGAACTAGGGAGAGAGTGAAGAAAGGAAGATGAGATTTAGTGTAATTATTCAAACTTTTAAATGTTATGAATTTCCAGAGTTATCCCTCTGGTAGAAATGTTCCCTTTAGTGTCAAGCTACTCTCTCTTTTCTTCATTTGGCTTTAATAAAGATGATCAAATAAAGTCAAGAGCCTTTCCTGGAGAAAGTCAGCCAAAGGACTGAGTCCTCTTTACCCTCATACATTGCTGGATATGCCGTGATGTCTCCCCATTTCTGCTGGCTTAAATCAACTCAGTCTTTGTCTCCAAACCTTTCATCCTGGCAAAGGAAGGACAGAAGGCCTCAGATACCTTTGATCACCTATGAAAAATGCCTTGTAGTCACTGCAACTTGTCCAATCAAGTGGCCTCAAACCAAAGCTGTTCATAAACTTCAAGCAAAGGAGAATCAGAGTTGTCCTTTAAAAGGAAGTCTTTCATTTAGCAGTGACTGTATAATTTGGATGAATGGAGCAAGCCACATAAAATTACATGTACAAAAATTTAAGTAGACTCTTGTTGAGGTAGTTTTCTTACATTTCCCTATATTGTATAAAATAATAAATTATTTGAATAGTTCTATTATCTGTCCTTAACTGAAACGTACAGTGCCTGTCCTAGTTCCTCAAAAAGCTTGTTAATATGCAATCACCTAGTACAACTGCTAAGTTTTTAAAGGTCACCTATGTTTTATTCATAAAGGGTGGTTTTCTGGAGGGAAAAAGGTTACAGTGTCATGTAATATCATATTCTGATAGAGGCTCAGCTTCAAAAATGTATTTCCTAACAGTTTGTAGTGAAGAAAGGTACATTTGTTTGGGAGCTCTTAGTTTGACTGAGATCTGCCATGTTCCAAAAATTGTTTGCTGTGTGGGAACAGCACATCATTTCTCAGACATATTTAAAATATTTAGACATTACTGGTGTCTCTCTTGTTTGCCTATTACCCCCGTTTCAGGACAAGAGTCATAATGGCCTGATTGCATTTGTTTATTTCCATTTAAAACACTATTTAAAATTATACCAGTGGGAAACTGTGAACAAATTTTGGAGCTGGAATTCAGTATAATAACTGCAGTCCAGTGTAAAAAGCGTAAGCCCTGCAGTAATGGCTGACTGTTCAAGTTTTGACATCAAAGTCTTGCCTCTGTGCCATTTGTCTCTGTGGTGAGGGTTCTTCTACCTGCTTTATTACAATGGAATAAGGGTGTTCATAAGTACCTCTTTCACATGTTTCATAACATACTGAGCATTTAACTTTCATTCAAGAATAAAATATCAAATCAATGCTACCTCCAACATGTGCATTAAATGGCAACTCTTGTCTTTATTCTAGAAAAAACAGTTCTGGCTCCCACAGCAAAGCAGAAAATTACTGTGTAGCTCAGAGCCAGGCTATAAATTACCTTCCACCCTTCCCATGCTGCAGCAGGGTAAAGATCCAACCCTCTGCACCAAGGCTACCTGACCCAAAGGACCAAAACCAAATTTTGTAAAAATACTGATCCTTAAGACAGAAACAAGTGTTTTGGTTTCCACAAAGCAGACACTTTAATTTTCAGGTAGGAGTATGATGGACATTTATTTTATTTATTTGCCCAAGTGTCCCTTTTTTGGTTAACCAGTTGTCATATACTTTCCTCT
This sequence comes from Serinus canaria, assembly GCF_022539315.1. Lineage (NCBI taxonomy): Eukaryota > Metazoa > Chordata > Aves > Passeriformes > Fringillidae > Serinus > Serinus canaria. The sequence goes on along the minus strand of NC_066324.1, from coordinate 5,336,425 downwards.
GGGAAGGACTCACCAAAATGAATTATTGAATTTGGCTTTTGTTGCAGATTTTTGTTTGCCACAAAATGGGTGGCAAGGCTGACTATTAAAAGCAGTTCATATAGGGAAAGTGACCTGAGTGAGTTAATTGGCCTATTTTAATGAAAAGCTCCCAATATGAAATTTCCAGCACTACTGGCAAGGGTGCCAAATTCAGCGAGGTTATGAAAATAAATGTGAACCCTTCAAAACACTTGAAACACAGGCAATTGATGTAATAAAACCATTTTGCTCAGGACAGAGTAAGCTGACTGTTGTTATTCACTCTGTCTCCAGCTGAACTCAGAGCTAAAAGCCACTTTACTTGCTGATCTGGAGATCTGCTGTATTATTAGCATTTTATTCAATTTTGGGAAACGTGACATTGCATTTGTAAGTGGATGTTGAGGCTCAGCCCTTTTCAAATGGACGAGGTCTTTGGAGTTATTAAATTATTGAGGAAACAGTTTGTCCCAATTTTCAGACCTAACTTGGCTTACTAAACAAATTTCAATGTAAATAAGGTTCTAAATCTATGCATTCATTAGTACTGTTTAACAGCAATGACATTTCTTTGGCAAGAAAGCTTTCTTTGAGAGCCTATTTAGCCTCAGGTCACTTTAGCTGAGGCCCCAATGGCAAAGAGAGAGAAATTTTAAAAAGTGTTCATGTCAATAAAAGTTCTGTTTTCACTTTTTATTTAATGGCCCATTACAAAACTTTAGTTTGGCAACTGATGCAAAGAAGAGGGCCAGAATAAAGAATACATAAGGCGAAATTGTATGGAATTTGGGGTGAGGAAAAAACTGATTTCTTCTATATTTTTTTATTTCTCATACCAGAACATCTTCTTAGCCATGACAAAATTATGTCAGCTTGAAGGTACAGGCCAAGAAGTGGTAGCTTTGATCAGAGTCACCCTGAGTGTACACAGAGGGTGAGCACACAGCCAGACATGCTAACCTTGCAGGAGGGGGGCTGTTTGTGATCCTTCCCATTCCCTGCCCTCTGTCCCACGTCCAGCAAAGAGCAACTCATTAGAAACCAAGAACTGCAGGGCTCCTGGTGGCCCCACCAGTGTCACAGAGGTGTGGGAACTGGGAGTGGAGTGGCCTCAGGAAGACCACTGAAGGATATTTTGGAAGAGGTAGAAATTATTTTGGCTGATAAGATGCAGGTGTAATTGTCTACACAGCAGATAATCTTCTCATGCTCCAGTGGAAGTGTGCAAACACCCAAGGATGTAATTTTGGTAACTTGCTGTGAGGTCTAAGAGCAATTCCCTATCTCAGAATGATCCCCCCACAGAAAAATCAATTATCCTAGGTTTCCAATGAGTGGGAGGGTTTTATCCTATCATTTTCCTTTCCAAATTTCTGCAGAGTGTGTGGTCATTGCCACTGCCATTCTGTCGTGTGACACGCCTTATGCACTTCACCCAACTTCTCTGCCTCTCCAGGTGACTGCAAAAGCTGAAACACAATTCAAACAGCCTCACTGGAACTCCTTGACAAGGGTAGCATAGATAAATAATCTGCTACATATTTCATAAATATACATAGGTATGAAGTTTTGGGTCACAAGAGAATGTCTTTCCAATGTGTGACCCGTCACTCAGAAATGCTGAACTTCTGTCTCTTCTACTCTAATACTTGTGTGATCTTTAATTTATTTTTCTTTAAAATTTTAGTTTTAAACTTTAAACTGCTGTGGTATGGAAAAGGGCTGTTTGAACTCAGACAAGTAACAAGAGAGTAGAGACCAAGTCCAGGCTGAAAATCAGGCACTTACACTCTATCCCTAAAAAACATGTCCTATTTGTATTTTCAGTGTATGTCTGGCTTCATAAATATCTTTGTGATTCTGGTCTCAGTCAACTTTTTTTGGTGGAATATACAAACAAGAGCCAATAAAGCTGGGTGGGGCTAGGGGAATCAGGCTAATGGAAGTTGTCCTGGTCCATGACAAGGGGGCTGGAAAAAGATGATCTTTAAGGTCCCTTACAAAACTAACCATTGTATGATTTCATGAAGAAGAATTATCTGAATTCACATTTATCAAGATCAGACAAGCAAGTTAATTGCTGGACTAGTCTTCATTTTCATTATTAGCTGGTTGAGGGGTAATATTGCTGAATATTAGGGCCCTGGGACCCACAGAGTACAGTCCAGCCCTGGGTTAATGTCTTTTACCTCTCACTAGTGAAAGCAAAAAATATTTCAATCATGAGCTGCTACCTCATCCTTATGAAAGTTATTTTGTCCCTTTATCTCTTATTTTCTCTTCCTGATTGAGAAGCCAAGTGCAGAGCCCATGGTTGGCAAGCGATGAAGGGAAAAAAATAAAAGTAATGGAAAGATCTCTCCAGGAATGTTTGCTTCGCTATATTTTCTTTCCTATAACTAATTATTCTGGCTGGACAAAAAATAAAATATAACACAATAAAGCACAATAAAATCCTGGATGTGCCTTGCATTCCCAAGTTTGCTAGGAGCCAAAATTTTAGGTACATGAAGAGGAAGAAGAAACGATCCTCTTCATCACTCAGCCAAAACATCAACACCACCCCTGCCAGTTTTTCTCCACTGTGATGGTCTGATTGAGGCACGAGCCCGTAATTCCCATCCTGCTCAGAACGGAGCACACACACACTTCAAACAAACTATTCCCTGGGGCTTGGCCTTACCAACAGGGCAGTGGAATTTCCCCCTCAGGCACAGCTGTGCCCAGGGTTTTGTGTGCCAGCCTGCAGTGGCACTGGCAGTGAGGGAAAAGGGAGCACAGTTTCCAAGTGGTACCACAAGGCTACCACAGCTCCTCCAGCTTCCCAACACTTTTCCCTCCTCTCATCTTCCAGAGCTGCTCCTTGGCTACAGCAGTGGATGAAACCCTGGAAATGACTAAGAGGCTCATGGTTTTCCACAAATCCAACATTTTTCCCTCTGTCACTCCAGCAGGATACTCTGCACTTTCTGTGTGACAGCAGTTTTCCTGTTGAAGGACATCAGATTTGTCCAGGTGAGGGAACTGGTACAACTTATGGAGGGTACCTATAGCCTTCCATTTCAGGAGAAAGTCTAAGACTTATAAAAGTAGTTTAATTTGTTGGTTTTTTTGTTTTTTTTTTTTATTTAATTATAATAGTCCATGATTTTAAAAGTTTTAACAGAGCAGAGAGAGAAAGAGCAGCAATCCTTCCTCTTCTCTGTGAAACATGTGCCCAAATATCACAAGAAATGTACTTCAATTATATTCCTGACTTACAACATCATGGCCATAGGAGAGTAAAATATGAGATTTCTCTGGAGAACTTTGACTTTAGCTTACTTAATGAATCTGAGCAAGTAACCTCTGTCTGAGCCCAGCCTTTGGATTTACCACAACATTTACCAGAAAATAAACACAGCCTGAGATTCAAGCATGGATAAATATTAGAAAATTTGAGATAGAAATCCAAATGTGAAAGTGGACTGGGGCTTATTTGCATGTTCCTACATTTCTGACTGTACTGAAAATTCTGCAATAGCAGTATTTCAGCTTTTCTTCAGCTTTTCAGTAGAAAACTTAAATGTCTGAAAAATGCTTTTTTTAAGATGTGCTCCAGGTTTTTGTGGATGCTGAGATCAATAAGACCTGCTGTCCTTTAAATGAGCTGTCTGACTGCATCCTACAGCACAGGGGCCACATGCAAGGCACAGCCACACCAACCACACTAAGTGCCTCCTGCCTGTCATTCTGGACTGTTTTCCAGAATAAAAGCATTCAGATAAAAATGGGTAAATACATAGATCTTTATCTCAAACCATTTGTGTCTGCTTTCTGCACATTTTTACCTTAGGAATTTCAATGCTACAGCATACAGGATTTTCTGTTCTCTACATACTAATTAAAAAAAACCCAAAAAACCCACAAAAAAGAGCCCAACCCAAATCTAAACCAGCCCATACTTTTTAAAAATGGGTTTCTGTAATGTGGCAGAGAACCATTGCAATGAAGATGCTCTTTTAAAATCCTTATTAATTATTATCGTGATAGACATTTCCAAGGAATTTCAATTTCAGAAGCCTCTACGGTCAACTAATAACTTATTAAATATTACTCAGTCATTAAATATCTTCAGTTTAAAAATGAATATTTAGGGGATAGACATCTGGTAATATGTCTTAATCCTATTTTTAGATTAGATCCTCTTAAGAAATTCCCATATGCTTTTAGATAAAGCTTGAACCTTGCTAATCTTTCTGAATATTCTCTGCCTGCTGCTATGTACACAAGAGCCCCTAAAAGCTGTACTTAGGGGTTGTGTTTGGGTTCAGATTTCACAAGGTAATTGCACTCCCTCATTTTCATGTGTTTTAGCACTAAAACCACAATGAAGGAGGAGGTGGAAGGAAAAATCAGGGGGAGTCCAACAGTAATGCTTGCCTATTAATGAAATTACTACAAATGGACTAAAAGTCAAAATCAAAAATAACCCTGACATTAATGGACTGCTTATTTGAACCAATTGGATAGGAAACTGCTCCATGTGTTGGGACTAACTAACAAATATGTGATTAAATTTAATTCCCAGCATTTAAAAAATGCTTGGAGTGATCTCTAATATAAACCAATGGTTGGTGGTGAGTGTCTTTAGCAATGTTCCCGGGTTTTAACAGCATTGCTTTATCTAAATATATTTCTTAGAGTCACAAACCCTAAAAGGTATAAAATAAAGTAGATTGAGATGGATTAGGTTAATTAATGGGTATGAACTGGCCTTTCACCTCAACAATTGTAGACAAGTTCAACCTAAGAGCTTAAATCAGAGTTTGCTGTTCTAAGCTCTAGTAGACATTAATTCACATCATATAATTTGGCAGAGTTGGCCCAGAAATGAACTTGCCATGGATTTGACCCTCCAAGTCAGAGATGGGGCAGCAAACAAAGGAAAAAAAAAAAGAGAGAGAAAAAAAGGAAAGAAAACCACAATGTCTCCCAGCTGCTCCCCTGACTTGTGGATAAAATCAGAGCATTTTTGAGGGATTACACACATGGGCAGGACAAGTTTTTTTGTGGAGATGAGCACTTGGGATCCAAAATGCTAAAAAAAAGCATTGAGGGGAGTCATGGGACATTGGGAGTTTCAGCTGGAGTCTGGGTTTTAGTGCACTTTTGGGGAGACTGTGGCCAATGTGTGCTTTGAGCTCAGACTGATGGATTTGGTGTGTGCACACAATTTCTGTGCATTTACAGTGACACAACAACAGCTTTGCCAACCCACCCAGCCACACAGGAGCTGGAGCATCAGACCAATTTCTCTGCTCTTACCAGCATGTCTGCAGCTCTGCAGGGAGTCACACACATAGAAAGGGACCAGAAATAAATAAACTGCATTAATCCTTTTGTTTTGTTTTGTTTTTATTACCTACCTGGAATTCAGGCATGAAACCATCAGATCATTATTCACTGATAACTGCACAGGCAAACTGTTCCATGAATAAATCTCTTCCCTGAATAAAGCCACGGCAGCTGTAATACGCATTTAATGGATATATCAGTTTTACATTAAATGCCTTTTATTTGAAAGCACCAATTAATTTCATAGCTGTTCCCTTTAGGTCTGGGCAAGGCAGCTCGTGGTGGTCTCCAGCCTTCTCCTGGGGAGCACTGAGGGTTTGCAGGTATCCTGAGCATCCACCACTTTTAGCTGGTTGTGATAAGCAAACACAGAGAGCACCACGCCAGGAAAAGCAAATGGGGGATCCCACATGTCCTTCACATTTATTCCTGGAGCCCCATCTGAACTCCCAGGATAAAGACCAGCAGCAGGACCAAGCCCAGAGCACCAGTGGGATAGGAGGAATCCAGGACCAGTGAGAGTCCAGTGAGATTTAATGGAAGCCCTCTGTCAAAAACCAAGCCAGAAGAATGAGATGGAGCACTCCTCCAGGCCTGCAGGATGGCAACAGTTATTAGCAAATATTTACACATTTGGCAGCAGGATTATTGTCTCACTGCTAATATGATTTTTTTTTTCCTTTTTCAGACCTGATTGCTGGAATATATATCCCAGCTTTTTCATGAAAGTTATGGTTTTAAAGGAAAAAAAGAAAAGGAATGTAGAGTTCTAAGTACAGGTTTGTGCATTTGGAATTGTGTTCAGAGACCAGCATCCATTGATGGCCTCACAGCCTGACTGCTTTTAACTTTTGACATACTGTAGGCTCTGTGTGCAGGCCAGCTGTAGAAAACACCCTCAATTTCTACAGATTTTGAACACAAAAGGAAGGTATGGAAGAGACTGACAATGTCTGGATAATTACTGCAGCTTAATCTGTCAAAATGCACCACTTTAATATATTTTGTCAGAAAATAGGGCTGGGCAAGGAAGAAAAACATAGAAAAATTAGTTATTTCCTAGTCTTACTTTTCCATCTCATTCTGCAGACTAGTTTATGCATTAATAATGTACCAGAGTTCTTTCAGTGCTTTCAGTGGACCTGCACCTTCGAGGGAATTTCAGTATGAAATTCTGTTAGCTTGCCATTCTTTAACCAACATAAATTAAATTCATCCAGCAACTGTTTTATAATTCAGTTAATATTCTTCAGCTTTCTTATTTTATTTGCTGTAAGTATGTACTTGTCTATTTTTGTTTGTGTCTCAGTTCCCCTTCTCTACACCTTTTCCACTCAAGATAGGGTTCAGAGATGCCTGTGAACCTCATGCTGTCCTAGAAAGAAAGATTCCCCCAAAAATCAGTCTTTGCATGGGGAAGATGGAGTCTGCAAAAAGAAGAATAGGTTGTGGAACTGGGAGACCAAATATGCAGAGTTTTCATGCTGTCACCAACTCTGAATAACTACATTCCCAGAAAGAAGACATTCCCCTGCCTCATTACACAGTGCTCCTGCTGATCAAAAGAAAGCTAGAGAGATATTATCGATGTATGAAGCCACTCTGCCCTTTTCCCTCCTCTTTTTTTTTTATTAAACATGGCACTTTTCCAGTTTGCTGAAATTCTCTCCTTGACCTGGGTTACTATTCACCAGTTTTGCAAAAGCACAAGCTAAATTTGTGCTGCTAAGGTTTTGCATTTCTGGCCTCGGGAGCAAAAAAAAAAAAAAAAAAAGGTAAAAAAATCAAAGAAAACCAACACTGGTGAACTATCAAAACTCAAGGTCAGCTCAGGTGAAGGCAGAAATCCAGGTCAAAGTCTTGTCCCACTGGACTCTACAGTATAATCAGAGTAGAAAGGTCCTAAAATACCAAGATCACTCCATTTTATACTCCAAGTGAGTGAGCAATTAGAGAAAGATCCATAATTGCAATAACCCAACACAAATTTCTGACTGAAACTTTTCACTGGGGACCCTTGGCATTCAGTTGTGATTGCTCTAAGAATTATTTCCCTGTGCAAAGTGAGATTCCTGTCTGGATGAGGTTTCATACTTGACATGCACTCTGGGATCTATTTGCCACAGTGTGCTGTAGGCAAAGCTTCTCAAAGTTGCAACTGGGCTGAATTTTATATAAATACTGTATTTGGCATCTATAACAAATTTGACAAAGAATGAATAATCTATATGAGTGGGAATGAGTACTGGGAAAAGCACTGGCTACTGATAAAGGGCTGCATGGCATGAAAAATTGGGTCATTGACTTCTGGCCTTTGACAGTCTTGAGGTTAGATCTGGCTTACATCACAAGTGAAATAATCACAGGGGTTTTGCTTCAGAAATTAACACTCAGTTTGATTGGTTTTGACAGAAATAGCACACAGATGCCAAGGACCAAGTCAGACAGAACTGGGTTGTTTGGTGGTGCATCTGTTGATGCTTCATTCTTTCATTTGCCCTGAGCCAACAACAACAAAAACACCAACCTAGTTCAGGTCTGTGTCAAAAGAAAATATTGAAAAAGATAAGATTTTTGACAGGGTCTGCAGTATATAAAATGAAAATTGTAAATAAATTGGTGGGACACAGCAGGGAAACATACCATTTTTACAAAATAAAACAAAATTTACTTTCAGATTAGACCAGCCTAAAATCTGCCTGGTACAAAAGTCACCTCATCTCACTCTGACATTCTGCTTGTTCGATATGATCTAGTGAAACTACAAACCTCAAAGTCCTGTTAAGAGCCAAACTTTCAATATTTGTGTGGTCTCAAAATCAGAAAATATCTGGTTCATCAGTCAGAACACATCTCCTGTCATAAATCATGGGGGACTTTGGATAAAAAAAGCAAGAGTTCTTGTGAGGGTTTTAAACACATTCTCCTGCTTTTAGCCAGATCCAAATTGCCATCAGGATGAGAAGTTTTTCTCATGGTATTTCAGCCCCCACGTCTGCTCCAAACAGGAAGCGCTGAAATGTGTACAAATAACTTCATAAAAAATAATTTGAGGCACCACAAATAAAGAGGAAAACATTACACTAACTTTCTCATCCTTTTAAATGACTCCATGAGAATGAAGAGAGCTCCAAGGAGCTCCCACAGAACAGCTCCCTGGTCCTTCTCATGGAAGTCCTCAAACGTGACCTCATGGAAGATTAATGCTGAAAGGAGGGGTTCCAATCTCCCCTGCAGATTTAGTCAAAAAGGCAGGGGGAATTTAGGTAAAATACTCTCAGGGCCTGAACTCCTGAGCCAAAGGAATATCCATTAGATGGGGGAAGTTAGCAATGTAACTGCTTAGTTAAAAAAAAAAAAAAAAAAAAAAAAAAAAAAAAAAAAGTCTCTGGCCTCAGCTGTACTTTGAGAAAATCTGAAAGAGTTTACGAGACTGGCACTGACTTCCTGAGGAGCTGGGAAAAGCAATCTGCTCATTCCCAGCAAGACTGAAACGTTTCATCCAAACAGCAAAAATACAGCCTGTTGCTGTAACTACCATCCTCTTATTTTATTTAAATTCAAAATACTTTGCATTATGCCAGAACTAATAAAACTTTAGCAAATGTTTCGCTGTAAGCCCTCAGAGATGGAACCAATTCTTTTTGGTTTTGGTTTGTTTTATTGTTGGATCACTACTATAATAGGAGATCTCTCAATAGTTCCAAGAAAAGATCTGGATTTTTCAGGGTTTCTCACCAGACAGTAATTAGGGGCACAGTGCCAAAAAGACCCCTAAGAACTCTCTCTGTATAGAAGCCTGGCTATGACCTAAGTGATAATTTTTATATGCAGAGGTGGTGATCAATTTATTGATTTTAATCAGGTTCATAGTGGGAATAATTATGGGGGGACTTTCCCTGGTGTGTTTTTGCTGATATTTTCTCAAATCAATTCCAAAGGGTGCCCCTGAAATGGAGAAGTGACAACTAAACTAACACATATTAATTTTCCCATGCAGACAATGAATGAAAACACGAAAGCATTTGGCTGAAATGTGCTATGAGACCCTCAAAGCTTTACAGAATATCCTGTGAGTCCAAATGGAGCGCTCCACTAAACAAAAAATAAAGAAAATCAAAAGTTTCTCTTGTGCAAGACAAGGGAAATTGCTTTGATACCTAGGGATGTCAAGGCTGAGCATGTGGACTATGCACAGAAACCCTGGTTTTTCTGCAGGAGGTGGAGGAGAAGTCTTCAGGTCCTGATGGTGATGGCCACATCCTCTTTTCTCCTGTGCCTGTGGATGCTCCGCTTTTGCCCCAGACTTTGTGATCCATGGATCCAGAGGTGGTCAGGAAAGCTGGAAGATTTGGGCTGGCTGGGAATTATTCAGGTCTGTGGAACTGTCAATGTTCAACCATGCCCACTCTCCCTATCTGATTGGAATGTTTAAGTCAAAACACTCTTCCGACCAAATAATTTCCTTTTTTTAAAGTGAGATTTTCCCAAGAAAAGTGTCTACTTTGCCAACAAAAAAACCATAATCCTCTGAGGGAATCCAGCTTAATGGAAGAGGGTTGTTAATGACTCTTGTTAATGAGAATTATGTTTAGTGGACAGACTAAAAGGCTGCATATAAAATACTACACAAACACACCTCATTTCACTTGCAGGGAATGTGAGGTTGACAAAACCTTCCAAGAGGAAACCGGTCCAAAGCCAATGTGTTTTCTTTTGATTCTTCCAAAACCCAATGTTTTCTGGAAATCCCTACTAGAAAGAAATCACAGCTTTGCCTTTTCACACCCTTTTTGGATGGGAAAAAGTCAGAAACGTGGAAAAGTCTTTACATCACATAACTCTAGCCATATGATTTAGGATTACATTACTATAATTAGGATAAAACAAACTTCAAAGTGTTTTATAAAGTACTTTGCTCATTCTGTTGTGTTGGTTTTTTTCTTTTCAGGGAAACTGAGGCATAGCCAGAAGAACAGATTTGAGTGGGAGAGCTGCACTGTTGTGAATAAAGTGCAGGGCTCCCAATTTCTGTTCAGTTCTCAAAAAACAGGGTTACAACACGGAGTATGATCCTACTGGAAACATCCACACAGCCTTTGCAGCTGTGCTTAGAAAGGCAATCAAGAAAAGCCAATCTCTTGTGCTCAAACTGATGGCACCTATGAGCTCCATCCCATAGGGCACCCAAAATTCAGCCACAGGCACACCTCAGTTTGTCCTTTTTCCTCCACTTTACAAGGGCTTCCCGGTACTTTCCTGGTACTTTATACTATTAAATAATCTGAAATAAATCATAGGCTATATTTATTTTTAATTTCAACTTCTTTGAGCAGGCAGAACCCATTTCTGTGGTGGGACACAGTGTGAGAGGGACTTCAAACATTACTGCAATTTGGATTTCCTTCTCCAAAATAGGTTTAGCTTAATTAAATACATCAACAGATCCCAAAGAGTAGTGATCATTTGGGGATGTTTTGAAATCATTGTACGTTTAAAACATCTACACAGCAGATATCTGTCCAAAATTTCTGCTTGCCCAAATGTACAGTTTTCTAAGTGCTCAGAAAATTGGGAAAGAGCTGCTCAATAGAGTTGTCCACCACCCAAAGTAGTAGGAGCAGCAGGTGTGATGGAGTTATATTTCATCAGCGTGACATAAAACATGGCTCACTGACTTTATTTTAAATACTGTTCTTTCTAAAGCTTTCCCTTATAAAACTACAGGCATGGAGCTGTCAACTGGGGGAAAAGGATACCTTTAAATCTAGCCTGGCATGCATGTGTATATTTATTTTTGTAAGTGAAATATAAACGGACATGCTGAGTTCCAAGTGCTTGATGGATAAAGGAATTAAATGATTTCATATATCTCCCTGTATAAATATACAAAAAACTTTCCCCGATGGGTCACAGAGGATTTCATGTGGATGTGAACTCTGTTTACTGTTAGTATTAGGGAAATAGTGGCTTTTTAACAAGTTACTCATGCCTGGAAAAAATCCCAGTATTGCAAGTTGTCCTAGATTCTCTGCCAATTGTCCGTGGGAATCGTCAGGATGGGAAAAGTTCAGATGTGTTTTAAAGAACCAGCTTAATGGAAAATGGGAAGGAGAAAAAAAAAGCTACTGTGTCAGTCTCCTGGGTAAGAAGAAGTAAAATGTGATTTGACTGTTTTATTTCTTCCTTTTTCTTCTTTTTTTTTTTTTCTTCCTTTCCTCAATGCTTTTGGATTTTATTCTCACCCATGCAAAGCATTTTGTTCAGGTCATTTGCCTTAGCGAAGATTTGCTTCAGTTCCTGAGCAAAACCAGCCCCAGAGTCTCTCTCTCCATCGTTGGTGTGCAATTCTAAACCCTTGGGGTTCATTCTTTCAGCCCCTCAGGGTCTTTAGTGCTGTGCAGATGCCCTGGGGAGCCCTGGGCTCTGCCTTCAGGGATTGTGCAATTCAGAAGTTGATCCCATGTGCTTTTCCTGCTCATCCTTGCCCCACGGGAGAGGGGCTGCAGTGAGCTGTGTCTGCTGGGGTGAAGGTCAGCAGGGGGCTGAGCACCATCACCTCCTCTGGGGCTCTTTGGGTAGAAAGAGTCAAAGCCTACGGGATCCAACCCCCCCCAAAAAAATAATCTCCAATAATCACTTGTTTCCTATTGCAACCAAGACTTTTAAAACTCGGGGCATTGATCCTGTCACTCCAGAGACCACCAAGTGACTAACAGTGCTGGAGCGAGAATCCCTCATGGATGTCACATTTCGAGAAGCATTAACCCACTGATTTAGCTTTAAATAGCAATGGTGTTACAGAACATGTCACTAATTATTTGCTTTCCAGCAACAGTGTGGTGCCTTCTGGTACGTGCACACACAAAAAGATGAAGGTTAAGTAGGGGGCTTTCTTCGCCTGCAAATAGACACATTGTGTCATCATGACACCCAATAAATCCACCCGCCATAGGGGGGAACAACTGTGCTCTTCCACTTTAAATCCCCAGATTTTCTGATTTTCTAAACCTGCCTTTTTCCCTTTTTTTTTTCTTTTTTTTTTTTTTTTTTTTTTCGTCCCCAGCAGCTTGTGAACATCCCCCAGCCTGAGCTTCCAAAAGTGGAGGGGGCAAAAAAAAAATCTAGAACCTGAATCCAATCTCTGTGTCACACAACCAGACACAAAAACCCGATTTTGGAAACCAAAAGGAGCATCTAATATCATCTGGAAACAAGCTGTTAGTTTGGATACATTTTTAAGATACAGTGTGGGGGGAAAAATATGGATTTTGTTGCAGATCCAATGTTTTTTTCTTCTCAAGACCTAGCCAAAAATTAGCTTCATTTAAAATAAGATTAGTCATTTATAGGAACTGGTCGTACAGTTTGCAATTTTTAAGGGAGTAGAGAAAACAGCTTTTCAGTATCTTAAATATTTATATTTGAATTAAAATTATTGGATATATCTAGCAGCTACAGAACACACCATCATTATTTTTCTTACATAAAGTTTTGCTAAACACTGACACTGAATGTTCAGACCTCTCCCCACCATGTCATTCCCCCACACCCCATCAGCAGTGTTCCCAGATTTTGGGGGTTTTTATTGCCTTGGGTTTTTTCAAATCCCTTTTTGGATTTGCAATAGGAGATGCTGCCAGTCCCACTCAGCATATTTTCACATGTATAAAACTGAGCTGGTTTCTTTGGGGCTATTTTTGATTTATAGAGTTAAGGGGGTGGGGGGAGTACTTAGATGACGCTGGAACCCAGAAAATACTCATTTCATTTGAGGAAAATTTTGTTGTGATTACTGTTGTGATTACTATTACTATTAATAGAACAGGAAACTAATTCTTCATGTGAGATAAAGCCTGTTACCATTTTCACACACATCCCAAAAAAACAAAACCCTGCTGTCAAGCAGCCCCAGAGCTGGTGTCATTCACATTGAGCAGTTTTTATTCCCTTTTCTGGCCCCAGCTCCCAGGATCACTGTGTGATGTTTCTCCCCTGCACATGCCACTGAGGTGAATAAGATGCTGTTTACGACACTGCTCGAGAAGGGACATGACAGAGCAAGAACATGCTGCAGCTGGGTTGTGCAACATCCTCTGGAAAGGGGCTGAGCAGAGCTGGGATTGCTACTGCTCCTCTGCAAAGGGGTGGGCTGGCCAAAAACTCTCTGCTGACAATGCTCAGAGCATCCTCCTCTGAGCAGTGGTTCCAATTAAGCCAAATATGAAAATGTTTATTCCCTGGCTACAAACAGCAACAGGGCTCAGATGTTCCCAGTGGCCATCACACAGCAAAATCTTCCCCAAAAAAGGGGCTGTGGGTGCTGTGTCAGTACTGCACCTATTCCTGCCACATTCATGGCAGAATTCCTTCCCAGTCTGGAAATTCCTGGGCGCTTTTGCCAAAGCTCATTTCTGTCACTAAAAAATCAACATTAAAGAATAGAGCCAGGCAGATGTGATGGTTAGTGATAAATCTTTCAGGAGTCAAAACCCTGAGATGCAGGTTCCCAGTTAACTGAATCACTGAATAGCTCTTTTTCCACTGAAATTTTGATTATTATTTCAGTGCTCCCAGATATCCTTATTGTTTGTTATTTTAATGTGTTTGTGAAGAGCAGCAGAGCCACAGATGAATAGCTTTCAAATTCCAGGGAATTTCTGTGTCTTCCTTTCTACCCGGTTTTGGTATGGAACAAAAAAGCTATTAGCCTGCAAAAAAATACACTTTCAGCAAGAAAATATGTTCAGCTGGGTAAAAAAAAAAATACTGTGAAACATCAAAATATTTTCTTTGTATTTTGCTTTATCATTTAAAGTTGTATTTCATTTACACTGCAAAATTTTCAAACCCTTTTGCCTGTACAATGTGGAAATTTTCTACCTGAGAACATCAAAATAGATTTTTTTTTTTTTTTTTTTTTACACCCAAATAAGATGTTTAGACAAAAACACTTTCCCTTCCCTGCTAATCCTTTCCCACTAATAATTTGACAGCTTGGAACAAAGAAAAAAATTGTTCAGTGAAAATTATTGCTGGACATTTTGAAGTCTTTTATCTGGATCAGGGACCTGCTGTGTGGGGCTCGAGTGTGAGAGTCTTGTCTTGAAAACAAAGTGACCTGTTCATCAGCTGGTGTTTATACAGAAAATTTTCAACCCAGGGGTCAAAATCAGAAGTACATTACAGTCAGCATTTGTTTACTGGCAGAAGATCAGTCTGTAAAATAGCGGCTGTGTAGATTTTTAACAGGTTCAACTATTCTTCTGACTTCTATCCTGACTAATAATGGGTGTTCAGGTTTCCAGCTGAGTGTTCAATGCTGGAAATACTTTTGCTCTCCAGCAGCGCTGCCTTGCCTGCCCTGGCCAGAGAACAGCAGCTCCAAGGCATCTCTCCTAGGAGGAATTCCAGCTCAGGACACCCTCTGTCAAAAAACAGCAATTTCCAATGGCACAAAATTCATAATCTTCCATCAAAACACCTTGCAATGTGAATATTCAAATACTTTCAACAGGGGAACCCAACCCCCTTTTCACTTTGCAGGTGGCAGGAGTGTTCCCATCACAACCTGCCCAATAAAACCCCCTACCAAGGCTTTTTTGAGGCCCTAAGATTAATATTGATATAATGTCTCTATATTTCTCCTTGGCACCTGTTGAATTGTTGTACTTGCCCATTAGCACTCCATTTAACATCAGAAGTCAGTTAATAAATTCTTCCTTCCTGCATAGGAAATTGACTAAAAGACACAAAATTAGCTTTTAAATTTTAAAGAATTAAGATCTCTACAACTCACTTTTTTCCCTTTATTACATTACCTTGAAAATGAGTGTCAGGCTGCATTCTCAGCACTGCTATAACCTGGAAAGATCCTTTTGCCTTTCAGCCCTTGCCTTTAATGGATGGTGCCATGAACAATGTGCATCTTTTCTCAGCCTTTGCCCTCGGGCAGTTCTCAGGAAAAAGCCCAGCTTGGCCAATTGTCCAAGCCCAAGGCCTGAGAGGTCAAAGAGTTCAGGCTTTTGTGCTGGGATACTCTTCTTGGATTTCTTTACAGTCTTTGTCTGGTAACAGATAAATAACTGTTGGTTTGGGGTTTTTTTGCTGGCTTCTGCAAACAAAATAGTATCAGCCTCCAAAATGGTAACAGAGCAGAGAGGCAGATTTTTACCTTTTTTATCTTTATTTTCAGATTAAAAAAATTTTTAAAATATTCATTGGAAACATCAGTTAGATATTTTGCCATTTTGGTATCTAATTCTGCCTTAACTTATAAAACCTTTCTGAGAGATGACTTTACCACACATTCTTTACTATGTATGAATTTCAGATCTCTCCCTCAGCCCTACCAGGAGATGCTCCATAGTTGCAGCATCAACATCAGCCTCAAACTCCAAACAGAGATGAATTAAACTTCAGGCATGGTGCCCAAGCCTCTTCCCAACTTCACAACATGTGCCCATTCCTGTTTCCACTACAGAACAGTTATTTCAGAAATATTATTACTGTCAATCGCCCTGTTCTGATAAGACGTTACATATGCAAACTTCAAAATGCTTTAAAAGGCATCCACTTATATGAAAAGCTTAAAAAGTAGATATTCAGTGTTTGGGTGGTACACAGAGGCTGAGGAGAAGCTATAAATCCTACTTAACACAGAGTAATATGGACAGATACACAAAATTGTTGTTGATGGACATTATTTCAATTTTATTTTTATTGTTTTGTTTTAAATATCCACCTGCCTTGATGATGATGTCTCTTTTATCAAACTCAAGTTTTTGAGGATATAGGTAAATCACAATTGTCCTACTCTCGGAAAAAACTCTGTTTAGCATTTACACTCTGAGTTCATGCTCCCCTTTAGTCCAGCCTAAGGCTTGGATTAAGGGGGGGAAGATCTAGCAAACCCTCTTTACTCCACAGCCTTGTTGTTGAAATCATAGAAGTCCAGAACCAGGGTGCGGAAAGCCGTATTGTATAAACACCCTAATGCATGACACATGACTAAGTGATAAATCCTGACACGTTTACAAAACAAAATGAAAATCTTCATTTGTCTTTAGGAAAGGGAAGTGCTCCCACGTGTTTAGACATCTGCACACTCAACATGTGGCAATTACTGCGCTGAGGAATTGGAGCACTTAACTGCTGCGGCAAATTAAGGCTCTAGTGATCAGTACCTTCTCGACACCACAAACAAAGCAATTGGTGGTTTTAGGGCTATTCAAGTTGAGGGATGCTTCTGAATGGCTTAATCCCATCAATATAGATTTACCTCCAGCCCAAGGAGTATCAGTTGTTTCCGTTTTGCTTCCGTTTCGTTTGACTGTACATAGCCGTCGTATCCTAAAGCAGTTTGTAAGCCCTACTTTTGTGTGTTTGCTTAAGTACTGAAATTAAATACACATAATGAAGCCATCTGCAATGTGCAGAATTAATAACTGGCATACCATATTGCTCGGAGATTGTTGACTATACAAACACGTAGTACACACACACACACACTGATCTCCCAAGAACTTGGCATTTCTCAAAACTTTACACTGTTTGTTTGAATGCATCCCAAAATTCTTAGTTCCTATGGGATTCTTATTTACTTACATTGGAAAACTCACCGTTATGTTTATCTCATAAAATAATCTTTTAAACTCTCTGCAAAAAGTCTTTTTAAAACAAAAACATTTAAATGCAATGTAATACGCACATTAAATGATTTGTTTGGGGAAATGGTCAGATGTGGGTTGTGAAATGCAGAGAATGATGTGTTGCAATAATGATTCCTTGTGCGTATCTGGATCTGTCAGTCCCACACATTTGATCCATCGAGAGCTGTGCTCTCAGAGTTGCCAATGTTTGTTTGTGGGTGCACGGTGCTCAGTTGTGATGACCTGGTATTATCTCCCAGGATTTCCTGCAAAAGCAAAGAGAAGCTAAGAAGCAATCAACGCTGGATTGTACCTGTCTTCTATACAAACATGTAAGGATCGGATTATTAATGCCTTCTCAGGCAAACCTATGTTTGTCTTTATTTCACAAGCAATTTTCATATCAAACTGAAAAATCAGAAGGAAAAGCTCTGCTGAGCCAAGGTTAAACTGAATTTAGCCTTTGAACTTTTACCAAGAATGTAAAATTAAGTTTAAATTCACTTTTATGGAGTGACCTCTTTTGACAGTTTATGGCTTATATGCATGCACACACATGCACATGCAAACACAAATATACTTACATAATCCAATCAAAACATCCATTTAAATTACTGTGAATGGATTGCACATTCCCACATTTCCTTATAAACTGAATGTCACACAGTGATAGTGCTTTGGCTGCAATTGGATTGTATCAAGTTTCTTTTCAGGTTATCAAACACCACAGAAAATGCAGGGTCTTTCAGGATATTTTCAGAGAATAGAAAGGAAAATTGGTCTAAAATTGACTTTTTTTTTTTTCATGATTACTATTACAGTGGCAAAGGGGCAAGTGAAAGTGGGCCATATTATAACAGGAAATCTACGTACAGAAATTGACTCCATGCCCTGAAAAAACTCAGAATCTACTAGGAAGTGATAAATAACTCCAATTAAATGTGTCCATTCAGGTCCTTTGTTTTGTGTGTTTGGTTGATTATTTGAATTCTTCTGAGTTAGTGGGGAGTTGTTTGTCAGTTTGTTTTTTTTCAAGTTAAAAAATAACTTGTGAGAAAGATTACCTGGCTTTCCCAGGGGTCAAAGAGACAGACAAACAAAACCCACCATTTTTTCCATGGAGCAAGAAAACTGCAAAGTCGAATAGGGAAATAAAGGAGAAAGCAAATCTGACCTGGAAAGTATTGAAGTTCTTGTGAGAGGTAACAAACAATGCAGAAAATTGCAGCCATGCTTTTGAGTTTCCTTTTCTTCAATCCGTCACTTCAGGATCTTGGTTTCCTTTTGTTGATGTGAATTTTCAAAAGCCCTGGGCACCTGTTGCATTATCAGATTGGCAGCGCCATCTGACTCCATTAGAGGATGTCACTGACACCACTTCTCCCCACAACCAGGAGGAGGTGTGCTGAGATCAGCATCACCCGCCCAAAAAGGATCCTCAGCATCTTCCCCAGAGAATTCAATATCACTTTTGACGTGCAGGAGAAGCACAGCCCTTGACCATAGCAGGCCTGTCAAAACCTACTTAGTGTCAAAGTGGCTGGGAAGGATTTTTGTTTCTCACAGTAAATGAGCCAAATTCTGAGATTTAATTTTTTTAATATACATATATAAATATATACATATAAGGCTTTGGGGCTGTAACGAACAGCACAGAAACAAATCACTCCTTGCAAATCCACTCAAGCCGTTGGCTGGGGAACAATTTCCTGTTTGTCACCACTGATGATGCTCTCGGGCCTGAGAAAGCCCTCTGTGGGGCTGCTGAATTATTTGTGGTGGCAGGGCTGTGTCCCTGCTGGCACACGGGGCCGTTCCTGCCACAAACATCTGTGCTGCCCTCGCGCGCGTTAGCGCCGTGCCAAGGAGGCAGCGGCCGCCCAACGTGCGCTCAAGCAGAGCTCTTAAAGAGCAACCAGGAGCCCTTTGTGCAGGGGCCACAAAGGCTCTTTTTATCTGGAGCCCTGCTCAGCACAACCAGCTCCTTGCTGATGCTGCAGCAGTTGCAGCCGTTCCTCCTGGTGAGGCGGCACCGGGCTGAGCGTGGCCCTGGTGGCACTGACACATCCAGTGTGACACAAGCAAAAGTCCTTGCAGGGCTGCATCAAAGGAGGTGTCCTGCTGGGCTCCTTCCTCACAGTGGCATGTACCCAATAGGCCAGGAAAGGGAAATCAAGAGGAGTCTCAATGCCCCAGGGCACCCCTTGGCTGGTTCCCATATGGAATTCCCATCATGTTGTTTTTTTTAATATGGGAGTAGTGAAACACTAGCATAGGTTGCCAAGGGAGGTGGTGGATGCCCCATCCCTGGAATCATTCAAGGCCAGCTTGAGGGCCTCGTCTGGTAGAAGATATCCCTGCTCATTGGATAGATGACCTCTAAAGGACCTTCCAACCTAAACTCTTCTATGATTTTATGATTCTGTGATGGCCCATGAAGAAAACTTTGGGATGCCTTCATCTAAGGAGCACATTTTGGTGTAGCAGTTACATTAAAACTCACAGGAGGTCATTGATAGTTTTTATTTAGCACATTAGGGCAACCTACACATGCTAACATGTGGAGATTCCTGTCTTTATCTGAAGTGAAGCATGGTGGGTAAGCCTTTTCCAAAGGAAAAAAAATTTAAGAGAGAGGAGATATAAAATCAAACACCCAAACTAAGAAAGGAAAATAATCAGGGCCTTTAATCTTCCTGATATGGGCAGAGTATTGACAGTATTTCCCAGCAGTAGATCCTTCACATACATGTACAGCAGCAAGTGAATTGGGATGCATTTGCAGTACAGTGTGTTCATCATGTCTGCACTTTGGGTCCCCTGCCTCTCTCATTGCTCTATTTTTCCATGGGGGAGAGAGATGGAAAATACCAAAGAACTTGCCTGGAGCATGGCTACAGGAAAATAAAACCTGCATCCGTAAAAATGTGCTCTGCTTTTTCACCTGAGGGTTGCCTGGGCAGGCAAAACAGCCACGTGCAAGTTGCACATCCATTACACTGTGCACAGAGCCACTGCAAGGAGAAGCATGAAGTGCAAGCCAAACAGGAAATAAGTGCTTGATTTTCACCCATCTTTGGGAGTTTCACTGAGTTTAAGTAGGCCAGGTTGATAAAAGTTGTAGCAAAATCATTCATTTACTTAGAAAAAGGGGAGAATTACTTGCATCATCCTTTTGCTTGCTCCAGAATAAAACAAAGGTTTAACTAAACCGAGCAGCACTGGCTTTAAAGCAATGTGAGGACAATCAGGCCCAATGGGTTTAAAATTTTCTATTAAAATGCTTACTTGCACTTCCTCAAATGCAGTGTTTTGACGCATGGGAATTAACCTCTTTAATGGGGCGTGCTTCCTTCTTGTTGATGTGGGAGCTGGGTATTGATGTGTGGGTAAAGATTATGTTCTTGCTTCCATGGGACTGGAGCTGAGTACAGTCTGGGGGGACTGCTGGGAGCTTTATGGCAAGCAAAGAAATTCCTCAACCACTCTTCACTATATTGAGGAAAACCCACTTAAATCTGACCAGGGACAGCTATAATTTGCTGTCCTGTTCTTTTGATATTATTACTGTGCTATATTTTTTCACTAACTTCCTCCACCTCCTGCCCTCGAGGGTAGCTTGTCTATATATTTCTGTTTTCTACAGTTTCACTGTGTGTGGGACATTTTCTCACCCCTTCCTCCTGGAATAGCTGTGTATCTTGGACAAACAAAACACTAAAAAGGCAAGAATATAATATAACCTGAACAATTTGCAAAGCTTTGAGGGTGTCAGTTTTCCATACAATTCACTGCAATTTGCCTTCAGTCAAATAGGAGAAAACTACAGGACTTAAGAGGGGGGCTAAAGGTCTCAGTCTTATTTGTGTACATCTGGAATAACTTCTGTAATTTCTTCCATGAAGGATCAGACTTACCATTTTTTGTAATGATTGAAAACAAATCTGGATGGCCAGACACACAACTTCAGATAAAATCATACATAAACCCTAAAGAAAACTGGATTGGCAGCTAAATTTTGTATGTGGTCTTTATCTCCATCTTACCTCATGTTTTTGAACTTGTAGGAAATTGGTGACACTTGGAAGCAGATGTGAGTGGAGTGCTTTGGCCTTATTTGCAGTAATACGGAGGAAACGTGTGAAAAAGAGAACTAAAAATCTTCTCTAAGCAATCCCAAAATAAACCACTTGACTCTTCTGGAAAAGAAATAGATACACAACAGATGTTGGCTACAATTTTAGTCACATCACTTAATGCAGCACCAGGACAGAGTCAGAAACTATGAGGACAAGCAAAAGATCAGCAGAAAACTGTGTAAGATGGCTCCATTACCAAAATGTTTGAAGAACCAGGACCATATTTCAGTGAACTTGTTTAACATCACAGAGGAAAAGTAGATTTTCATTATTAACCCCCAGGTTTACTCTGAAACCTTGGATTTATTCAACTCCAGAAAGGGAGGTCCACCCATAACAACATCAAAAGAGGAAAAATGGATTATTGGGCACCAAACTCTACAAAGTGCAAATAAAATGCAGGAGATGTTGCCATCTTCAGTCTCACAGTTTAATCCTTGCCTTTTTCTTGGCTGTTTTAGCAAAATAGACTTCAACTCACAGGAAAAAAAATTGTTTTCTGTTGAAATATATTTTCAGGTATTTGGATTGATGGTGACACTACAGCTGCCCTGGCACAGTCTCCCTATGGCATTAAGAGCTTTTAGTCCACCCTGGTAAGGGCAGTTGAGGTATCACATAAAGAGTTTGCTGAAGACCTTCACATGCTCTCTCAGGAAGAAAGCCAAAGGTCCTGTTTGCCTAGAATGGATCAATCAGAGGTTTGTACATTTAGGTTAAATCTATTACCCTGATAACTTTGCCAGACTTTGCATTTCCCATATTAAATAGGACTCAGGACCCAGAATTTAACTCACCCATAAAAAGGTATAAACAAGGAATAAAGCAATTTTGGGGGAAGAGGAAAAAAAAAAAAGCGAGAGAAACAACAGCAAACCTGCATATTTGATTATCATATCAGTTCAAAATAAAATTATTGTTTTCTTCCTTTATCTCAGAGAATCGTGATGTATTTATAGTTGATGTCACAGTGAAGACTTTTACTGAGAGCAGCATTGATTAAAAAAAAAATTCAGCCACGCTAATTCAGGTGATTGGAACAATAATAAAACATCCTCCCTTAAATATTACCAAGTTCTCATCACATACCCCAGGATTAAGCTGTGTGAATGGGCAACAGGAAAAACCCAGGAGTATCCAATTACAGGAAAGAGCTGCTCTTTATTTATTTAATTTCCCCCCTCCCTTCTCACTATGGAAGAGAAAAAAAAAAAAAAAAAAGCCCTTGAAACCGACTCCAAGAATTGCCCCTCCTTGGGAGTTGGAACACAGGAGGAACAAGATAAATTCCTCAAAATTCTAATTGGGGAACAGTTGACTTAATTGGTGGCCATTTGGCAGACAATGGGAAAGGAGCCCTGGCTGGCGCTGATGGCACCCCAGGGGGATATAACCTTGCAACAGGCCAGAAAGCTCTCAGGGACAGATTGTTTCCAGAGAAGAAACCATGAGAGCAAGGGTTGGATTAACCCTCCAACTGTCAAGCTTTATTAGGAGTAATCAGGCTAGATATAGCAAGGGTTAAACTCAGGAAACTGAACTGGCAATGATGACATATGTCTCTTTAAAAACAAGTAAAGCGCAGAGGGGATAGGGAAGGAAGGACTCAGGGAAGAAAATGCATTGAATGAACCATGACACAATCGTGTCTGCTTCAGGTGGGGTGTCTGCTGGCTCTTGGGTTTGCTCCCTCCACAGTGTCACCTACTCAGAGTTTCCAGGCCATGCTTAATTCCTGGGGGCTTCTTTTGCACAAGGGGGAGTTAGCACTGAAAGCAGCTTTCCTGTCTTTGAGGGCCTGATCCTGCTCTGTGTGGAGAAATATTTGGACATTCAAAGCTGAGAAATATTCAGATAAGGAGCACAAACAACTTCTAAAAGTACTTTTGTGCCTTATTCTCAGGACATGCAGAACCACGGAGAGAGGTTCTGTCTATTAAAACAGCCTTCTAATCAAAAATTAAATCATCGCCCGAGATGATTTTGGAGTTAGCAACTCACAGGCAGCCAGAAAGGCACTTTTAAAAACTCAGAGCCAGACTCAGGGACACTTTTAAAAACGCTACTGGGGAACACTCCTGTTCCTTACATGCCCCAAGTCAGAGCCTTTCCTGGCCAGTCCCTTCTGGCCAGGCTCTGGGTCAGTTTTTGTGGGTGCAAAATACCCAGAGAATATCTGAGGTATCTGAACTCTTTAGCAAACACATCAAAAACATCCCAACAGCTTGGCTCTCATCTTTTTCAATGCATAAAAAACAGGGTATTTGTTACACATGTGTACAGCAGAAAAGAAGGAAAGGGGGGGGTCTGTATATGTGTATATTATTTTCATGATTTAAAATAGAAACAATTAACCTCGGGGTCAGGCATTCCCAGGCAGTTAATGACCACCTGGATTAAAAGCCCTCAGCTTTGCCTCAGGCCCTCAACTCCTGCAGTCAGTCATTAACTGCTGGAGATTCCCCTCCTGTCAAAAATCATTGTTTAATTATAAAGATGGCACTGTACCCAAATTGTCGCTCTCTTTTGCCCCCGAATTTTGGAAAAAGTCAGAATTTGAATTCAGATCCAAGCATTGCTGTTCAGGGGCATCTCCACTTAATTATAAACCTATCAGTTAATTACTGGCTATAAATTTCTGACACCCAATTGGTTATTTGACAGCTTGCTCACAAGACAGCAGAGCCCATATTTTGGTCAGAACAGAGTGTCCATGGCAACCCACTGGCCAACTTGGGGAAAAGGTAATTACTGTAGATATTTCTCCAGCTTCTTCATCAGAGTTGCTGCCAAATCCTGTTCAAAGTAAGCAATGTTGCCCTCCAGTTGGGAAGTTTCTTGACTTCTCGTGTGTCTGACTTAAAGAATCTCCATTCCTCTCAAATATTGCAACAGGTCATTGCTTCCAGGAATTTTTCTCACTGATCTGAGCAGGTTCAGGATGCCAAGGGTAGGAAAGTGTTTATTCTCCAGTCCCTTCTCCCACCATACCAGGTCGGAGGATGCTGACAAAACCAACAGCCTAATTAATTTTTTTCTCCACTGAGCATTTAAGAAAGAAAAGACCAAAGTCAAAATAAAATATTAAAAGGTGTGTGGGCACACAAGGTATTTCACCTGTGTTGGAAACCAAGGGAGGAAAAGCTGGCTGAAAACCACTGCAGAGGGCTGACCTTTACAATGGAAGGTTGCAGAAATCCAATTTGATCTGTAGTCACCTGTCTGCCTCTGCCCCTTTCCTGAAATGTCAGTCTTGTGGGGAAATTTGGTTATATAAAAGAAGAAATATCCTCGTAGGCAAAAAAAAAAAAAAAAGGAAACTGCTCTTAAATATAGTCCTTTCAATTCATATTCATTTCCAGCTTGTGCAGCAAAGCAGGCCACAAGTCTTCTCCATCTAGGAATTTTGACTAGAAGTTCCTCTCATGGATGTAGTCAGCAACTGAGTAGTTCAGTGGAGGTTTTTAATTTAGGAGTAAGAGAGAAATTGCCAGCAACAGATGCAATGCAGCGTGCAACACGGAATTTAAAGGGGGGAAAAGGTGTGAATAGCACCGGATATCATTTGGGGAAAAAGCAAATAGTGAGTTTGGTTCTCACTCTGTAATTGAGCAGACATATGCTCATGGAGGCACTGGGTACCAGAATAGTGCCTCAGCACTCTGCAAGCACCAGAGGCTGGAACCCAAACTCACAAGCTGGGAATCCCTGTCCCAGTCTGATTTGTCCTGAAAATCCCCCAGGGGCTCTGTCAATTCTCATCCTGAGTCAGGAGAGACCACAGTGCCCAATCTCTCTTCTGGCTGCTGCACTGCTCTGAACAAGAGCAGGAAAGATTAAAACAACAGGAACGAGGTCCTGGGAGGTATCTGTTTGCTGCCCTGGCCCAGGTTATCTCACAGGACACCTATTCTTAGCCTTTCTAATTATTATTTAACTAATCAGCAAATTATTTGATCAGAAGAGTTTTGAATTAACCTCCTGAGGGGCCTGAATTTCCCCAGAGCTTTAGCCAAGTGCCAAAACCTGGCTGAAACCCTCAGCAGCCAGCAGCTAAAGCAGATCTAAAAACCCCAGGATTGCACCCAGACTGATGCATTGCCTTTGTTTTCCTCCTGCCTGACAGTCCAAGCAGAGCAGGGTCCCTGAGACTCAGTCCTTACCATTTGCATTCTCCATGTACAATCCTGCCTGGCATTTCGCATCTAATAACTGTGCCTTTTGTTTATCTATAATCCACCCCTGTCACTGTATACCTGTAGTGCACCTTTATCTCTAGGCCTCCTATCTCCAGTACAGAGACCATTCAGCCCTGGGGCTTGTCAGTTTTATGATTCATGGGTATATTGTACCTAAGATCCTACAAGGAAGGTCTTGAAGTAATTTTAAAAAAAAAAGGGGGGGGAAAGAAAACAGGTATTTCAGATGGCATGCTGTGTGAAAGAAATCCCTTATTGACTAGTCTAATCTTGTATAATGTAATCTAATAATAAAGCCTGTTCCCAAAGGTACTGCTCAATAGTTGTTATAGTGTTAAAACATGTTTTATGCTGTGTTCTGAAACATATTAAGTGTAACAAAATTGTCCAGCTACTTCTTACATGCCAGCTACTAAATATGGCATGAATGCTGTCAATAAAGTAAGCAGTTACTATATTTTAGATTTCTCCCAGGCATAGGATTCAGTTATACTTTCAGTAATCAATTAATTGGCTGCTCATTACTGGCCCAGATTGCTTTCAGGCTTCCTGGCTGTGCTCCCTCTCCGTGCTGGGTGTGGGACTGCTCAGGGCATCCCACCAGGGATGGGCATGCCAGGGGACTGCCTGCTCCTAGAGGTGCACATTGTCCCCTCTGAGCTGGGAACCACCTCACTGCAGGGCTGGGTAGAAAACACTCTGTGCAGCTGTGAGAGGCAGTGCTGGGAGGCTTGAGTGCATGGATACTCCACAACATATTGGGTGGGGTTGAGTAGGACGTTCAGTGCTTTATGTGCACCTCATCCTCAACTTTTGTAGCAGCCTTGGCTTCCAGCTTCATACCAGGCTCTTGTCCTGGACCTAACAACATGCAAATCTCCTGCTGGTGACTCCCTCCATAAAGAAGAGGAAGGAAAACTCTGTGTTCCCAACTCAAACTCTTGCCATAGTGAAGGGCACAAAGATGCCACACAAAGAACTGGCCGACCAAAGGGATATCCAGCTGCAGAGCTGGGATGCACTGCCAGGATGGGAGCAATGCACAGTTGGAAAAAGAGCAGAAACTTCCTCAGTTGAGCTTGGTGCCACTGGAAATGTCTGTGGAACAGCACCCAACCAGAGCCCCTCCTAAAAGATACCAAACAGCAGCAAAAGAGCAGCACTGGGCTGCACAGGAAGGGCTCCTTGCACCCTCCCTGCACCCCAGCCCAGGCAGAAATTTCCAAGTGAACTCAATAACAAAAGGATCTGTCTTTCCAAGATGCTTTTCAAACACAAACCCCATCCTCTCTCTCAGTACTCGAATTTTCTTTGAACAGCTGCTGTTTTTTTCAGTGTAGTCATAGATTAGAAATTATATGTCTGGGGTCTGTTCTGATTATTTTTTATTGGGCGTGTGAATCACACAGAGTTGTTTCTGTTCCTTGATTAACTGAGTGAGACTCTTAGAACCAAGTTTTTAATAATAAATGTTGTATTTACAAATTCACAATTTGCAAATACTCTCCAGGCTTCTGTTAAATTGCTGTTTTCATGGAAACTTCTCTTGGCGAACTGACTTGTGTAAGTTTAGTTTGATTTTTTGAAAGCAGACACAAATTAGGAGTGAAGGCAAAAAAAGATAATGCTGTTGGGCTTTTCTCCCCTGAATGTAAATTCTTGGAAAATTTGTTGTTAGGCCTGCTGTAGGTGTCAAGAAGATTCAAAAATAATGTTATTTTTTCATATAAAATGACAAATCTAATATGTTTGGGCAACAGCAAAACCACTGACAATAATATTGTACTGCTGATAGGCTTTACTAGGAATAATTATTACAAATATTATTAGTGATTTAGCTGACTGATCTTTATATATATATATATATATGTTGTATGCACACTAGAATTAGCAAACAAAGACCAAAATTACATAATGACATCTATATTTTCATGTAATCAACATAACAGCATGCATGGACTCTATGTGAAAAGGCATAAATGCTTTCCTGAAAATTATGCCAGCATTTGCTTTGAAGTGCCAAGGTATGTATTGTTCCTTCCAGACCTGAATAGGAAAGTACAGTCCAGGAACAAATATGAATAATTGAAACAGATTCTCAGTGTACTCCATACATGCAGTTGCTATTAGCATAAGAGAAACATTGCCTTAAAATAGGTGATCTATCATGACACAATTAGCAATTATTTATCACAGTAACAATCCAAATTGTGTCCTCAATATGCTTCATTGTATATTTAAATTAAATACAGGCAGCCTGTGTAAAGTAGAAATCAATCAATATATTGCAATTAATACAATCATATCTCTCAAGAGGTCTAGCAGGTGTGTTAGACACAGACACAGATACATATTGTGCAGCTTCTTCATACAACAGGACATTTGTGTGGTAGGAGAGCCTGAAATACAGACAGTAAAAGCAGATATATTAAGCAATATTAAGCACAGGTACATCGTTATGGCCCATGAAATTGTCTGCCTTCATGTAGTCCCTGCATCTTTTCAGGGACTCTAATAATTCTAATACAGTAGAATTATCACTCTAGGAAACATTACGTGTTGACATCCAATTGGTGCTTAACAATAAAACAATTGCCTTATTAAATCTAAATTAAATCCTGCTCAAGATAAATTTAATTTCAAGTGTGGCTTAAATGGCTCATGAGAGTGATGAATACTCAGAATGAAGCAAACCCAAACCATTTGTCCTGCCTTACCTTTTCAGACAGAGAGCTGTTTATTATTTTTTGCATTATTATTTTAATTTACTGATCTCCCTTCTGCTTGCATGGAGTTATTTGAACAACCAGAACTACAGAGCTGTCAGATGCTTTCTAATTCTAACCCAGAGTCGCTAACATTCCTCAGAAACTTTCACAAGCAGACAGAGTCATTAACATCATTTGACCATTTCATTTCAGGATTCATTTTACACAGCTGGAGTTGAGCTGTTCTGTGAATAAGACATGCCTATAATTGACAAAACACAGGACTAACCCTGATCAAGCAAAAAAAAAAAAAAAAAAAAATTTATGTTACATCAGCTAAAGGTGCTCCTACTTCTGGAGTTTCTTGCAGCAGATTTTGTTTTCTATGTGTTATTGTGGATTTGTCTGGTTTTTTTTCTAAGAAAGAATTGGTTGCAACATAATCTTCAACCAGTGTATATAATTTTAAAATATCAGACAATAATCTAAAATTGATGCAAGCTCTCCGTTGCCATTATAATATTCTTTTAGATTATTCTAAAAAACTAACTTTTCTTTCTTACAAGAATTATAAAGGTATGGTTTGCATTTTATATTCCAGTGAATGGAACCCCTCAGCAGTCCAATTCCCTGAAAAATTTCCACATTGATTCGTAACCTTTGGGGGAAAAATTCTTAATTCTCCATGGTTTCTGATCACTTAGGCTTTTCTGGGCTTGGGTAACACAGCATGCCACATGTTTTCCTAACAAATTGCATTCGGACACTTTCCGACACTTTCATTATTTTAACTCAGGTAATAATTAGTCACTGTCAGAGCTAAGACTTAGGTTGTGCAAATCAGAATAAATTTACCTCGCTGTAGCAGCAGTCACAAATGAAGCAATAAATTAGAAAGAGCAAATTGTTACGGACTTAAGAGATCACAACGCAGAATCGCTACCTGAAATCCAGGAAATGTTACAGCCCTGCCAAGATTTCCTTGAGAGCTTAATTTTTCCAGATAACTTCATGTTTTGAGAATGTTATTGCAAAAAGCCCTGGAGATATTATACTCAAGACATTCCCTAAGCAAACACGGCAGGACTTTGCTATTGCAAAAAAGAGGGGAAAAAAAAAAAGGAAAAAGAAAAATAAAATGACCGAAGACTGTTTCTTATTAGTATGAAATGCATGTCTTTTGAAGGTCTTCAGGGTTCAGAGTCTCTCCCCCTCCACAGCTTCCCTCTCCCTTATCCTTACAGTTTGTATAGATTAAATGCATAGTGCAACCCCATGGGTTCTCTGTTGTAGAGCTATGTCTAATATGAGGCCACTAGACACTGTCACATAAAATCCATTAAAGTCCATCAGATGCACTGTCTTGGTAACATTCAGCTCATTGTCATTGGGCTGCTGCAATGAAGCATAGAGTGCCTGCTTTGAAACTTGATTAAAACAATTCATTAAAAGTAAGGCAACTAATCAGAACACAAGGGTTGTCTTCATGGGACTTGAAAAGTTCATTAGTGCCCCCACTATGAAAAGCAGGAGTGGGAAAAAGAAGGAGGGAGGAAGGAGAAAGAGAGAGGAGTCCTCCTGCTCCTCCCCTCCTCTCTGAGCTGTTATCTAGGGGCTGGGAGCCAGTATCCTTCCCCACTGCTTTAATTGGTTTGATCTGATCCTCCAGCATCATCCCAAAGCCTCTGTTTGAAATTGTTGGTCATTACAGTTTGATATCTCTTTTTTTTCATTTTCTTAAATAACTATAAAAAATCCATTTCTAGCAGAGTTATTCCCAATTTCACCTCTCGCCAAACCCAGAGATTTCATTATACAAATACCCTTCCGTATGAAAGCCCAGGAAACAGCATCTTGGTCTCTTTTACAGTGAGCACTCAGCTTGTTTGTATTCAAGATCTCCTCCAATTTCATTTTTAACCCCCAAAATAAAATCATTTAAAATTGAAAATTATTTTGAATTTGTCAAAACAATGCCAGTTCTAGAAACCAGAATTTAGGCTTTAGAATTTCTAAAAAAAAAAATTGTCTCAATTCACCGTTTGCTTGACAAACAAATGTTTAAAAGAGTCCTTAAAAATGAGAGGGAAAAAAATACCCTCATGCAAATGAGATATATGTGGGGAGGCTGCTTGCTGGCATTCTAACTTAGTGTTTGAGGAAGGAAGGGGCTGCTGCAGGTCTGGCACACTGTGTCAGCTGTTTGCAGAGGTGCACCTAATCTGAGCAGGTAAATAGCAGTAAATTCACAGAGACTGCTTCAGTGGTGTTAATGTTCTTGTGCATAGTAATAGTGGAGCAGCACTGCAGACACCCTTCAGGAGGGCCGTGATTTACGGGCCATGGGAAAGGTCCATTCTCTTTGTTCAATACAGACCATAAACAAAATTCGTCCAAATGACTGTTATGAAAAGTAGCTCCACAACGTTGCATGAATCTTTCCACATCCTGGGCCTTATCTAAAGTTTATGCCTGGAAGATGGACTACTTGCATTGCAGGAACTCTATAGATTATCTCCATTACGGATTAAAGAGAGTGTCTTTTCCCTTGCCTCCTGCCTACCCATTTGTTACCTCCTTAAATGAGTGAAGGGTCTTTTGATTAAAGGGTTCTTTGCTCAGGAAAGCACTGTATTTGCAAACACAAATGCATATATACACTCTAATGAATAATGAAGGTTATTTATTGCTTGTGCTTGAAATAATGGTTGATTTTGGAGTGCCTTTCATAAAACCCGCATCAGAAAGTGTGTTATGTCCTGACATTTTCATTGCAGTTCAAGTAAAACAGTCCTCGGAAATTGTCTTGCTACCAAATTGCAATCATAAAGGCATGGCTTCAGACTCTCAGAATCACTTCAGATTGTGAACTTCTGGATAATATATAACATAAAGAGTTTAATTGAATCAGCCAGTTGGGTTTTTGCCCAGAAAAGTAGAAATTTAAATGCTGATGCAGCTTTAGCTTCCAATGACACCAGTCAGCACTCCTTAGATTGGATTGTAAATAATCTTATTTGAGGATATGCAGTATGATGGGGATATACTTGTCTGTAAACTTGCTAGCAAAAGTAATTAAATAATTCCATTGTGTACTAAGACATATGAAAAATCACTGACCCCAAAGAAAGATTCGATAAGTATTTACCAGCAGCTAGAAGAAAATACTGACTTTTTAGTAATTCTTGTCTCATTCTTGAGTTGCTAGGACAAAAGAAAACAAAAAGAAAATCAGGACACAACAGCAGTGAAATCTGTTTCTGCCCCATGATTGAAGACCTTTGTGGCAAATGCTTTTCAGTCTACCTGCATGGTGATGTGAATCCACCATCTGAATGCACGCTTGGTTCACATCCCAGTGTTTCAAAGTTCACCTGGATTAGTGTCCTGAACATCTCAAGAAGTCAGATCTTTCAATCTTCAGCTACAACTGACAGAAACAGAAAAATAAATACAAAGAAGTCTCCTACCTGATCTAACATAAAACATTGCATTAAATTAAACGGGGGGAAAAAAGGAATGTGGTCAGTGGTTTTTACTGAAAACAATAATTAGCCCCAGCTCCCAAATGTCTCAATTTTTTATTATTTTCCAGAAGTTTCACACTTGCTTAATGAGAAATGCTAAAAGTGAAAAATTGAACGATTATAAGCTGCACATTTAAA
Source organism: Serinus canaria (assembly GCF_022539315.1). Classification (NCBI taxonomy): domain Eukaryota; kingdom Metazoa; phylum Chordata; class Aves; order Passeriformes; family Fringillidae; genus Serinus; species Serinus canaria. Next base: position 5,304,705 of record NC_066324.1, on the reverse strand, counting down.
CACTTGCAACACCTTCAATATTTCCTTTTGCTATTTTTTTTTTTCAGAGACAATGTGAAAATGAACTATTGAAAGCATTAAGTGTAAATAGAAGAAAGTGAAGCAAAAAATTCAAAAAAAGTAAGAGCACTTATTCTGTTTGAAAAGTACAAAGCTGCACAATTTCAGTGTTGTTGGGTTTTTACAATTTAAAATACAAATCTCTCTTTAAAATGGATTTCTCTGATCTTCAGTGAGGTGCAGCTATTCAAAGCAAGAGGCACCTGAGGTGAAGAGGAAAAGCTTTTGCTTTAGGATGGGAGATGATGGTCCTTTACTACAAGTTTTTGTGTAGGGAGGCTGAAGGATTTGTATGAAATCTGAATTAAGAATTCACATTTCAGATGTTGTTACGTCTCTGCCCGAACTCCTCACAGAGCTGAAATGCTACAGCTGCTCTCATCCGTTCTGCTTCATGCTGTGCCATCATTAGCCCATGCAACATCAGCCACATGTGCCAGACTGGATCACTCATTTGGCTCCACTGGATCTCTAAGAGGAGAATTGGGTAAAACCTCAGGCATTTCACAAAACAATGCACAGCTCCTCTAAGACATTGAATCTCTACCCCCCCTGCACCGGTACTGTGCTGCCAAAATTGTTGTTTACAGAAAAGTATTGACATCAGAGACTGTTGATCTGTAATTTCAAAGATCATGTTTCACATACAAGTACAATAGTGGCAATTTTATGGATCTAGTCAAATTCCAGTTGGAGTCATCTTCTCTTCCTAGCGCAGTTATCCACAGTTGTTACAAAACAGAAACTTCATTCTACTTGGAAAATGGCTCCCTGTTGTAATAGCCAAGAATATGTCCTTGGAAGCATCCATTCTCTTTTCCTTATCTTTATTTCCATTAAAAAAATAACAAAATAGCTGGTTTTTCCTACTCAAACTTTCTGTTTCTGCAAACTCTATGGAGAGCTCTCAAGATATCTCATCAAGCTTCATTTTCTAATACCTTTGTTTTATTTCCCTGCACAGTCTTTCTGTTTCTTTTCCCTTTGCCTGTTTTTTCATGACAATTAGCACAAATGCCTACAAGAAAATAATCTGTAGCTGGTGCAAGCCTCAACGCAGTTGTTTCATCCCACTAAAGATACGACCAACTGTGTCTTTTGCCAGAAACACTCAAGATGTCTCCAAAACATTATACTTGAGAAGTAAGATATGGATGCATTTTTTTTTTTCCCCCCAATTTTCAACTTATCCAAAGCATCTGAGGGCTGAAAGTTGTGATACAATGTGGTTAGGTCACCTTGGTCACTGCACAAGGTAAAAGGTACCTGACCAAGGCAGTCTTGCTGCATTGTGGTCATTTTCTTAGTGGTCCAGATGTAGGTAGGGACCAGAAGTTTGGTGAAAATTACACTGATTCTTTATCTCTTTTTGGTGCACAATTAGGAGTTCCTTCACCTGCCTCTACAATGCAACACTGACCCTCACTTTTCCACAGCTTTGTATCATAAGTAGCTCAGTGAGGATGGAGAGCCAGCAGCCCTCTTTCTCCCCAAAACTTATTAGCCACCAGACCTACTTCAGCTCCAAAAAATGTCAATATGTATCCAAAATCAACTTTGCAGATGGATTTTGCTTCCATTAAATTCCATGGTGGAAAAAAGAAAGCCATATATAGGGTTTAATTTAATTGTGGGCATACAGTACTTGCAAAAAAACAAATAGCTTCATATTTGGATTTATGGAATTATTTTACTGAAAAAGAATTACGTTACATATTTCAATCCCTGATGGCTACTAATGTTTTATTAAATACAGTGTAAATCCAGCTGCAACCATGCAATAAAACCTCCAAGGGGCAAAAAAAAAAAGGAAAGTTTCATATTTGGTTTCTGCATGCAACCACTTGGTCTCCTGAATACTTCCCATATGCCACTGTGCTCTCCTTGACATTGATGTTTAATGGGGGCTCAGCGTGCTGAATCTCAACCTCAATGTACAGAAGGAGCATGATAACCTTATGCACCGTCTCCAAAATTTCATGTATCTGACCCACTCACAAAACAAAAACTTGTGCTAAGCTGTTCTACAAAAGTATTTATTGTTGGATAATAAAATACCCAGAAATTCAGTTTGTATTAAGAGAAGTTTCATTTAATTACAGAACTTCAGGAAACAATGATGTGACTCTGAGGACAGTCACCCACAGTAATTAGCTGGAGAGTTAATCCATTTGTTTTCTGCATTTTTTTTCATCAGGACATGCATTTTCACTCTCATGTGCCCAGGGTTTGAAAGGTTTACATTACATAAAATTAGGACTATATAAACTATGAGCTTCATCTGTTTTCTAATATGATTGCCCCTTCCCTTCAGCAGAGTAGCCTAATTGATAGCCTCCATCGTATGCAATGCACGTCAATAAATACTGAACATGAATGTGAATCAATATTGTGTTAGTACTGGGATTAAGCAAGCTATTTTCTCTCTTCCCCCCCCCCTCCCTTTTTCCAGAAGAGATGAATATAAGTAAATAAAATGACTGTTTGTCTGAAATTCTGCCTGGGGATTTAGTTTTGCATTTCACTGCAGGACCACAACACCAGAAGTCAACCTGGTCCCTGGTTCTTTGGTCCAACATGAACAAAAGAAGCAAATACCTCAGCAGAGCGCTGGGAAGGACAGCTCTTTTTTCATTTTTCTCTGAAAACATAAGAGCAGTCGTAGAGGAAAAGAGATTTGACTTCTACTTCTGATATCTTTTTTTTTTCCCTTTTTCAAGCCACAAATTAGAGGACAATTTACGAGAGCCCAGCCAAAAATTTATAGGCCCAATATTGACTGCTCTTGACCCTGTGTGCTATTCTGCAGTCTAAACAATGCCAAATCTCTGAGATGACCCAACACCATGCCAAAATCCATAGACACCTGGTATATATTGCACAAATTTTTAAAGCATGGTAAAAGCACAACACAGTGATAAATGAGCACAATATTTTAGATCAGTCCTTGCAAAATGTGGAGCCCAGAGTCGGCAAGACTCAAGGTTTCAGGAAATGAGGCCTGGAAAAAGAGATATATAAGATGTGAGCTGGTTGATCAAAGTTCGGATCTAAGCCCAGAACCACAAGAGATTTTAAAAAATCTGGGCAGGTCACTGTGCATAAAAGCTCAAATGCTTAATCTGTGGAGGAGCCTACTTGCTAAAGTGCTTGACATTGTTCTCCCTGTCCTCAGGGGAATTGCCTCTGATTTCCAAGGGGTCAGAACTCGTTATCTCAATGGTGACAAGTTGGAGCAAAACCCCCCTGCATCCCCCTGCCCCCTCCACAGACCCTGCTAAGTCTTCCTTGCACTTATCACCTGGTTTGAGGCAGAGGGCAATTGGGTTTGGGTTTGGTTTTCCAAAAATACCCAAGTGAAAATGAGTAGATCTTAGGTATTTAATAGACACAGGAATTTAAAGTAATTATTTTTTCCAGAAACATTAAACTATACAATCATCTCCAAAGATCTGGTCTTCAAAAGGGCTCAGCAGTGACGTAAATACAAAGGTTAATGGATAAATTTTCTAAAGACTCTAAGGCAGTGACAATGTTTGGCTTTCTGAGAGCTAACTTTTGGATTTAATCTGTTCATCAGCAGCATATTTAGTTAGGAGGTAGAAACACTTCAATACAAATCCTTTTCATCCCAATTTTTTTACAGAAGTGAAATCTATGCCACATCTGAAATAGCTGCTCTAAGCACAAGGTCTTGGTAGAGAAAAAATCCAGTATTGCCTTTATAACTATTATTTTGCACAGAATGGTTTTATTAGAGAAGAGGCTTGGACGTGGGTCCCCAGTTTTGCTGCCCTAATTACACAGAATCATTCCTGCACTTGGTTTTCCGTTGCAGAGACATGAAGTAATTTTCACTTATGTCTAACTAGATGTATGGGGATTTCCATACCAAAAGTTAGTAAAAACCTTTTGGTTATATTTATCTGAACATCTGTATGATCATTTACACATGCAAATCTTCATTTTCTGAGACTGTATTTTGTGTATGCACAAATGCATCATGCACAGCAGGTAAAAAGTCATTGCGGCGACCTCTTAAAAACGTGCTGCACTTCCTACCACTGAATTTATTTACCTTAATACATTGAAAGGGAAAAGTACCATATTTTAGAGATGTATTTTGCAGATTATTTTTCCTGCAGCAGCAAACCATTTCTGCACAACTACTCACAGTAGATGAATTATCGTTTTCCTGCCTTGAATCTACAACAGTTAATTTAATCGGTGACTTGTGGAGAATGTATGGCTAAATCAAGCCTTCAGTTGAGGGCTCGGCTTAGTTTTCTGTGGCATCTTGTGTCACAATATGTCACATCAGTGTGGCTGCATGGGTGGATGGGTTACTCTTAAAGAAGGCATCAGTCTTAAATGGGTTTTTCTGAAAAGCCAAGAAACCAACCAAACAAAAAATGTTAATGAACTGGATCTCCATGTGTCAATCTGTTCTTATGGTTAATTACTGTACCAGTGGAGGAGTTTGGGGAGAAAAGGGGATGCAGATTTGCACTGCACAGTCATTCGACATGGATCTTTTGAATTCCAATCTGTGCTGACAGAGTCTCTTAATCTGGAGCACCATCCCAAAGTACCTGGTACACTACCAAGACCACAAATTCCAACTTTTTTTTTTTTTTTTTTTTCAAATTTGCCTCCCACCCCTTTCCCCTTTGTTGCTATAGTAAAAATGTTTCTACTTTTCTACATCTGTCTGCTGTTGCCAACAAAACACTGGCGAACAGGAGGTGATCTTTCTGTTTTCGTTCCAGCAGCCTGGCCCTGAATGAGTTTAATCGGCTGAGAAACGCGACTGAAAAGGGCTTTGCTACCCTTTCTAACTTCACTGCGCTCGGGCTTTCTGTAGCCCAGAGAGTGACACCCTATGCCTTATTTCACTGTGGATTATTTAGAATGCTTCAATTGTGACTTGTCAATGTGGTCCGGGGTAGATCAAGGCAAAACCTCCGACAAGAAAACAGCAATGTGAATATGATGTGACTGACTGCCACACAATAGACTAATACCTCTTAATTTGGACTTTTAGCAATCGTTTACCATCCTCACGCACTTGAAGATTCCAAATCCACTCTTACAGAGAAGAAAAAAAGACTTTTTCTTCCCTCTCCCTCCTTCCCCCCTCCCCATAACTCGAGTGTATCGATCAATGTCTCTGTATGCATTTAATAGCTTTATTTCAAAGCACTTTACTCTTAAAAGCCCCTCTCACCAAGGCATACTATTGAAATACTGTGCAGGTGTAATTAAATGAGCCAATTTTTTGGCCTGGACTGTAGCCCTGTTCTCTCTTTGGCATTATAACTCTAAGAGAAGGTTTGGTCATTTCTTATTTCTGTGCAGCACTGAATTTGGGTTTGTCTCTTTTTTTTTTTTTTTTAATTAAAAAAAATAATTAAACTGAAATTAATTGGTTAAAGGTTAATAGCTATAGAGATTGACATCCTTAGTAAAAGTACTGCACCTGAAGTGACAGTACAGGAGACTTAATATATTACTAGCTAGTTATGCCTGTACTACACCCAGGAGTACTCTGGCCAGGGCACCACTGAATTCCAAGTATCCAGTGACTTTGCTGTGGAGACTGCTTCAAAATTATTCAGCTACTGCTGAATGCTGTGACTCTATTTACAATGTTCACTGAGAAATGGAGGGGAACCACTCATTTATTTCACATGGGAGTTTTTCACACAACAGTTTTTTGCTCACTTCAAGATCGAGGGAAAGAGTTCAAAAATAGCATTTCAGAACACAAGCATGAATAAATTTCATACATCTCTTCAAATATTGTTTCTGTTCTTCATCAGGCACTTTTCACCAACACTTTTCTGCATGAAATTTTGCCCACAAAAAAAAAAGAAAAAACTGCAGGAGAGCCTTGTGGGCACTCATGCACATATATTTTCACCAAAAGGGTTAGAAGGTCAGTTGAAAGCTCTTTGCAGCACTGGTGTCATCCAATGAAGCCAAATGAAACAGAGCTATGCATCTTAATCAGGCCTCGTGAATAGGAAATACTCAAAGCAACAGTCATGGTGAATAGTCTGTGATTAGTCCACAAGCTGAAATCAGCCCCCAAAACCCACGCACCAAATCATTTTGGGTTGTGCACATATTTGTAAAAACACAAAATTTGTCATTACATAAGTCACAAGCAAAATGAAGGTATAAATTTCTCACAGGAATTGTTCAAAACGGATAGAGTGCAGAGCTACAGCCTGGGATGGTGTTGAACTCAGTGACCTAGAGGTGAAGGGCTGAAGAGCCCATAACCAATCACCTTTGAATTTGGTGTCCAGGATTGTCTTTTTGAAAATTAAACAAAGACCTAACTGCAGTAATTGTGTCATCTTATGTACTTAAAGTAATTTCTCCAGTTCAGCTCAATATCTGTAGGAGGAAATGGAGAAATTGCCTGTTGTGCCACTTCTCTAAGGCTTTATATCTACTCAATTTTTTCCTCAGTGCTTTTCTACTGCTCTTCACAAAAACATTGCAAAGTTCCTGAGAACAGGCAATAAAATCCACAGATGTCTGAACCAACAGAAATAAACAAAAATAAGACTTTCACACAAATCCATAAAGGTGAGACAAAAACCCCCACTTTTGCATAGCTGTTTTCTTTAAGCATTGGTCCATTTTCACTGGAGTTACTCAGAAAATACATTTATTTGTCAGATCACTGTTCTAATAAAATTAATTTATATTCTTTATTTTTAAAAAAGGAAAAAAAATGCTGTGATAGGTGTCACTGGCTGCTTGAAGCAGAGTTTTCATTGATGCTTCTCAGGTTCAGTGTCTGCCTTGGAACCAAGCAGGCTTTTACAGCTCATGGAGAAAATCAGACTTGAAAGACCCCTCTTGCCCCAAACCCATGAGAGTACCCTGAGCTACTCCCAGATGAGATGCTGTCAGCATTTCTACCCTCCCTGTTAGGGAAACATGTGAAATGCCCCAAGGATCCCAAACCAAGGCAGCAGGGCTAGAGAAAGCACCTCCACTTATTCGCAGGCCCTGGAAAAAGAAAGTCTTTGTTGATGCCTGCTTCACCCCAACATTTTGGCTTTGATTTCACTTCTGTATGTAGCATGTTCCCATCCTGGAGGAACAGACTAATAATGAAGGCCAAATTCTGCTAAAAACACCATTACCTTCTTGGAGCAGAACTGTTTCCTTCACTTTTTGTCTAGAAAACCTCAGGCCATCTCTACCTCAACTGAACCATTTGCTCAGCCAGGGTAAGCCAGCATGAACTCCACTGAACTTCAATGTTGTTGATTTACAACACCTAAAACACTGCCAGAAGGCATAATTAGGATAAGAGCAGCTTAAAAAATAAATTTCCCTCTTAGAGTCATAGAATCATAGAATCATAGAATGGGCTGGTTTAGAAGAGCCCTTAAAGATCTGACTTAAACCAGAACAAAACTATCTTTAAAGTCTCCTGCAAGACTGAAAATAACCCTTCCAACTAATTATGCTTATGTTACCTCCTTCAGCAGCAACTATTTGGTTTCATCCTAATCTTCATACTTACCCATAATTACCATCTCCTTTGACATGACTAACTAAAAGTGGGTATTAATATGGATTTAATGTTGTTTCTGAAATTGGTGGGGGACCGAGGGTGCCAATGACCCTACTTTAACTTTGTACTAAAAATGTGTTGATCTGTGGGTTTTGGCTGCTGCTTGAATTTGACTTGAAGGTTGAAAGTAAACACATCACTCAAGCACATGGTGCATGAATTAAAGTCTTTCTGTCACCAGCCTCTGCTTTTTTTCCCTACTCTTGGGTCACGCACCCCAGAGTCCTCCCTCCTTTCCCCTTTCCTCTCATGGGACCCTGGGGAAATATTTCTCTTGACATGAACTCCTGCATGGCAACACCTGCATTTCTTTCAGAGCACATTTCCATGGGGGAAGGTTTGCTTCTTTCTTCTTTTTTTTTTTTTCCCCTCCCCAGAAACTTTTTCTCTAAGAATGAGCAGATTTCCCTAGTCACTCTACAGAGACCTGTTGCATTCCCAACAGTGGAAAGCACACTGTCTGAATTTGAATTCCCATACAGGAGATTACTTTCCAAAAATATGTGCTTTAAATGAACACAGTCCAGTTTTTAATCCTTTATATTACGGATTATGATAGAATTGGACACATAGTAAAACCAGAATAATAATAATGATAATAATGATTATAATAATAATAATGACAATGATAATAATAATAACAATAGAATGCATTGAACACACCTCAGACAAGATTACATGAGGGTTTGCTGTGTCAAAAACCTCCCCCTTAGAGCATGCCATTTTTGAGAGCAAAAATGGTCATTTGTTAGAGTTGAAGTTGTTCCTTAACAAAATAAAGCTATCCTGTAAAACAACTTTTCTCAACATAACTGTCTACACTAGGGGTTGTGCTGATATAAATGTGTTAGTCGAGGTGTCCAGGAGGGAAGATTGTTCTTTTTTTTTTATTTTTACACACTAACTGACATCTTTATTCCGGGGAACAAAATTAAGTGTAAACCAAGCATTACTGTCTACAGCATTTTCTTGAGGTCAGGGTTTCCAGGGAATAATAGAAGGAGAAAGCTTCCTAAAGACATATCTTTGTGGAGTAGGGATGGGGGTTCCAATTTACTAGTCTTCATCTTATTGAGGGCAATAATTTCCCTGAAGACTTTATTGGCAGGGCATCACTGCAGAAAACGTTTGCTGCCGGCAACCCTATTATTTTCCATGAGAAATACAGTCCCGTGAGAAAGCACGTTCTCACTCTATTTCTGTGGGAAACACCAGGAGAAGAAGAATTCCAAATCCCGCGAGACCGAGCAACTGGAAACAACACCAGAAGCCCTCTTGTTTGTGTAACTTATTGCAAAAATATCAAAGGAGCTGGGGGGGAGGAGAAGGGGGAGAGGAAAGAACATGTTTTCATAAAATTTTCAGTTTGCAAGAGCTCTGTTTTTTAAAAAAAATGGATTTATATTTGACAGCCCAAAAATCCCAAGGATGTTCAGTCTATTTCAGTTGTCAATTTACGATCTTTAAAACATTTTTAAAATTGACTGAACCTTAACTACATCCTACCTCATCTTGTACTAGCCAAGTTTTACAGATGCCATCTTAAAAATCAATTCAAAGAACAGCCATAAACTTGAAAGCTTCCTATTTGAAGTGTATATGGCAGAATGCAATTTTGTTTAATTTTAATTGACAGAGATGTCAGCCTAAGAGAATATTTTAGAATATTAGTAGGAACAGTAAACTCATGCCTTGACACTTTTATGATATAATGGTATAATTCTCAGGGAAAAAATCACCACTGTCAGGATTTACACAAAAGCAGTACATGTTTTACTTTTTCCTCAGTAAAGGAGTGACAAATGTATTACTAATTACACAATTACTTTATTATGAAGAACCAGTAATAAAACCCTTGACGTATCCTCGGAAAAATCTTAATTTCATTAAAAAAGACAGAGTTTTTTTATGTATTATTTTTTTAATTAGTATTACATGTTTTCTTGGGAGGTTTTAGCCTGTGGGATGTAGCTCAGCTCACTTCCCTCTGCATTTTACAATTCAAAAAGCATATTTGTGAGGCCTGTTTGTTCCTAAGGAGACAAATCCTCAAGTGGTGTAAAACTGCTGTTGCTACCTGTTTGAGAATTAAATTTGAAGTAATATAATCACTTACTGCAAAAAGATCCAAACAAATGATTTCTCTTGGTTTTCTTGGATACTGATTTTTATATGTCTATTTTTTGATATGACAAATCAAATCCACATCAAGAAATAAATGTGTGACAACATAAACTACTGGTGTGTGAAGATCAGATGATACAGAACATAAATAGGAAACTTCTCTTAATGTGGAAGTGGATAGATTCTGAATCTACTGGGAGTGGATGATGTCCTGCTCCAAACTATACTCACTGTGTCCTTGAACTGCTGCTGTAAAGAAAATTCCCAGGCTCCAGGGAGGACGAAAGTGATGCAAAGGGAAAGTAAGGAACGTAATGCTGCTGTACAATAAATATAAATGTTCCCTAACTCCTCAAGGCCTGATCTAGAAAACTACTTCAATATGCAGCTGACTTTCAGCACATGAGTAATCCCTTTGACTTTAAAGAATTAGTCATGTGCTTAAAGTTTAGTGCCCTGCTGGGCTGGGACCCAGCCTCCAAAACAAAGTATGGCTGCGATTCAGTGATTAATTATAGCCCTCAGATGGACAAGCCAGTTGGGTGAAACAAGAATTGGCCCAACCCTTTGCCCTTCTCCAAAAACAAATCTGAATAAAGGTCAAAAGAGTTTAGTTAAGGATGTACTTACCAAACTTTCCAACCTTTTGAGGATGCATCCAGCACTAGTAAAGGCTCTGGCATTGTGTCCCTCCGGGATTCCCATAGGCGTAGTCGGTTGTAAACTCATTTTCCTATATGGTCAGGCACGCGTGTGGGGGACAGGAATGAATGACAATGTGGAATGGCCAAAGCTGCTGTCCTGTGACCATGGAGCTTTTAATATGGGGGCAACGGAATCAGGATTAAGAATTGCAGCTGCTAAGATGCTAAACCCCACATACAGCTCCTATGACTCAGATGTTATCAAGCGTAAAATCTTTTGAATAAAGCCTTACATGGGGGCACCATTGTAAACTGCTTTCCCAGTTAAAGCCTTGGAGTAGCAGTAAGAGGGAAAAGGTTGTATTTTGCCGTATTATTTTCAGTAATATGTCAAAGGACACTGAAATTAATTTCCATTAATTCTAAAGGACCTTCCATAGTAAAAATAATGCCCAGTAAAAGCACTAAAATGAAAACACTGTTTAAACTATTCTCCTCCTCTAAGGATGGCCAGAAACTGACTTTCTTCTGTGAGATGATATTGTAAAAATCCCAGTATTAATTTCTAGTATAGAAGCTTAAGTCAGACAGGTTTCTGATGAATTGACTCTGAAGGAGTCAGTGCGATCTTGGAGTAGTTTTTGCTTTAGTCTCTGTTTACATTTGCTTATATCTAATCCAGATTTCCTCTCTTTGGTATTTATGTCAATCTCTGTGTGACATGGCCTCAAATTCTAATCCCAGCACTGCCACTAACTGGAGCCGTGGTTCTTGTCTTGGAAGAGACATGAGTGAAAAAAGACACAGTTTAATATTGCAGCCTATTTAGGAAAGAAGTGGTGGAATTTGTAGTTATGTAGAAAAATGACACAAGGCTTCTGTATCCCACAGCCAAATGGATAGGCAAATCCAGGTTAAAGGCTCCACATCATGCATTTTAATACAATCTTTTTTGTTAAAATCCTGTTCAGCATAATGTTCTAATGCTATCTCATGTGTGCCTTCCCAAAATCTCAGTATTGGTCCCTACATCAGGAGATTCCAATTTAAAACACATATCTGCTGAAACAATGTCAGATTCCTGGAGCCCAAAAGCCTTTCACACCAAGCCCTTCACTACTCCCTGAAATGCATAAAATCGTCCCCAGAAAATCCAACATTCAGATCAAGTTTTCCAGGATTCTTGCAATACAATCAAAAGTTGTCTCCTGTAGAAAACTTCCTGTTGGTTTTCCTCACCAGAGTTGTGCTGATTACACATGGTGGTTGGGAACACTATGGGGAAACAACCAAACCAATTTCCAAGGTGAGCAGTTACTCCCTGAAAAAAAATGCTGGCCATTGACCCAACATTCAGATGCCTGACCAGATTAACTACATACCTCATATTAATTTACAGCCTATGGTCACCCTGACTAATATACATTTTTCCAATACACAAACCATGATAGAAATCTTCCTTCATACAGATGAGAATTGTACACAATATGTATCATGGAAATTCAAAGGACAGTACAGTCTTCTGTATTTATCCTTTAAATTCTCATCATTTTTGGTGTTCAGCTTCCTGTATCTTACGTATAGAATTTAACCCCATGCATAAATAGTAAAAGTATTTTCAATTTAAATGGATTTATACAATTTTGTTGACTGAGGAAAAACAACAACAACAAACAAAAAACAAACAAATCAAGGCCACAGGTTTCCAAGACCGAGACCACAATGTATAAGGCGCCTCTGTGATGAGCAGTGTAACAAAACCAGCAGTTTCTGCCTCCTTGAAAAGTTGAACTAGGAGCAACCACATGGGTGGAAACACCATCAGCACGGATAGACATTATGGGAGATGAGAAATGGACTGGCAAGGGTAGCAGGAAGGCTGAAGATGAAGAGAGTTAAGACATGAGAATAGGTAACAAGGAATTGATAGGATTATTCTTTATTTTTGTGACAGAGATGGGTGGGAAAATAAAAGTCTCCTCCATCAGAATTTCCCCTCCTCACTCACAACAGGCACTTGGCCCATGTGAAGGACTAACTGGCTGCTTGTAAACTGTCATGTTCTGAGATTAAAGCCATTTTTAGCAGCAACTTGGCCAAGCAATGTGTGTGCATCTGCCACCCTGTAACACAGCCATGGCTTCCGTCACGCTTTGAAGAGAGCACCACACCTGGGTTGGCATCTCCCATGCCAGCTTTCAGCCCTCTGAGGCTTGCATCAAATTTAGGGGATTATCACAGTTTAAAATGCAGGCTTTGTAAACAGAGAGAGTAAAAATAGTCATCACTAAAGCAATAGACTCATGCTTTGTGCAGCTGAAAAATAACAGTGGGAATGTTTGGTGGCACGCCTTTTTTCAAGAGCTATTTTTAAATGCTTCCAGTATTTTTTTGGACAGTATAAAGAGTTTCAGTTCATGTTATTGACTAATAGCCTATATAACCTCAGGTGTAATCAAAAAATAGAGCTGATTTTTGTGATCCTTAAAGGGTTTCAAAGCTACTACAAAGAACTAAGCAAATGCCCTTTCCTTGATTGTCCAGAACGTTACAAAGCTTACTACATAGAGACCCTGGAATCAAAATCTGTTAAAGTCAATGAAAATATTTCCATTGGCTTCAATGAAAGCTTCATTTAGCCTAAAAATAATCCATTATGTGAGGCAAATTTGCCCACTGAGTTCTGGCCAGATCTGATTTTAGAGGAGTTCAACTGGAAATCATCACTCATTCTTCTGCATGCTGTGAAGAAAAGGGTTTCTTTATTCCTCACCTCAGACTCATTAGGTTTAAGATCAACCACAGAACTTACCACATCTAACTAGCAGCTACTAAGTAACCTTCTTTTTTTATTACTTTTGTCCTCTGCACTGCATAAAATCGGGGTCTTTGTGTTTGGGGATGGATTGGTTGTAGGTTTTTCTAACATCAGTATCTTACTCTGCTTTATTGGCTCCACATTTTTTCATAAGATGCTGCCAGTGTGGATACATGACAGCCAAGCCCTTCCTAAGTCATATCAACATTACAATGTAATAGAAAAGAAAAAAAAAGGGGGCAAAACAACCTGCAGCATCTGACTTCTAGTAATATCTGGCATGATATTTTAAGGTAAGCAATAACAAGAATGTGTCATATAAACATATAAAAGAACACAATTCTGAAATCTGTAAGAAAATCAGATTTGGCCACCAGCTTTTACACAGATTATCTGTTAGCTTCTATTTCTAACAAACCATGTTATGAGATCATGCTTCTCTGTCTCATTTATCAGCCAGTTTCAATTTTGATGACAGGAGGAGGAGGGAAAAAGTCTCAAAAGATAATAAAATCTCTCACAAGTCTCACAGATGCTGAAGTTCACAGAAATGAGGGTTGGTGAGCAGAAAAGGACTTGAATTGGAGCCCCCACCACAGAAAAGGGTGAAGTAATCTATGTGTGGCTCTACAAAGGATAGAGCTGTGAAAATTCTGTACAGCTCCTTATACTTGGCTTTTGCTTCCAAGCAGTGTTTTGGGAGGATCACATTATACAGAACAAACAAGCAAAATATTGAGTGAATACACATGAACTGAGACAAATTTATTTTGCCATGATGATCACATCACAGTGGATGTAGAGTCTTGCTTATGAAGGCAAAGTTTTGGGAATGGCCAAATGGTTCAGAAAGGCCAATTTGGTCTAAATTCCCACACCCTTTGAAACGTGAGATTCGCCGTAGAAAAACTGGACTGGATCATGGATTTTTTGCTTGGAAGCAAATCTCCCCACACAATGACCTCCAAAGTATATTTTTACACCCCCATGGGCTCTCAGATTCAAAACCTCCTGCAGTCATTGGTAGTCAAAAAGGATTTGCAATGGAGCTAAGATTCAACCAGCTTTCTGCAACATTGTTCATGCCTAGGACTGTACTCCACCAAACCCCCCCCAAAGCCTAGAGAGAAACCCAAACCATGGTTTGGCACCTCCCTTCTGAAATAATACTGTTTTACCCACGGAAAAAAGTTCAAAATGGGGAAGCCATCCAATTTACCAAGTGACCTAGGGTCTGTCACTAGTCTTTGCAGTGGCTCTGGACTTCATTTCCCATGCCCTCATTTCCTCAGCAATAAGTTGTATAAACCTCCACCACGGATCAGTGCTAGATCTGAACATGGAAGTCACTGCACAAAGCCCAGGTGTTATTAGTTGGGTTTTTTAATAGAATATGAAAAGTGGTCTGTAAACCCCAGCAATAGGAAGCACATGGGAGAGCAGAAGAGTAAAAATAGATAAATTGGATCACTTAAGCAGTAGAAATAGAAAACCTTTCTTTCATTTTTATGTGATACAGAAGGTTCATTATGTGCTGTATCGACAATATAGTATTTTTCAGTGTCACCTGTTCATTAAAGAGTCATTTTAAAGGCAGTTGATGGATTCCAGTATCCCACAATTCATCTAATAAAACTATTCATTAGTTTGTATATTTTATCTCTTTTCCTGCTGTTCTAATAATCCTTAAATAAATGTCCCAAAGGTACTGATTCTGATCTCACATCAGTGTGTATTAGTAAATCCATTAAAGTTAATAGGTTATTGTCCATTGATGTAAGAAAATCAAGGCTAATGAGGCTACTCGAGTATGCAAAAATTACAGGATGGGAACCTACTGTCATTAAATATTTTGGAAGCCTATGTGACTTTTCCAGATAGGACATAATTTTCCTTAACACAGCTTTCAATAGAGGTGCATTAGCCTCTAGTGGCAGTAGAGGTGATATATTGCATTGCTAATTTAAAGGATTATGCATGAAAAGTGAATATATTGCAATAATTATGAAGTCTTGTTTGACTTCACTTTTCCACAAGTGTACTTCGTCATGCTTTAAATACTTCACGGATTTGAAAAGCACAATCAAGATGCTGTAAATTGGGGTGAAATAAAAAGCTTATTAGCACATTCTTAGGGCAGATTTAGGTTTGGAACATTTTCTGTGTGTCTGCCATCATTACTGCATTTATACCCAAGCAATGCCTCCACCTCTTTGATTGCGAGCATGTGTGAGCCAGTGTGTGCATGCACGTGCAGGAGGGGTCAGGACATTTATTAAAGCAGTCAATAAGGCAAGCACAGGACAGGCGTCTAACCCTGGAATATATTTATATTTATACTCATTTCTGATATGGAAACTAAAGAGGAAAAATCAATTGGAATCTAGCGTTTCATTGTCCTTCACCTTGACTCTTTGGTTTAAAGTAAGCAGTTAAAGAATAAACATTGCTGGGGAGAAATAAATAAATAAATAGATGAAAAAGCCACTCTCTAACATTATTAGGACTTCCAAAGTAAATAAAAAGTGGTAGAGCTGAGAGCAAATTGCTGCAGTGGTGCTAGGGAGAATCCTGATTTTAGCACCGCTGTACCAAATTTGTCATTTAGGAAAGCTCTTGTTCCCTTTATTGAGTTCCACTGTAGTGAACAATTTCTGCCTGCATCCCTCGTGTGTCCTTTTGGTTTATTATCTTTCACTGTGAATTGAGCATCCACAATCAGTTTCACAGGAAGCCTAATTTCACACACTGCTTATACATATGATGAGGACTTCCCTCTCCCTTCCCCCCCCTCCCCATCCCTTCTCCCAATGTTCTTATCAAATGAAGAATTGTGGATAAGGGTTAGGTGCAGATAAACATGAGTGTAGCACTTCCAGAAAGGTCATGATCCCCCCATAAGGTGCTTCTTGTTATGCCTGACCTTCAGATTTTCATCATCAGCCCGCCTGACAACTTAATAATGCAGAGGTGCAGGATTCATTTCTCCCCTCTGAGAGCGCCAGTACGGGACGCCCTTTTCCCTGATTATTTCCCTGCACTCCCGGCTGCCCTTTATAAGCCAACCAGAACTCCATCAATCATGCTCTTCTCTCCTTTCCTCCTCAGCCCCCAGTCCTGAAAGCTCGAAAGCTGCAGTGTCCCCTTTTGTCTTGCGCTGCCACACAGCTAAAACAACAACAGAAGGGACTCGATGCCTGAAAACAGCCTGTGCAAAGGCAGCAATCCACCTTCCCATCTATAACCCAGAGCCCTTCAGCCTCCCTCTGTGCTGATCCTGTCACCTTACAGAACAGCTCCTCATGGGCTCTGTGAGCTATCAACAGAAGGGAGAGATTTGAGTTGAAATTTGAAGTTTTGATCCCTTTTTATCTACTCATTTTTCCTCCTTCCCCTTTATTTTCCTTTTCTGTTCTTGAACTTATATTCCTGTTGTTTAATGATAATTAAATGAAATTTTTAAAAACTTTCCGGAATTAATCATTCACTGTTTTTTCCCTTCCAAAGATAAGGGAGCGGCAAAGACAGACAAAGCATGTCAGTTTATAGGAATGAAATAACAGAAAAGTTTGGAAGAAAGTCATCTTAGGATTAGGAGGATTTTGGTTCTGACCAAATTGTAAATATTGCAACAAACTTATGTTACAAAACATGTATTCACTTTCCCCCCCAGCCTTCCCAGTGCTTTTTCAGCCAATGATTCCTAGAGTGAAAACAGGATGATAACGCATCATGAGCATCTGGTGAGAGCAAAGTACAGTATGTTCCCTGACAGAGCAGGGATATGCCAAGGCCATCTCCTATTGCCTAAAGCAGCTGCCATTTGTACCTCCAAGAGGGGAAGTATCCCCTGGTAAGCTCCAGCTCAGCTGGGTATGAGAGCTACACCATACCCAGCAAGCAAACTCAGATCCTACCCTGCCCAGCGGCAGCAGGATGCAAATCTGTGCCCAGCTGGATGGAGGAGTTAATGCTACAGCCCAGCTCACCCATTAAGGCACTGTGCTGGATCTGTAAGAATAAATAAATAAATAACAGAGCGGCATGAAGCACCGTAAAACCACTCGCTTGCCAAAGATCAGCATTGTGGCTGAAATTAAGTTTCCCTCACTCCTCCTGTGCCTGGATGCACTCACATAGTGCTGGTGCATGAGAAAGCCTAAACTCGTGGCTGTGGGGTTTCTTAACTGAACCATCACCTCCCCATGGAAAGCAAAAACCTGCTTAAAAGCAGAGAAAACAGCCTCAGCGTTATTCAGTCCTCCAAACAGGTATTGTGGGACTAATTGGGAAGCCCCTGAATAATGTTTTGCCATCTGAATTATTTCATACATCATAGATCTGGAAAATCCCAACACAGATTTAGAGCCTGTAGTGAAATATGGAATTATATTTACTCATTGCAAAGGCTAAATATCTCTTCAGAGCCTTCTTTTTCTTAGTAAAAATAAGGAAAAAAATAAAAACCTCCTATGAAGATTTTCCTTCAAACTAATAACATGTCAAAGATTGCAAACTACCATCAGCAGAGATCTGGAAAAACTAGCAAATGTTCAGGAGATTTGCTGAAAGAAAGAACAGGGAGTTCACCCTAAATCCCATTGAGTCAATTAGTGTTGCTTCTAACTCCAGGATTCTTTGGGCAAAATCCCAAAGGATCTTCTGGTTCATTTTCAGGCTTTTCTCCAGTTCAGTCAAGGTTCTAAAACAAGTCTAAGGAACATCTTAGAAAGAACAGAAAACATGTGTCAAAACTAATCGGATGGGGAAAAAAAAATCTCAACAAACAGATGAAAGAAGGAAGGAAGGAAGAAAGGATAGAAAGGATGAGGTACAGCAGAGAAAAGGGAATGATCCCACTGAGAGACTGGAGAAGAAAAATAGACAAGTGATAATGATCTACAAGTGAGGGAGAACCTGTCAGAGGGAGAGAGGCAGGTTTGATCAGTGAAGGGAAGCACAAACAAATGAAACAGAAAAACAGGAAGGAAAGTGAAGCAAACTTGTAGATACAGAGGAAAAGCAACAGGAAACCTGCAGTGCCCAGTATCCTTTCTTCAGCACTGGGTGCAGGAAGTCACACTTCAAAAGGCCAGGCAAGAAATGGGGACCTGATAAGAGTGATAAAGATGCCCTTATCACCAGATCAAAGTGGTGGAGGGAGGGAGGGAGGAAAAGAGGGAAGGAGGGAGGGAGGAGATAGAAGGACAAAAATAAAAGGAATAAAGCACAAGCAGATCTTAAAAGAGACTGGAATTTTTGTGTTTGTTTTTGTAGTTTTCATCCCAAAATGTGTTATGCCTCCTGTTATGCCTGCTTATGTCTCCAAGCGGGGAGCACTCCCTGGGATAATAAAACTAAGGCTAAACTCCATTTAAGCTTCACAACCTGCAATAAATGCAAACCCTCTGCTTGGCACCTCTTCTTCATTTCAGTCTTCATCAGCTGCAGCAGCAGTGCCTGTGGCTGTCCACAGCCCCTTGGCAAGGATTTCCTGGCATTCCCTCACCTGGGGCCTGGACTGCCCTGCTCCCCTGCAGCCCCCAGGATCAGCACAAGGAGCTGCCACATCCTCTGGTGACACCTTTGTACAGCCCCACACAAATGAGGTACAAAAGGGCACCCAGGGTCAGGCAGCTCTCTGGGTTTGAGTTTCCCTCCATGAAGCACTGGTTTTGTAAAGGAGGAGGGAGGTTGTCCTCTACCAACATCTGCCAAGGGAAAATGAGGAATTGCTTGGATCCCGACCAGAGGGCCATGGCTACATCCAAGCCCTTGCAAACTGACTTGGCAGGAGGGGATTCTCTCGAGGAGTGAGGAAAACCAGAGAGATGTCAGTCAGGGAAGTAAACACCATATGCTTGTCTCCCAGCATCTGAGGGTTGTGAAGTGGACAGAGCAGAGAGGCTGGCAGAGCCGAGAAATAGGGCAGAGCAAATCAAGAGACATTCTCCTTCCTCCGCTTCCCAGAGGAGCTGCACAGACATGAGCAGTGAGTTCCTCCTAAATCCAGGGGCTCTTCAAAGCTGATTGGTGTTTTCCATACTGATTATTTACGCTAAGCCTTGATTGAATGAACTGTAGGTTACAGAGAGGTGACTTTTTTTTGAAATGTATGAGATAAATCCTTCTTCGTCTAGAGGGCAAACAGCTAGTGAGAGAAAGGGAGAGACTTTAATATGGTCTACTTGGTTTTAAATAAAAAATAAAACCTCCAGCTGTTTTTTATTTTCTTTTCTCAATGTTGCAAAAGCTTGCAGGCAAAGGTTGCCCAATATCTCCAATTTTCATAGCAAAATGTCATTTGACTCACGTGAGGGTAGCAAAGGTGGGAGGTGACTGCTTCTTTTCCACCTATTGCCTCCTTCAGTTTAAATTTGTATCAGGACCATGATTCCCTTTCTAGCCTTCTCCAGAAATGCTATTAAAAAGAGGGGACAGACTGCAGAGACACCAGTGAGATTCCAGTCCATGGGAAAAATTCATTCCTCAGGTCCACTGATAATTACCCATCAGGTTGCTATTGTTTTAAGAATTGGTTTTAAGCATTTTGAAAACATTTTGAAAACACGGTGCAAAGGTTAGAGCCATGGAAATAAAGAGTGGAGAAGGCAGCCTGCAGACACAAAGGTAGGCTGTTGATAAGACAGGTTGGTGAGGAAGGAAAAAAATTGCTCTAAGAAATGATTGAACTTCAGGTTAGAGCAAAAGCTTCTGCAATGTGTAATGTTGTATTAACTTATCCAAGACATATTTTGACAGCTCTAAAAGGAAATAGCTGAATTAGAAGTTTTACAAGTGTAATCTCTGAAAGGTTTCACACCAAATATTTACTTTTTTATTCATCAGGTTAATAAACTCATAACCTTCTCTCACACTGGTCATTTCCTGATGGGATCCAATTTTCTCCTATCTGGCAGCAACATGCCCATGTTCAAAGCAAGTTTCAAATGCAGGTTTGGCTTCAGAGCAGCCATTCAGCTCAGAGGAGGTGGGTCTGAAGCCACCAGCTCTGAGTCTTTTCAGCTCATCACATGATGATCAACACAAATTTAAACTTTCCAGGAGTGTCATTCTGTTCAGCAAAGCTTTCTATTCCTCTTCTTGGCTTAGCCCAAGAGATTCCTGCCTTTTAGCTTACAATTAGGAAGCTTTTCTGGGCTCTGTTCTGTCTCAGTTCTAAGCTCTAGGAAACTGATATTGAGAGTAAAATATTCTTCCTTTTCCTCTGATTCTGTTCTTTGATTTATCACATATGCAATGCACACAGTAAGTCCAACTATCATTAATGACTTAGAAACATGAATTTTATTTTGTGTGGCAAAGCATGTTCTCTCAGTATCTACCATGAACAGCCATTAAAAATCTCCTAATTCACTATAGTAAGGGGAATGGTGTCAGTGAGTAAGTGGGTTGTAAGCAATTAGAGAGTATGCCAAATTGGAGAATCTTAAAAAAAAAACCCTCACCTAAATTATCTGTACACCTAATGTTTATTTTGGTAATGAAAAATTCTATCAAGGAAAGTTAAGAAAAATAAAAGCAAAAGAAAATTATTGAAAAAAATCTGGGTCATATTCAATAACACCCAAAAAACTTTTCTCCCTTTAAAAACACTAAAACTTCTAAAAAAATCAACTTCTTTCATATCAAGTCTAAGTCAAAGGCTCTTCTTTACTGTGTTTTATTTTTGATTTATTATTTTACAGTTAAAAATCCTCCTGACCGAAGACATATGGAAAATCAATCTTTTGTCATTTTATTATTTTTATATTCTTTTTTAATGATATGGTATAAAAATCCAATTCTAATAAAGGACATATATAGCATAAATACACTAAGACACTTTTATATCAGTGGAAAAAATCTGTAGCCATTTAATAACCCGATATGATGGGTAAGGGCTTAAAAAAACGTCGGAGGAGCAACCTTTTTATTAAATTAACAAAAATAAATATTAACTTCTGAAATATGGGGTAGAAAATCTTTAATGCAAAACCCCCAAAGTATTCCTTCGAAGAGATCTATCAGTTCCTAACCCAAGTCCCTAGAAAATGGTAATTTTTATCTGCTAAATATTTTCCCAGGAATAATCATTTTATCTGGTGAAAAGCTGAACAAAGGGTAATGTACAAAGTAAAATTTGTGTGGAAGGAGCACATCCTACATGAAACTGAAATATGAATTTCCATAGGACTCCTTTTTACCTTTCTGCTAAAGTCTTTCTTTTCCAATTCTTCCTAAAACACTTCATCCAATTTTGTCATGTCCCAATTCAGTGATCAGTACCACCACCATCAAAAATTTCCTTTTACTTTTTTCCCCTGTTGCATTATTTTATGTCTCTGTCTTTTTTTTACCAATATGTTCCAAGTTGT
Source organism: Serinus canaria (assembly GCF_022539315.1). Lineage (NCBI taxonomy): Eukaryota > Metazoa > Chordata > Aves > Passeriformes > Fringillidae > Serinus > Serinus canaria. Next base: position 5,283,078 of record NC_066324.1, on the reverse strand, counting down.
GTCTCTTTTGTAAACCAACTATATGCTTGTTTAAAAGCAAAAATAGCAGAAAGCTATTTTTCTCTATGAATTATACATTATTATTATTTATTTCCTAATATTTCTTCTTTAAAACCAAGAAAAAATGAAATTTTCAATACATTTTCCAGTCAGTTTTTAATTACTTCATTCTACCACTCCACTGCAAAGTCTTCCTAACACCTCCCAGCGTGATTGTTTGCTGCTAACAGAGACATTTTGCAGACAGATTGAGTGTCAATATTATTAGCAGCAAATTATTCACGTTGCGTGAATAGCCTTACAATCCTTATTTACTGCGAATGTGCAGGAGCCTATTGTTTTTAAAATAAGTTTCACTAAGTTCTCAGGGCTATGATGGCATCTTCTGGGTGTTGTCAAGGCTTTTAGGGCAGCAGGGATGAAAATGTCATGTTTTGATTCAAGGGGTGACGGTGACACCAATGCCAAGTTTGTCCCCAAAATCCTAAAGACTGCAGAAAATGTGCAACAACCTCGTGTCTGTAATACCAGGTGCTTGTCTGCTTGTGTGGTACATAGATAAAGGTAGGGAATGAGTAGCTGTATCAACCAGTTTGCTGCTGAAATAGCCTTTCACTGTTTATTTTCCAGCTAAGTCAATTAGGCAAGGTGGTGCATCAACATGCAGTATGTGCTGATTTCAGATATATTGGCAGGGTTTTAAATAAACACCAATGAAGGGAGTATACATCTGTTAAAAAAAGGCAAACTCTTAGGGAAATAAATACTAAAGATGGCATGCTACAATCTAAAAACACAGGAGTTGGAAGACTGTTTTGTTGTTGAGTGAGTAATTTTTTTCTGCAGATGACTTCATCTCCCAAATAAGTTGTTTTTTTGGTTTTTTTAAATACAAGACTTTAAGCTTTCTCAGTTACAATGCTGTCTTGTTTGAACGCATGCATAAATAAATTTTGATCATCTGCTTCAAATCTAACTTCATGTGACAAAAATCAAGATGTAGTTGTGAGCTACCTAATTAAAACACTGAGACCAGCCCCACTAAGTGATTCCAGTTCTGTGTCAACATTGTGCTGCTGTAAAAAAAGAACTCAATTGTCCTAATTCAGATCAAGGTTTGTATCATTTTGGAGACAGAATCTGTAAATACATTTTCAGAAGGAGATGCCCTGAGCAACAGGATTATGGAACCATAACCTTTGAACCTTGCCCTGAAAATAGATAAAATAAATAGGGAATAGGATGAAATAGAAGGGGACAGTTAAGTGTTCAAGGTCAGACAGCTACCTATGGCACAATCAGGACTAAACCCTGAAGATCCTAATCCCCAGATCTGTGTTTTTCTCACTGGATCTATAAATCAGTAATTATCCCAGTGTAACACATAAATAAGATTTTTGGTGCATTTGGCCCACAGGCTGAAGCACACCTTTCTCTCCCATTCCTGTCTTATGAGTCAAAGCTCCATTCCATGGATTTCTCCCTGCCACACTACAAAGGGCTGGGAGATGCAGCCCACCAGAACAATGGCTTTTATGGAAGGCTTTTCTCCTCCTCATCCCCCCAGCCTCTGCTTTATTTAGTTGACTTAAAAATTAACCATATGGTGCTGTTTGCAGGGTACAGATTCAGGTCTCAAGGAAGGGCATCATGTATTTAAAACATTTCCAGTATGGACATCACTGCCTACTTACTGCCATTAGTGGAACATGAGCAGGAGAAGGCTAGAAAACTTCTTGAACCACGTACCCACAAATAAGGAAACAAAATTCCCCTAAGATATCTGATGACTGAAGCTTATAGGAAAAGCATGAGGAGCTGTGAGGGCATTGATTTGTTTCCAGTGTGTTGCCCTACTTCAGCCCACTCACCATCACTTATTAATTGCAAAGTCACCAGATCTGGGTGAATTACAACATCCATGAGCCCCCACCTTGATTCAGAACATTTGTTTTACTCATGCTCACATCATCCTATTATATGGTATTTGGAAACATAAGGGGACATAGTTTTTATGCAGATAAAGGTTTGGGAGATAGATATTTTGACCAGGGAAGTTATGTTATATCCCCACAAAATTAGTGTTGCATGGATTGAATATTTGGTATTCTTTCTTTGGCTCAAAAAATATTATACTAATCCAAATCAAGACATGGGATCTAGGTTACTAATCATCTGCCAAATAACAATCCTGAGCGTTAAACATATGAACAGTTTATAAGATGAAATGTCCTGCTGTACAATCATACAATCACTAAAAAAGAATAACTTTTTTAAATCTTCATAAAAGCAGAAAAAATATCCATCCCTATAGTCACTGTAATATGGATGATTTAAACAACTCAAATAAGCAGCATTAAGAATCCTTTGCAATGCCACTGAAATCATAGAAATGGCAGTCAGAAATTTTCTGTACTCTTCTGACTCTGTGACTCAAGAAAAGTCATGGTACCTCTAGATGACCCATGAGTTTGTCTGTCATAAAATGTGTATTTTAAATAATATGAATCTAATCTCAAGGCTGTTCTCAGTCCAGCTAATTTTTGGGAAGTGTTCTCAGACCAATGGATGAAACTGCTATATTAGCTCAAACAACGATGATGATTATCTTTCAGGGATTTTTATCCTCAGTGAAAAGCAAAAGGAATTACTGGCCAATTTTGCCTAGTAAATGCTGAATACTTGGAACCCTTCCCGTTCATACTCATTCTGTGGCTTTCCTGTGTCTGACTTATGTTTATCTTCATTAAGTGGAATAATGCAAGTCAAAATAGCTACAAGTAAACTGTCTGCTGGATAGGGAACAGTTGTTAGTTCATGGGAAATGGATCGTAAAAAATGTGCTACTCTGACTTCAGAAAAGAGCTCTAAATTGATCCATTTCCAGTTCAAAGCTCCTTAAAACACACTGAGCAAATCTCACCTGATACTTCATCACCATCATCTCACGTCTTTCCAGTTCAAGAGGGGATGGATTACGCTGGAAGTTTCTGTCTCTGCCAAAGTTCAGCGGAAAGTTCTGATTCACATGGGGAGGCAGGGAGAGCATCTTCAATCCTGACTGAAAGGCTGCTTGAGCAAGCAATTGTCCTGGGTTCTTTGAACTTTGGAAGAGGTGGGGATGCAGTCATATAGAAGACGAACTACTTCCCTTGAAGGAGTACAGCACAGATCTGTGCAGATTGATGGAGCCATAAGTCACTGGGAGCTAACCTGGGTACAGCCTTAGGTAAGGCTGAAAGCTAAAGTCATTCCAGGTGGGCTGGTGGAAGGAAAAAACAAATCCTAGACATTCACAGATGAGGTCGTAACTTCAGTTCCATTGCAGCCCACATATAAATATTGGAGATTTATATTTTAGAAGCTTTAAGCCTTTCTATAAAATGCATTTAACTTTGGGGTTTATTTTAAAACGCCTCCCGAGTCAGAGAGGTGCCACGCTCTCTCAAGGATTTCAGGCAAATCTCTCTTGACCAATCCAAATCCATAAGCCAAACCATATGATTCCAAAATCCCTTCAATTGCCTCCTGGATCATATGTCCACATCTGGAAATGATGGATATTCTCTTCCCAGCTGCAGAAGAGGGAAATTCTGCATTAGGCTAAAAACACTGTGTAAATTGCAAAGGAGAAGGGTCAGCTTTCTAAAATTACAGTGGTCAAGGCAAGTCAAGCACTTTAATGGCAGGCTCAGGTCCAAGATCAAAATCATTTTGCAGATCTCCAAGCAATTCTACCTAGAAACACGCAGAACTTTTTTGGTTGGTTTCATGGTGAAGAGAGACCACGGACAACAAACTCTCAGAGCAGGAGACTAATCCCCCTTCACAAGGGACACAAAGCAGGTGCTCTCTGTAAGGAGGAAACTGTGCCCCAAATTTGGTTGACATAAAGCAGGAGAGAACTTTCTGATGGGAAATGGTTGTAAATCACAGAAGATCAATGGAAAAGAACAATTCAAAGCTGAAATCACAGTTTTGAGCTCACCTTGCTGAAATCTCCTTGTCTAAAATATTCTTAAAACATCAAATAATTTGTTGGTCAATAGCAACAGGAAAAGAAATCTTTAACAAAGAAACAACCACAGAATTTAGATTATGTATGACTGAATTTAAATTGCCCAGCTGTATTACTGTTTCTTAACTTTTTCTGTATAATTACCCCTGCTGAGATGTCTCATCGTCTCACTCTCCCATTAAGTAATACTCAAATAGAGAAGAATTCATTGGAAGATATGTCATAATATATTATTGTTAGGATAACACCACATAAATAATTAAGATGAAACAAATAGTCCACTTGTCTGTCTGTGCCTCTGAGTCATTACTTCACTAAGTCTTGTCTGGGAAAAGCTTATTATTTCCAAAATGAAGCCTCAGACCGTAGGTAGAATGAAAACATTCTCTAGAAAGGATCAAGCTATAGACAGCATTTCCCAGAGGAAAAAAATAGAGGGGGTGGAATTTTCATGTGTTTTTATTTTTCTTATATTTCTCCACTCAGGTATCTGGGAAATGTATGAAAATGGTGAGGCAAAAGTAAAAATGAGCAATGTGTTGTTTGAAGATCTCTGAAACTACAAGAGCTCAAAGCTGGGGTATGCAAATCAATATGAATTACTACTAAGGCACAGAAAACTATGCTGAAGTTTGAGGTCTGGTATAACTGCACATTCTTGTCAGATATGCGTCTAAAAACTCTTGAGTGGGGAACAAACCCGGCAAGATAGCTTTCTCACAATATTTCTAATAGCTTCTGTTTATAGAGAGGCTAGAGATAACAGGAAAACAGTACATATCCATGTTATTTTGACTCTTGCAGCTAAGTGCTGGCTGGAATACAGGGAACTAATTCCAGAGCTGACGTAAATAAGCTCCCTCAAAGACAGTGAGACAACACCGACTTACACAAAGCGTGGTTCGAGCCTGGGAAATTCAGATCCATGCAGAAGCTTAGATAAGATACATCTAGGCAAATATTTTAGGTATGTATACAAATCTATATAAAACACTTTCTAAACCACTTTAATCTCAATCTACGTATATGAACTGCTAAAAAAAATAAGAAGAATCTGCTTTTGGGAACTGAGTTGGAAGGATGAGAGGGAGATGAGAGAAGCTGATTTATTTCTGTCCCACTATTTAGCTCCACAGTGAAGGAGGTTGCTCTCTCAGCACCAGCTCTGGAAGGAGAAAGGGAAAAGTCCTTCTACCAAAGGGCAGTTCAGAGATGCTCTGAGCTACACTCTGGAGGATCTTTATCCCCTGTTTTTTAAACATGGCTCCTTAGGAATGACACTCACATAATTTAATACTCTTAAATAACAAGTTTCCCTAAAATTATGCCATTTGATAGCCTCAGAAAAATCAAAAGTAAATGAAATGGAGATGATCAGCTTAAGCATAAGACTAAACACTCCAGTATTTTAATTCCATTTTGAAGACCAGACGTACTTCTTGTGCTCTAGTCAAGGGATAAAGCTGTTAGATTCAATTCCCCAGTCTTTAGAAGGAGAATGGGCCTGGCTCCCAAAAAAACATGAAGGCTTCATTAGTATTTGGAAAGCGTGTCAAAGATGGATTCTTCAAGATATTTTACTTGTCCTGGCCCCCCATCTTTCTCAACCTATTTCCCATGCTTCTAGCAGAGCAACACGAAACAAGAGCATTGCAATTCTGTGCATTTTTCTTGGCCAAAAAAAAAAATTAACCACAAAGTCCAGGGATTTTTTTTAAACAATATTCACACAGAGCTCAAATTATGTACATAAACATTGCTAATGCGTTTGCTATTAGTCTGTGTGACACCTTATTCCTTTAAGTTTGCATCTCTTGGCAGAGGCCAGGAGAAGTCACTGCTCTCTGAGAGGGCTAGTTAAGATGTATCTTGCTGTTTCCCCGTATCTTTAGTATGCAGGGAGCGCAGAGATGGAGATAAAAGGAGAAATGTCTATCTTTGAGTCCTCTGCAATACAGAATAAGTTATCAACCTACTAACATGCATGTCTGAATAGACTCCTTTGGCAGGAGGGAGATTTTATCTGTCCTGACATGTGAATTCCTCCCTCATGTCAATCCATGAAAGTACTAAAGAATAAACTCTCTAGTAAAATGAATGTGGCATACCACTGGGACTTAGAGAGCACCATATTTTCCCCTAGTTACTTTTTTTTAAAATTTTCCAACTGAATCCTCGATATCCATATAAATTAGTCGCTCTGAAGGGCTACTTGAAAATCTATTGCTTTAATCTCAGAGGCTTGGGGAGGAGGGTGCTCTCCACTAAGGCTGGGGAGTTTGTTGTCTCTATTTTCCCTCTTCAGCCGAGCGATGTGCCATCGCATCCAGCCCCCGCGCAGAAGCGTTCGAGGAGCGTTTGTGCTGGAAGCTTTGCAGCTGTGCAAGTGAAATGAGCAGGCACTCGGCTGCCCTCAGATCTGGTAGGCCCCAAGGTACAGATATGAGCAGTCAAAATGTCCTATTTAGCATCCTGAACTGCCCACCCATGCGCGAGGGAAGAGGAGGCAAGGTTTTGAATGAAGCTGAACGCAGCTGCAGTTATTACATCGTGGGGGCACGAGAGGGAAAGTCACATTGGTCTGTTTGCAGATGAATTGTCAATCTGGTTTCACAAATACTTGTTTCTGTGCTCATCACCAGTGCGAGGACTATTCATTCACCAGTCTCTGCAGCACCTCAAACAAGGCTGCCTGGCTGCTGAAATGGATCCTGTGCTCTTCATTTACGCCGTAATTTCACATCGATAGGGGTCATACCAGGAGAATAATAATTATTTTTATACAGCAAAATGTAACTGAAAAAGCAAAAAAGGCAATAAAAGAAGAGGTAAAATAAAAATTATCCATCTTTTCTTCTTTTGGTCTCCAGTGTTTATCCCTAGATATTTATGATGTACTACATAACAGCACATTGGTTCTCACTATATTCTGTTGAAGGAAAAACTTATGCTTTGATTTATGTTTTGCCTGAGCTCTTGTGTCTCAATTTAGGAATTTAAACACTAGACAATTCTTACTACTCTTTATTAACATTTTTTAATTAGTCTCTTCATAACCAGGCACACTGCAATCCATAATAGTCTTTTTCACTTTCCCTTAATTTATTTGCACTGCATACATTATTATCACCTGTTCTTTTTGTGCAGTGCATCTGATCCAAGTTACAGTCCATGGACAGCTTCTCTTCCACTCTTTTTTGTGTCCTGTACATGTATAGCTGGAGTTCTGATTTTAAAAAAAATATAAAAACTCAAAGAAAATCCATCAGGTATTTAATGACCTGGATATAAAACCACAAAATAATCTCATGGACAATGACAGTCTCTTCCTCTCTGTGACTTTCCAATGGATATTCAGCAGTTTGGTAGAGACCTACACACTGAATTCATTAACAGAACACCAAATTCTAAAAATAATGCAACTCAAGACGACATAAACAAATAAAGCAGCCTAATAACCATACAGACAACACAAAAATCAGGTGAAGTTACTGGATTCTGATGAGAAGTATGCTGGATTAACAAGGAGCCTCCAGACCGTGTCGATTCCTGATTGAACCAGGGATGGAAGGACCTGGAGAATAACCCTGACATGGCCAAAGGATGTTCTACCTCTGGCAGCACATTCTTCTGCTCTTAGCTCTCTAACAGAGGACTTTGAAGCTTTGCCACAAAAATAGATTGAGAGCAATAAGTTGTAGTGGTACTTCCCTCATTACTTCATAAAATTCATTTGCACCCAGGATGACATTTTCAAACTTCTTTTTTCAAGTCTTTTCAGCCTAGCTAAGCTAAATCTTATTCAAAAACTTACAGAAGAGAAAAAAAGAAAGCACAATCCTCTTACTTTATGGATCAGAGGATTTCCCAATAGATTAAGACTTTTCCTTTCTAATATTGCAAATTTCTCATTTTGAGTGCAGAACTAGAAAAAAGAAATGACTCGGGTGTCAGGTTTGGAGTCTGGAAAAGTGTTGGTGGGCTTTTCCTTGGACATGAAATTTAGTGAGGGAAATAATCATTCAAAGGACAAATACTCATCTTCTAATTCTTTCCTTTACCCTGAGCACGAACTGGAAAAGTCGAAAGCCTGCAAATCTAAGTAACGTTGAATGAAATGCTGGAATGAGTGTCAGAGGAGGAGAATCCCACACTGGGTTAAATCCAGAGCAGAGAAAGCAAACAGCAGTAATCAGCTGTTTGATGTCTGTCTCTCTCTGGACACATATGCAGATCCACACACAAACTCAGCCAAAGTGCTTGATCCTGCCCGTTTCCACTCAAGAGCATCTCCCAGAGCAGGCGAAAAATCATCACTCGGGTGTGTGCACACAGAAGCCAGTTTGGAAAACACAAGAAGCAGAGGAATTGCCATATTGAATCAGCCTATTGCTCCATCAAGTTTGGTATCATTGCCTCCAGCAGTGGCTAAACCCTGATCCTTCAGAGGAAGGCAACCCTCGAAATGCACCGAGCACTTAGCTTGGGAAAAATATTCATCCCAACCCCTGCAGGCAGCAAATGTGTGTCCTGTAGAGTGAGCTTGGGTTTTCCCTGTGCAGAGCTGCAACTGTAATTATGAGTTTGAAGCGGGACAGCCGAACACTGTTTGCAAACATTCATTCACATAAAAAGCCGCTAATTCACTTTGACATCATTTGTGACCCTTTTCCAGGAAGGTTCATTGGAGCAAGCAGTTTTGTTTATGGAAAGTAAAAGTTTGCTAACTACTCTGGAAGTGCTTCTCTGAAGGTTTGTTTCAGAAATGATGCACTCCAACTGTTCATTTATCTCTGTGTGACCTAGGGGGTGGAATCAGGGCTGGCAAATGGAAAATACTCGAAGTGAGAGATAACAAAATGCACAACAGATAAAAACAGTGAATTCCTGAAGAGTTACTCTTTTTTTTTTTTAACAGAGGAAAATGCAGAGAACTACTTTTTCAAATAAGCCATCTTATGACCCAAAGTCTCCTTGAGGGACAGCCTGACATTCCTGGAAAATCATCCAGAGTATTTAACCTGACTTCCTGTGTCAGCAAAATTCACAGGCTGGATACATACTTCTGGGCTGAATCCAAAGTTAGCATAAAGCAGAGAGTCCTTGTCACCTGTTTCTAGATCAATTTAAATAAGCCATGTGCCACTGCTGAGTTAAACATTGAGGAGAAATACTTTCCTGTGTCCTTTCCTGTCCACTTACACTCACATATTTCATTGCCCCTGCTCCTTGTGTCGAATTTCCTTGTGCCAAAAGTCATCTGCAACAGAATCCTTCTACAAACCCCCAATTCCCTTCCTTTTTATGAATGAGGAGGTAGCAGGGAACCATGGATGGCTTTCACAAGAAATTGGTGTCATATCTAGTTTAACAGCACATAAAGGTTATATCAAACTTGTCTTTCTTGTTCTTAACTAGAAGGGGATGTGAGGGACAGGAGGCTGTGTGGATAGGGAAGGATGTAAGAACAAAGGGTAGGCTCACAAAAAAAGTTAGTTTAAGAATGACTGCTGTTATATTTGTATTACAAGAGACATTAAAAACTATCTTAATAATGCTGTAACCTTTAAAACATGTCAGCTCAAGTAAACAATGACTCCGACAAAAAGGTGTATCCCAAAACATTTATCTACTCTAACAGGTCATATCTTCATTTTTTAACACCATTTAGACTCCCAGTGTCCTTAGAATTGCAGCCCAAATACTCAGTTTCACAACTAGCTTTGCTGAAATTTCTCATCAATCTGATTGGCTTGAACTGGGAAATAGCAAGTCCAGGTTAACTTGATCAAAATGGAATAAAACTTTGCAGGTTGATAACATTTACCTACCTGCCTGGATTTGTGTAGAAAAAGGGTAAAAGCCTCATCCTGCTTCCCCTAGATCCCTCTCAGCTTGCCTTTTCTCTCCCACCTCTCTGGATCAACCTTTTTCAGGAATTGCCCAATGCAGGGAATGGAACTCAGTGCAATGTTCTTCTGTTAAATAAATTAATATTGCAGTTATAATTTGTTTTGTAGCTTCTTTAAAAATAAAATTAAAAACAAAAAGAAAAAAATTTTTCCTGTTGGGATTTTTTTTTTTCTCCCCCTGCTCCCTATCTCCTCCCCAGGGCCTCAGCTTGTGCCTCTGTGTAAGTCCTGGGGTCCTGGGTGTCAAATGTCAGGCCTTGTACAGAGCTGTCAAAGAGGAGAATAGGCTGAGATGATTGATGACTGCAAAGCCTGAAATCCAAACCTCTGCTGCAAATGCTTCTTTTACAAAAAAGCTGGGGCAACCCACAGTGGCTATATTCAAGGTCAGCTCACATACCATTACACCCACCGCTTTGGGCTTCTAACAAGCCAACGCATTCATGGAGGATTTCTCGTCTCTCTGTCCCTGTGTGCGTCTCTCTCTCTTTCTCTCCCTCCCCTTACTCTCCTGGCAACCCCCTGCCAAAATTTTCAAGCACTTAATCCCAATAAAAAAAGGCATGCCCTTTTTTTTTTTTCCCTCCTCCCCTCCCTCCCTTTCCTCCAGGCTGCTTTCGCTATGAGGAGCCACGGGCTGAAGCTTAATGCTGCACAAGTCAGATGACAAGATTATTAATGGGAGCAGGGGAATGTCATATCTGATTTCATGCATATTCATGAACAGATTCATACAGCTGGGACCATGCGCCATGAAGAGACAGAGCAAGAGAGAAACTTTTACACCCCCTCCTTGCCGTGAAGAATCTGATCGTGGAGATTAGAAGTCCTGCCTTGCAAAATTTAATTGTTCTCTTTTTATGTTGATAATAAAGGGGAACTGCTTGCATGATAATAATGATGTTGTGCCAAGTTGGTGCCAATATCTCTTTTCTTCCTGTCACTAAAGTAACTGCCCTGAAACTGATCTTGGCCTGGAGAATGCTTCCTACAGGAAAAGGGGCACATGCTCTCATTAAAACCAGAATTATTTCCAAAAAAATCCCAGCAAATGTTAAAAAAAAGGACTTAAAAATAGAAGATAAAGAAGGTTTTCAACTACTCCAGCATGCACACTAGGAAAAAGAGGAGATGCTGAGCACAGGAGAAGTTTATTAGGGTTCTGATTTGTACTCGGAAAGTGCCTGTTCAAAAGAGGTGAGACACGAGGGTTAAAGTACTAATACTATTTTACTCTGCAGCTTTAACTCTGCAGCCATCTCCTTTTGCTTTTTCAATAGTGTCTTACAAAACACGAGGACTTTTATTCCCATTTTACACCTGGGTAAATCGAGGCATAAAGTTGTTATGGTTTATTGGCCCCATATCTGCCTTATCAGAAAGGATCCCATTAACTTAGCAGGATAGGACCTGTAGGCACTTGAGCTGGAGTCAGGAAGTGAACAGCAGAGCAGCAATGCAGCCATACCAGGTAGCTAATTCCATCTTCTGTTCTATGCTGAGAAATAACACACCTTCCTACAGGACACCAGAACAAATAGAAAAATGTAGGCACTGTGACACTTAGCAAAAGATCTACAGTATTGTTCCCTTTTAAAAATCCATCAGTACTATTGCTGAGGCTTTGTGAAAATTAAACTCTGCTATACCTGCCTGGCACACTATTTCTATGTAAAAGTCTATTTTTGCAGGCACTTAAAATATTCTGTTCTGCTCTACAGCAGCATCTATTTATGAAGAGACGGAGGCACCCCATTTCCTCAGACAGGTGAGGACCAAAATAAATAACAGAAACAGCATGTGCAACTGTGAAATCAATTTAGAATTTAATTGCTGAAAACCATCTGACAATAAACTATAACAGTGCATGAAATGGTCCTGTAATGGAAGTGGTGGCTATTCCTGGAGTCATTTAGAATTAGTTGTGGATAAAGCACAAGATTACAGTAGGAGACCAGACAAGATACTGGCCCTAGCAAATAGACAGATGACTTCTTTGCACCTTTAATTGCTATCATTCAAGACCAGCAGCATATTCTCTCATGAGGATGCCAAACAGCCCACGTGATCCAAATGCTCTTTGGTACAAGCTGATCTGAGTTGCCCGTAGGGCTATCACAACAGGCTTTCTGGCACAGAGTGACAGAGTGGGAATGCCTGGGCAGATTCAGGCTTTCTGAAAAGCACTGGGTTTATTCTGGTTTGGGGAAAGGGGATGAAGACAGGGATTACTGTTATTTTTCCTAGATGGCTCATTTCATAACTGTACACAAACACATTCTCAGCTCTGCAGGCCTCATAGTGGAGTATATATAGTAAGAGAGACAGCACAGCAGCAGAAAATAAAACCAGAAGTATCTCTGGTAAGAACAACTGGAAGCTTTCTGGGCTGTGGCTCCAGCAGGTACAGTTTAGCATGGGCTGGGAAAACTGGCCTCAATGTGCAGCTGATCAAGTTCACAGCAAATGTAGGATAAAGCTTAAAATCATCACAGGAGTCTGGTTCTGCCACTGGACTAGGAAATGACCTCCTGTGACTCACTTAACTTCCCCATCCCTCAGTTTCCCCATCTGCAAAAGAACAGCAACAACTACCTTCATTAAGTGCTTTCCAAGAATTTTATAAAAGGAAGGCACTGCTCTTATCACTGTGCAGATGGCCACAACTGCCGTAATCAACTATCAGATGATAATGACAGTCTTAAGGATTCCTCTTCAGCCCATACTTAGCATATGGTTAAATATCAAACCATGTTTTAATTTCTATATTTGAGGACGTCACCTCCTATCTCTAAGCATTTCTCAAAAGTTGTTAATTTAAAGGGCTGAAAAAAAAGTCATTTTTCTCATTCAAACAAGCAAGCAAAAAAAAAAAAAAGCCCACAACTGATAGAGATTAGAGCAGTGGGAAGAACATGACAGTGATATCAGAACAGAGGAAATAACATGTTAATGACATTCAATATTCTCCCCGTGTCAAGTCATCAGCATTTTTATTGCCACTTTTCCACTGAATACAGTATCAGAATTTATTGAGACAATCTGTCTCCATCACCTGTGATATAATATATTTTATTCAATAAGATTTGGAATAATATTTATCTTTCAACTCCAATGACTAGTTTTAAGGGCAATAACAGTTTTTTACACAACACTTGCAAGTGTAGAGTTTGTAAGTTTTGATACCAGACCTAAGGGCTATAAAGACTTCTCACCAGGTAGAGAGCAATGAAACCAGTTTTCTGATTGTTTGTCCTTTGCTGTGTCTCTCATTCATAAAATAGCTGGTGCCAAAAGACAAAACAAGTGGTCTGAATGCAGCTCCTGTGAGCAGCTGTTAATGGAAACTGAGGCTAGAAGAAGCTGGTCCTTGTCATAAATTCATGAAACTCAGCAGCAGGGCCTGTGTTTGATCTCCAAGGAGGAAGAGGACAGCCAAGAAAAACGTCTCACACTTTTACAGAAGGAAGGCAAGAAGAAGAGAAGCTGGAAGAAGAAGAGAGAAATGAAGAAGGCTCAGGGTTTATCACCACTGGCATGGAGTTCATGCAGTTGAACCAAACCAAGCCAACTTTTCACCTTGCCCCTCTGTGTACCAATAAGAGCACAGTTCTGCAAATGTGAATGCCATAATCACCACCTCTGCAAGGGTTTGGGTTTCTCCTGTCTCCTGAGGCAGTTGCATTTTGCAGCTGCAGAGCACAGGGCCATTGTCCCTGGCTGGGGGTGATGCCATGGAAGGGAAGCCTGGCTGTCTCTGCCAGACTCCACACCACCTTCCTCCAGGGATTTTCCTACCAGCAGTCTGGCCACCTTGTTTTGATCCTCAGTCATCTTAGGGTCCCTACTCAACCACTCTGGCATTTAAAGTATCCCCTAAAGAGCTGTAATTCACTCCACAATCAGCCCTAAGCAGCTGTAAGGACCAGCAAGGGAGCTGAGCTTGGATTCAAATCAACTCTCTCCATGTACCTGTGATGCCACCAGCCTGGGGCATTTATCCCTAAAAAAAGAAAAGAGGAAGCAGAAACATGCAGGGGGCTTGGGAGGGAGGGAGGAATTCTTTTGTTTGTTTGGGGTTTTGTTTTACTTTGGTTTTGGGATGGTTTTGGGGTTTTTTTTTTTTTTTTTTTTTGTGGGGTAAGAAAGAACAGTAATGCAAGAAAGAAGATGGAAACCAACTTTGAAATACAACCACAGCTGCTCCTGCTCTTGCTCTCCTTCCTTCCCTCAATCACTTTACAAGAGAAGGCAGTGTACTTCAAATCATTTCCTGCCTGCAGCATCCTGATAAAGGCAGACTTCCTGCAGCTGGCCCAGCGAGCTGGCACTCTGTCCTGTGCTTGTTCCCCTTGACATGCCCTAAGGCCTTCAATCAACCTGCTCTGCAGATCCTGGAGCTAGCTGTGATCAGAGACACCAGATGCTATCAAGGCCAAGAAGTAGCTTTGCTTGTGCCTAGGCAGCAACACCACTCTCTAAAACCAGTGAATCCCTCCCAGTTCTACTTCTCTGCCCTCTTTTTCAAGCAGGTCCAACTTGTCTGCCTGGCTGAAGCTGCCTTCAGCAAGAATTTGCACTGCCTGGGCAGCCCTGGCTCATTCTTCTTGAGTGGCATTCCTGCTGCCTGCCAAAAAGAAAATTCACTTGGCTAGAAGTGAGGAGAATCACTCCCTCACTAGCCAGAGCTTTGGAAAGGCAATGAAGAGTTTTCTTGTTCCCTTTGTGCAACTCCCAGCTCATCAGGGACAGACTGACACAAGGAGCAATAGCCACAGCAACATCGTGCAAAGCTGAAGTTTTCAAAAGAGAGCAGGGAACAGCCTGACAGTGTCGGGGTAGGAAAGCAGTCAGGTTTTTATAGTCCAAGTGTCTGTGTCTCCACACACGCTGCCAAGGTAGGAGAATTTTGGAGTTACACACACACCTCTGGAAATGTAGAAATGCTGATCTGCCTTCTGCTAATAGTACCCCTCAAAAAAAACCTTATCTCCACAAGGTTTAATCACAGTTCAGTGGGTGTGGTGGCAATGTGCCCAGCCATGGGCTCACCAGGGTCCCCCTCCCTCTGTGCTCCTTGCCCACGACCCCAAAGCAACAGGTGCAAGCGGGCCACATCTGCTTGGCAACAGGCAAATGTCATTTTCAAGCACATCATGTTAAGCCTTTGTCCCTGTGGTCACATCCATCTCAACCTACTGCCAGTTTATACCCTTTAACTAATCCCCTATTAAACAGCCAGTGGCAAATATAAACCTTGTTTTTGAAGTTGTCTTTCACGGGCTGATGGAAACGACATCGCCACAGTCGGCATCGGAGCCTGATCCCCAGCCAAGCTCTCCAGCTTCCCACAGATCACAGGAGTTTGGTATTTCCAGTGTTCCAGTGCTTGCATCCTGCTGTCTGCTCCCACCCAGGTGTCTGGGGTAGGGACCTGGTGGAGGGGCAAACACAGAAGATTGGGCTCCTGCCTCCTCGGGGCTCTGCAGCTGGGAACCTCCTCCTGCATCCGCAGCCACTGCCAAGGAGACAGGGCTGGTGCTGCCAGAGGAGCTCACAAGTGCCCACAAAGGTGTGTTATCCCTCAGCCTCTCCCTCCCCTCTGCTCTCTCTCTCTCTCTCACACACTCCTCCTCTCTCCCCAGCAGTGTGGCTCCTTGCCAGCACATTGCACTGCCTCCGGGTGTCTCTCACTCCTGTTCTTGGCTGACTCTCCACTCACCTGACCCCACTGGATCTTTCTGGTTTCATTCCTGCCTTCCCTTTAGGCACAAAACTTGTCATTATTGCGTTTTCTACTCCCCGCTGGGCTGTTGCTTTGCCTTCCTAATAACTCAGGATACTTTCAACTAATTTGGGATGTTTTATCTGTATCTTTCTTCTCCCTCAGTTCAGAGGGAGTGGGCAGGCATGGAGAGGAAAGGAAGCTGTTACTTCCCTCTCTGCACATGTGTACACATGTCAAATGCATGTTCTAATGATAGATATAAGTAATTTATATGCATATAAATTCATGGTTTGATCACTGTGAAGTTCTGGCCACTTCCTTCTTCTGTGGCACTGGGATATGTTGGTCTCCCATTGCTTCCTCTGCACAATTTTTCACTCCAGAATGGAAGACAGTGAAGTCTTTTGTGACTAATTGGCAGAAAGTGCTTTCCTATATCTGCTACCTCCCTCACAAACCTCAAACAGCATCAGCCTGGTCAAATCAAACAGGGAAACTTGGGGGAGGCATAGAAAAAAATCTGCTCCAGTTATTTGGCATCCTACCTTCATTTACTGTGCACACATTAGCACAGTTCCAGCTCACCTAAGAAATCTGGTGTGAGCCACATGGGCTGGATTTGGCCCATCATATTTACTCCAACAGAAGTACCCACAGAGTTTTATATGGTTCTAAATATTACAAAAGCATTTAAAGTAAAGCAAACAGGTGGACTCTTATTAAAAGCAAAAAGACCTCAGCTTTATACGTATTTAATGGCAGATGATGTACATAGGAAATGTGAAACTTGCATGGAGAGGGGGCAAGCAAACAGCCATCAAATTTTCATGTACAAAATGAGCTCCAGTCTCGTGCCTGATGCATGAAATTGGACTGTTATTTCTCGATGGGGTACTGAGAAGGGCTTGCTCTATCCTGGGTTTCCCATCTTGCTGGACATGGTAGGAGGCCCTGAAGCTGATTTTAGATATGACTGTCTGATGATCTCTTGCCTTCTCCCTGCATCACTGCAACGGTGGCAGTGCTGAACCCTCATCTTCTTGATATAAGGTATTGAGCATCCTCAATATCAAGACAGATTTATTGGCTGGCACTCCTAAACCCAGGCTGATTTGCCCTGAGACTCCAGTTCAGAAGATACTTGGGAAATTTTGCACAAACATTTTTCCTCCTCTTCTACACCTTTTATGAGAATGAGAAATGGAAAAAAAGACCCACAAAACAGAAGACTGGATTTTGATCATTACTGAAAATCATCTGACTTCATGGGGTTATCTTCAGTGTAATAAAAAACACCCACAAAAATGTAATGTGGTTTCCTAAAAGAAATTTTCCAGAGGCCAAACTCAAGAAACGCTGAATATTTTGCTGAAAATTGGTACTGTCCTGCACTCCAAGAAACCTTTGGACTTCCAGATTCTACCTATGTAGAATGTGTATGCCTCATGTTTCTTACTGGATGATTTTGGGTTCTTCGGAAGAGAATCTGAAGCTGTACTCTGGCAATGATTTGTAGCAAACTTCAAGCTGGCCACCTACACAGCCATCCAAGCTAAGCAAATTGTTTGGGTTCTTGCAGTGTACCTCAGACAAAGTTGCCCCTTTGAGAGCACAATTCCTGCCTGTGAGTTATCAGAACGTGTATTTTTCGTGAAAACGTGAAAAGAGCCAGTCTGGTTCCATGGTCTCTGGAGAAGTGGAGGTAAATGCATCCTATGACAGATGTAATTAATTGTCCAACCAAATGGCTTTCTCTTCTCCATGGTCTACAGTGAGAGACCCCAAAACTGCCAATGACTGAACTAGAAGACCAACTTAGAACAGGATAAAATTCAGAGGAGAAACCCACCTTTGTGGCTCTGAGTGTCCAGTGAGACCCAGCTCACACTTCCCTTCTGGAGCTGTGGCATCACACATATGAGGGCATTTCCAAATACTATTAAATCTTCATGAACCTGAGTACCTGGTAAGAAGAGCCTGAACAACACCTCCAGGGATGAGCTTGGAGCAAACCTGTATTCCCTGTGGGCACCATAAACAGCAGTGATGCCACCACCCGTGGACATGAACATTTTCCTGCTGCCTGATTTCCTGTTCTCTCTGAAGCAGGACTAATGACACCTTTCAGGTAGCCCTGTGGCATGTGGTGCTGGAAATGGGTGATGTAACAGACCCCTGTCAGTGCCAGCTGGCACAGGGACACCAAGAACATGTTAAATTTACTAATCCCTTTTCAAATGATGTGAATTGCTAAGTCAATTCTAATGCCAACCTGGCTGCTTCTCTTCAACCAAAGAATTTAATACAGCAGAGGTCCCCTGAGAAGTAAAAATAGATTAACCACCCCTCTAAAACTTTGGTAGTTGGTTTTACATACTGTGAGCCTCAGGCTGCTGCTTGAATTTCACTTCAAACGTTTACTGCAAAGTATCAGCTATTTTTTTCTTATCCGCCTGGTTACTCTTTAAAGGAGAAAATTTCATTAACAAACCATGGATATAAAAAATGAAATCAGAGATCAGCTACTGCAGAGAAGAAGCCAAACATCACTAAAAAGGATTAGTTTCTTTCACTGTCTAGAAATTTCTCATGGAAGACCTTGGCTGCCCTTTTGATATTAAAACTTCCTAACAAGTATTACACAGGAGTTTTAAATTAGAACTTGCTGTCATTGGGACAGTTATAAACTCTTAAATATGTCCCTTTGCAAGTTGAGCTCCTTCGAAATGCATGTATTCACAGTGGAAATCACTGGGAAATGGGTGTGTGTTTGTGGAAATCTGCCAGTCGAACCCATTAATTACAGCAGGAGTTCTGCCAGCTGATTTATAAAATGAGCACCCAAGTTATTCCAATTAATTCCCATAATTCCACTCTGGATAGCGAACCACTAGTCAAAGCAAAATAAAGTTTGTTCCCAAGTGTGACCTAGGAAAACCAATTTTCTTTCCTACGGTGAATTCAGTAAAGTTCCTCTGGTTTGTGCTGGGGGAGAGGATCATTGCTTCCCAGGTTGCTTTCTAATTAATAATTATATATAGTGCAGTTGGGCAAGGTTACAGGCCCCCTCCAGTGCCAGTTGGCACAGAAGCCCAGGGAACATTTGAAATTTATTAATCCCTTTTTTTTTTTTTCCCAAGGATGCAAATTGCTTTCAAAAAGAAAAAAAAAATCAGAGAGGAGAGAGCAGTGCTATGAGTTTTAGGCACAACCATGAGTCAGTGGCAAAGGCACCTGCCCACTCCTAAGAAATATTGTCATTTCCATTTTCATGGCTTTCCTTTGCCCTTTACCTTCTGATATTGGCCACATTCCCAGCCATCACCTGAAAGCCTAAACAGTGTTCCAGGAAGCTGTAATGTGCTTGTGTGTGTGTGTATAAAGGACTTTTGGCTCCCTTGAATGTCTGTATCAGGTCTAGGAATACATGAACTGTGACTAGCATACCAATCACTAGAGGTAACTGGAAACTCTATTTTCCATGGAAATTTAAAATTTGTATGTGAAAAGTCAGTTCGTTTTGGTGTTTGAGCATTCTGTTTCAACAGGACATCAAGGTTTTCTGCAGAGTTAACATTTTATTTCAAAGGGGGAAAGGGGAAGAGTATATTGTTAACTCAGAAACACTTTCAGACTTTCAAGAGAAATTCCAAGCAGTCTGCTAATAACACTTCAGTGGGATCTGGCATAATTGAAAACTCCACTGGAGCCAATCAAGTTAAGCCAGTGTAAAAATGGAGTAAGCGAAAAGAAGCCAGTCACGTTAAAATGGAACAAATTTATAAAACCGCACTTCCTTTTCACCTGTTGTAGAGGGTCTTTCCCCCCCTTCCTGGGGAGTCAATCTAGTCTTCATTCAACTTCAATTCCATTTTCTACTTCTTAAGCCCATGAGCAATGTGGCACTCTCTGGCTTTGAATGCTTTATAAGAACAAGTAAAAAAAATAGTACCGAGACAATGTTTTCCTTGAAAATATTTTTGTTCTAAACATACAACTTCTGGTTTGGACTGTAAGGGATTGGCTTTCAGTGCAGGAGAGTGGAGCCAAGCAGAACCTGACTGTACAACCTGTTATCCAAAAAAACTGTGGATTTTCCAGAAGAACTTATTACATATGTTCTCTATCATCATATATTGGGCTCTTCACGTTCATGATGTTATAGTCGCCCATAACTACAAGCAAATAAAGTTTACTCAGGTCAATTGCAAATCTTCCCCTCCTCCCAAATTTTTCCTTTGTTTGTTTTATTCCATTTCTGACAACAATAATCTCCTTTAATTGCTGGTTCTGCCAGTAGCACAATGGACCTTGCCTTCTGTTATCTGACCAGTGGAGCTCATAATTAGTGCTTAATTATAGTTTATAGAGCCACTTTGGTCTGATAGGAAAAATCTGCTTTGTTACAGTCAATGAAGTATTTAAAGCTACGTCCAGGGTTGGGATAGGTTTATTAAACACTTGGGTAAGCAATAATAAACTAACATTGACTAGCAACTCAATAGCTTTCTTTTATGCATTGGTTTAAGGAAAAAAAAATTAAAAAAACAGAATTAAAAATAACTTGGCATGGTGATGGAATGTCTCCGCTAAGAACACACGGCTGCCAGTGGGGTCTATCACATTGGATGTAACTCAATCTCAGCTCCAGAAAAGAGCACTTTGCAAAATATGTGGCAGCATCATTGCTATTATCTGCAAAGGAGGAGGGAGAAAGAATTCACTAAGGTCCTCCAGTCTGTTCAGAGCTAAATAAAGAATGATACTGCTGAGTATGGGTGTGTTTCTAGGGGAAGCTGCCAGAACTAATGAAAAAGCACGGAGTTGATTTTCTTTTTAATTTTGCTTCCCTGCTTTCCAAGTCGTTCAGGGGAAAATTGCAGATTGCCCTGAAATTGTGACAATTTGGAGTTCTCAATAGCAAATTCTGATACAAACAGAAACACATTTTATCTGCCTGCAGGTGCCCTCACACCTATCAGCTCACTGAGACAATATTATTGCAGGCTTGGTTCCAGTAGGTCTGCCAGGCCACACAGACTGAAATGGAGAAAAGTGAAATAAAATAACAAATTTTGAGGAACAGATGAGGGAAAGGATTGTGCAACATCATTTCTCACTAGTTTTCATGGCAGGCAGTAGCCTGTCTAACCACATCATTCACCCTTCTATATCAACAGTAAGACTAAGAGGTGCCTTTTAAAAGACACGATAACTTTTTTCAGCAGGTATGATTTTCTTAAGGGAAATTATTTTAATGATCTGCATAGGAAATCAGTATATTCTTGGGGCGACGACAACTGTTGAGTGGGTTACATTTATGATATAAATCCCACCAATTATTTCTGTTCTATAAGCTCCTCTCCTCATTCAGGTGTTTTTCACACTTCTTTCCTTTTCTCCTGAAAATGTGATGCACTTTTGCATTTCAAGATGACATCCTCTTTTTCAGAGCGACGTGGGTTTTTTCGGCTCTTCTTGGAAGAGAGAGAAAAAGAAAGAAGAAAAAAAACTTGCCAGAATGAAATCACCAAAAGTTGGGGTTTTTTTGGAGTTACAGCAGCATCCCTTCCCTGTTTAGCTGTGGACAGATGGAAAGCCACTGAAATGTGCATTTTCAGTCTATAGTAGGTTTATTCATCTCAGAAGTTTTATTTCTTTGTCAGGGAGGGCAATTTCACCATGCTTGAAATAAACGGCTAAACAGATTATTTATTCACCACACAGGGTAGAAAGGTGATTATATTTGACCTTTTATACACCTGGCTGTGGTTATTAAAACAGACTTGGATTAGAACAGGATTGGACATCTCTTAAAGTTGCATCTCCCTGTTGCTATCGAGTTTCCTTGTGTCTCTTCCCACCTGATGAGGTCATACTGTTATCAGTGGTGTATGTAACACTGTACCATGGTATCACCATATCTTGGGGAAATGGAATTTGCACAGGATGCCTGTGCTGAGCTCACAGACGAATTTCTATTGTGCGTTATCGTTTATATCTAATATGAACCGTTCTACACAGCTCGTCTCTAATCCCCATGCTTGTTAAGGAGCTTAAAGAGTAAAATCAGTTGATTTCAGGGCCTTTTGGAGTTCAAGGTCAAAGTGATTATTTCCTTTTTTTTTAAAGGAATGGACTCATCGCAGTCTCCAAAGTTCACTTCTTTCCTGGTTTCCTAATTAGAAGCCATACCAAGAGCATATCTGGAGGCTTTCATACATGAGATCAACCCCTTGCCCTGGGACCAATTATGGAAAAATAGCTTTACACATTTCACTGTTTGAATGCCCAATGATCACACATGGTGTCGTGTTCTGTAGTGAAACCACGATAAAAATCATGCCATTAGCAGTTTTGGTCCGTGCCTTGTAGTTTAAAACAAACATAGGCACACCACAGCATAAGCACATCAAGCAGCACTCACAAATACAGAGTCATGACAGACACTTCCATGCATGAAGTCACATTCATTGGAAACTTAGTGAAAGAAAATATTTCTAAATTAAAGTCAATATCAGATTTTCCTCTCTCAAACACCTTGCATTTAGCAAAATGCAGAGGAAGCCACACAAAACAAATTTAAAGAAGTCTCTGTTTTCAAGGAAAACCGGGTATTTCCACAGTAAGTATATTTTTCCATGATTTTATTTTGTTTGTTTAGTTGAAACCTGATCATCCTCAGGTGTACATAAACATACATTTATATAAATCCCAAATTCATGCAAGCTGCTAGTAGAAAAGCATGGTTAAATAAGAACTGGAATTACTGCAGTCTTTATGGCCTGGACACATATATTTGTACATATCATGTGGGTAGGTAGAGATTTGAAAACCATGTAGATACACAAAGAAAATAAGCGGGTGAACCCACTGTCAGAACATGGCCCCACATCTAAGATAAAGTCTCCTGTAACCAGTCATTTCCTTCCAAATTTAAGCAGTATCTAAATGAGTTAAAGCAGAGGTCAGAGATTGGGAAGGATTGCTCAGGATTCAAAAGAGAGCTTTGCATTCCCCATTTTGAGAGCTAAAAAAGTATCTAATGCAGAAATGTCCCTAAAATGCTCCTATTGCTCCTTCTGCCCATCAGTGCTCTGGTCCCCAGGTTGCTGCCAATGTGAGTCCTGGTCATTGGCTTTCTATTTGCCTCTGCATCAACCCAGAGATATTTAAATGGAAGGCATGGGGTGATGCCTGAGCTAGTGAGAGGTAGAATTACTCCTCTGGACTCAAGCCCACGTCCAAAGCAGATGGTACAGGAGAAACCTGGGGAGTTCTTTACAAAAGGGCTCTTCCATGCCATGAGCACTGGAAAACTTAGCAAGGCCCTGTTCAGTCTAGAAATAACATTAGAAATTCAGAGCAGGCAGTACCAGCATTTATCAGACATTTAGCATTCAGGAAACTGCTGCCTAAGCTTGACTTCATGAGTGGTTCCATCCTCTTGAAACACTGCTGAAAACCTGATGGAGACAGCTCTGTTACTTTCACCAACTTCACTCAGTGTTTTACCACAGGAGAAAACTCTTGACTTCTCTTTTTTTTCTTTCTTAAAGTCCCTAATGAAGACCAAATACCACTTCTTCCATTAATTAGCATGGTTAGAGAGTCACAGACCCCCTTTGATCCTTTCAACTGGTGCTGATGCTCAGAGCCTCCTGCATCTAAGCCCCTAAGCCACTCACAGTATCTCTTCTCCTCCTCCACCTCCTCCTCCTCCTCCTCCTCTGCCATGCCCAGCTTACAGAAAAGGGTTGATACCAGGTCAACAGGGTCAGGATCTGCTGTAATCCTGCAGGAGAGTTCAGGATGGAGTCTAAGCATATCGAGAAGGAAAAAAAAATGTTTAGATTACCTCTCACCCAGACCTTTTATTCTGAAGCAATTTACCCTCAGGTTTCACAGATACTCCCAAGACAGGGCATCCTAAAGGAATATCAGCCATGTTAAACATCACAAACATATTATTTCCTTGGGATATTACTGAAGGAAATCCAACCAATTAAGTGGCACATAAGTGGTCGAGGCCCTCTTAACGGTACAAGTTTAGCAAGATAGAAATGAAGAGATGTTCTGTGAGCAGTGGTGCCAATGATTCCAAGTTTCTTCAAGCACGTCCTAGACTTTGTCTAAATCACACAATAATTCCCGTCCAACCAGTCCAATCTTTATGTCTGCACTGCCTGAGTTGTCCTTCCTTCCAGCACAAGAATTCTCCCCTCCACCAGCTGTAAGTTGTCCAAAAACATTTAGCAGCATAGTGGTAATAAATATCTCCCCTCCTGTGCCAAATTTTGCTGAAACTAACCAGCAAGTTGGGAACTTATGGGGGAGAGAGTGGCAGATGGATGGACAGAATCAACGATACATTACCAGATATTAACAGGTTCTTCCCCAATGCCACTTTAGCTTAATTGCTCATATCAGCACCTTCTCAACTAAACAGATGAGTTGCATCATGGCCAACAGATCATGAAATAGGACCCTTGTTGAGCCAGTAAGGGGAAATGGGTAAAGGAGTTCATGACCTTCAATTTGAATCAATCCTTACCAGCTTTTTAAATTCGAACAGCCATTAAAAGTAATTCCAAACAGATTTTATCTGCCATAATAGTGACTAGCGTGCCCAGAGATGTTATTTAAAGTACCCAGTCACTCAATTTCATAGTGTTTTTTAAATCAGCATCAACACTATGAATTATTTCTGAAAGCAAACTTGGTCTCTTGCAAATTCTGGGAACAATTCTAAAAACAAAGAAATGTTTCTACCCACTTACAACAGCCCAAGGAGCAAGGTTAACCTAAATGCCTGAAATATTTACTTTTACAAACCCCACAGAAGACCAATTCAGTGAAATTCCAAAGGGAAAGAGGAAATGGCTATCAAACCACTGTCATTTCACCTTGGAATAAGGGATGCACATCCTTGCCAGTCCATCAGTGCAGGGGTAGAAGAAAAATATCTGTTCTCACCATGCCAGGAGCACACAGCAGGAGATGGGAATGTGAGAGATGCTGAGAGGAAAGCAGTTGGGAGAAGAGGTCAGTTGGGACTGTTGAAGGCAAGAGTCCAGCCTAACAAGGCAATGAACACTCATCCAGCTCACGTCAACTAAGACATACAAAGCTGTGATGTATTGACAAATCCCTCACCAAGCCAAAATGCAAGCTGCAACTTGAAAATCTAAAGCATGCACACACTTGCAAAACAGACCCTACAGCACTAATTCCAGCCCTACTCAGCCACCCAGATACTGCTCCTTTGCAATAAGCACAGATAGATAGCTTATTTCTGAGAACTCATCTCCCTGAGCAAAAATGCAGTTTCTTCCCAGCTCTATTAAGGAAACATGCCAGTTTCAGGCTTCCAACAGGGGAAGGGAATAATAAAAAAAAAAGAGTTTATAAATTATGAAAAGCAAGTTGACAGTGTGTCCTTATAAATATGAAGATTACCTATGCTACCCTCATGAATCTGAAAAGTCACAGTTTTAAAAAAATTGTAAAAACTACAGATTCAGCAAACTGAAAAATAATGGGTGAGTTTTGCTGACCAGGGAATAGTCTGCAATTTAGTTCTTTTTTTGTTTAACATTTACTGTATATTTCACCATCCATAATATTATTATGTTTACAGGAAAAGCCCCATTTTCCACAGAAAGGTCCCACTACTGACAATATGAATATCACAGTGAAATACAGTCAGATACCTGAGAATATCCTCTGAATCTACTTACAGTCCCCAAGGAAAATCCTCCTATTTCTAAAAACAAAAATATTTGTTATGTCAGCCAGTATATATTGACACACAGATCTATATGAGTGCATGAGCCTGCATGAAAAAGGCCCAGGTACAGTTTCATGCTTGCAGGGTTGCTATTTCTAATAGGTCATCACTGTGTTAGAAAGTTTATGGATAAATGATGGACTGATAGGTGCAAAAAACCCAGAGACATGCAGAGAAAAGTGTGTCTTTTCTCCCATCTGATTCTAAATATGAAGCTCATTTTAGACTACAAGATATGTTGATTTCAACTGAAGAATCTGGGCACTGCTGTTACTAATATTTATTCTTGTCCTAGTCAATAGCAAGGACTCACTTCATTTTCATATTCACTGAAATCACTGGAGCCTGATGCGTCCCATCCAATAAATGATTTGAAATTTCAGAAGTTCCATAGCTCTAGACTGAAATGAAAACTTCAAGTCAGGAAAATTTTCGCAAATTTAAAATGGATAAAATGCTCCATTACCAAAAGTCAGTTTTAAAACATCAGCATCAATTAATTCTGGCAAATCTTGTGACAAAAAGAGAATGTATATTTTGATTAGGAGCAGAAACATTGATACAGGTCACTTAATGTTTTTAAAGCTTCTTCCCTTCAAATACTGAGGGGCTGAGAATTAAATTGAAGCTGGCCTTTGTAGCAACAGAAGATAGTCAGACTTCCCTGAAACTTCCCCTGGTACATCTGCTGAACCCAGCTTTGGTTTACTTGGGAATTATTTTTTGAAACACACCAAGCTTTCTCTATTAGTGCTGTATAAATATCATCTCCAGTGGAGAACCTGGAGGGAGTTTGGGAGTATGACTTAATCTGAATAACTAACATGCATTCAGAAGTTTGGTTTGGAAAGTCACAGAATACTGAACAGATTCAGCCAGCCCTTCACCTTTCTTTGATTACACAGCTTTGTACTTTGTGAAGAAGACAAGTTTTCTTCACCATAAAAACAATCTTTTCAATTTGAAAAGATGCCTGTCAAATCTGTGTTTGCCTTCAAAGTCCTGTTGAATTTTGGAAGCAGAGAAATAAAGAAACTTTGTAAAAAAAATTTAAAAAGGAGCAATTATTTTGAATTATTAAGCAAGGTTAAAATTTACATTTTCAATTTAGGAAATGAAGTATTTTCTCTCAGAAATATTTTCTGTGGGAAAAATAAAATCACTTTTCCTTAAATAGATGTTTTCTATCGAAACATAAAAGAAAATCTACTTAGTTCCCCAAAGTTTGATTTTTCTGTCAGAACAGCTGAAGTTATACTTTCTGTTAGCCAACATTGAATGTTTCTGTTCAGTTTAGATTAAAGCTTGTGAATTAATCCCACTATGCAAGGAACTATAACTGCCTTGCATTGGTAAAACAAGGTTAAATACATAAAAGACTATAAAACAGCTGCATCCTAAGAAAATAATCCAGTTGGAATGAAACCTAAAGGATTTCATGTTCTCCTCCCAACACTTGGTAGAAGTCTGTGAGATACCTGCAGGAAACCCACCTCAGCTTACACCTACCAGCAAATGGGGCAGATAAAGGCAATAATCTGCCTTCAAGTGGGAAATACTTCAGAGCACAGATTTCATGGCCTGAGCATTGTCCAGGGATGGACACCTTCATCCACCGTGCCTGGTAAGCACCCAAGAGTCCCTCAGCACCAAAATGCAGTGATGTAATTTCATCTGAGCCTTTTCCTTAAGCTTTGCTTTCCCCTTCTGCCTCAGATTTACACACTTGAGAGAGGTTTTGGTGTGTCATGTACAGGTTCACATGCAGTGATCAAGTACAGATCACTGTACAGATAAGTAAAGACTGATTTGCAGCCCAGCTCATCCTCAACAACTGAAGAATGAGCATAAGGCAGTCGTGAATCAGCAGTGGTAGTAGCATCTCCTTATCCATTTGTAGGTCATTTGGTTTTGGTTTGTTATGAAGCACCCATTTGAATCATGCATTTTCATTATTAAATAAAACCATTTTGCTTTGAACAGCCTAATCAGAATTTCCTCAATATTTATGTTCTCAATACAAGTTTTACATAGCCTGTATTTCTTGAGACAAGAAATACATATTCTATATTTGTTGAAGAAAGTGCCTCAAGGAGTCCAGCTCTTACCAAAAAAACATATAGACATATTCCTTGCTTTTCAGGAACATTTGGTGTCAGTTCTCCCCCAGCAGTGTGTTTGGCTTCAGCCAGATCCAGGAGTAGATGCAGCGGCCAAACTGGGATGCTCGTGCCATCCACCACTGCCAGCCTTGCAGCACCACACCAAAATCTGGGACCTCTCTCCCATCTTAGTGACTCTCTGAATCCTGGCTGTATCACAGCCTTGGTTTGCACCGTGTGAATCCAGAACAAATCCCTGGGGATCAGCAAATGGCTTCTAAAAGCAACTTGATCAGCCCGTTCAGTTTTGCCGCGTTTGTCGCGCGGCTCGGAAGGCGACGTGTTTAACGTGGCATGACAGAACACAGCCGGGTGGCTGAGGTGGGGACAAAGGGGGTGATCCCAGGAAAAACTCTTTCCCTGCTACCAAAAACAACCCAGACTTTATTCCTCAACCTCCAGCAATTCAACAGGCTTTGACTGTGAGCTGGAGGAAAGGAGGAAATCAGGCTCCCAAAATTGATTTCATTCCAGGTGATACTTCTTACACAACAATCTGTTCCTTTCAGGAGGACATAGATTAGGGAAGTATTTGGTCAAGGGGCAGTAGAGGGCACTCCAGGCCAGATCAGGTTAAGTTTTGGTCACTTTATCTCTTCTTGTTGACGTAAATGCTCGAGGCCATGGCCTGGGGTTTTCCTGCAGAAATGTGTTTACAAGCAGGTCAAGGACTTGCAGACAGATAACCATTAGCAAAACAACTTTTCTATTGACAAAAGAGCACAGAATAGCGTGTTGGCAGATGAATACTCTTGTTTCATTAAATGAAATTCAAAAAAAAGAGAGAAAGTAAAAGAGAAGTTAAATCAAAGGCCTGCTGCCTATCTGATTCTCTCAACCAGTTTTGTCACTAGAATTTAAGAGTGTAACTTGTTCCCTGTCCACTTGCAAAATGACACTGAGGACTTAGGCCAAAGTGCTGTGTTCAGTAATAAATGGAGCTGGGATTTACTACTGGTCAGCAAGAGTGTGAGGCTTGTTAACTCCAGTTAACTCCAGTTCTGTTTTCAAATGAGAATTGCCTGCACGTCTGCAGCCCGAGGAAACAGTTTGGGAACCTCACCTGGTTTCAGGTTTCCTTGCAAACCTCCCCACACCGGCAGCCCTGGTCCCATCCCTTGACTCTCCCCTCCCCAGCAGGTTCATCGAAAGGTTTTGCCAAAGTTCAGGAACTTTTTGAGCAAACCCAGTCGATTTATGGGTTTGTGGACAAAGCACAAGAGAGCTGCAGCTGCAGCTCAGGGGAACGCGGATGGGTCAGGCTGAGTTTTGCCCTCAGTGTCCTCTTAGAATTCCCAGCCTCAGGGTTCAGTCAGTGGATGCCTATATTTCCAGAAAAAATGGAAACAACCAAGATTTCTAAAGCCACATCTACCCAAAAGCAGACACAAAAAGACAGGATTTTAAACAGCCATGAATTCAGCAGGCAAAAATTTTAACAAAAAGTAAAAAACTGCCACTCAAAACCCCGATGGTTGTTTGCTACCTGTCAGTCAGGGTTAGGATATAACCAGAGGAGGAAGTGGCTTCTCGGAAAGCCTTTTTCAGTCTTACTGGAGGAATTTGTGGTCTATTCTGTGTACAGTTTGTGGTATCTGAGTCACAACCTGACTCCAAGTCATGCTGGATTCTAAATGGCAAACGCTGCCTCTCTGACGGAGGCCGTGCATTAGTCAGAAACCAAATGTGTTTGCTCTTGGGAGATCTGGGACATTCAATGCCCAAACAATAAAGCAAGCTAAACAAAATGAGCTAAGCCAACTGGAATCAGCAGAAGAGGGTTCGTGTAACTCATCTGCCTGTAGGAGCGGATTAAAATTCAGCCCGAGGTGTGAGCAACTTCATACATGAGCTGGGGGAAAAGGCTGGTGTGTGCCTTTGGGGGACAACCACCTCTGGGGCTTTGGACACAAGGCAGGAAAAGTGAAACTACCTTCCAGGGCATGCTGGAAACTGAAGGGAAAGTACAGATGCTGTAAATCTGAGTTCTTTTTAAAACAGCAACTCTCTGCTCATTTTCCTTTTAGTTTCTCTTTTTCATCCCGCTCTCACTCGCACACACAACTCTGTGCCAGCAAAGGGTCAGGAGGCTCTTGAAACCTCCTGCTTGTGGAAGCTGGACAAGGTTACATGTGCAGATTTAGCACCCAAACATCACTCCAAACTCCTGCCTTCGCCCTGGCCCTGCTTTTTAAAGCAACAGCCACTGTGAAAAAATTATTTTTTAAACAAGAGCTGCCTTGTCTTTTTTAATCAAGACACTAAGTGCTACTCCACCACTGCAGCATTCCTGCTGCCCCAACACCACTCACTTGCCTCCAGTCCCATTATTACTATTAAAAACTCAATAACTTTTTCTATCCTCTTCATTTAAATAATATTCCTCTATGAAGCGTAGTGATTAAAAATGCCTGTAAACTCTTCTATTAAAATGACATTTTAAAAGGCTTGATTTGAACACGGCTATGTCACTTAAAGTGGAAAAGTTTCTGTGAGTTCCCTTCCAAGCTGTTAAAGATTAGCTTGATGTAGATAAGACTATTCCCCAAACTCATTATCTGTCTTCAAAATGCACCTTAAGGACTACTTAATAAAGTCAAGGTTACGTGAAGAGTATTTCAGTGAAAACCAGTGAATGACTATTAATAAATCTGCATTACAGATTGGTTATTTTGTCTCTGTCTTTCATCTGAGCAATAGATGGTCCTTCTGTTCTTTTTTTTTTAACAATAAGCATGTGTTGCCTCTTTCTACAGGTCACCAATGAATCAGAGGCAGCAGCAGTAGCAGAGAGCATTTCAGCATGTTTACAATTAATCAGATCTAAGAAATGTAAAATACTTAGCAGAAAAGGATCACATATCTCTGACCAGTGCAAATTAAATTATAAGGATTCTTGATTGGGCCAAGCCTACATTTAAAAAGATTGTATAACTGCATTTTTATTTCTCCAAAGTCATGTTTCCTATTTCTGTCAATGTTATGGTTTGAAATGTTAATCCCATGAGCTCTGGTGCCAGCTAGCAGCAAGTCCATCCAGAAGGGAAGCTCTACAACTTCTTGAAATAGGAAAAGTATTTGGCAGGATTTCTTCCTCAGACCTCCCCATCTGTTGCCCATGGCAATGCAGAGCTGATGCTTTAAGGGTTAGACTGGTGGTGCAGGGTCCTGCAGCACCCAGTGCCAAGGATTCTCACAAGCCTTCATCCTCACATTGGGAAGTTTCTGATGTTTAAGGGGTGGAATCTTCTCCCTGAGCTGTCTTCACATCCCCACTCACACAGTGAGAGGCCTGTGCTGCCCTGGGCTCACATGGGGAGCTCCCTCCCTTCCCCTCTCCATGGACAGGATCAAAATGTTCCTGGACTCAGATGTCTCCCTAGGGATGACCAAAGGAGTAACACAAGAGAGAGGGAGGAAAACATATCACAGGCAAGCTTGCTGGAAATTTGCAGCAGAAATCTCAGGATGAATTCAGCCTGTCCTTTAGATATCTGAGTACCTCTAAGGTCTAAGTATTTCTTTTTATTTTTTAAACTATTTCTGGTTTCAGCTGAAAGCAGTCAACACAGAAGCTCACAGCTCTGGATGCATCAAAAGGAGCCCTGCAGATTTCTGCTGGATTGACTTGCTGGAAACTGTTGATTCACTCTACCTGGAACAGCTCCAAAATACAGTCAGTTACCTGTCATTCAACCATTTCAGAGGAATTTGCATAACACAGATGTTTCCATATTTGCCATGCAATATCTTGTGCAGCAAAGATTAGCCTGATTCAAGGCCAAAAAAAAAAAAAATCTGTGTACACAATCACCAGCTGCCCCTTACCTTTAAGAAAGTCCATGAAGTCTGTGGTTGTTAATTCTGGACCCTGTGTTTTTTTAGATGGGTCTGTGTTTTTGTCATATATTTATCTCATGTATTAGGTTCCTCAAAAACTTCTGGTCACATCCACAGGGATTTCTGCACACAACTGAAGTCCTACTCAAGCCCATGCTCTAGACTTGCCAGATGGAAAGCATCTCTTGTCCAAGAGCCACATAGTTTATTAGCATGATGTTGAACCTGAGCCTCTCAGCAAGGTATTTTGCCTTGATTAGAGTAAAATTAAACCTATCCACACTGCCAGCAGAGACAAGCCCACCACAGCCTGTGTGTGCAAGCATAAACAATGAGAGCAGCAGCCAATTACCCTGCAAAACCTTGGATCTGCTTTCAAACCACAACACAAATTTTAATGTTGCATTTAAGTTCTTCACTTCAGGGGATTTACATATAAGTTTACATAAGCTATGGAAAATCTGGTAATTAGGAGACCTGCACCTTATGAGTCTCCTTGTTCCATTCTGCAGATGAAATCTGGTTCACCCTGAGTTTTATCTTTAGGAAATTTTTACTCCATGAAACCAAAGAGGCTGCACAAAAACCATCTCAGCCCTTCCTGTGCTGTTCACTTCCACTCTTGGTTGAAACACAGAAACAAGTCAGAGTGAGCAATGCCAGCACAGGTACTGGGACTTGAAGGACAAAACTGCTCCCACAGAGCTGATGGATCCAAGGGAAACATCATTTTGTTATCCACAAAAAGGCCTGGCAGGAGCCTGGGAGAGAACAAGCTGGAAGAAGGTGTAAACCTCCCAGAAGATCAGGAGCAGGACCCTGCAGAAATGCTGGGAGCTGTTGTCATTGCTGCCTGGGAGAAGAGCTGGGCCACACTGAATTATCCTGAAGGAGAACTCTTTCAGTATTTTTTGCACAGATAACAGAAGATTTAAAACAGGTGAGTGGCATCATACAGCCTAAACCTTTTATTCTGTATTTCACATCTTCCTGGTTTATCTAAAACTCATGCTACATTGAGTGAATTAGGAGGTTGATTGAAAAGTACATTATATACTAGTTACCTGTGAGATGTGCACTTTAGAAGTGAAGGTTTAGGGGCAGAGGAAAGGCATATAATAAAGAGTAGTGCACTTTGAAAGGTCTAGGCAATGCTGCAAGAAATAGCATTACTTCACAGTTGTCAAGGCTCAGAAGTTTTATTACCAAGGAATTTCACTTTTGCCTCTTATTCTTAACACATTGACCAGTTCTGGGACTGAGAGGATTTGCTGATCTAATATAGATAGTGATTTCGTAGGTTTGTTCAGATTTATATAGACAGCACCCTGGGATCAGGAATTACATTTAAAATGTAATAAAATGTTCTTGTGCACTTTTACTCACAAATACTGTACTTAAAAAAGTAAACATCAAATAATCTCAGATATCTTTCAAGAAAATGTTGACATAGCTCCAAGAGCTCATACAGATGACTGAATAGTTTTCTGAGTAAACTTAATAAACTCATATTCTTATTCTTTCAGTGTACCATGAAGTATCACATCATGGAGAAGAGAGAAAACTAAGCCATATAATTTAGCAGAAATCTATTTTAAACACATATTTCAACATATGAAGACAGAATATAGACATTTATGTAGGCATGTTTTTATACTACTTATAGTCTTAGTGTTTAAATGATGGCAGCATTTGAGCATTTCGCCCACATAAAGAAATCAAGTTCCCATTGCAAAAATTTTGCTCCTGCTCCTAAAGTGAGGCCTCAGTCTTTTCCTACTCAGCAGCAATGTTGCAATGATCTCAAGGGGCAGGATTTGACCCCTAATGTGTTCAGAAGGACTTTGTGTAAGTTAGGAGTTTTAGCACAATTGCTCCTCTAAGTAGTCAAAATGATTCATCTACATTATCTGTCTTTATTAAACAGTCATTTACCCTGGTGAGTCCCACTCAAGGGAATCTTTATTATTCAGACAAGCCCTTACAGTCATAATGACACAAAATATATATAGGAATAGTTAATAATACTGTTATTCCTACGTCTGTGGATAAACATCAGCTGGTAATTTTATATCAACAATCCATCAGAGCAGAGACAAAAATCTACAGCTAACATGAGCAGGAAATCCATAATAACATGCCAGAGATCTGGTGAATGCTATTAAGCCAGAGAGACCACCATGAGGAAATAAATTTGGATTCTTAATGTATTTTGGATGAAAAGAGCAAATGAAGGCTTTCCTACAAAATTTAACAAAACAGTTAAAACCTTTTCAACCTATTGGACTCCAAAGTGGTGCCAAAGCTGGTAGCATGGCTGAAATTCTCAACCTAAAATCATTAAAGGATCAAATACATATATATATATATATATTCTCTATTCTGCAGGAGATAGATTTGTTAGAAGCTACCCAAATCCTTGATGGGACAATTGTTTCTCCCTCCAAGAGTGTACATGGACAATGCAGCCCAATAACATTGGCATGTCTCCAGTCAGAATCCAACACCAAGAAGAAAAGCCTCAGGGATGTTTTCTGGCTTTGGGAATATTCTGGGTTTGGGAATATCTACAACTCTTTGAAATTTCCATAACAATGCCAAGGCCCCCACTTCTAAGCCAAGGGAAGGTGAAAGAAGGGAGTTTCCAATGTAACATCAAGATTGGAAGCCCTTCATAGGAATGGGGTTTTCACCTCCAAGGCACTTGTAGTTTCAGATGTGTTGGATGCTGAGAAAGCCCTTGAACCTTCAACACTAATTTGATGGAGCAATATATATTTTTAGGATTTTTAAATCACTTCTAATAAAGATTTGTTAGGATCTTGAGGAACTGGACCACTGCATTTTGTGGTTTTTTGATCTGCAGAAGGACTGAAACATCATGACTTTTAAGGTTTTGTCGAGTCATGTTTTTCTATGAAACTGGTTTTGTAAGAAAAGGAAAATTTATCATCCCTCACAGTCTGCTTTAGATAACAGAGGTCTCAGGCACTACCCTGCTTCAAATCAGTGCAAAACACTTCATCTCAAATCTACATTTTGAATCTACAGCTGAAGCAGTTCAAGTGATTGTGTGAAATAAACCCAATTTTTGTCTCTCCATCTGGTTTTGGATGTTTTGTGCCAGCCCTGTGCTGCTCCTCGGCCATGTGCAGGTGAATTAGAGCTGCAGGATGAACACTGCAAGACTTTATGGAGTATCCTGCTCTTTGATCTCCCTGGTTCCTGCCCAGAGATGAGCACAGCAAGCTAAGCACAGCAATTAGTAGTAACAGCTATTAACAGGCTTCACAAAAGACACAAAAGGACACAAGTAGGTGGTTTACAGCTTGGCAGATAAAAACAAAGTGGGCACTTTCCTTTGCACACCACTCCTCCAGCAAGTTCAGGCTAAGGGACCAGAGGACTAACTGGCTAATAGTCCAGTTCTGGTACATAGACCTCAAAAAAAATAAAATGTATTGTACCTATGCATAGTCCCTGGAGCAGAGGAAATATATTTTGTTTACCCTTAACAAAGTCCTTTAGTGAACAAAGTATTTTGGGGAAGAGCCAATATTTTTGCAAATATTTTTGCAAAAAAGACCAAATATTATTGGTCTTTCTTTTGGGAAAGGCCAAGATTTTACTGCATTGCTTTCTTCAGTTAAAACTGAAGATGTCAGTGTGGATGTCACTGTAAACACTTGGATTTCAGTGCAGGAGGAAATTGAAAGGAAAATCAAACACCAACTGCCCTGCAGAAGCGTGGCAGTTTCCATTGGCACTGCTGCTCAAGGAGAGGGTGCAAACAACAAAATTATATTTTGTATTTCTGGCCAACAGTTCACAAGCCTGTCCTCTACCCCAACCAGCTCTCTGAAAAGCCAAGGAGAGAACGTAACCCAGCCTTCTGCTGTTGGTTCTGGCACTCAGAGCTGGACCAGAGGACTGAGTTAGGTCACGTTTCAAGGGGTTGATCCCTGCAGATGGTTCACTTGCCTGGTCCAAGGTGTGCCCCCATCACAGCCCCTGCCTTCCCAAACACATCCCCCCCTGCCTGGGAAACTGGAGCTGCAGGTGACACCTCTGTGCTGTGCTTGTGACAGATCACCCTGACTTTTCCTGCTGTTGTAAGAGCAGAAGCAGCCTCGTCCTGCCCCCCCAAAGTCTGTAAATGATGTGGCCACATTTGCTTGTTGGTGTTTTGACAAACAACACACCCTGACTAGAGTACCCCCACCAGATGATAGATTCACAAACGTGGTCTAACAAAAACTCATTTTTCTACACAAAGACCAGTCCTGAGAGGCATCTGATAATAGCATTGCATCAGGGATATCCCCAAACTGACAGATTTCCAAATACATATCTTTATATTGTACATATATATAGGAATAAGATGCTAGAAGGAAAGAGGGGGGGAAATAGAAAAGAAGATGCAATAAGTCAGAGAGGACCTAAGGATTTTTAGCCATAAGCTATTTCTTAAACCAGGAAGCAAAACATGCATTAATCAGAACATTAGCTCCAGACAGTGCAACATCAAGAACATTGCTACTGTACAGAAACTCATGAATCTTTACAGACCTACAAAACATTTATGTAACTTCATCATCATTGGCTTTGATTAATCAAATAACAGGAGATGTGTAAAAATCTACAGAAAAACAAAAATAATAATGAATATTTTTTACTTTTTGTCCCTGCGCACTGTGTGTGAGAACATTTTGAAACAGATTAGAGACACACAGGTCTGACTCCTCCTTTCCACACACATCTGGTTCCAGTGCAGGATCTGTAAAGTAGCCAAAAAAAGTTGTGCTGGAAAGCCTGGCTGATGCATGGAACAATTTTTACATCCTGACCATGATGGTGGATGCATCCTGAGGAAAGAGTGATCCAGAGCAAAGGTTTTTGGCCAGTAGAACAATCCCTGCATGAACTTCTGGGGGAACCTCTGAGACTTTTTAGGCACTGAAACACTCTGGAGTGTGGAAAAAGGCAATTCATTACCAATTTCTTCTCGCTCCAGGCTGTACCAAAAGTAAATCATTATCCAACTTTGCTAAATTGTGAAAACAAGTCATGAAACGTGGTTAGGAGCACAATGAATTCAACTATAAAAGGCTAAGATCCCTTTTCTGAGGTCCAAAAATCTGTTCCTGCCACTTTTGACATGGCAGTCAGACTACACATTTCCTCATTTATCCTTTCCCCTCAGAAGGGACTTTATCCACATCCATGAAAGATCAAGAGTTGTTCAATATCCCTGCTACAGTGCTGCTTCCTCAGGCTGAGAATCCCCTCACAAGAACACTTTATGATCATTTACTTTCATTTCAGCCACTGACTTCAAGTAGTTATTCTGAATAAATGGAGAAGCGAACACACAGGTACAGTACAAAATGTTGAGCTTTAGAATGCCCTCTTTAATGTCCTCTACTTTTCTTTCTAATTAATAACTCTGGATGTTGTAACTAATCTAACTTGGACCTTGAAAAAAAACACTTGGCTCATAACCCTTAATTGGTATGCCTAGCATGGTGGAGATGACTGTAAATTATCAAAAAGTCTGTTAAGTCTTTTCAGAATTTTAAGTTTTAAAAAGACCCTCCAGCTGAAGGAGTTTCCATGGCCTTCCTACGTGCCAGTATTTAAGATTGAGAGCTTCAGTGAGGTGGGAGTCATATTTAAAAATTCTATATACATTTCCATCAACTCAGCCTTAAAGGGACACTTTATACTTTCCTTGCAGGGAAAATGTGTTCTTGGATTCAGCTTCATTTAATCACCTTTTAGTCCAGCTCTCAGTGAAATTTCTTAGGGCATTGATTGCTTGAGGTTTGCTTTAATTCCCTCCTTCAAGAATGAGCTGTGTAACGCATTCACCACTCAGACACGTATTTGAGGGCTGGCTGGGGAAACTGATAGAAGTAGATGCAGCAAAAAGATAAATTTTCCTTCCCCCCCCTCCCCTTGTCCTGTCACTGAAACACAGAGTTTGGTTAAAACCTGAGAGGAAGTGGGTTTGTTGTTGTAACACCCTTCCTTCACATCTAATCTGTGGAACTGGTTATCTGATCCCAATTCTCCTGTTATTGCAGCGGGCACAGCACAGACTGCAATCCAGTGGTGGGATAAAGAGAACACAAAACCTTCAGAAACATTTGTCAAGGTTTTCCCTTGTACTTACAGATGTTAAAACCAGAGGCACAGAAACAGAGACTTCAACACATGTGCTAATGGGCACCGAGCTCTGAAATGATTTCTAATATTAATGCCTATAAAATAAAACTGAGAGTTCTATAAACACATTTCTGTGTCACTTTGTCCACCATAAACTCTCCCTAATGCCTGTTCTTTTTTAACTTTATCTTCAAATTCTCGGAATCAGAATCACTAGTACAGCTGCCTGACAATGAGTGTATCCCAAATTGTATAACAGTTTTGACAAATACTTTTCTTTGTTTGGAAAGTGCTCACTTTAACCAATCAACACTCGTCATTATGTGTCTGGACATGCTAATCACCTACTATTTTTTCCATTCCCTGATTGCAAGTGTGCAAGTTATTGTAAGAAGATAAATGTGTGATTGTACTTGTGTTTGAATATTTCACAGATTAAAAGTTACTCTTGTATATATTCAGTGATTCAAAACCATGTGTATAAGTATCCACTGTCTGAATATTTGCAATAATTAATGATGTGATCTCCTTAAATATACTAAATAAAAGCTAGCACTAGTATTCACAAAGATATCTGGAAATTTATTTTTGTTATTACTTAATTGCACTCTCAAAATTATTTCTCAGCAGAAGAGTGAAAGCCATTAAAAATATATATATATACCTTATCATGCTTAATAGATCACCATATCTTAATAATGAAAAAAGATTAAATAAGGAAAAACAAACCAAATGTGCGAGATGACTTTTCCAGCAGCATTAATGTATCAGTTTCTCAACTGTGTAAACTGGTGTAAATCAAGTTAGGTCAACAGAACAAAACCAGCTCCAGACCTCTGTACCCTCTTTAAAAAAGCACTCACACTTTCTGCTCATGAGTCTTAAAATACAGCAGTGCTTGCACTTTTTTCTTTTTTTTTTTTTTTTTGGAGGTACACAAGTGAGAATTTGGAGATTTATTTTCTTTTTGTTTTCAGTTGTTCTCCCTAAAATAGGTCTCAAATTGTTGGTTTTGGTTTTTTTTTTTTTGCCTCTTGAACAATAATATGAGAAAGGTCAAATGCCTCAAGTCAAAACTCTACCTCTAAAATACTAAGCAGTACAGCAGGGCAGACTTGTGGTATGTTGGTTTATTAAAACATATATATTAATTTGGTTATTAGTCATAAAGGCCTAGAAAATTCACTTACTTCTTCAGACAGTGCAGAAATCAGTGGACCTCAACTGTCCCTAATTACTTTCTCAGAATGTGATAACTCTTCTCAATGGGTCTGACACCCAGAGAGAAGCCAGAGTAAGTCCACAGTCTTTAACACTTTTGAACTAAGATTTATTCTCCCTCTCCTTTCCCTTGCTCTCCCAAAACAAGAGAAAATTAAATATTCTGTTTACAAACCCAATAGACTGTTCAATATTGACCCATTTTAATTCCTGGCTGAATCATTACATGAAATCTGTATATCTCAGTTTGAGAGGGGTTTATGGTGGCATCTGTTCTCAAATTTTAAAATAATAATTTCCTCTTAAAAAAAATATATATATATTCAGCACAACTGAGCTACTTTCACTTGAATAAATTATTCATGATTGTTGCTGAATTAAAATCTCTTCCTTTGTCTTTCCCAAACTTCCACAGTCACTGTGAAGTTTTAGGTAATTCTGAGGTAGGGCTGAGCCAGAACTATGCTTTTTCTTTAAAAAAAAAAATTACAACAGAAGCAGCTCTGAGAGCCAGACTCTCCCTCTCTCTCTCTTTCTCTCTCTGTTAGGCTTCATTTGATAGCTATGAACTGTGGATAAAGAATAAATATGGCTTTTCAGTGCCCTAGGACTCTCACCTGACTTATTTATGTCTGACCTGGTAGAACACCACTGACCTTGGAAAGTTTAATTGAGGCTGGGATTATATGGCACTGCTTGAGGCCACCTGAATTTAGAGGGTGTGACAGACACTTTCTCTCTCTTGCTGACTCTCATCTGCCAGGGGATGCACGTGTGGGTGCACATGTGTGTGTGTGTGTGTGTGTGTGTGCACACTTGTGCACCCCAAATTGAGCCTGGCAGTGGGGAGATGCCCTGGTGTGAGCTTTTCTTAAGGGTAAAGATTAGTACTGCCAGGCAGGCAGCAGGAATGTGTTAGGGTTGTTTGACTTTCTTTTTTTTTTTTCTTAGGTTTGTTGTCTCTTTTTTCTCTTCCCAGCATTTTTTCTCTGAGATCTGATTTTTACAGTTGACTCTTAACATTTTATAACCTGATTCTGCCTACGAACAGAGAGCTTAAAGCATGAAGGAGAAAGAATTATATAGACACTGATTATATGCTTTCACTATTGTTTTGAACATTCTTTAATTAAATTTAATTAAATTGCATGATGAATGCTGATTATTTTCAGTCCTATTGTTTTTCCATAAAGTAATAGATACTTAAAATTCCCCACATTTATGTTAAATGTATAGAGAGAGCGAGAGGAGGAAAAAAAGACAGAAGAAAAAGGTCCATAAGATTGAAAGGTAGAATAAAATGAAATGGCATGGATATCCTGTAGCCAAAGAGAACTATCTTTCCTACTGGAGATTGTCCCTTGATGGACATAAACAGCTCTCATCTGGGTTTCTCCAAGGCAGAGGCCAACAAATACCAGGTATTATGCATGGAAGCTTTTTATGGCACAGACTATTGTCCACTGGAGACCGGGCAGACACCACTAAGCAAACCTCACCTAAGGCCACAGACAAGCATCAAGCCCCAAGGGGATCCCTCTCCCATCAAAAACACTCTCCCCTTCCCAGCCTGTAACATATATTTTCCCTGTCATTCAAAGTTTATCAGTGCCAAAACCCTGAGACAGCTTTGAGCAGTGCTGGTGGATGTGAACGCTGAACTGCTGGAAAAGCTGAAATATTCCTGGGTGGAAGCAGCCTATGAAATGTCCTCAGAAATAAAACAACTCCACAGTGCTTTCAAGGCCAAATTATCCATTCTATGTTTTATTTCTAATGTGCTGCTTGGGCTGGAACTGGGACCGTTTTCTGTTTGTAGGCATCATAGGAAATGAAATGAGCAGGGGACTGCATTTAAGAGCAGCCACAATTCCCCCACCTCTCTCCAACAGGCTGTGCCATGAATCAGGATATATTTTATTATTTTTATAGATCTATGCAGTGATGTAAAGCTTACCTGAGCCCCCAGCAAGGTGATCCCAAAACCTAGACACATTAAAATCCAGGCCAAGCCACCAATTAAATATGTGCTGTTAGCAATTCATGGTCTGATTCCCAATCCCTGTATTACCGAGTCCACAAAAATTGCCAGTGAGGGATAATTGCATCTGCACAGGAAAATATGCAAGATGGTGAAGAAAGCCCAACAGTAAAGCTATCTGTGCCTGTCCTTCATTGGTGACATCCTACACACATTGCAGACAAAATGAATTTTTTGAAGTCTCCAGCAAACAAAAGAGATTTTAGAATGAATAACAGACCCCTTTTTCTCTCTTTTTTAGCAATTCCTCTTTTACCACTTGATGAAGCTGAAGTGGCAAGGTCCTCTCCACCAGCCAAGAATAACATGGGTTTGTGTAGCTGAATTCTTGAACAGGTTTAAGCAGTTTGCACCACAAACCAATTCAGTCCCTGCTATCCCAGAGCCCAGCTCTGAACATCTGAATACTGCCCCAAACCCAAACCCTGCCCCTGCTGATCACAGGAACATTTACACTGGTTCTAGCTCAGTTTTATCCAAGCCTTTACCAGCCTTTATCATGCTCTCAGAACTGCTGGTCATGATTTCAGGATCAGTCTAGAAATTATAAATACATACATACACACATACATGCATATATATATATATATATATATATATATATATATGGAGTCTCATCATTAATCTGAATCTGACAGACCTTAAATGCAAGATGATCTTCATTTATTCATTACAAATGGGAAAACAACACCAGTACAGATACACTTGTGAAGAGCTAGAGACAATAACAAGAAAAACAACAAAAAAAATAGTGTCAGGAAAAAAAATAAGATTTTTTTTTTCTGTGATCCTTATTTATTACATTTTTAATAGAAAGTCAGTGGAGGTCTTATCTGATGTCATTTGGTTTAGGTTCCATGGTATTTTTTGTGTTTGACCAAATTCCCTTATCTTCTCATTGCTTGTGTTCTGCTCTGCCAGCATCCAGCAAACTGATATACTTATCTTCAGTTTTATAATAAAGTTTTAGCTTCCACAGGATAAAAAAAGAAAGAGAGTGGGGAAAGGAAAATTGTGTCTGAGATACTAAACATATCAGGCATGTGTGAGTGTAAAGGCATCCAGCAGTTAACCTTCTTCTTATACAGAAACTTTAATTGCTAAAAGACATATACTCATGGACTTTTCTTTGATTTAATTTTTAGTTATTTGGTCAAATTGAGAAAACTGTTATGATCTCAGGCACTACCCAGTGAATATTTTGAAGCA
Organism: Serinus canaria; assembly: GCF_022539315.1. NCBI lineage: Eukaryota > Metazoa > Chordata > Aves > Passeriformes > Fringillidae > Serinus > Serinus canaria. The sequence goes on along the minus strand of NC_066324.1, from coordinate 5,240,989 downwards.
AAGCTGGTGATCATTAGTTTTCTGTGACTGCACTTAATAACCAAAGGTGAAAAGATAAGTAGAAGTGACAATTCTGAGGTGAGGAATACAAACCAAGGCCTAATGAGCAAGTTATTTTTCAAGCATCCATCTCCTCTTAAGAACTTTATTTCTCACTCTATCACAACACCTTTCCCTTCTCTTTCTTCCTTAGGTTTGGTGTTTTCTATAGCTCCTCCCTATCTCCTCACCACTCAACCTCTCCATAACTCCACCAGAAATGAAACCATTATGATCAGATGTCTCCTGACTTACTCTGCTTGTTCCCTTCTTCTGCTCATTTCTTGTTGAGGTTGGTTTAATTTGGCTTGCTATGAGAGCATCTTTTCTTGGGTTTACCTCTTCCTAGGAGCTCCCATCTGGAACAAAATCTCTTTCCTGTCTGTGGAATCCAAGACCAGATTGACAAGCCAACCTCCTCAATCATCTCTTCAATTCATAACTGAAGCACATTTGCTAAAATTTGAGGATAAAAACATATTTTTTTGTCATTTTGTCATAAATAAATAATAAATAATGAAAATAAGTAAATAAATAAATAATAAATCATGCAGAAATCCAAATTAAAGGGCTAAAGAGAAGGAAAGGGACAAAGGATGGGAATATGAGGCAGAATCCCCACTGAAATAAATCTGTCTCATCACCCAAAGTGTCTCAACACCAATTTTAAGCACCTGAAGATCTGATCCAAGGTCGCTTTAAAATGCTCTGGTAAAAAAATACACATCAATAAAACTGGAAAAACAAAGAACATGGCCTTAGTAGCTCAAGCTGGGCTGGATCTGGAGAAAGGGGGCTAACTGCCTTATTATATAGATGTTATACTTTGACAAAATGTGACAACTACACCTTTTCATTTCCCCAGTGGCCTCCAGGAGACTTAAGATTTAGTATCCTGTAGAACACTTTAAACTTGAGAAACTTCTTATAGTTTCTTATGAGTCCTGGAGGCTGTGAAAGAGATTACAATGTTTTATATTAACTTCCCTCAGCTTCCTAGAGATAAGCCAGTGGCCTGATACCAAAGTCTTCTCCTTGTCAGTGATCTGCAGAAGTGCTACATCTGAAACTGAAGTCCTTTCCCTCCAAGTCAGAAAATGAGCCATTTGCAACAGCAGCTCCACTTTTTCTTTTTTTGATTTTTGTTTTCAGAGCCCTGCCAAGTTCCAGGCCAGAAGTGTCGGCTTTGCCACGGCTTCTGCTCTTGTGCAGCCACCAGTTTAAAATGTGCAATTTCCATGCACATCTATGCTGGGCTCAGTGAAATTTCAACCCCCAGGACAGCCGAGGCATGGGGAGATCAAATCTGCTAACTCTGTTTCAGTCAGGCTGACTGAAATATCAGAAATAAAAGGAGGGACTTGTAAGACAGAGCAACAACAAAAAGTTCTTACATTTTCCCCATCCTTCCTTTTTTCCTCACCTGGTAGGATCTGGTAAAATCAATTGGAATATTTTTTTTGTGGGGTAGTGATTGTAACACTGCCTGCACATCATTCTGCTGTCCTCAGAGGAAAGTGCACATGATTTTTGATATCTGAGCACACAGTGTAAACAGATTCAGATCTCCCCAACGTTCCTCAGAGGAGACAATTTGTTGTGAGTCATCTGAGCTAGCAAGGTTTTGTCCCTGCTACACATTGTGCTCTCTCCACGTCTCAGTTTCAGCCAGTGAAGGAATGCTAACAGGTGCTTCTTGAACCCATTTTCTAGAGACTCACCTGGAGCCTGGGGAATCCTTCACAAGTCAGAATGAAGCTCTTTGAGCAATTTACTGACTGCTCCTAAGAGATTTATGTTCTACTGAAACAATGCTGATTTCCCCATGTCCAAATGTCAAAGACCAGTCCTGACGTATTTAGTTCCCTTGTCATGATATCTCTCAAAATTATTGTGTTCTGGGAAGAAGAACATCACCAGATGCTCGTGATTGGTGCAATGAACCCCCCACAATGTCTGTTCTTCCCAAGGTTCTGAAAGCAGCACCAGGCTGGAGAGAGCTGGGCTCAGTGTAGCTCCTGGTTAATTTAATTCTGAGACTTTTTTTTATACAGACAGCGAGACAAAATAGGGATGTCTGTCCCTGTGCAAGAAAATGCCCAAAGGATCAATTACCACTTGCTACTGTCAACTCCAAAAAATCACAGTTTTGTCAAATCCTTTCCATAAAGAAGAAGTTTCATCTTTTACATGTGGGAAATCTTAGTTCTGGGTGGTGCCTTATGCTCCATACCTCAGGAAATTTAAGTCCTTGCATTAGTCTTTCAAGGCTAAGGATTTCCTTTCTGAGGAAGTGGGAAGTGGGTGATAAACATCTTGAGCTGGAAGACCACAAGAGAAACACAACACCATGGAAGTATTGAAGGAATCCAGAGGAAGTTCTGGCTTGTGAGGTTGGTCCTGCTGCCCTCTTAAAAAGAAATGAGGCAAACGAGTTGTTTTTTTTCATTAAGTCACTTTTAAGTGTGTTTACAGTGTTACAGATATTATCCTCATGTGGAGGATACACCTACCTGGGCTAGCACAGATCAAGGCTGCTTTTTATCTAGAGCTTGTGGGCAGTGAATATTCTGCAATAGAATCTCTGCCATGCAGAAATTACTCTGAAGTTTCTCCCTTTTCCTCATGCCATGTAGAAAAAATTAAGGACTTGCTGAGCACCCATAGCACAGATCAGATCAAAACCTTTTTTTTTGTCCAGCTAAGGAAGACAAGTTACAAGGCCACAGGCTGAATTTCCTGGGGGCCTTCAGTACATTTTTATATAGTTATGCCAGCTTGAATGTTGAGATCCTAGAAATTCAGCCAACAAGTTATGTGACTACTTGGTCTGAAATCAGGTCAAAATCTTTTGAAAGTTCAAGTGGCCTTTTTTTATTCCCTGTCTTTATATATTCTCATGTATCTAAAATCTTCTCAGTCCAAGAAAAATGACCCCATATGAAATAGTGCAAGAGATGTCCAGTTCCTGTGAGGTTTTCAAAATCATTTTGGCTTGGGGTTGGAATTTAATGATCTTTAAGGTCCTTCCAACCCAAACCATTCTGTGATTGTCATTCTGTGATCTGCAGAACATTCACCCAGACATGCATCAGATAAACTTTACAATTTGAATGTCTACCAGCTTATCACAAATACATTTTTTTACACCCATACTCAGATCTTTGCATGTGAAAATAGGAAAAATAAACACACAGATGAAGCAAAACTCTGTAGATACACATGCAAACAGTTACTTCATGTTGCCAGACATAAATCCAAAGTACATCATTCAGACAAATAATGTGTTAGTCATAAATCCTGTTTGCAAATTTTCATCACATTATTAGAATGGAGTATTGGTGCTTGAGTTGCTTTACTTTCCAATGACTATTAGACCTTGAGCAATGTTTCCCTGTGTCTGGGCACATGGACCTACAGCTATGCACATGTGTCTATTCATAGGCATGCACTCCTGTATTTTTCTCTCCAGCTTTTTCTTGGGGTATTTTTTATGTTTATTTACCTTTTCGCCCAGCTTTCTTTCTTCCTCAGCTCTCTAAGAACTTCACCTTCAATTGTATGAGAGACACAATGTGATTTACAGTGTTAAGAGATTTTAAACAATACATTTAAAGCCACAGGGGGCCTGAAGCAGCATCCTGAAGCAACAGGCTATCTCTCCCTAAGCTTAAAAATTAAGATTCACTGGGGTATGAAGGTCAATGGGAGACTAAAGAAAGGGCAAATGGTCTGGTGTGATTACACCATGTCTGAACCAAGCAAAAATGTGTCAAGCAATACAAACACATAGATGTGAATTTCTTCTCTGCGCTTCTGCCAGTGCTATATTTGAAGAATGCTGCCAAAGAGTTTATTCCCAAAACTTGTGGTTTGTATTAAGTAATGGGATTTAATAACAACTGTTTATATTTTCATGACATCAGGAAAAAAAATGTAATAACGACCTATGGAAAAATCCTCTTTCCCAAGCTCAAATTTTTAACATATCCTGAAACACAGAAACTGAACCACAACTGTTACTGACAGCCCACAGGAAAAAGTCCATCTGTGGTTCCTCCTGCTCTTCTCCAGGACTGTGCATCCAGCCTGTGGCTCCTTCCTTGAGGGTCTTTTTTCTCAGGACAGTTCCCAAAGCACACAGAGGACCAGAGGAGCCAGCAGTGGTCATTTCTGTGTGTTTTGGCCCAGTGTAACAAATCTAAGAGGCCAACACACATGATTAAAAGCAATTAGAGGTCAGATCAGTTGAACTCAAAGCTGCAGTGGAAGGTTTTGACTGATGAGAAGAGGCAGCTCCATTTGGGACTGTCCCAGATGTCCATGCTACTCCTCCTTCCACAGATTGGTGAGCTGTGGAGCCCATCAGCTCCTAAACCACTGAAGTTTAGCACACACTGCTTGAGCACCAGCTGAAAGGGGTGATGATTTACCATAAAATGCTGTGCTGTAAATGATGGCGTGTCAGGGCCTGACTGACAAGCAGCATAAATATCTTTGCAGAAGAGGCATGGCTGGAGGCAGTAGCCTCATCAGACATCCCAAGCAAAGTCATTTTGTCAATCAAAGCCTTTGGAAACAGACCTACAGAACAGGATTTCAGCACCTGAAACTCACTTTTGTCCAGAGATATGACAAAAGGCCCCCGAAATCCTGCAGGTTTCCTTCAAATAAGTGGGGTGCAAGGGGGATTTATCCATTGTGCTGACCCCTTTCAGAGCTTCAGTCTAAGGGGTCTGTCCTGTACCTGGGGGATCTGGTCAGAGACAGCACTCAGCAAAACCATCTGAACATCCCTCAGAGGCTTTCTGCAAAGGGACAAAAATTAAAGTGAGACAATAACAATAGTTCTTTCCCACTCTCTCACTGCTTTCCCCTTCACTGGACACATCATTCTTGACTCAATTAAGTAATAACAGCAACAATAGAAATAAGGGGTTGGGGGAAAAGAGACATATATTGTATTTTTTGCAAAAAAACCCCATTCTATCATAATATTAGCCACATGTGGTCCAGTGTTAGCTGCAAGACCCTGAAAAAGAGGAAAAAAGACACAGATAGGAAGGTTAACACAGTTCTGGCTGGGTGGGGAAATGAGAAGGCCAAATGTACATTAGTCAAAGAAAGAAAAATAATATCCCAGAAAATGAATAAGAGATAACTATCCTCAGAATAATACTATATAAATACATTTGCTGTAGGTCACATAAAAGATTCATGGCACACACATGTACAGGTCAAATTACCTTTAAATATTAAATTTCTTTCCAGCGAGGAAGAATTTCAGATTTATGCTGTTTTCATAAAGAAAAAGGATGCACCCCATGCATTATTATTTGCTGACAAATGATAGCTTCTGGGTTTGCCTGCAAAATGCAGGTTACAAACTGTCTTCTTCATGAGCAAAAAAAAAAGTAAAAAAAGGAGTGAATCATCATGAAATTAATCTCTTCCCCAAGAATTTCCTATTTTCTTTTGGCTCATTAAATCAATATTTTCCTATTGTGGATCTGTGAAGTTAGTATTGGAGAACACCTATTAGGTCACTAAAGCACTCCATTTCCCTGCTAATTCAATACTCTTTTCCTGCACCACTTTTTGGTCAGTCTGGCTTTTAAAAGATTCAGCAACAAGGTCATGCTGTTCCCTGGAGATGTGATTCCACCCACACCTCAATGTTCAGACATTTTCATATTAACAGGTCTAAGCAGGAATAACAGAACCACAAGAAGTTACAACAAAAAAAAAAAGGTCTGAACTCAAAGCTGGGCATGAAGTGGCTCAGAGTGGTAAATTATTCCAGCAACTGGTAACAAACTATAACTACTGAATCTGTGGTTCCTGCTTGGCCTTTGTCAGCTGAAAACAAATGTGTTAATATCTCTTGGCTCTTTGATGGTCCTTGTGGAAAGAGCTGTGACTCTTCCAGATGGAGAGATGTTCAGGGCATGCCACCAGCTTCACACTGACGGCCCCAAAAACTGAGCCCAACCCTTGGATAGAGGCAGGCAACTCATTCACTTAAAATATGTCTAAGAGTACAAGCTCATAATAAAAATATCTTCCAAGCACATTATAACTAAAAGCAGTCAGAGTCCCTTTAATAATATACAGATAAAGAGTCATAAGCAGTGTTAATTGCACTGTGATTCTCTGCCTGATAGAGGAGAAATTGGCTCTCCTTCCAAACTGGCTGGGTCTGGGGGAGCTCAGCTTTTGCTTTCAATGAGGCTCCATGACACCAGGACCAGGGGGGACATCAGGAGGTGCTGCCAGGCCTTGGTTCACTCTCAGGATGAAAGAGGGGACAAATGGTATTGCTGAATTCTGGGATATCAACTTTTTATCTCTGTGGTTCTAATGGCATGTGTTTAGCAGAAGAATAAAACCATCTCTGTGGTTATTTTCTCTACCTAGAGAGTTTAAGAGATTTTTTTTACTTTCCACACCTGCTGAAAATTATTGCATGGACCTGTTTACTTTTAGAGCTTTGAGTCACAGGGCTCTGGTGGATTTAGCAGTGGTGAACTCCATCATTCCCCTTTCTCCCTACAGTAGTTAGAACCAATATTTCTGACTGCAAAGTGATTATCCATTATCAATTAACCTTCTTTGCTGCTTGTCTGGCTTGTCAAGGGAAAACATCCTCCTTAGTCTATCTATGTACCAAAAAAACCCTTCCTGGCAAGTGATTTCATCAAGTCTTTAGCCACTGGTGTGCAAATTAAGTCCTATCTGAAAAGGTGGTGCCAAGATCCTCCTCTGGCTCACCACATTCTTGGTGGCATCACTCTGCTGAAGGCAGGACCAATCCAACCAGCATTACTTCCTTAGGCTTTATTTCAGTCATGGCATGTCCTTCATTTGCAATAAAAACCTGTTGAGATCTCTCGAATAGAACTTTTTATACTGATTTAAACCAACAGAAATAATAAATACATTGAAGTATACCACTTCAACCAGGAATTGTTAGACATGGGAGCTTAAAATTCACAGCCCTCAAGCCTTCATTAGACAAATAAAACTCAGTGGGAGGAGAGACCCATGGAAGGCAAGTACAAAAGAGGTGTGTCACACACGGGTGTAAATTTGTTTTCCTTTCACTGCAAGTGAACGCTCAGGGGAAAGTGTTTGCAGCATGAATCCAGCTCTAATTTCAGTAATCCCCACAGCTTCTTCTGAGGGCAGGAAAGCCATTCTTTCCATTCATGGCATTGACTTTTTGTTGCCTCCATGCTCCAGCCAGTCCTGCAGACCATCTGGCAGGAGTGAACCAGCTAACCTCATTTTCCAAAGTGCACACCTCACCCCCCTGCTCCAGCCACTGTCCCTCTGCCTGAGGACACAGACACAGGAGATTTCTTTCTCTTTTCTCTTTCTTTTCCTTTCTTAGTGGTGACGCTTTAACAGGGATAGTGTTTGTCTTTCTTACCACAGCCCCTTGATCTCAGTGTGCTCTCTTTTCCCTTTCTCTACCCCCACCCCTCTCCCCACCTGCTTTGTGTTTTATCTCTGCCTGTAAAGTTGTGTGATTATGGATAGAGAAGTCACCACACAAACAGGATAGAATTTACCACAATGACTGTTTTGTTCATATACATTTCACTGTCTGTCTCTTGTCGGAGCATGGCTATCATCTTCTACTAACAATATCCCTGGGTAAATGATAAAGTCAACTCTGGAGTAAAGCTAGACGTTTTATCAGCATGTTCAAACTATCCCCTTACAGCTCTGTACTTGCCAACTGCACATCCTTTTCCTACACAAAGACTCAATGCACATTAAAAAGGCACTTATTGAAGGTGGTGTTTGTTTGCAGAGAGGGTGTGGATCCTGATCACCATGGCAGTCACTCTCCACATTTTCTCTCTCATCACCCAGAGAAAACTGGGTGATGCAGTCATGCTCTCTGGCAAGTTCTTGGCTCAAGTTTGAGGTTACTTTGCTCCTCGCCAGGTCATTCTTCTTCATTCCTCTGCTGATGCTAACTGATGGATTCCCCCTAAGCTGGCGACAGAGTTGATCTAATGCCTCGCTGCAGGAGAAAGTCACCACAGACACAAAATAAAAGATTGGAAGCTCTGAGATCTCTGTTGGCTGGTGTCCTGAAGCCACAAGAAATGGATGACAGGGGACCCTAACATACTATCCATACATCAACAAGCAAGAGGGTGATAAGCTTCCAAAAGTCTTTCCCGCTCTCAGATTTGGCGATCACATTAATGCTGTGAAATAATCCTTTAATAAAATATTTGCATCTACATCTTGCTAGGCTAGGATTAGCAGCCATCCTTATTAAGTCTGACCTGTGCCAAAAAGTAGAGTTGTGAAGCAAAGGTGGTCCTTAAGTTCATTTATTTCTCTTAAACATCAACAGCAGTTAAGGTTTGTGGGTTTGGATGCAACTGCAGCGCTTTGCCCAGAAATGCTCTAATGTTTGTCTCTCCAAAGTTGGGATCTGGGAGGATTTCTCACCAACTTAATTCTTTTTTGTGTACAGTATCCCTTTCTCTCCATCCTTTTCCTTGTGTGCCTTTAAAATAAAGAGCTTTGCAGAGGAACTGCTCTGTGTTCTGAGTTTATAGAGCAGTTAGTGCAACAGGACCCTAATCCTGGCCGGATGTTTAAGAGATTAGGAAGAGGAGGAGGATGCCTGTTTATACAGAAGGCTTTCTCTTGTTAGTCAAATAAAGAGAAATTTTCCTATTGGCTTAATTCTTAACTGTTTTGACCTCTCACATTAGGGTTAAATTTGCCCCTTTGTTCTATTGCAAAGTAAGACACTGTGAGAAGAGATGAGCCAACTACTTAATTTAGTTTCATAGGGATTGGTGCAGAGGTTTGCATTGCTCACAGTTTCCTGCTTCCCGCATCCCAAGCTAATTCCACTTCAAGCCCAGTGGGAGCTTAGCACCTGAATGAATATAATGTCTCAGAAGCCAAATAAATAAGAAGACAAGAATGAAAGATTGGATTTAAAGGGAATGAAAAACATTTTTCCTTGTCTGAGGATGTGAACCCTTCCAGTTTTGCCTGAACTTAATATTATTGAGCAGAAAAAGAATGCACTGTAATGATTGCTTATCTCTCTCTTTTCTCTATTTCCCTTGAACAGTGGTTGGGAGTTTTCATTTCCTATGTCATTTATAATGTGCTGAGTTTTGTATTTTTGTTTTTGTTTGGCACGTGTGTTGTGAAAAGAAGGCCTGTTACAGATTGCATCACCCTTTTTCATCCCAACCAACAATAATGATAAAACCACCATTTCTCCTTAGATTGCACCATATTCTGATCAGGGCTGGATGAATTGAATAGCTATATATGAGCTATAAAGCTCTTTAACACTTGGTCACAGATCTGAATCCAGTTTATATCAACAGTAAGCTTAGGCAAAATAATGTCTCTAATTTTGAAAGCATACACACAGTGAAAAATTGCTCCTAAAATGCTTGTTTTATGGTAATTTCAACAGAAAGACATAAAGACTGTGTCATAAATACACAGTCTTCTAGGTCAGGATTATGACACACTGGCAAACACATGTTGGATGTGCTCAATAGTACATGCCCTGTTCTGTTCAGTATCTATGAATGCCCGTCTGGAATTGCAGAAATTATCACAATTTTTCCTTTTATTTTTATCCTGGTCCTAATCCAATCCCCATCAATGTCCTATTAACCCCTTGCTGTGACAGTGACCAGGATGTTGAACTCTCCCCAAATTTGTCCCAGTGAAAATTTTTATTCTTCATTAAATATTTTATCCTCAAGCCAAACCAGCTCTTGTCTAAAATCCCGCAATTTTTAACAGCAGCCTTTTAACAAGAACCTTTTCTACTGCATCATCTTTTTAATATGTGTAACAAATGCTGTACCATAATTGTCTGACTGTCCCAGGTCATTCCTCCTGGGGACATTAGAAAAATTTAGATTTAAGATCTACACTGAAGTGTTTCCATCAAAGCAACATGAAAGGTTCCTGCAGTTTTAGATGCTGTTCTGCCTCTGCCTTGCCTAACAAGTGGCTTTAAGACCACTGAGCAGCTGAACACATCTGGCCTCAGTCACCTAAGCTTGCAGGTCACTGGATTGCTCTTTCTGTTGTCTTTTGCCATAAGGATTTTTCCCAACCAGATCGAAAGCTTTTAAGTAGCTGTATGTTTGTGCCAAACACTAATTGAATGAAAGGGAAAGATGTGAGCCAGATGCAACAGGCTAAATTCCCTCTAGAAATTAATGGAGTTGCTTCAAATTTAAACCAATGAATCTCTGATGAGGATCAGTCCCAAGAACCAACACGACATATTGAAAAATTGATACATCCTTGTCTGAAGTTAGAGAAAGAGCAGAAGAAAAATATGGCATACAGATCAATTAACTTTTGATTAAAGATACCTATTTCCTATTACAAGCAACACTTTGTATTCTCAGTTCTGCTAATGAGTGGCATATTTTGCAGAAGTCAATTTATGTGTTTTTCTGGACATATCGTGCTTGAGTGTCTTTTATCTGATTATTTTTTTTTATATCAGCAAATTGACAATTTTGCCCCTGCATGGCAGCTTATGAATCCATTTTTATCTTCTTCACTGTCAGCAGGCACATGGATCACTCCTTAAGGATACATTTCATTGGAAAGCAACACTCAGAAACAGCAAGGGCTCAGGGAGAGAAACTAGAAAATATGTGAACTTGAAATATTGGAGAGATTTCACCAACATCATGATCAAAGTTAAATCTGTAAAGAAATAATCTGCACAGTGATTGCTATTTTCCTATGGTGATCCCAAATTGAAGGAGAAGCCCATTTGAATGGATTGCATAAATTTGTGAAAAGAAGTATAAAAAATACATGGATTTGAGCAGGAAGATTTCCCATATTCAGGAAGGAGTGCTATTTAACAGGTTTTTTCCCATTTCAAAGCAGTTTTAACATGACCTGAGATTTCAAAATAAACTTTTATTATGAGTCAAAACAAAACATTTCATCTGTGTAACATCAGAATATTCATTCCATGGTGATATTTTAAACTTGAGAGAATTGCACAATAAATACTGAATTTTCTGTCGTAAAATTCACTTGAAATGAAAAAAAAATCCATGCTTTAGTATAGACACATGATACTTCAACATTACTGAAATACTTCATTGCTTTTTTAACAAAATCAAATGCCATTGGAAAGGACATTTTGCTCTAAAAAAACCAGTGATTTTCTTAAAAGCTGAATTTTGACCCTTCAAAATAGTTCAACAAAATTTCTAGGGGGCTTGAAATCAGTTTTTCTCCTATTGAGAAAAGTGGAAGTGGAGGCTCTGGGTAAAAGCCTGACCACCCATGAGAGGTTTGCTGTTGACTTCAATACAGGCCAGATTTCCCCCACGGAATTCGACGGCGTCATGAAATTTAGAAGTACTGGCTCCACACTATTCAATGGCAGCAGGAGATTAAAGAGGAGTTACACAGGATGGTGATAGTAGAATGTAATGTATATGGTTCAGATTTAGTACATATCACAGAATAGGCCACAGAGGTGAAAGGGGAGCTGAGCAGGAATTCCAGCTGAACTAGCTCACTTGTCCCTAATCCCTGCTATCTGATGAACTGCCCTTGGCAAGGACCACAGTAGTACAAAAGTTATGCCAGTGTTCAAGTGTCAGAGGTGATAGAAAGCTAAAAATCACTTTGCATCAGATGGCTGTAATAGATTTTCAAAGTTTGTCCTGGATCAGTTTCCCCAGCCACTGAAGAAACAAAAGTAGAGCTCCCCTTCCGTGCATATCAGCACTAATTCCTGTATATCATTTCTGAAAGGCTTCAGCTGCGAGACTCGTTTTGTCCATCAGCTTGGCTCAGAGGTGTGTCAGCAGGGGAATATGAAGAGACCAGACTTAAAAACACTGTCTGGGTTGGAAATGAAAGGGAGGGAGCAAAAGGGGACCAGGGGTGGGGGTGTTTGACAAAAACACACACACACAGACTGAAAGGAAAGAAAAAAAAAAAAGACAAAGGAAATTCTTTTACATTTATGAAAGTAAACTAGATTCCTTTGGTCTGACAGATGAGCATAACTGCAGGTCTACCTACAGACTTTGATAAGCACTTAAATGTAAACAAAAAGAATCAATTTGCATTTTCCTTTCTGATGCCAAATGCAATGCATCATTTTACAATTGCCATTAAGGATTATTGCTATCCTAACACAGTGCCTTACACAGTTTGTGCCCATCATTTGTTTTCTACCCTGGCAGAACATCTCAGGCTGCTGGCAGTTTTGCACTGATGTTGTCTTTGTCCTGTTTTAATTTTCTGGAGTGTGCTTATTCCAAAAAGGGGGTTTTTAATCCTGAAAACTGTCTTCCATGAAAGCATGTCACTCATCACCTCTTCATGCACTTATTTAAGTGCTGATGGCCTCATCTCACATGCACAAGCTCATTTCAGTTCTGGGGTGACCAGGCTCATAAAGCTACTTTTGATCCTATTGGAGTGTAACCTGGACAGTATCTTGGTGTCCACTTATTTCATAATCAACATTTAAATTAGGAAATTATTTTCTGATCTATGCCCTCCCTCCCTTCTTCCTCCTTATTCTCTCTCTCTCTCTTTTTTTTCTTTTTTTTTTTTAATAATTCCAGAGAAAGGGAAACAAGCCACAAACATTCATTAAGCAAACAGCTGTGGACTAGAGGAGATCAGAAGTGCAGTCTGGAAACCATGTGTGCTTCTCATGTTACAATAATTGGGAAAGGATGATCAATGGCAGGTATGGAAGCACAACAGTCTTAGGTATGCTGAAAATAAGAAGGAGTTTATCCAAATCCTGCTCAGAATAACAGATCCACTCTGAGATCCACTGATCACTGCAGAGCTGCTTGGCAGCCCAGAGAGCACAAACAGCAGCATGTGAAACCGCTCAAGTGCTGACAGAATCCCCTCCCCTCAAAAATATATTTATACAGAACATAACGCAAGCGTCAATTAAAAAGATTGTGTTTAGCCACCACAATTTGTTTCCTTCTCAGCCTGTGATGTAATCTGCTCAGCTGTTAGCTGCTCCCTACGTTAGGGACCTATGTATCATCCCAGCAATCAATGTGTCTCTGAGCTTTGTGCTTCCCAGGAATTTCCTGAGCCAGGCAACTTTACAGGTTCTTGCTCCTCTGCCCAACAGTCTCGGTGCCTCACAGTGCCATGGGGCAGTTTTACCCTTGGCTGGTGCCCACAAATCAAAATCACATGTCAGCATGCAAAGCATTCAGCTGCCTTCCCATGTTGAATGGAAAGAGCCTTCTTCGTCTCACAGAATTTTTATTCATTTGAAGCACCAAAGACTTTGCTGTCTCCACAATAAATTATCCTAAACCAGCTTAAGCTATCCATATATCTATTAATATTCTTTAGGTGGCTTGAGCAAAAGGACTTGTGGGTTTAGGTTGCACCCTTACCCCGTGGCCGTGTTCCAGGGTTTATCAGGTGGGCTGCAGGACAACCTTGACAAACATTCTCCATCTCAGAGCCAAAATTAGCAGTGCTGCAGAAACTTTGCCATTTTTATTATCTTGTTATAGCATTATGCTGAATTGGAGGAATATCTGTTAAAAAAAAAAAAAAATCTCATTTTCCACTCAGTCATTGACCTCCCTGTTGAGAACACACACATGCACTCATAAAACAAAATTATATTATTAAAATACATCTGGACTAAGAACTTGGATGAAGACTGATGACCAGGCTTTCACAGGCTCCCCAGCTGACTTTGGCAGTACACTGCAATCACAACTGGCCAAAGCTGGCTTCACTCCAGTGCTCAAAGGTTTTATTCTTTAAGATGATCTTTTTAAACAGTGAGTTCTCCACCTGTTCTCACGCTAAGAGGAAAACTGATTAAAATTGGATCTTTTATTTTCCCATTCTCTTTAAGTGAAACAATTTCCTAAGAAAAGGAAAGGGACAGTTTCAGTGTTTACCCTCCCTATCCCACTCAGAAATACCTCTTTTCATGTAACCATCACGTGTGACTGCTCTGATCAGTGTAAATATTTCTACAGCACTTTAGCCATGAACCTTAATCACTTCTACACTGAGCTCAGGACAGATCCTATCCTGGGAATAGGTCACTCCCTGCTCCTGATTGGCTACAATAACCCTGGGAATTAGTTGAAAACAACAAAATAGTTCTGCCTTAAAGGAAATTAATGTATGCTGGTTTTCCTTGCATTTTCCTTTCCCTCTATATTTATTTACAACCATCCTTTCATTGCAAACAAGGTCATCTTAAAATTACAAAGATCCAGCCAAACATATGCTTTGAGGGTTTAGTGCTAACCCTGCACAGGCAATCTTTTTATAGGGAAACCCTGAAACTAAAAAAGATTTTGTCAAGTCCAGAGGCCTCCCCAATGTATTTCCACAGAGCAAGAAGCCAGCTCTGGTGAATGAGCACCCTGTTATAGTGAGCAATCATTTGGCAGCATAGGTTATTTTAATGGACACATCACTTTAAACGGAGCCTTCACCATCTGTTCTGCCCTCTAATTACAGATGCAAAAAGAACATAATTCACAATTGCATCATAAAAAAGTAAGATATAAGTGATTTAAATGCATGTGTATGTTCTTTATTCAATGCAGCATGCAGCTGTTATGTTGTTTTCATGTTTCAGACACAAATCAGGATGAAAATGGCTCTCCTTTGATAGAGAGAATTCCCTCACACAGAACATTTTGTGTGCAGCAAGCAAGAATCCACTTGGGGCAAAATCTCGACTTTTTTCACATAAAAATGAAGCCTGGACTCTGTGAAAGGAAGATGGAATTTATATCCCTCAGCCAGTGGATGCACAGGGCTTGGAGACAGCCTGTTCACAGCTACTCCCCTGGAGCTGTGAGTGATGCTCCACGAGGCTAATCCAGAGGGTAGCCAAGCCCTGGAGGGATTAATCCATTGCTGTCTGGGGGTCAGAATGCACAGATACACAGAGATCTCCTTTTTTCTTTTTTTTTTTTTCCTTTTTTTTCCCTCTGGTGTTGCAGCAACAATCATTCTCCCCACATCATCATGCCTGCTTCCCAGTTTGGCTTATTTTAATTCCCTGGAGTACACAACCTTGTGTTTGACCTGTAACCCAACATTTCAGCCCCCTTGAGCACCTTGCTGCAGGGCAGGAGTCGTGGCAGGGCCCTTTTTCCAGCCCATTGCACTGGGCTGGGTTTCAGCCTAATAGAAGATTTCACAGTAGCTGCACAGTATATAGCTCAAAAAGAGAAATTGGAGAGTTCCTGCTGAGTAGGAATTCATCCATCAGCAGCAGCAAAAGGCAGGAATATGCAAGCAAATAATCCATTCTTAAACTTAAATGATGCCATAAAATGAAAGAAATGCCAATTATTCTCAAGTGAGTCAAGATAGTTAAAGTGCAACCTTTTATTGGACTAACAAATGGGTTAGAAATGAAGCACACAAGCTTTCAGGATGAAAATGTATTTTCTTCAGGTGTTGGCAGCTTTTAAATTGAGCTGTAGTCCAATCCAAGTTTTTCTTAAGGATCAATATGACTCCAGACATTTTATTCTTTCTTCTTTTTTTAGTCTTTTTGATCCAATAAGTTTTCTTTAAAGATGGCCATTATTTTTATCTGCTTAGAAAAAAATCCAGTTTCAAATGAACAGTATTTTATTTTTTCACAGGCCCATAAAATTAGGATGTTTTTCTTTGCAACTTCAACAGGAAAGCTAGTTTTAACAGAACATTACTCTCTGCCTAGTACTTCTTAAAATAAATAAAAAAAAAACCTTCTCATTTCAAGTTGGAGATGCTTCTTTTAGAGCTTTGCTTGTCTTGATACAAGAAGTTAATAATATCTTGATTTAGCTACCCATTTAAATAAGCATCTAACTTTAAACACAGTGCAGTCTTGGATTATTTCAGGAAAACTACTCTGCTCTTAAAGTTAGAAGCATGTTTAAATGTGTATTGTCAATACATGTTACCATCTCAACTTAGTTGACTCCAGAAGATGTTTCCAACTCCCTTCCATTGCTGTGGACAATAAACTAAAACCCAGAAGGCCCTAATGGCTTCTATGGCTCTTCTTGCCAGACTGAGCAGAGTGGTCCTACCACAGCCAGGACTCCTGAAACAACAGAGATTATTCTACAGGGTGAATGTGAGGAATATTTTTGTCTCACCATCTGCAAAAAAAAGGAATTCAAATGTTGTCACCTTTCTTTGAAATGTCCTGAACTCTGCAAATTTTAAAGAAATTCCACTTTAAGCCTTCAAAAGTATATTTTTATAGGTAAGGTGAATTTAAAAAATGAAATTGTGGGATTCCCATTAGCTATTCTTTTTCTTTCCATTTGCAGTCAGTTTATGAGGTAATCAAAATATTTCATCATTCAAAATCCCCATCAGAAGTAATTTGCTTTTTAATTTTATTTTATTATTTTATTTTATTTTATTTTATTTTATTTTATTTTATTTTATTTTATTTTATTTTATTTTATTTTATTTTATCCCCCAAATATTTTCTGTTCCTCATCTGTGGGCTGCAGATGTCAGCTCTGGGAGAGCCCACACGTGGTGGGGATCTGGCTGCAGTGAGGGACAGGACACTCCCAGCTCTCCTACACAAGGTGTTGGGCCACTCTCCCTGTATGTCATGGTGCTACAACCACTGTAGTCAATTCCACTTGATAGCTGAGCATATAATATGAAGTAAAAGAAAATTGGTTAGGTATGTTGGACCTCAGACAGTTAAGCCTTAAATGTAAGTCAGAAAACTTCAAAATCAATGAGAATTTTTACAAGGCAACAATTCAGGGAGAGAGTTCACAGTGCCAAGACAGCTGTGTACTGGGAAGGATCCTAGCTGCTTCTTTGGAATAAAGCACATACTGGAAATAATGCAATCAAGCAACTCCTTAAAATGAAAAATTACAGTAAAACATCCTTAAAATAACAGAAGGCTCTGCCAGCAGTTCCAGGCTTGGTATTGGTAATATGCAAGATGCTGCATTTCATCTGAGTAAGCTATTACTGTCAATTCCCAAGAAAAAAAAAAAACTATTGACCAGTGCTGGACTTTCCCAGTGTCATAATGTTCAGCCAACATAAACAGTTCTGATCAAGTCATTATTTGTCTCCTTTCCAAGACAGTTTTCCAACGTATGCTAATTTGTTTAGAGAAAAGAATTGCATGGAGGAGGATGCCTATTTAAGCTCAGTATCAGTAATTTTCCCCAGGCAAACAGAAGGATAATCTTGATAGCAGAAACTTGCAATGTTTTAAATAGCTCCTATAGAAACACTGGCTCTGGAAGGGATATCAAAAGGCTATTTTTTTTGGGCTGAAACGAGCTGGTTTTGACCTGGGTTTGGGATCCCAGCAGGGAGTGGGAGAAAGGAGACACATCTTCATGTTCTTCAGTCTGCTTGTTCATTCTTGGGGGAATCTGTCACACCCCTAGGGATGCTCTGATCCCAGCCAGCTGGAACAGTCTTACCACAAGTCCTGCCAGCCCCGACTGTGAGAATGTCCTGAGCCTTTTTCAGCCATGCTCTCAGCCCTCCACTTTTCACAGGGCAAGGAAAAGGTGGCACAGACCCAGCTCTGCTAGTTTTATATTGCACAAAGACACCTCTGTCAGAGAGGACTCTTGTTTTGGCTGCTTGGGACCATTTTACTCTGCTTGAACGAGGGGTCTGCCCAAGTTTTTCAATTTTGCTACTGAAAATTTCTTAAACTGTTGAAAAATAACACAATAATAGCATTTGGAGAGGAGGGAGAGAAGCAGGGGGAAAGCAAGTAAACCCTTCTTATCCTGGCTATGATTTAGAGCCCAGGATCTCTCTGCACATTAGGCAGCACATCCCCACAGGGGTTGTAGAGACAAGTTAGGTGAGGATGAAAGGAAGATCATATCACCAACTTTCTGTACATGCTTCTGTGCAGATCAGATAATCCTGTCATGCTAAAGGATTGCCCCCCTTCCAAGGGGCTGGCTCCACTTGTATGGGGGAAAAGTGCACCCAGTGAGGCAGGGATCTCTGCACACCCCCCCAACATGACTGAAGAGGTGCATTAAGGTTCCTAAATGATTCAGTGCCTCCCCCACCTCACAGACATAATCTTTACTCTGCTCTAATTCCAGCACCTACTTGGCCCTCAGCCCAGTGAAGGGCTCAACCTCTTTCCAGACCTCAGACACACATTTACATACACTGCAGCGTGTCTGTGTACGTTAGAAGACCTGCTGTATAATTTTAGTGCCTTTCCTTTCAGTGAGGTCATGGAACTATGGGCACCCTGGGAAAAAAATAAAATGCTAAGTATGAGGAGATGGAGTCAGATTTTTAAAGATACTTACATAGGTGCCAGCTGGTTTTCTAAGCTGCCTTAGCCCCTAATTTCAGCTGACTTCAAACAGCTTTGAAAATCAGACTTTAGTAGCCTGAGTTGATTTTGCTGACTGTGAAATAAATCTCAATTGATTTCTGGAAGTGTGAGTGAGAAGAATACCCTCAGCAGCCTTTGACTTTAGATGATGCTCAGTGCCCCAGAAATTAGGTCACTCAGTGCTCAGGAGGATCACTGAAAAATGCAGGCACAGACAGAAGTGGGTAGTGTTTGCTGGGGTGACTTGGGAAAGCAAGAAGTTAGTCCCTGGCCAAATTGGCCAGGACTGTTCCCAGGGGACAGGTTCTGTCCCATCAGAGTCAATTGGACTTTTTCATTGGCTCCTTGGGGTTAGCAGTTTTGCCCAGGACTGCTTTTTGCTGCCAGAAATTGACAAATCCACTGGGCATTCTTTTTTCTTTCTATTGAAATGTATAAAACAGCGATGGGGTACTCAGCTTTAACATTTGCAGAGGACAAAGCTGAGGCCAAAAAAGCCTCTTTTTCCTGCCTATCCCTCATATCTTACAGAACTGAATTTATTTTTCAAATACAAGATTTCTCATCTTCTGTTTAGTTTCCAAGTCTTAAGGGCTGATAGAACTCAAAACAGCCTGAGAGAACTCGCTGTTTTTATTTTCTTAGATTTGCCGACAACTTATTAAACAGACACAAACCCCACTCTTTAGGCAGACAAGGCAGCCTTTCAAGTCAGTCCAAGATCACAGGTCAACGAAAAGCCAAGAAACAAACTCCACTAGGCAACAAGGCCTGAAAAACTAAAAATATTGTTACCTCAGAAAATGGAAGCAATCATAGTCAGGAGGGACCTTTTCTTGAGGCTTTCTTTCCACATACTTCTGCACAAAACACAGCTACAGGTGCTCCTAGCTTTTGACTTTTTGCACTGGGGAGATGCCTGGTTCAGATTGAGCCAGTCTGACTTAAATACCAAAAGCAATCTAGCATAGATCATAGGCCAGATTATTTTGTTTCTCCACAGCCCTCATGTCCCAGGTCTAACATTTATTTTTCTTCCAAGTGCAGAATTCCCCTTAATACATTTTTAATTAGCTCATTCATCCTCTGTGGTGTCGTTACCACCAGTCCACCGCAGAGAAGGAAAGGGAAGGGTCAAGCTGGACAAATACAAATGGCTTGGGATGTTCTGCTCATTGTTGGAGGAGTGAGTCACTGGACAGGAGGACACAGACACATCCAAAGGGACATTCCACAGCCAGTGAGCTTAATACCAGACAGAGAATATCCTAAACAGTTGAACTTGGCTATGGCCTACCAAGTTCACATGTGAGCAGAAGTCTCCCCATTCCTAAATTTCCCCCATTGCTGTCTGCAGTGGTAAAGATGCTGCTATTTAAAATCTGCCTCCAACAAATATTTTGATTCTATCTACATTTCCAGGTGAAATACTTATGGTTCTGGTTACAAGACAACAAAGGAACTAATGAAGGACCATTTTGCAAGGCAATTGCTTGCAGACACATTCTCACAAGTTTTCTCCAGGAAATTGCCACAGAAAATTCAAGCCTTCTGCCTGGTGTGGATCTTGTGGGAGTATTTAATTTTTTAAGAGGTGGTGGGGTTTTAATTCATACATTTTTCAGTTTCTTTCCAAGCTTTTCAGGCCATTTCAGAGAAAGAGAAGAAAGCCACCAAAACAAAGCAGGAAAAAATTACAGCCCACCTCATTGCTGGGGAAGAGGCACCAGGGCTTGGGTTTCATCTCTCCTCCCTTTGCCCTCTACTACCTCTAGCCTGTGCCCACCCCTAGGGGAAGGAAGGTGGTTCTAGCTGCTCGAGGTAATAAAGTAAGGCCTGGGAGGAAATGTTGTCTTTTGGGAAAAGGCAAAATTGTGTGACTGCATTAAAGTCAACACTATTTATCTTCACCTCTTGTCCTAGGGGACGACAAAGGGACACAACTGTTAGACCCAACCCCTCTGTGCAGCTGCAATGCAAAGAGGGCAGGGACTGGTACTTTCAAGTGTCAGACCTTTTGTGACCAACTACTAGTTTATGAGGCTGATGTCAAGCATCTCACTCAATGAACTCTTTGTCCTAGGTGTATAGGGCAGGACAGTGGAAAAACTACCCTGTCTTATATCCCAGGCTCATCCATCTTCTGCTCACCCGGTTGCTCCATTTTTATTTTTTTTTTTAGGCTACCCACTGCATTGCTAGTAAGGATTCCCCCCTCCCGGGTTAATGTACTGGAAAATTGCTCTGCATGTTTATGTGGAGGTCCCTTCCAACTGAAAGAGAAAAGGAAAGAGGAAAAAAGACTATTTGGAAAGAAGAATATTTTTCCCACTGAACTCACAGGGCAGACCCCAGCTTGTGGGTTCTGACCCTGATTAAGAGAATTTCAATGACCTGCTAGGAGGTTTATTGTGAGGTTTGGCAGAATGCACTTCCGAATGAAATTTTTTATTATTTATAATCACAAAGGTGGATTTGAATGGTCGACATTCCTCTCCTTCACCCGTCTACCCACTCCAAGACCCCATCTTTAAACTACCACAGATCACCTAGATCCAGTTTGCTTCAGCTCTCCTCCAGCTCCTGGACCTCAGCCAGGTTCTCTGTTTTGAACCAGTCCCTGCTGTGTTTTCTTGGGTTTTCTTCCCTTTTATACATTTAAAACTGGGTTGCACAATACAAATTTAACTGTTGCTGACTTTAGGCTCAAGGATAGGGCAACACAAGTGACAGCACAATATGAGGTAGCTTGTAGCTGCTGCTGGATAAAAATAGACAAAATATACTCCTACAAACAAAAAGTTTCCAGGGTTGAGGCTTTTTTTAGCTGAAATTGAACTTCACATGGTCTCTGGGGTTTGAGCTAAGGCTAACTTTGGACAGAAGTGAAATACCACAAATGTCACAAACAGTGTCTGTAAACAAGCTAAAACTCAATGTTCCTATTTTCCCAGGTCCAGAAATGCAGCCACTTGCTGCATGGTCCTGGATACTCACAGTCATGGACTGAACCTCATAAGTTGCTGGGATAAAGACAGGTACTAAAATGAACTTTTTAATGCACTGAAAATGTTCAATGCCCATTGTTAGTGGCCAGGTGCTTTTCTGTCCCCTTTAAATGGGGTAGTATTTTTTGTCCCTTCCCGATGACATAAACATAAGAATAAAATCTTTCTTCTAAGTCTGCCTTCCCAAAACTCTGGTATGGGGAAAAATATCCACAACTGCTTATTTATCCTTATTTCAGGAATAGTGTGTCCTGCTGCCTAAAAAACAACATCTTTTTAGTTAGTGGGCAGAAAAAAAGTAGACTTTTGTTATTAAAAGGCCTGTAGAACACCTTCCTGTGGTACCATACAGTTGGAGGAAGGTCTTTCCAGTTCTGGGATTATAGTTCATAAAGTGATGTCATTTCTGGTTATCGATTCCCAAAAGAGAAATTCAAATACAGCTGTGAGGGGGCATTAAGTCCTCTGTATACAGTAAGGAATTTCCATACACGGGGATATTTGGTCACAAAATCTACCACAGAAGTTCAAGTAAGGCCCTATCCTTTCTGTCAGCTTCTGGTTACATCTTGGCATTTGCTTTTTCCATTACTAAATAAAGATGCAGGCAGGGACCAGGGGCTTGCTCCAGATGTTTATGACTGACAAGTGTGCCCAGACCTGAGGGTGGACCGAGCCTCACCTCCCAGAGCAAGGGCTTCCACCCTTCCTACTCTCCTTTTTAGGAGCCAAGTGACGTCCAGCACCTCGTGACCTCAAACCTTGGCCAAACCCTTGGCATGGCTGACCTGTTTATTTGGGTAGAGCATAAAAAGAATTTTGGCAAAACTGACAAACCAGGCTCAGATAAGGGGAAACCTTCAAGTCAAACACAAACATTAATATGAACACCCCTAATCTCCTGGTTTGTCCCCTTCCCTAGGCAAAGGTCAGGAGCATTTGGTCCCCACAGACCCTTAACAAGCAGATGTTACTGTAACATGCCCAGGGAATCAAGCATAAATACGACCCCTGACCCTGGTTGTCAGCTGATCCGCTGAGAGTCTTAGAAATATACTCTTAACTTTTATAAATTCCCACTTTTTCCCACCGTCCCACTCCATTCTTTCCCTCCCCTCTCCCTTGTGTCTCCCAGACCCGTCGCTGCTGAGCGGCGCTTGCACAGTTGCTCGTGGCCTGACCCCTCTCTTCACCCGGGTCAAAGGCCTGGGACCCAGGGCAGGGCTCTTTTCTTGCCAAAGGCCAGCTGATGAATCATTCCCAACTTGAAGGGAACAGAGGAGAGGGGAGGAGTTTCTCTCTCAAAAGGCCCTCAAACAACTGTGGCCTATATATCAGCATTTACACTATTCTGACGCTCTCAAAAATTCACTTTCCTTTCTGGGAATGGCAACAAAAAGTGAAGGGGGAAGGGATGGAGGAGCTGAGAGGCTCTGCCTGGACAGCCTGGTCCTGATGGCAGGAAAGGGGTCTCCCTTTGTCTAAAGGGGGATGCTAACATGAGCATCCTTCACTTAAAAAAAAATGCTCCTGTTAAATAGAAAAAAGTGGGAGGAAGGAAAAGGGGCTTTCCAAGGAAAGTTTTGCCAAGCTGCATCAGACAGACCAGGTCCTGTCAGACAGGGCAGCTTTGTCCAGAGGTGGGAGCTGCCAGTGTTTCTCAGTATTCAGGGGAATGCCCTTTCTCCTTCCTCTCAAGCCCCATGTGGGGTTCAATCTTTCCCTGTAACATCCAACCTCTCTTCCTGCCAGATGATCCACTGCAGAGCTCATCTGCACAGAAACCTCCCCGTTCTGGACTGTGTCACACTGCCTACCTCAGAGGGACTCTCATTCTAAATGAGCTGCAGGAATCACAAAAACCAAACCCAGGCACCTTCCAGCTCCACTGAGACGTTGCTTGGGTTTTCCAGAGTATCCACCCTGGCATGTGTGACTCAGGCCCACGAGCACCTGGAGACGGCAGGCAGAGGGATGCAGAGCGCTCCCGAGGTGATGTTTATTTTTGTTTGATTCCCTTCACCTTTTATGAAATGGCAGAGACATTTTTGGGCTCACACCAGGCTTTGATTTGAAGTGGGGATTTCCCTGTTTGGTTCACATTCCCTCTCGGGCACTGTTAAACAGTAACTGCAGGGGATGACTTTTACCCCTGGCTCGCAGGATGCACGGGGCTGTGTTTCCACAGCACCTTGGCAAAGGTTGCCTTCCCAAAAGCTTCCCAAAAGGTTGCTTCCCCAAAGGCTTTTTGCTCACTTCCAACCAGTAATTTGGTGGTGACATCACATGAAATAATATGGGTCTTCCTTTATTGGCACCAAAAATAGATAAACTATTATTTTCCCTTTGTCAAAACTGGGTCCTAGCCCAAAGAGAGGGAAGGGGAATCTCCCCATCCTCAGTGCAGTTTAAGGTTTTGCTCAGCCTCATTTTTTACTTCTCACCTTAAACACACACCATTATTTTGTCTGCAGCTGTTCTTTTAGAAGCACTTTTTTGTGCAAGGTGATCACTTTCATACTTTAGAAATGTTAAAATATCACACAGAGCATTATCCAGGCCTCCTTCCTGCAGGATTTCAGCTGGACGTATGTGTGTCAGCAAATTTCAAATATTCTCCACCCCACGTTTGATTGCCTCCTGACTGAGTTAGGAATATGGTCTTATGGTACTTTCTGAATTAAAACCCTTTGCTTGTCTTTGGTGTCATGGTTTAGGTGGATGTCATTACAGTTTCCCAGTTCCTCAGGGTAAAATCTACCATTTACCCCATCCCTGAATTGGTTTTAATGGCTTACTGGACATCAATGGCAATATGGGGCTTGATAACAACAAGCCATCAGTTACTGTAAATCTGTCCCAAACATTTTAAGACAGAAGAGCAAGACTTCAGACATGTGACAGAGGGTTTGCCTTTTTTACTGATTTTTAAAGTTTGTTTTTTGGTTGACATACATGTTTATTAGGGAAGGATGTTCAAGGATGGATGTGACCTACATGCTTTGGAAAAAGAAAGGAGTTTAAAATTTAAAAATACACAAGAGTGTAGCTGGGCAACACATTCTATAAAATCACCGTCTTGATTTAATAGTCTATCTAGTGTGGACAAGCAAGAAACATGTGTTTGTTCACGCAAAGACATTGCATCCTGGTTCCAGAAAAGTCAGTGAGAATTCTGCCATTAACTTTAAATGAAACTAAACTTCACCTCAAAGCTTTTAATCAAAAAGTGTGAGCTGGCATGTTCAAACAATGCCTTCAGATCCTAGTCAAGGCAAAGTCTAAGACTCTGGCAGGAAAGAAGGCTCTTATTCAAAAGCTTTTCCTGCAATCTCCTGGTTACAGAGAGATGGCTGCAAGCCCCAGTTCTGACCTCCTGGGCTGCTGGGCATTCACAGCATTTTCCCTCAGCCTTTTGGTCTATCCTGCAGTGACCTTGCAATAAAAGAGCACATCTGCATGAACCAGCAGCTCACTTGCTGTCATTATTCCTCCTTGGGACACAGAAAAATCTGTTTTCTGCACCACTTTCCAACTTGTGCAAAATTCAGCAACAAATTTCTTCTCTCTGCCACAAAGGTTGCACTTTCTGTGGGTGTCTCCACAAGTACACTTATCTTTATCTGGACTCTCTTGATGTACAAGCCCTGATGGTTATCCCTGAGATGACCCTATTTTGTCCAGATAGGTGACTATGCTTATCTGTAAACCATCTAATAAGAATCCCATCATCATGTACTAGGTCAGCAAATTATTTATACTTGAAATCTTCACCATTCATTGTAAATAAAGAAATAAAACAAGCATCTAGGGGAATACAGTGAGTAGACTAAGAGAATATTTGGTATCAGCATGGTCAAAAATAATTTGTGTGCATAAACATCAGAAAGAGAATGAAAATCTGAGAGTTCAGTTATTTTCTGGTAGTCTGACTTTAAAATCCTAGTAGAAATGAATTTTCTCAAGACCCATTGTCCCTCCAGGGGCATTTTATCACTTTATAAAATCTTCAGATGGTCCAGTAGCATTTGTTTTCCTGGGACTGGTTTAGTCTGTGCTGGGTGCAGCCCATGATGTAATTCCAAAACTGTATACAAGCCCTAATGGAGAGAGAATCCACAAAAGCACCCACAACATTTCCGTACACAAAACTCACAATTTAGATCAAGACAGGAAATGTTTTTTTCCATTCCATGTGTAAATATGACATTTTTAAAAAGCTTTCCTATCTCAAATCAAGACTAAATATTAAATAGCCAATATTTTTAGATACAAAAATTCCACACATTCTCTAAGGAGAAGAGAGTTTAATTTTTCTTCTAATTCTGTATTTTTTTTTTCACGTTAATTTTCCTTAACTTAACTTACATTGCAAACAAAACAACAGAGTTTGTTCCAGGCAATGGAAGAATTTTCATAAAGTACTGAAGTAGAGCAGTGCACCAGTTTCATCAAGCCTTTTTTTGAACAATTTGGCATCTCAGGCAAGGAGCACTGCTCATTGGGAGAGAATATGCTGACAAACCTCCTCTGCTGACAAACCTTGTTTGCCTCCACCACAGATGCATAATTTAGGTTCAGAAATACTTCTAAGCACATTTGCTGCTGTGTGCACATCTCTGAATAGGTATGAGCCTGTGGGGAACTCATAAAAACAGGTACATACATCCTGGGTGAGCCCCTGTGCATGACACGAGGCAGAATGACAGTAAATTGGGGGGGGAAATGTCATTTGTGAGCACGGCCTGATCCTACAGATCTGCTCCTTGTGTAAGGCACAAGTGTGAGGATCGTCCCCAAGTCAGTGCAACAGATCCCCTCCATGATTCAAAACAGATGAGATCCAGATCCTGTGGCCTCTCCTCATATCAAAAGTCAGTCTCTGGAAATCAGAATCTTCCCATCAGTGTCGTTTCTTATCATTACATCATTTCAAACTTGTTTCCTGCTTTTTTTCTCTGTTACTTTTTGCAACACAGTCCCCAAGCTCTGATTTATTTATTTTGCCCAAATCTCATGCCTAGCCCATTTTTATTAACTGAAAAACCATTAAATTAGATTGAACAAAGCTGCTAAGGAATGACAAATCTTTTTTTCCTACAGATTAAATAACACTTATGGGAAAACAAAAGCTGCATGTAATTCAAGTTCCCAAATTTTTGCAGACTTCTGGAGTTTTCTTCCTCCACATTTACTTGCCCTCTTTTAGATTTCTAACCTCAGTTACTAACACACTGCACAAATAGCAGGAGACAAGGTTGAGGGCAGAAGCCCAACAGGTGAAAGGTTGAATAACTTGAAAGTCAGAAAGTGCACTGTTCAAGGAAGAAGTTTAACAGGTTTGGGACTCCTCAAACACTCCCAGCTATTGTTCTCTACTTACTTGGCCAGGTCAGTGCTGACATTACAGTTTTGGTGATCACATGTTTTTTCTTTCATTGGCTTTCTACACTGTCTGTCTAATTTTGTCCTTGCACTTGTAAACCTTTATCTTTTACTCTTCTCATTCCTTCCTTTGCTGTTTGTCCTTCCCTTTTTTGCTTGTTTGGTTTTTTGGGGGGGTTGAGTTTTTCCCCTCCTTTTGCTTTTGCCTTTTATATATGTGTGAATTCTAAAAAAGTATAGGGGGTTATTCATTATCTGCAGTACTGGTGCTACTGTTCACCTGTGCTGGGAGAAGCTACACTAAGCCACAGCACACTGAATTTCAAAATCTGTTCTGAGTCCTTGAAAAAAAAATTTCCCTTAGCTTCACAATTTGGTTAGTTTTTGATTCTGATGACAGTAGAAAAAATAAAGCAAATTTTCCCAGTCTGGATATGTTAGCTGTGAGAAAAATCTATAACTTTCTGTCTAAACAAGGAGCCTTTTTGTTCTCTGCATGGCTCTGTCTTTGTTGTTGTGTTTCTTTTTATTTGTTAACAAAATGGGGAAAAAATATTAATTCCAGCTATAAGGAACAGAGAAATTTCTGAATTGTTTCTATATCCATTATAGATACTTTATCTCTGATCTAGTTAATTGTTTAGGGGTTTTTTATCCAATGTCGTGAATTTTAGGAAATTGTGCAAAAAATTATTGGATTCAGATAGAGTTAAGGTAGTAGCTGCAAAAATAGAGAAAGTTTCCCAGATGCATGATAAAATTGTGAAAAGCTGGTTCCATAGGTACCAGCAGGACTGGGGCAAGTATTTTGTCTCCCGAGACCAGGACTATTATCTGCTGAAGTCCTTTGCCAGAAGGAAGGGAGAGGTGAAGCAGTAGTGACTGAAGGCAGATAGATACTGAGGAAAGGTGGCTTGCAGTTGTTTTTGCTTCCAAGATATCCAAGGAAAATTTCCATGTGCAGGCCTCCCTCTTTCATTTTGTTTTCCCCTATGGCATGGCCATTGCCTAGCAATGATAATTCAGCTCCTGTGAGGAATGGAGACAGTCTGGCCATTGCTTTCAGAAGCAAATGGTGTTTAGAGCTAATGACCAAACTAAAAATCTCCTGTGTGAGATCCAGAGCTTATTCCCAGGAAGAAACTAGCAAGAGGCCAAATGGACACATGGGGCCAAGCACACACTGTGCTTGACCCCTGGAAAACTGTCAGGGAACGTCAAATATGAAGAATGCCAAACATCCAGCACTCAGCTGGCTTGCAGTGAATGCCCACAGGAATTTCAATGCTGCCTCTGCTAAAAAGCCAGTTCTGACCCTGTGGCAGGAGAGGTGGGTCCCTCCACCCTTGAAAGGTGGATGAGCTGCTTTGCTGAGAGGGTCTCATGGATTGTTGGGATCACTCCCCTGTCCTAGGCTGAAGCTCAAGTTGCCATCTGGGAAATCTCAGTGCACTCGAGAAAGATAATTTCCCCCCCTCCCTCGAATTAAGGGCTGAAGTTTTCTTTTTACAGTAGCTGGAAAGCAAACATTTGCAGAACAAGGAAGCTTCCTTGTGCCACAGAACAACATTGCCACAGAGGAACAGCAGCTTAAGCTGTGCTTCCCCATGTTCAGGATGTGTACTTTGACCATAGGCCATTCATCATGTGTGCAGCTATTGCTGGTGGTTAGACCACAGACATCCAATTGCTCAGAATTAGCTCCATGACATTCTCTGGTTAAGTCGGTGCACATGGCAAAATACATCATGTATTTATGGTTAAACTCTAAATGCCACTCTCAAGAAGTCCTTTCAGCAGGGGCTGTCTCTGCAGTCAGCCAGCCACCAACTTGTCCTCTGAGCAGGGCTGCTCCCAGTGACTTTTTCCCTGGTCTGAGAGAATTAGAAATGCAAGTACCTGGAACAAGGAGAGGAGTAGGCTCAGGCCTGATGGAAATGTAAGGGCTGAGAGCTGTGATCATGTTACTGGACAGACAGCACATGTTGTTTTGACTGAGCCTGGAGTGGAAAGGCCACTTACAGTCAAGATGCCAAAGGGCCACAAATATTTCAGCTACCTTTGGCCCCACCAGCAGAGTCAAAGTTGGGCATTGCAGCACCAGAAGCATCCTTCAAGGCTTTAGGCAACATCTCCATTACAGTGAAGACAGATGAATATAAAGCTGTGTTTTTATTAACCCTACAAACAAGCACTGCCGTGGCCATGGGGTATCTTCCACACATGCAGAGAAGGCAGGGCACTCACTTCTGAGCCACTCTGACCCCTTTGCATTGTTTCATGAGTTATAATCCCTCTCATGACAGGGAAACCCTCATCCCAACATCTCTCTATGAAACCAAGATGCACTTTGTGCTCCAGGACCACTGGCCTCCATTCAGATGGCAGACTGAAATTCAGGTTTTCAGTGTAACTACAGTTTGGGAAGGGTCTGTGTGTACAATTATAATTTTAAAAACCCACAGTGATAATAATATACCCAGCACCCTGTAGGGAAAATAAATACAGGTCCTAGGATAAACTAAGACCGGAGTAAAAAGAAAAGGAGAGGGCAAGAAATTTGTACACTTTAGGTTTCACATTCAGTTGATCCTAAAAACCTGATTCAGCTCTGGCAAAGGGAACTACAGGCACCCAAAAAAATTGTCCAAAAAGGATTGTTTTGGTTTTTTTTTTTATTATTATTTCTTAAGCAGCCAAAATTATCCCTTATGCTACAAAGAGTCAAGAAAAGTCATATATACGTATTTTCAATTTCACCTAAGTATAAATATTCATTGAACTGTCTTCTTTCTGTTAAGTGAAATTTCAGGTACGTGAAATTACCTCACCTCACAAAATTCCCTTCCTTTCACAACACTAATTGTAAGTAATTACTTGTGCTGCTCCTTTAAGAATAAGAACATTATCAGCCAGCCCACCTCAGGGAATAAATATGCATCTCACTTTGATGAAATTTGCACACAATACAGGTCAGGTAGTTAATGAAGCCATAAACCATAATATGTCTGAGGCACTAAACATCACCTTATTCATTTGGCCTTGGTGTTTAAGAGAGCAAGAGATGTTTATTGCCATGAGACACCCTCCTCGCCTTTAGGATCACCATTCATAGCCAGCTCTTTGTAAATAAACATATAACCTTTGCAATGGTAATTTAAGACTGTGCAGTAAAGAAGATGCAGTGAGTGCATGGAGAGTGGAAGAGAAGATAAAAAACCTCATGAATAAAGTCGAAGGCTGCAGGCTAAGGTGTTTATTAAGTCCCAAGCTGTTTTTTTCCTCCACTTTTCCTCTCTACTGAAATAAAAACAATGATTGCTATGATGCTCTAAAATTAGAGCACATTTGTCGTTTTTAAAAGCAGCTAACAACTGAACTTCAACTGTGCAACAGCATAATAGGTGTAGAAAATAGATCTGCCCCAGGCCTAGCCTCTTCTGTTGTGTAATCAGCCAGTAAGAAAGCAGGAGATCGGACCAGATAATGTCAGTTTTCCACTTCAGAGTGGCAAAGGTATAAAAGGTATACATTAAAATGCATCAATGAAATGCTGCAGTCCATCAGACTGACTTCCTGGGACAGACAGAGTTCACTTTCCAGACACAGTGCCTTGTCTTTAGCATGTGTCACAAAAAAACCACCTCTGCACTAAAATGAATAAAACCCTGACTCATAAAAAGGCTTTGCATTTCAGCCCCAGGATGTCAAAGTGTTTTGCAAGGAGGCATGAATTAAACCTCCCAGTGCCCTGAAAGGTAGTGAAAGAAGATAACCCTGGCTGGTTTATGGTAAGGAAACCAACACAAAGGGCCCTGACCAAGGGCACGTAGCAAGTGTGAGACAGATATTAGATCTGATCTCTGCTCCTGTGCTTACTCCTTCTTTTTCTTACTCTCAAAAATGCTGTAATAGTTTTCTTAAAAATTCTCATAATTCTCATTCATCACTCTCTACTACTTTTACAGCAGAAAAGCTCTCCATGCTTACACAGCAGAGAGGTCCAAAAAGTATTGTTTCTTGCAAAACATCCTGTAAAGAACATGGGTGATCCTTTAACTTCACAAACAGCACAAATAAACTATTTTTTTTAATTACCTATTGCTGTCTCTGAGGGAAAGACTTTTTGATCCATGGAGATGTTCAGCACTATGATGGTGTGAATTCTTTGGTGCAATCAACTTGTTGAATCACAGCAGCTTTCAAGGAAACTATTTCACCCAATTAATTTATTTGTGACAGCTTCAAGAAACCTCAAGGCTGCTCTACTTGTCCAAGCTTGGCAAAGGACCCTAAAAAAAGGGTCCTTGAGAAACAGCCAATGGCAAATATCAGGAATAGGATATGATTTCCCTTTTGTTAATTTACACTGTGCTCAGCAAGGTCTATCATCATTGTCACTTCAACAGCTCACGAACCAGAGAGTGCCACACCATGGGACAAGTGATTTATGCAGAAAAATCAATTACTAGTTTGCATTGGGATCACAGAGTAAATAGCTGAGGTATTCTGGTGAATATCACCTCATCCTTTCCAAATATTCACACACTCCAGAGGAGCTCCACACCCTGTTGCATCCAGAGCAGCCAGTGCCTGTGGGTTAGAGCACGAACCCGCCCTGCTGGGACTGGCTGCTAACAAGGAAAGTGGATAGATCCAATAATAAATATGCTTTAATGACATAATAAAAGTTTGGGAAATTGCAGGAGTCATGTTTCTCATTCAGAAGCAAACTCAAAATAAACTTGAAAGCCTGCAAACATCACAATTTTTGTCTGATGAAAAAGTCCCGGCTGAACAGCCCAGTGAAATGACTTTGCAGGAGTGTATGAAAGACATACCACAGGCAAATTGAGATACAAAGTTTGAGTTTTTGATCCCAGAGAGAGAGAATAATGTGTCCCTCCATTTATCCATGAACTCTGCAGCTGGCAGGGGCTGAGTTCTGTTAGTAATTACCATGAACAGATGAGGGAAGATTTTTTTTTTTCCCGCTTTTATTTTGACCTGCAGTTAAAGAAAATTTGCTTGTTTTATTTTAGGTTTAAAAATGATGAGGCAGCATCAACCTGTGTTTCACCCCAGAGCTGTTGATTTTCCCCTGTCTTCTCCCCCTCCCTTCCTTTCTTCCTCCCCTCCACCCCCCAGCATCTTAATTTATTTCAGACTATGAGTGTGCAGATTCCCAATTTAGTGGGAACAGTTTGCTGCCAAGGCCCTTCAGGGGCTTTCTCTGCAGTTTATTTTCTTAACTACAAGCTTCAGGTTGTTTTGTGTGTGCTAGTGGTGGGGAAGGAAGGAGGGGACTGCATTCCTTCCTCCAAATTTACAACATGAAAAGTTTGGATTTGCTTTTAGCCAAGAAAGTTTTGTCCTTCCTTGTCCTGCTCTGTATTTTGTTTTTCTCTTCCTTCAGCAAGCACCCAGCTGGCAGCTTCAGTGACTCACGGAGGAAAAGTATTAGACAAATTTCTTGCTGAAATGATTACTTGTCTCTGCTCCCTCTTTTTCCCTGTGTGAAAAAAGTGCTCACAGAAGGGTGACAGGGACAACCCTGGGCTCATGCCTGCCTTTGCACCACTGCAGTGGGAATCTATTTTTTGAGAAGATTTCCCTTCTTCTTCAAGGTGGGATACCGTAAGAGTCCTGCCTGAATCCACAGTAGGTGGGACCAGAGGTATACCTAAAAAGCACTCTGGAACTGCTCAAAAATTCTGATTTTAGCAGCAAAACTAGCAAAACCTCAATTTTCTTGAGCACCTGATGTGCCACCAAGCTCTTGAACCTACTGACCTCCTTTTTTCCTAATCGGAATTTTGTCAGGGCCAAGAATTATGATGGATTAGCCAGTCAACCAGAATATTTGAACCACATGGCTGGGGCAAAGGGTGGCCCAGGCAAAGACCCCAAGTGGCCAGGGGGTCCTCAGAGTGGCCCATGGCAGTGTCCCATGGGACACTGTGGCCAGCAGTGGTGGCACCCAGCAGGATCAGCCCATCAGCCCCAAGGATTTCCCAGGCGGAAACACGAGAGGCCTTGCCTCACTCCAAGGTTTATAAAATGTTGGTTGCTGTTCAAATGGGAGTAAAGCCAAAAGGATAACAAAAACCAAACCTGTTTCCTGCAAACTGGGAAGCCTGTGTTGTAGCAGCCTGCAGCCTTCCAGCCATGGGACATGGACAAAAGGTCCCCTTGGGTGATGGTCCCTGCTCAGAGGAGTTGTTCCCCACTCCAGTGAGCAAAGGAGAAAGCTCACACAGCCTCTTCTCCTTGCATCACCTTCCACAGAGTCCACCCCAACAGGAATTATTATTGCATTTGCTCTGTTTCTGGGATCTCCAGAGGCACACCCCATGGAAAAGGTGAAAAGTGGAGGAGCCTGTCACAATCACTGATAGAGCTCCAATGCCATAAGGGTATCAAACACTCAACCCAAACCCTGATCAATCCTTAAAGGAATAGACACATATAATTTCAAGCTATTGAAAAATTAGAAATGAAGAAAACACAGGAAACCCCAGCATGTTATCAACAGTCTTTGAGCAATAATAATAGAAGGTTCATTTCATAGAGGAAATTATTTAATCCAAACTATTCACTCAATTCCAAACACAGGACAGCAATGCAAGAGGAATATGAAAGTAGCTTTATTTCCACCAAAAAAAAAATAACAATAATAATCCCAAGCAGGTTTTCTTTAGGGAAAGCAAAGTTTCCCTCCCATTAGCCCACTTCCTGCAATTCCACAGTGTGATTGTGTGTTGGGAATATACCCAAATTTATTTTTATGTAGATTACAGTGCTCTCATGTTTCCTTAATACAGTTTCATAGCTGATTTCCTTTGCCCATGTTAACCCAAAATTGTTTAACATATGCCTCACAACCAGCCATTGTCAGGCTCGGGTTAGCTTAGGGACTCTTCTTTTTCTGGCTCATTGTAGAAGGGAGTAGGGGGTAGAGGTTTTTGCAGGCAATTTTCTTCATGCTGTTTCAACTGATGAGCTTTAAAGCTATACAGAGTATTTTCCACATTCCCAGGGATTTCCACACATGGAAGTTTTTTACTTGTCCCTTTCCTCCTTTTATTTGGTTACCACCTGCTGTTGTCCAGTGCTTCAGGTGATTGCAAGGGATCTGCTTTATTCTTTTCATGGTTACAAATAAAGAGTTAAACATAAAAAGGGGTTTTACAGGACTGATCCAGAAGACATGAGGGGGACTTTCAGCAACTGGTGACTGTGCTGGTCCAAGCCATTCCTGGAGGTAGCTCCTACATTGCATAGGATGGTGTGGGGAGTGGGAGAAGTGAACACAAATAGCAGTGAGATGTGCCTCTGTGACAAACCACCTCTCCTTCAAGCCCAGCACCATCACCTCTCTCAGACTAAGTCTGCCACAGGACCATGGCAATAGGTCCTATGTGATCTGCTCTCCATCACCTCCGGGGAGGAGCAAAAACAGAGGCAGGGGAAGAGGAGACAGACAGCAGATCACACCGAGAAAGGGAAAATCCTACCCCAGAAGAATGGGGGTACCAGATCAAACAGAGAGAAAACAAAAAAACCAAACCCTCATGTGCCATCTGCAAGTCCTTTGTGGTCAAGTCATGGAACAGTGGGACACAAAACAGGAGATGAGAGAAAGAGATATTTCTGCATTTGTTCCCCTCCTTCTAGCGCAATGTATATTGGATCAGTTCACCCAGTTTTTCTAACTCAGGGAACAGATGGTGTCATATTTGAATATAAAATGAGTTTTCATTTGCTTTGCCATAAAAAAAAAAAAAATAACGCAAACAAACAAGAAAAAAAAGGAGCTCACCCAAAAATGATGCTATAGGTTTTTTTACAGACCTGTGGTCTCAGTTACAAGCTGAGCTTATTTCAGTTCCCGGATCTAATTTGTGGTCTATTATGGTCCTTTTATGCCTGCAGATGTACAAAATGAAAAAAAGTCCCTTCTACAAATGGAAATACTTTTCTACTTAGACAATGTTCATGTTTTGGGGAAAAGTGAAAAACTGTTTAACCACATTTGGCAGCAAAATTCCAACTGTACAGGCACAGAGTTTGCTGTTGTTGGTCTGTGCTGTGTAGCTTTGAATTCAATTAGAATTCAAACCCACTCCTTTTTCAAGTTTCTGTTATGTTACTGGAAACAGCTTCCGAAATGTATACTTTTCTCATGGTTCCCCTTGTCAGGACCTGTGAGAAGCAGTAAGAAAACACAAGTGAGAACCTCTTCCTATGGCAATCCCAAGACAAAGGTGAAGAAACCAGATTAAACAACGCAGGATTTATGAGATGGATGTCTGTGGCTTCTGTTCTTCATTTCTAAGGCATGAGTCTCATCCCTGCAGATTAAACCCTCCAGTTGTATGCCAGTGAGACTTCCCAATGTCGTCATGGGAATCTGTGGAGTTAGACAGTCATAAAAGTAAGCCCATGTAGCAACAGAGGAAGCCAACAGGTCAGATGAACAATCAAGACCTTTTTCTGAGTCTATCTACAGTCTTTCACTTGCATCACTTTTCCCTTGCTATGATGCTTATAAAAGTTTTGGGCTGCTTGCAGGTGCCAAAATATTCTCAGAATAAATTTGCACTGAATTTGAGACAAGCTGACTGAAGACCTCTCCTGAGTCCCTTATTTTCTCAAATTCCACAATTACGATGTTATTGCAAGTAGAGCATTTTTTTTTCCCTCTTTAATTTACACTCTGCTGGCTTAAATATTACCCTCCAGCACATCTATAAAAGACCTTGGCTGCCGAGGTGGGGCAGGAATTGAGTGGTTTAGGATTTGGTAAAGGGATTAAGGAGTCTTTCATTTCTAGGTCACTAGTTCAAGACTGTCATGACTGTAGGCTGTCTACTGACCTGTGTTAAATATATTGGTGGATGTTGCTTATTCCCTATCAAAAAATCACCACCACATTTGGCATTGATTTGACTTTATAACAGAGTAGGCTTGGTATGCATTAATCAGAAATGGGAGCATGTTGGAAAGCTCAGATCAGGATGTGAAATCTCCCAAGGTTTGAGAATGGATGTGTTTGGAGCTCTGGTTTGACTTCTCCAAGTGAAAAGTCAAGCAGTGAAATGTGGGTTTCAAATTGTCTAGTAATTTAGAGTTGTTAAGAACCGAGTCCTACTTTTAATTTTAGCTCTGCTGTTTTCTTATGAAAAGCAGTTTCTTTCCCTGCTTCCCACCTGTCAAACTGCAGAAAAGCTCACAGTAAAACACCTTTTTTCTTATTTAGCTTCCAGAGATCGCTGAAGACAGAAAGAAAGGAAAACACAGAAATTAGGAGATTATTAATCTCTCAGTGGTAGAAGGGAACCGTTATCACTTCTGGTACATTTTGGCTAAACATTGGAAGAAATGCTGGAAGTTTGAAGCTTTAAGTTCATCTAAATAAAAAAAAAAAAAAAGAACTGTATTCCCAAACAAATTCAAATATTAGACTTTCAAAAAGGTTTTCTGCAACACCTTAGAGGGGAAGGTCTCCTACTTTCTCTTTTTTCTCATACAGCCTCACACTCTTCAACAGGCTCTTTGACCTTAATGGGATGCTATTTGCTGATTTGGAGTCTCAGTCCCTGCAGTGAGTTCATAATAAGAGTCAGCTGAAGAAAGGCTCTTTCCCTACCTTCCAACAATTGCACATTTTAAAGCATCAAGCTACACATTGTTTCTGCCAGCTCTCAGAAAGATGTCAAATTGAGTAAAAATTCAAAAAGCAGAAAGCTCCTTGAAAGTAAACTCAGATAAAGTGTTAAAATGCAGCATTTTCTCTGGTTGGGAGGCAGCTTTCATAAACAGCACCAGAAAACAATTCAATTAGAAGATAAATACAACCTGGAAACAGCAGGAGAAGTTATGCTGGACATAAATCTGCTTGTGATACTTTTAATTAAAACTGGATGTGATGCAGTGCTCAATATGATATTTCCTTCATTCCTGCTCATTATTGGGATTTCAGTTGTGTATTCTGCTCTGTTGTAAACCTGCACCATCAAGTCCAAGGGAGTTCAGATACAGCCAGCCCAAAACAAAGGCTTAAAGGAGGCAGGCAAGAAGAAAATATTGGAGGAAAGGGAAATAAAAAGCAAGGAAAAAAAAAAAAAAAAAAGGAGGGAGATTCCCAGTTGCTTTTGCAAGCACCTCTCAGCGCCTCCAGGATGCTGTGGTGACCACATGTTCCATACCTGACCATATTTTGGTTTGGGACCTATTAGCTCTGAGGAATTTTCTTCTTTGAAGTTTGAGATTAAGCATAGGCCTGGTTTTGCTGCTTTGCCTGAACTACTGCCTCCCCCCACAGAGTTTCTGGGTGCTGTCAATAGGTCTTTCTTTTTTCTTAATCTCCTCTTGGGACTAGGTGTGTCCAGAAGATGAGTTTGCTCCTTTTCCCTCATCTCTTTGTGGGCTTCAGCCCTTGGTGGACATAACCAGCCTCTGTTCTTACCCTGGAGCTCAGAGAGAAATCCCAAGAGCTGGCAGAGCTTCTCTGCCTGTAGGATTCTGGATGTCCATCAGCCCTTAATCAGCACACTCTTTTCCCACTTAAATATTTTGCCATGTGTCCAGTGTAAATTTTATCAAACCAGCAGCAGCAGAAGGAAGAAAATTTCTTTCTGGTGTTGTAGGGGCAAAGATTTCTATGTGTTTTCTCCACTGTGATAGCATCAAAGATTCTGCCATTTTCCAAGTGATGCTGAAACCAAAACTAACCACTCATTCCCTTCTTTACATGTGCTTGATTCCAGGTTTAATAACAGTGAGTATGCTACACTGGTGTGCAGCAAAGAAAGTAGGAGTTCAGAGATGCTTCCTCACTCCTGAGTTGAATGCTTCAAGCCACAGCTTTTCCAGATCTGCTTCTTCAGAAATCATGGCCAGCATTTTCCTTGCTAGCTAGAGAAAGTTTAATTTTCAGCTTCAACAAATTAATGTTCCCCATGGAATTGGTTTAGCCAGGAAAATTCCCCTTCTACCCAATTATAACTGCAGAAGTAACAGACATGGATAGCTGCAATATTTTACATAGCCCTGGTTCTTTGTTTTCTAAGGAGAGTAAGGGAGGGAGTTTGATGCTGCACCTAGGTTTGCCTACTGCTCTGCCAGGATCTGTACCCCAGCACTGGCACACCTTGGCCTGGCTGAGGCTTTGCCCTGATGGAAAGGAATGTAGGAATTCAACAAACTGGATGGAGATATTTTCAGGTGATTGGGGAATGGGAAATGTATTTGTTTTCTCAAAGAATTTGCTGAGAGGCTATGCATTTCAGGGGTGTGTGGACTGGAGAGAAGGGAAGAAACATTTGACTGTTTATGGGAAGCCTATTTCCCTTGTCTGGGATGTCTGTGCTTCAAGAAATGGTATCATCACAGGCTGGGGATATCTGCTTACAACTTTTGAAGGAGATCTTTAGTCATAATCTATCAAAGCTTTAAATGAACATGAAACCAAGGAGACAAAATGAATAACTCACCCTAATGGAATAGCAGATGGTAAGATCTCACAGCACATCGTGGTAGTGTTCCAGCATCCACTATATAATGTTTCTCTTCCTGAGTGAGAATAGTGCTCATTCTTGTTGTTTAATGTCTACAAGGTCTAGTAGAGACTAAATCATGATAAGAACCACAGACATTTTGGAAAGCCTGAAATTGGATAAGTGTCAGTCACTATCACCTCCATCAACTTTAACTTCCTTAGTCACAATGCAAACAGCTCGATGTAGTTTTATTTCATCATTTACTGAGACGGGGGAAAAAAATATATCCTAAACACTTCTGGACAGCAGCTGTGGGTGGAAAATATATAGGATGGCGAAGCTTGTGAAGTGTGCAAGAAAAATAGTGCTAGTTAAACATGCCTGAAGATTGGGAATCCCAGGGCGGTCATGTGCTTCGGCTCAGAAAAGGGAGGGATGCTGCATTTCACAACAGAAAGTCTTAAAAATAAAATAAAATAAAAATAATTGCTTTGGGGACCCAAGTTAAAATGCAGGTGTTTTGAGGGGAACATAAACATTTTTTTCCTAAATGAGGCGTTGAGGGCTGGGAGAAGGGCAGTAAAATTAGTGGAATTACTGCCTGATTTTAACCAGATGATTGCTGCAGTTGGACACCAGCGCGGTTTCATTAGGGACTCTAATTTACAAGCCATTCGCCGCATTCCAGGGGAATGCAGCAACTCCCCCCTCCCCACGCTCCCAGAGAATGCCAGCACTGAGCTTTATGGCAGCAAACCTCACTACACACTTGCTGGCTTTGGGGCTTGTTTTTGTCATTCTTGCTGTTGTGTCTTGTTATTTTAAAGGCCAGCTTGGCTGTAGAGCTGTGGCCAAGCTTTTTGGGAAAGGAGAAAGAGAGGCACAGTGCCTTAACCCGGGCAGGTAGTCCCAGGAATCTGTGTAAATCTCCACTGGCGTGGAAAACATATGGTCCTTCTACTAAAGAGCTGTCCTGATTTATACATAATGTGCAATCAGATATATTACATCATTTTGGCGTTAGATACTAGTGTATTCCAGATATAAAATGACCCTTTTCCTGGCCTTCCATTAGATCCTAAATTGTCATTAAAGTACAGTCCTGAAAGCCTGAAGCAGGTGAGGTTTTGGCCTCATGTGACCTAGCTCAACATAAATTTGTCTGATCTTTATAGAGGCAAATGGCCTAATGAACACTGTGGATAGAGGAGATTTCCATGTAGCCAGCCCTTGGGATCTGGTATTACTTTCAGAGGTATGAGATTTCTGCCTCAACCCACCTGGCAAAGCAGCAATAACTCCATTTCTTTAACAAATAACACACAGCCCTCCTCACATTCCTCCTGTTCCCCTGCTTAGCCATCTTCTGGACAAACCCACACAACATTATAACCTTTCCCTGTACCCCTGGCTTTTACTCCTCTGCCACAGTGCAAGTCACCAAAGCCAAAAGAGGGTGATATGAATTCTTTCCCCATTTCATGGGTGATATGTTTCTTTCCCTCTGTGTAGGACATAAACATCCTTTTGACATACCATTATTTTCTGGTTGTCTCCCATTCCTTCTCTCTATTGCTTTTTTCACTGAATTTCACCTTTTCTATCAAGAGCTGCAAAGGTTCCCCATTTTGCCCAACCAGCTTCCTTCCCTGTGCTGCTTGCAATTTTCTTTTACATTTTCAACACATCTGAGTTTCATTTTTCCCCCATGACTACTCTCTTAGCTAACCCACTCCCCACTTTTGATAGGCTCACTGAGATCCAGCAGCCGTGGTTGATGTTGGCCTGCTGCTAATCCTAACCCTCACACCTAAATTATGATTAAAATAGTGAACAGAATCCCAAAGTTGGCAGAGTTTTAGAGTCCATCACCAAGTAGTTATAACACATTAATGTTACACATTAAAACACACAAATGCAGGGAATTAGGTTTTCTTTCAGTTGCAATATTTATCTCCCATTTTTGAGGGCAGCCGTTCTGGTCTACCACTGCCACTCTGCTCTTGTCACATCTCACAAATTCTTCTGGGTTGGCTCAGATATCTATTTCAAAACCTCCTATCCAAAACCCAAAACCGATTTATTAAATAATGTCCTTCCCCTGAGTCAGGAATGAGCTGGCAGAGCAGGAACTGTGGCGATGAGGAGTAACCTCACACACGAGAGAGGAAAAAAGCAAATGCCCTTGCATTGATTCAATCCTCAGGATCTTGCAACCTGCTTGAGAACCTCTACTGAAATACTGTGCAGGCCTCATTTTTGCCAAATTCAAATTCACCTGGCCTGCTTGAATCATTTAAATTCCATCCCTGGACATGTCCAAGGCCAGCTTGGATTGGGCTTGGAATAGCCTGGTCCAGTGGAAAGTGTTTCTGCCCAAGGCAGGAGAGCTGTAACTAGATGAGTTTTAGGATCCCTTCCAATCTAAAACATTTATGACTCAATGAAATCATTCTTCAGGGCTTTTTCTCCTTATGGGGTTTTTCAGTTACATCAGGCTCGTGTTTGTGTAGGTAAAACTGAACACCTTATCTCCCTTCCAAAGACACTCTGATTGGGAAGATGTGGCTTTCAGACTGCCTAAGAACTGGTCTAATTATTCCCTTCAAATATGACTCACTGAGTATTTGGGTAATATTTTCTGTGCCAAAAAGCATTTGTGAATCAATCCGGCATCCTGTCCGTGCCTTTGTTAACCATAAATAACCATAAATATTTAAACCATAAATTTGCCAACAGCCTATATGATCAACTGGCAGCCTGCAGCTGTTTGCAAATGCTTCTCTCAAGGAATATTTGGAGATCACTGTTCTGGTCACTACCTGAGCTGCAGGGTGATGTTGTTAGTCCAGAACTGCCTGAAGCTGTGTAGACTGTACGATGACTTGTGGCAAGAAGTCAATGATGAAGGAAAAAAACATTTCCTTCTCAGATTCCATTTTAAACTATTTGTGCTGCTATGAATATGCACCAATTTGCAAAATGAGTCAGTTT
Source organism: Serinus canaria (assembly GCF_022539315.1). Classification (NCBI taxonomy): domain Eukaryota; kingdom Metazoa; phylum Chordata; class Aves; order Passeriformes; family Fringillidae; genus Serinus; species Serinus canaria. Next base: position 5,199,662 of record NC_066324.1, on the reverse strand, counting down.
TGCAGGTGCCTGAACTGGTACAGCCTCCCAAACACCAACCATGTGCTTTCACCAAGGGCAGAAGTAACTTCTTCACTTTCTGACAGAAATCTAACCTAAACTAGTAGTTGCTTTTAAATGAAGTAATTTCAGCACTAGACTTTATTTGCAAAGGTAGATATGTCTGACCAGACACCTTCATTTTTCACTTTGTTACATCTGTAAACTTGCTGGAAATCCTTATGAATGAAAAATATTATTATGATGACTTACTATGGTATCTTTCCATGCTCTGTAGCTCTGAGGTGGCAAAGGCCCCGACACACATCTTGCTGCAGTTTATAAAGCAGTAATTTGGACTATCAGACTATCAGATGAATTGCCATGAAGCCATTTTGATTTCTCTCATCTCACCCTTTGAAAGATAACAGACTTCATAACTTTGAAGACCTTTTATTTGCTTGGTTGATGCTACAAAGTCAGGATTCACTGCCCCACCAGGGCATTTTCAAATGCTTCCTGAGCCAAGTATTTTATTCTTCATCGACTTCACTGTCATTTAGGCTTCAAATTCACCTGTTTTTATCAGTTTGTAAAACCAAAGAAACTACTCTTGAAGCATGAAGAATATCCATCAGCTCTCTGTGTTAATCAACTTATAACAGTCTCTCTTTACTACTAGCAAGGAACAATCTGGCATGAATTATTTTCCATTGCTATTCAGAGACCTTTCAGGACTTGACTTCTTGTTTTCTTAAGATCACCTTGTATAATTGAGGGCTAAAATGCAGGGCAATTTCTTCAGATCCCTTCCCAGTCTGTTTATCATCATCTCGTGGATATGTGCAAATTTCAAGGAAAAAAAAAAGTTGGACAAAAGGAGAAGCTGATTTTTTTCTAACACCAGAGTGAATCCAGGCAACTTCTGGAGATCAATTTGTTAAATAATCATTCTGAGCAAAATATGAAATGAGGAAATAGAAATAAAGATAAAAATAAAACCTCTAAATTTTGCTGATTTACTGAAAAAAACACCATTCTTTTACATTATAATTCTCAAGTATGAATAAAATCTAGTCTGTTTACAAAAAGAAAAAAAAATCTATTTTTTCTCTCTTAGAATTTTTTCAAGAATAAATATGTTTGTGGCTGTTTGGACAACATGAAAGCTGCATTGAGAATGTCTTCTACAGGACTGACTGATCTTGAAGGATTTTTAGGTTAACATCACCTGCTTTATAAAAATGCTATTGACAGAGTTTCAGATAAGGTTAGAAATCAAAGCATCATCACTGATCCACAATACAGCACAAATCTTATGTCTCTTCATAATTCATATCAGTGCAATTGAAACTAGTGCCCTTTATGGATTTGTTTATTAGATGTATGATTAATAATTAGAGAAGTTGTAAGACTAGAATTAATGTTTAATGTGTGTTTTTACAATGCTGCAATTAACATTGTAAGAAAATTGCTTTTGCATAAGTCACTAAAAGAGTAATGTCCTCACTGAAAAAATGCAAAACTTTGTGAGACAGAGAGAGTCAGATGTCTGAGACAGGAGATGGATGCAGGTGGGAAGATCTGCTCCATCTCTGCTGAATGGTCCTGAGGAAGGTGAAGCAGAGCACAGATGTTTCACTCCAGTGCTCTGCAGTTGAAAGGGGATAAATGACTAATAGCTGTCTCAAAAGGCCAAACAAAGTGTCATAAGCTCCTAAAAGCTCCTAAGATGCATTTCAACTTTTTTTTCCATTATAATTATCTCACTTCTAGGCTAAACTTAACAGGAAACCCACTTTGTTTTGTAAGAAATACTCTTGTTGTTTAAGAATGCAGATGTTGCTGAGACTCAGGAGGAAGTCTATGTGCATTTGGCCAGCTGTCTCCTCACAACACATCCACAGACTCTTCATTGTACCCTTAAAACTTAATCCAGACAGACAGTGACTTAATTCTAGCTCTTGACACAACTGCACTATATAGAATAAGGCTGAGGCCATAAAGATAATTCCCATTTGAAAGCAAATGCAGCCTGAACCTAAGTTTGGGAGTCTGCTGAGTAAACACTACCAAAGGAGAAATAAACATGTTCTCTTGGCCTGAACTGCCACAACTCTCTCAGCTGCAGAAAGAAAATACAGCACAAGAGAAAGAGGAATGTTTAGATATGACTTAGAGGACGGAAATTTTCTGTTCATGTTTAGGAGATCTCACAATATCTGACCACAGCCATGTCTGGTAGCTGAAGCCTACCCTTACCCAAAAATATGTTCAGGCAGATGGAGAATGAGATTTCTGGGATTTGATTATCAAGAATAAAACCACAGACCTGGATGAGCTAATGTTGTTCCAGATGCATTATCTTATAATCTCCATGAAGAGAGAAGGGAATATTGAATCCTCCTTTAAAGAAGTCTTTCAGCAGGATTAATCTCCCCGTTGCATGACATGAAATTGCTGCCTAAAACTGGAGGGGATCTTTGCCTGGGTCCCTACCAGAAGAAAAATCAGATCTGAAGGAACAGCAAAAAGGAGAATCACAATTTTCCATTCATGTGCTATGGCACAAAGATCCCTCAGCTCTGTATTGTTCAGTAAATGGACCCATATTGATGGCCTATTATTTCACTTTTCCTTTATTCTTGTTCCAGACCACCTTTCCTCTTTACCCAAATTCCTTTTGTCTTGCATCCAACTATATTTCAGAGCCCAGCCCAAGGAGAGTTCTCCAAAAACCTTCTTGGGACAGTATCTTCAAACAAAATCCTCATTTTAGGCACTCTAACCATTAGCAGAGTGATTATTTGTGAACAAAAACCATCTCAGAAATACTTGCAGAATGACTGTGGCCCCTTTGAAGCCCCCTTGGGAGGGGTGTGTGACCCTGGGCGCTGCAGCAGAGCCCAGGCTGGGACTTTTGTTTGACCCACAGGCTGCTGAGCTCACTGAGAAGGTGGCTGCTCTCCAAGGAGACATCCAAACCTCCAGGCAGGTCCCCCAGCAATCCCAGGGTCAGCTTTTTCTGCCACATACGGTGACCATTAGCTGAAAATGCCAGAGACCAAAGGTCACTGCAGTGCCCTGGCAGTATTTATATGCTTGAAAAGTACCTGGATGCCCTTGTGTATCCCAGTGTTACTGCTCCTGTGCAAAACCAAGGATTTGCCTTTTTGAAACGAGGTATGTTTTCTCTCTCCTGTACACGTCACTCTTCTAAAGAGTTATTTTGTGTTTAAAATAAGGTGATGGGGAACAGAATTCCGCTCTCAATAAGCTGTAGGGGGAGAAAGCTGTAAAGCAAAGGATGCTCCTGCCATTGTTTCTGCATTGTTAAAAGGTGAAAACCTCAGACAGCAAGGAAAAGGGAAAAAAAAAAAAAACAACCAAGGAAAAAGAAAAGAGACAGTTTTAAGGGCTTTTAAAATATCTAATGCTCTGGGATCTAAATTGGCAAGGATCCAAGCAGTGTCTTAAAGGGACAAGCACTTTATTATACTTTCTAATTCTTCCAAAGTCTGTCCGTAGGATATATGAGCTGGCTCTAATATGACTACTCTATTCTCATCCTCCAGTGGTATACTCTGGTCTCAGCTCATAAATTGAAAGTGGAAGATCAGTAAATCAGCATGGACTGTTTCAGAGGGACATTGTGAATTTCCACTCAAATCTTCTGGTTTATCTTAAATATTTCATCTTAATGTCACCTTTAGAAAAAAATCTTTCATTCAAGTAAGTTACAACATCCAGCTCTAAACTGATTACACTCCCCCACTGACCTTCTGCAGAAGGGCTCCCACAGCAGTGCAAATACCATGTTGGCAGCTCTCTGCTGGAGCTTAGAAGGAGAAATTCTGGCATGGTGGAGATCCTTAGAATGTTCCCAAGGCATGTTTTGGTGCACAAATAAGGTAGAAGGAGGGGACACAGGGTAACACAGCGTGTGCACCACCCCAGCTCTTGGCCAAGGCTCCTTTCCATTTCTCTGGGGGAGTCCCACGTCCTTTCCATCAGCATGGCCAACACACTGGAATTCATTATCAATTACTGGGCCAAACTGTTGGGTTTTTTCTGTTAGGTCACAAATTTCAGCAGTCTAAGCAAGATTATTTTTTTTCCCTATTATTTGAGGCAGGAGGGGCTGCAGTAGTGAGAAGGATTAAATAAAGAGAGACACAGATGAACACTCTCAATGAGTCTCTCAGGTACAGCCCAGTTGAATCTCTTTGCAATAATAATAGCAACCTCCTCCCCTGAGGAGGAGCACTTCCCCAAAAGTTTGAAGAAACACCTAGAAGGGAAAGATTCAAGTGAAAAATTGAATCATGAAATGCACTACAAGTAATTCATTCCAACCAATGCCAGTTGTACTGGACAATAACCAATGGACCCTGGAAACACATTTTTTTTCTTTATTCTTCTAAAATAGTTGAGGAGGTACCTGAGAAATATGTGTCGATACATTTCCTCAGAAAGCTTGGGTTTGTCCTCTATTTTCCTACCCTGGTCTTATTATTTTTTCTTCTGAATGGACACAATTTGGTTTTTCAGGACTTTAAATTAAGCTGGGGGTTTCCATAGCTGCTTATTTATACAGGGCTATACACCACAGTTAATTCACCCTGACAAGAATGATGTTGAGCTTTCTTGCCATATGATCTTGTATTTAAGATCCTGTCAGTTTTGAGGACTCTAAATAAACCTTCTTTTAAATATTTAATACCCTTCAGTGATACATGCCTTTAGGCTCTGAGCCTGGTCCAACCATCAAAACTTAGAGTTTTCTACATTTCCCATCACCACAGTCTTCTCATATAAATTAAATTTGCACTCCAAATTCTCTGGTGAATTTCAAGTTGTTTGCTTCTAATTTGCCATTCCCTTACATCTAGAAAAAAATAAAAATCTATTTGAGTTCCTCTTATAGGACTTCTATGTTCTTTGTAAAGTAGACATCCCATCCCAAAAATAAAAAGCCATAACAGTTTGTGATAATGTCTCTGATGATTTGAATGATGCTCAGGTTCTCTATGTCTTCCCTCTTTTTTATTAGGGACCTGCAGGTGGAATGCTAAAAGAAAATAAAGGAAGGGAGGGTGATGTCTCCCTCTGCTTCTTGCCCCACTGACTTCCTCCCTTTTGTTGTGGTGACAACAGGAATAAGAAAACCTGCAGCCTCCCCAGCACAGAATGGAGATGTTCATGGAGTAAATAGAAATCACAGCACTGACCCTGTGAGGTTTTATGGGAAATGTAGGGTTTGACCAAATCAGCCAGCAAGCTTCTCCCTGGGGACCTGAGCCAGGTCACTAAGAGGAGCATAAAGCTCTTGCTTTGAGTGAGCCTGATGGAGGTTTGTGCCTCTGCCTCCATGGCTGGGCCAAGCTGGTTTCCATTTTGACCACAGGTCCCACTGCAGACCTGGAGAGAATTCCCTCTAATTAAATACACCAAGAAGTCACAGCCCCAAACCAATGCAGATCCTCATTCAGGCTTCTCAGCACTATGAAGAAAAAGGGGGTTAAAGGATTTGGTAGATCAGAGGTTTCCTTTTATCCCTCCTCTCCCAACCAGCTGCCTCAACCATCAACACGTGTCTCAAGGCACAGAAAGACAGGGTCCTTCCCAGATTTATGTGTTCCTCAGTGCTCAAAGCCCTGCAGAACTTGTCTTTTCCCTGTATTTTCTCATTTGCACTTCTGGATGTGTCACACATGCTAGAAAATCCAGGAGACACACAACAAAAAGCCTGACTCAAGGATCCCAGGATGTGTTCCAAACAGGACCCCAGGTGGTTGGGATACCTGTCACATGCTCCAGCCACCCTCAATAGCAAAGGCAAAAGAGCACCAGCAAGAGCCTTCATCAAATGGAAACATAACTAAAACAAACAAAGTGTGTGTCAGGTTCAGTTCAAGAGAGGTTCCTGGAAGTTAACTCATAACAGCTAGGGCAGAAATTCCAGCTCTTTGACAGGAATTGTCCCTAACTCTAAGTAAAAGTGTTTAGACTTCACAGAACTCAGCAAAATTGCCTTTGAGTGTCAGCAGCCAACACTGTATATTCTTTTAAGACTCCACAGTACAACTGTCAGCTGTCTGTTTTCTTTCTGCTACATGCAGAGTTAAACAGACACTCCCAGAGGAGCCTTTAATTGCATGTCATGACAAGTCTCCCAACCTCTTTGCAGCTCTTCCACTTAACACATAGTGTAAACTCACCCAATCTCCCTTCACTTTCTCCTTCCCAGATTTCTCTCCTGGAGCTCTGTGGAGGCCTGTGTTGAAGCTTCATTATGATGGAGTGGACCCAGTGGAGAACTCTATAAAAAGCATCCGACCCATTTATCAGGACAGATCTCTTTAGCAAGTCTATATAAACCTCACGTGTTGAAGAGCCATAACCTGTGACTCAGAGGCAAAACTAAAACCTCAATAACTAAGAGCAAGACTCAGGGCTTTTTTTCCAATTTCCTACTCCTACAGGGATTTTTTTTATTGTGCAAGGTAGTCACTAGATTTTACTAATGACAGCACTGGGTGATCCCAGCAGACAGACAACACCATTATGGAGAGAGCTATGCAAACACAGAGACTGTCCTTGCCCCAGAGTTCTTATAATATAAATAGTGAAGACAGTGGGAGGGAAAAGAGAAGCACAGAGAGGTGAAACCTGTTGCTCAAGAGGACACGACAGCTCAGTAGTCACTACAGAGTATTGCCTCTCAGGGTGAGTGTTTTTATAAGAGGTCTGGCTTTGCATTTGGGAAAAAAAAAAAAATTCAAAGCAATTCTCACGGCAAAGATTGTAAAGTCTGGTTACACTTGTAAAGGGATTCTGTAGAACATCATGCCCCAGTGTGCCATATTATTCCCTTTTTGTGATTCTCAGAACAAATTTCCTCAGTTTTTAAGTCTAAAGAGACTTTTTTTTTTTCACTGCTTCTGCCTCAAACCAGTACCCAAAAGTTAAGGTGTGATAGTGAAACATTTATATTTAAAGCACTGTATGTTTTCACCAAATTCCTCCCCCACCCATTATGGCCATGGTTTAACTGCACATTTAAGCACATGTTTAACCACACGAGTAGTGCTACACACATCAGTGAAACTACCTGCACTTAAAATTAAGCACTTGTTTAAGGGCAAGATATGGAGAGACACATAGTGGGATTTTAAAAACCCCTTGAGCATTCAGTGGGAGTTAGGTGCTTAATGCGCTTAAGAGACGTTTGAAAATCCCACTGAGATGGTGTATCTGCAGCTGAATGCCTCTGGAAATCTGTCAGTGGTGCTCAGAATGATGCAGTGATTGATTGCAGTGACAATTACACCTCTAATGAAGTCCTGATTACACAGAGAATTTACAACAGATATGTCTAAAATTGGTGCAAGGATCAGCTCCTTTTTCTGAAGCACCACTCAGAGCTCCGTCCAAAATAGCTCTCGGGTGATGTGTGATTCTGCGAGCAGCCACTCTCAGAGGGCTCACAGGGCCAGCCAACCTTGGGGTTCATTTATGTTTATTATTGGCCAGACTTCTTCTAACCAGGCATTTTTCACCCTGTATAGTGAACAAAGTCCCCAGTCCTCTCCTCCCTGTGCTACCTCACCGAATCCTGCAGCAGAGGAATCTCCACACTCCCTCTTGCTAGCTGATCCTGGATTTATCCCTAAAAGAAGACCCAAAACACCCGGAGTCTGCAGCTCTGACAAAATCAGCACTCACCCAGCAACACATCCAAATACCTGGGGACACTCAGAAGCTGAACAAACACCTCTAATGAAGTGATATAATTTTTCTAAGCTAATGAGAAGAAGGTGACCTGAGCCCGCAGGTATGAACCCTAATGGACAGCAAGCCGAGGAGATAAGCCCCTGCTTTCCACACAAGCTAACAGAGGTCATGCTGGCCAGAGTTTGAATCTTTCTGGCAAGCAGCTCGCTGCAGCTCTACACCTGGCTGGGTTTAATTTGTTATTTATGTCAGCTTTGCATATTTGTAAAGTTCAAGGGTTTATTGCCCTGGCCTGACCTTGCCAAGTCAGAGCTCACATGTGGTTCTCTAGTAGCAATTTCTTTCTAATAAACTTTACTTGAAAGAACATGTGTGATAGATTTTGTTGATGATTAAAAAGAATGGGGCTATGTTCATTGTTAGCCAAGCTGGTTTTGAAGTTTTGTTGGAAGTCACCTCTGTGCTCATTTTTTAAAAAATGTCCCCTTCCCCCTCACCCCGTTATTTTACTGCACACCCTAATTATGTTTCATGTTGAAGCATGTAGCATTGTTTGTGCCTTTACAGTAAAGACAATCCCCCCATGTGCTTATTAAGATCATTAAATTAAAGAGCATGGTTCAGAATTGGTCTTTAATCAGAGCAGGTACAAGCACCAAAACCCCGTGCACACACAGGAGCAGGAAAATGCAAGTCTCTGATGTACAAACATGTAAAAAGCAACAAATACCTGGCATATTCTCTGCCAGACCCAAAGATTATTGCTTCTAATTTGCTTTGTTTTCCCCTATTAGCAAAGGAAACAAATATTTTCTGTCCCTACAGGCTGTGTAACAGGGCATGATCTTTTCTCCATAGGAAGCAGCACCAAATTCCCTTCACTTTCAAAGGGCTGAGAAACTCATTCCATTATGCTCAGGAACAAATATGCCAGTGGTTCCCTGGGAAGTGGAATTTCTAAAACCTGATATTTGACCTTTCTGCAGGGTGGGTGCTCATGTGGCTACAAGCATGGTTGTGCCTGTGTTGTTTTAGCCCAGTGCTCCACCGTGAGCAGCTGGGTACCACGAAAGCTCCAGCACGGGAGGCATTTTGGGAGCTGGATAAACTGCAGGCTTTGTGTGCCCACAGACCTCTGTTTAATCCAGAGCTGCCCTCCCTTCTGCCAAGGGTGGTTAACACTGTCCAAGTTTAAGCGTTATTATTGGTAGATTGACAGAAAACACGATTGGATAAATCTCATTTTCTTATAAAACCGGGCTGAAAGTGTTCCAGCGCTGCGAGTACATCCCAAAATCCTTACTTCTGCTACTTTATTTTCCCACAGCTTGTTATGTTTTCAGCTCAGAACCTAATTCTGGACACAGAGCACAAGTTTTCATCTATGCATGACAGCAAATTGACATGTGCTTTTGTGATTCCTGGAAGAGCACATATGTAGAAGTACTTGAATCAACAGTTTTGATTGTAAATAATTTCAGGCAGGATTGTCATTTATTAAATGTGTGTACAGTGGCCTGCCTGAGATCCCCAACACCACTGTAAAATTACTAAATAAGTAAATAATAGTGACATCCATGCTCTGCAGCAGCTGTGAGACTTTCCATTAAATTAAGAGCTCAAGAGGCAATTGCAACTAATAGTCAAAGCAGGGACCAGGAAACTGAATTTCTGTTTGTGACTCATGGGGTAGGGTCAGGATGCCTAAAGCATCAGTTCCTTGCTCCCTCTGTGAACAGGACACTGGATTAAGGAATTGTCGGCCTGGCATAAGCTTTTCCTTTCTTTGCTAAGTGGCAAAAGACCCCAGTTTGAATTATGCTTAGACTGGGTTGGCTGCAAACAGCAGCAGGGCAATCAGCAATGATCAGTCCTCTGCCAGCTGGTTACAACAGCTCAGCCTTCAGGTCCTGTCTGGGCTTTGTTTTCCCACTGCCTGTAAAACAAATCTTGAGCCCTACTGCTTTTCTTCCTTTTTGTATGGGGTGATTTTCAGAAGACCCAGGCAATTTTAGTAAACCATAACAGGCACACAGGTTTATGTGTAAATATATATAAAATTCAAATGTTTCTTTTTCTCTTTTCTTTAGCTTCTCTCTTCCTTTGACACCACTCCTATCTCTAAGTCTGTACACAGTCTTATCATCATATTCACTTTCCCATCTCTTTTTTCCCTTCAAATTCTTCCCCCCTGAACATTTCACATCTTTTTAGCTCAAAGTGTACTTTCCTGGCCCAACTAACACCACACATTTTTATTCAGATAATATCTGTTTCTCCTCTTACAAAACTTGTTTATAGTGTTCTCACTTAAAATTCAAAAGACAGTTTGGCAAGAGCACATTTTTGCAAGGAATAACAAAATTAAGGAGCTCCAAAGCCAAATACAAAACCCCATGTAGGCAAGGAGGTACAACCAAAAGTACAGCAAAACTGGAGTTTCCAAAACAAACTGGAAAAGTTTCATCAAAGTCCCAGTCCTTACTCTTAATTGGACACCCTGGTGTTTGAAGGGGCTTGGTGGAAAATAAAACAAATGTGCCTATTGTTCTTAGAATAAGTATTACAATAATAATCATTCTTTAAGCATCAGTAGTGCCTTTCATCTAGGGACCATAAAGCACAGTGCCAACATGAATGAAAAGCCTCTCGGTGTTCCTATAAACAACACAGGCATTTTAGACCCATTTTTAACAGAGGGTGAGGCCCAGGTAAGATAATAGCAATTTTGTTTTAACATTTGCTGTTTCTTGATTAATTCTGTGTATATTTAGGCCCTGCAGAATTATTTGATTTTCACAAGTGATAAAAATCCAGGGTTTCAATGGCTCTTAGCATGCAGCAGCTCTCAAACTCAAGTCCTGCTTTAGTTGCTTTGAAAGTACTTGCTCCTGTCCTGCAGATCTCTGCCACAACCAGACCACACAGTTGTGCAAGGAGGAATTTAAGGCTCCTACACCCATGATTTTCATAGTATAGCTAATGTTCTGTGAAGACCTAGGCACAGTCTTCTCTTTCAGCATGAGCAATTCCATTCAATACCACACTGGACACAGTGATTCAGCGGGCTGAGATTTGTACAGGATTGGGTCTCATGTATTTCCCTTCTAGTCGTTAGAAGCTCTCAGATGGCTTCACATACTCAGCCAAGGGTTTAAAATATGAAATGTAGCTAAATCCCCACAAACCCTCCTTTTATCAACCTTTGCTATCTCCTCAGTGATTGGTTAAGAAATTTGTAAGCAGCATTTCCCAGGCATTGGCTTAATCAGAAGCTTTCAGCCTCACTCCCAGCCAATCCAAGTGCTAAACACAACGCTGACCAATTTATTTTTTAACAAGGTTCTCTACTGTTGAAACCAGTATGAAGTGCAATTATGGGCTTAACATTCAACAGTTAAATTATCCTCCCAACATCTTTCCAGGCCACTCTCTTAGTTCTTCAGAAGAATATTTTATTGGAAAGGGTAAATGTATAAAAATCTACTGTTAAAACACTCAACAAATCTCCCCTGTCAGGCCAGTAAACTGTAGTCCACCCACTCTGATCTGAGATTGCTGTTTCCCTGCTCCCCCTTCCCCACCTCCCTTTTCTTTGTTTAAAATATGCTGACCACACAGTGACCTCTCGTAACCCATTGGTCGAAAATTACAACCAGCCACACAAACAAGCAGCTCGAGGTCAGAAAGAGCAGGGTCTGCTAAAAGTTAGTAATCATACATTAATTCCCTGACATAATTAATCAAAATGAACCACCGTTATCTTGCGCGGAACCTTTAACCTATTACAAAGGGGTCAATTTGCAAACCACTTGAGCATGGGAGTTTGGTACAAATAGCATACTCCCTTCATCTGGGATGCCCTAAGTAGGCAAAAATGCCTTTGAAGTCCCAAATCTACTAGATTTAGATATAATTTCATCAATCAAGTTAAAAGGCTGCCTTCTCTCCAAAAAGGATTTCATGTAGATCTGTCATCTAGCTCTGTTCAGTGGGTGACTGAAAATCCATTTGTTAGGCTCTTTTTGTCAGGATGGAGTAGGCTGCAGTTGGCTCTACATGTCAAAATAGCTGAAAGTTTATCAAATTGAAGGCTAAGAGGCATGATTTGTGTTAGAACCTGCGCTGGTCTGGTGAAGGAAGCAGTAAATCTCAGCTTTGTTATGCCAATCAGCTCCAATTCTGGAACTTAATTGTGTTTTCATTTGATATGACTATAATTACATCTATATACTGCATGCAGCTATTCACAGGGAATCAGAAACAGCACTTCACACATTTGTACAGCTACCAGGACCGTGCTGCCTTATGATCCTTTATGCTCTCACCCAAGCGAAGTCCGGGTGAAACAGCAGGATCTCCATCTTGGTTAAGCCCCTGAGAAACTTAACCCTGATCTTTCAAGGGATTTTAGTGCTCAGTTCCTTTTCAGATCTTAAATTCCTGCTGAAATCAGCATGAATCAGGCATCTCGTCAGGAATCAGGAGACTAAACACTTTTAGGATTTGGGTTTAAACAGCATGTCCAAGGTCACACAGGAGGAACTTGCAGCAGAGAGGGGAGCAGAATCCAGGTCTCTGAAGTCCACTGAATCAACCTTCCTCCATCAGCTTCAAGATCCCTGCAGTCCATGGAATCTCCCTGGAGTGTTTTCTAATCCACTTTCATATGCACCAATACAAGCACTCATCCGTATGTATATCTAATGTATTTATTTATTGCATGCAAGAATGGATGAGCTGTAGAGTTTTTAGAAGAATATCATCTTATCAGTGATATCATATGTCACACAGGTGAACCTCAAGGGGTTTACGATGTTACCAAACCCCCAAAATAGAATTAATTTTAAGCCATTCACTGAATCTCATTTTCTGTGCCATATAATATATGAGCACGGCAAAGGTGTCAAATATATTTTAAATTACTTTATATAAGCATTAGTGCAACAACCGCATTTGGAAAGTATCACACCTACTTAAAAAGTTTCTGGGAAATGTAAAACAAAGTCATTGTTAAGGTCAGTGTTTTAGCAGAGGTCACTTGAACTACAATTCCCAATATGCACATGGAGTTGACATGTCTGGCTTTTAAAACAAAATCACAATTCATCATCTGAACGTCAGATCTGTGGCTTATGAGTTCCTGGTGTCTGAATGATTATGACACTTATAAAGTATATTTTATTATTACAGCCCACTCATTGCCACTCTCCATATGTGAAGTGATGGATATTTTAAATGTAATTCTACTTATTTATATTTATATCTTACTAGTGACAGGTAAAAAGCATCAACAAATCACTGCAATTTTTAACTAGTCAGAGACATGATTTATTTTTAGTATAGTTAGCATGCACACTGTGGTTATTAGGAAGAATGATTCCCACTCAGAGAATCATTGTTTAGTCATGTTTAATTAAAATAAACAATAAAAAAATAAAAAAAAAGCAACCTCAAAACATTCAGAAATGTCACAGAAAGGTAAAAGGGACAAGGATAGAGACACACAGCAAGAGAAATCTTTGTGTGCAAACCAGGGGCCAGACTGTGCTCCCCTCTCTGCCTTGGCTGCTCTGATGTGGTGGTGTCCAGCCAGGAGCCAGGAACTGCACAGGACAGTAACAATTTCCAGTGAACACTGACAATTAAGAGGATAAAACTGTCTGTAACAAGAAGAGATGAGGTTGCCTGCAGCAAACTGCTTCTTCAGGTTGCTGCTTTTTCCAGTATCTGGACAACACCTCAGAGCAAAAGCTGGAGTTGTTCAGCATGGAGATGAGGAGGCTCTGGGCAGATCTCACTCTGGCCTTCAAGTACTTAAACTGGAAAAAAGAGAGGGAGAGTGATTTTGTACACAGACAGACTGGGATAGGACAATTTTCTTTTTTAAGCTAAAAGAAGACAGATTCAGATTAGATGTTAGGAAGATTTTTACTCAGAGAGTGGTGAGACACTGGGACAGGTTTCCCAGAGAAGCTGTGCATGCACCATCCCTAGCAGATGGGTTGGACCCAGATGATCTTCTGAGTCCCTTCCAAACCAAACTCACTCTGTGATTCCATGAAAATGGGGGATGCTGTGGTTCTCCTCCTCTTCTCCTTCCAGGTCTAAAACCCACAGTACCCAAAGTACAAATAGTGCTGAGCCTGCTTCCTCCTTCTCATTTCAAAGAGATTTTTGCACCCAAATTTTGCAGCTGCTCCTGTTCCCAGCTCAGTGCATTCCTCACAAAAAGAGCAGTGCTGGACATGCACTGAAGGGTGGGATCAAGGGCCATGGTGGGAATGCTGGGCAGCTTTGTGCCACAGGATAGTGCAGCTCTAGGGTGCTGACAGACTCTTGGCTATGCAATTGCAGGTCTCTCATAAGAAAATTGGGAAAAAATAAATTTTTATGTCCCAAGAAAATTAGTTCTTTGCTCCATGGCCAGTCCCCAAGTATATGAGCTGAATGACTCACATGAGACTCTGCATAGGGAAATTTTGTAGATTTACAGAAAACTTTGAGGCTTATCTCTACTTCACTCCACTTGACTCCAGCAAGTCACCACATGCTCTAGTACAAACCACTGAAACCCTCAGTTAGCATGTGTGCAAAATGAATATAACTACAATTAATGACCTCCAGGGTCTCTGCTAAAACCATTTAGCATTTGTCAGGCACTTTGTGGGCTTTTGGGTCAAAAACAATAAGTGCAAGGTAGTATTAGGAAGAGTTTCATCCCCAAGTTATAATAATATATAATAGCAGGATCTTGGAGTTACAGATAAAATCAGATTACAGGAATGTGTAACACAGAAAATGTGACTTGACACATCTCACATGCAAATCGACTTCGGGGTGTGTAACATGTAGATGTTTTCTGGAGCTGGGGTTTTACACCTGATCGTGCAAAGGTAACTCCTGTTGTTGTTAACAGATGGGAAACAAGTGTGAAAACACCAATCGCAGCAACTCGCTGACAATGGCTCCTTGCTCAAAGGAATGAGTTACCTTGAGCTTATTCAGTGATGTAACCTGAAGGACAAAGAGGTTGCTGGTAGCTCATTCTGCAAAATTGTCCGAGCTGCAAAGGCTTGTGAGTCACACTCCAGAGCATCTGCAAGGGAAAACACATTACATTTTCCAGGCCACCAAAACTCCTGCTCCGAGTGGGAAACTCACACATGTTCAATCCATTCCCTCCCCCACAGCCCCTGTCTCAGCTCCTATGGGATAGGGAGTTTATTAGTTAATACTGGAGCTTAAATCTTCGTCGGAGGAAGTGATGAGCCTCTAAGTCTCTCCTCCCTTCTTGCACAGAGATGAAAGTTTCTCCGCTGGCCTGTTCACTCCATCCTCCCCCTTCCTGGAAGAGATGAATCCCTGCTGAAGAAACCTGAAACCTCTGGCCACCCAGCATATCCTTCAGAAATAAAAGCATCTTCTCTGAGAAAATGCATGCATGGAATGGAGCACAATGCAAGGCAAGCTCTGCTTGCACAGAGCTGTAGGAAATGAAAGGTAAAAGCCAAAAAAGCCAAACGGAGTTGTGTTAAGATAACAACAGGACATTGTTTTGATCCCAGGAGATCCTGTGGTTTTTCTTTTTAATAGTGTCACTTAGAGTAACTTATAAGGGAGGCAGGGAAGGTGACACAATTTTATAACTCTGCAGGGGCTTCACACCATGGGACAAGATTCCTATTGTACTGAGGAGTATTGGAAAGAAAAGGGGGAAAAGAAAAAAAAGAGCTTGCAAAGCAGATCTAAAATTACACCTATTCTCAAGGAAGATACAAATCTAGGCCAGAAGGATTGCTCATTACAATGAACTCCGAGGAACTTTTCTAGCAAATGCTTCACAGGTATTTATCAACCCAGCTGAGGGCAGGTGAGTGGGAGCAGGAAAAAAAATCAGCCTGCTTTCTCCCCACAAAACCCTCAGCCTAGTTTCCACAATGAATCATGGTTTGTTTTGCATTTCCTCTGTTAAAATTTTGTCCAGAAAGCCCCCAGTTAATGGGAAGGGTATGGCAGGGACACGATAGAAAGACGGGAAATTTCAGATGTAACTAATTCTCATGACTTTCCCACACAAGATCATGTTCAGGCAAACACAAAAACAACCTTTTAGCTGAGGAGGACAAAGTAAAAACAGTTGAGAGGGTTTGCAGGGGCTGTCTGTGCATTACTCCCAGGGCTGCATCAGTCTCTAGAGGTGCAGCCCCTTTACACTTCTCCTGATCCACATCCCTGCATTTCACATTGTTTCCTTCAATCAGTCCCTGCTTGGTGTGTTTTTCACTTGAGCAACTCCCTTACACCCAGCTGCACCCCACATGGATGCAGGACACTTGTGAAGCTGTTTCTTTATTTCAGAAATGCAAAATCCTGCAGTCAACAGCATCTTTTCAATTCTTCTTTCATCTGTCCCATCAGTTGCAACAGAAGTGGACACATCCCATGGAACCAGTGAGCTCTGGGCCACTTGAGGCAGCTGCTGTATACAGACAGGAGTTTCAGAGCCAGGCACTGACAAATCAGTTGCAAATTTCAACCCACATAAGCTGGAACAAAACAAAGATGTTGCTGTCCTCTTACAGGAAAAAAAAAAATAAACAGTTAAACCCAAAATCACAGAAAATGGGCAGATTCAAAGAGAGAAACAAAATCCAACAAAACTGTGTGGGCATCTGTGATTTTTAAACTCTAATACAAATCCATGACAATAATTACAGTGGAATGGCCCTAATGTCTCCCTATTACTACTTTGAAGGTCCTCAAAGATCTTTATCTGAGCTAATTTCAGCTATTGGGTACAGGAGTTCTTTTATTCCCTTCCCACTCTGCATCACACAATGCTCTTTTTGGTGTTTCCATTCACACAGCGGGCACTGATCCCTGCTAGGAGAGGTGTCAAAACTTCTAATAAAATGACTGCTCACGCAGAAAGTCTCACAGCTGAAATTTTGGAGTCGTACAAACTCCCACACAAAGCAGGGCTGTCAGATCAGATTGCAAGGTGTCAGTTTACCCAATTCAAACCTGAGGTTCTATGAAAAAAAATGCACAACAACCCCCCCCTACACACACACACACAAATGGAAAATGTCAATCAAAAGTAATTAATAGTTTTCCTTCCTCTTTCGCACTCCAAAGAATGCCACGAGACAATATTCCGTGAGCTCAAATGAATGATGAATAACATTCACTCAAAAATCACACGCATGGTAAAATATTCACAGGAGTTGTCAGTGGTACCTGAAGACTTCTATTCCAGACATACAACTATCCCAAATTCCTCTGCAGTTTCTGTGCTGAAATGTGCTGTGCAGTGTAAGGTTTGGGAGGTGACAGAAGGCGTCGGTGCAGATGGGGAGGACAGATGTGGGGTTAAGCCAGATGTGAGGGAAAGAGCTTGGGGGCAGATTTGAGCCTTCAGCACCTCCCATTTACGTCAAGCAACTGTGAATGATCTCATTTCCCAAGTCATCTGGGGCAAAATATGGCTTTGTGTAGAGGAGCCAATATCTATGGGAACTTATAAAAAAAAAAAAAATGCGTTTAACTGAGACCTGAAGAGCTTTAAACCAAGCTCCTTCAAGTGGAAAGAGAGTACTTTGTTTATCCAGAAATATCTGGATTAAAGGGCAGTAGTACAGGTTGTTTGCCCTACAGCTTGACATCGGACAGTGCACCTAGTGCTGGAGGGCTGGTTTATACTTTATTTTCAGTATTTAGTTCATACTTTATTTTCAATATTTAGGTACGGATTTACTCACACACAGATTTACTCACAGGACATAGAGAGACTAACATGACTGTAGCCCCATACTCTTTCTTTCCCACTAGCCTGTTAAATCCTGTCCCATGTTTGCCTCTGTCCATATCCTACATTTCAGATGTGCATCTCTCTCCTCAGCACAGCCATGGAGCCAATCCATGTAGATAGAAATACATTAGCAGACAAGCAACTCTGAATGTAGGAAAGAAAAAATCCTGCCATTTTCTTCATATTCCTTGCTCTGGAAAGGAACATCCCTGCTTTGGTACACCTTTCTCTCCCCCAAGCAGGGATTTTAGGAGACAGACATCCCTGGCTGACAAAGCTGGCTCTCTAACTGCACATCACCCTCTCTCGTGAGCTCTCCCTCACTCCCTTCACTCAAACTGATCTGACTTAGCCAAGAAAGCCCATTAAAACTGTTTTGCAATTTTTTTTCTCACCATTTCCAACTCAGGTCCCTGTGTAAAGGCATGATCCTGCAAAGATTTATGTTTAAGCATTATTTACCCAAGTAATCTCCTTCAAGTCAATTGAATGGCAAAGAGGGGTTTCTCAACACAACCATGATTATGGCCACTAAATGACTCTACATCATTCCCTTTCACCACAAAACACCTGCCTTGTTTTATGCACACATGCCATATATATGTTTTGGACTTTTCCCAAACTTTTTTTTTTTCCTTCCACAAATTTTAACCTTTTGACTGGAATGCTCCTGATACATCCCTAAGCTACTCAGGTAGCTCCTCCCAGCCTACTTGCAGAAAATCCAGTGGCAAGAGGACCACAGCTTGGATATCTTTAAAGCACCAGGTCTGTAAGTCGTTGCTGCTGTTGTAACCCCATAAAGCTCTTTTCTTTTGTTCTCTTCTTGAGACTGGTTCCTAGTACCCTTCAGACATTTTATTGATCTTTCTCCCCCTCTAGCTCATACATGCTAATTGTACCTCTGTAGCAAAACAATCTTATTATCATGTTAATTAGTGGGAGGGTTGTTGAGGGTTTCCAGTTCATTACCTGCTAATTTCAAGATAAATGAATCCACAGGTTACTAAGTAAATAAGGTCACCTATCAAGTACTTGTAAACGTGTTTGTAAACAAGGAGGGGAGATGGGGAGCGAGAGAAAGGGAAGCATGTTGAGCCTGGATGGTGGGAAGTAGCTTTGGACACGGATTTGGCATCCCATGCTGGGGTGACTCCATTTCCCTTGAACTCATTTGTAATGGAAAGCGAATGTTTGCTGTCCACCTGGTTCCCCAGTGGGACGTTTCCTCCTGCAACTACTTTGTGAGCTCAAAAGGCTCTTTGTGAGCAGATTACTCACTCGGAGGTTTGGTTGATTGTTGCTGCCTTTTGTGGTGAGAGCCAGGAGTGAGGACATGCACTAGGAAATACAGCACCAAAGGGGGAAGAAAAGAGCATGGTAGTGTGAGTCACAGAAACCTCCCCCTCCACATGGCTCAGGGTTATTCATATTGCCTTTACACACAGGGCAGCAGCACAAAGGAATTCAATGGGAGAGGGGAAATAAACAGTCAGATCCTCTGCTGGGGTAAAGTGACATGGGGCTTTGAAATCTGTGCCTTTCCACCACACCCCAAACCTCCAGGAAAATTACTCTCCAAGAGGGGCAAGGGGATGAAAGGACCATGTAGAAAAGCATATCTGAAGCATGGGGATTGCAGAGGTAATGTATCAGGGGTCAAAATGAAAAGTGATACTGATCAGGGTCCCCTGGGCTCTGTCCTCAGCCCGTGCTCGTTAAAGTTGGAGAAATAAAGAATTTGTGTTTTAACTGCTCAGAGCACACAGGCCTGGGGAGGGCAGCGAGCTCACTGGAAAGAAGGAGAGAAATTCAAAGACTTATTGATAAATTAGAGGGGGGGGGAACAGTGTGCCAGTCCCTGTGGGCAATTTCAGAGTCCAGGTCTCAGAAGGAATAAGGTACACAAATACAGAGAGAGCCAAGGAAAGTGGTGATTCCTCACTGAAGCTTGTGAGGAGCTGAGCAGATCCCAAGCTAAAGAGAAGGGAACACTGTTATGATGCTGTGGACACAGCAAAAGTGACTTCAGCACCTGGAAGTGGAGCTTTGCCTGCCAGACTCCTTGCTGACCTCCACCCATGCAGCCCTGGCTGGGGACAGGTTTAGAAGGAGAGCAGAGCTCTGACCCGTGAAAAGAGACCAAAAGAACACAGTTGTTTTAACTGAGGGTGTTCTGAGATTTAAAGGATGAAAGACGGAAAAAAAATCTGATCTCCAGAGTTTACTGGCTAAGCTAGAAAGTAAAATGTAGCAAGAAGGACTCAGGTTGGGGGAATACTTAGGTGCCTGAGTATCAATATTTACTGTCAATTTAGGAGCCCAAGGCAGCAAATATCCTAAGGGACCTGTGTGAGGCTTGTTCCCATTGAGATGAGGCTCTAGATTTGGTGAAGTACCATAAGAGATTTTAGATGGCAAGTGGAGACCCCTATTTTGGCATCTGAGTCATTGCCTAGGTAGAACTTTTAGCTCTGGGTAAGGAAATGCTGGATCAGCAGTTGGCTCTAAATCTTCCTCTTTGGAAGCAGACAGCACAGCCTGCTTGGTGCACAGGGCTCCAGCAGATTCCCAACAAAAACACCTCAAGTCCTTCTTATTTTGGACTGAGGTGAGAATTCACCAGCAAACTCCTTTTTCTGGCTCTGGTGATCTGGATTCAGCTTTTGACTCGGCCCAAGTCTGAGTCTGTTCCAGAGTCTTGCAATGGTTCACAAAACCACCAAGGATTGTCCAGTGGGTTAGGCCTGAAGGAACAGGAGAGCTGGGAAAATTGCAGTGAATAATTTATCCGGCCCATCCCACCTTTTTCTCCGAGGGAGATATCTGCAAACACTCTTTGTCAGATTTGATTCAAATTCCATGTAAGAGATACACTTGTGGTGAATTTCCTTCTCCCTAGCTGCCTTTAAAACTTGTTATTTGTGCCAGGAGCTCTGCCATTTGAGTCACCTGATCTTCCACCAGCTGGGTGAGCATACAGCAACTTGTATCATCAGCTTCTAAGGGCGAATGATCCTGAAAAACAAATTTAAAGTTGCTTTTTCCGAGCATGCAAGATAGAAATAACCATATGAATGTTTGCAAAAACAAGTGCAAAAGCACCACAAAAACATTCCAGGCAAATCCATTTAGTCTCCTTTTTTATTTTCCTTCCCTCCATTGTATTTGGAGAGCCAAGGATTTTTCTACTTTACAGAAATTAAAATGTAGAAATAGCATTTTTTCTTTTTTTTAAATAGTGGTTGATATCAAATGCCTGTGAAACACAGCAAGCCCTTCTCTGAACTCCTAATTGTTTGTGCATTTATTTGGAGTCCAAGAATTCATGGATTTTAAATTTCAAGAACAGCAGTTATGAGGAATATTCAGTGTGATCTTATTATTGTATCTAAGCAGCTAAAATATATGCGTGAAGCATAATCAAAGGGGGTCCTATGAATGTGTTTATTTCATTTTCACCTGCTTCACACAGGACCAGAACAGACTTTGCAAAGAGATGCCTTCTGTGTTCATTTTTTTTAGCATGCTTGGGAATTTTGGAGTTGTTTTTTCTGTGGTTAACTGCATGATTAATCCAATGTTTATTAAGATAGGCTGAAATGCTTGTATCATCTGGTTTTGCCTTACTTTTTAGAACACCTTTAAAGTTTCTGACGGTGCAAAATGTAGATACTCCAGAGGCATCTGGTTTAGCAGTCCAACTGCCTTCTGAAGCACTGAATTCTCCCTTCTTCTCATTTTTAATTAAGATAATAAATTGGTCTTAAATTATCCCTGAAATCAGACCAGTGTTGATTACAATGGGTTTCATGCTGTGACAGCTCAAGATGATGTTATTTTTATTCCTTTTCAACGAGATCTTAATCTCTCCCTGCGTGTAAACAAATTGTCACAGTAACCTTGTTCTTTAATCTCCCAGCTGAAGACCTTTAAAGCATTGGGAGATAACAGATCTAACTGAGATTTCATCAGCTTTCAGGCTTTTACAGATATGCCTCATGCCTCTCCCACTGCTGCAGTCTTTAAATGTTGAAGGAGAGAAGTGCACATCACACTCAAAAGCTTTCCTTGAGCGTTTGAAAATAGTATCCGCCTAGCAACACGGCGATCCAGGGCTCAAACCCACAGACAAAATCTGGATGCAGGCACAGCAAGACAAATTCCTACCTGTTGTTGCCAGTGCAGAACTTTCCCACTGCCTCCCCTGTATTGCCCTGGCTTGCACCAGCCAGCCTTGCTAAAATGGTCAGTGGGTTTTAGTGCTCAGAGGAACGTGGTGTGTCAGGAAGGAACAGCAGCTTGCATTTCTTCATCTCCTCCTAGCAAGGGAAAGCAATTTCAAGGGGCAGCTAGTAAAAAGAGGGGTGAAAAGACCAGAGGTAACTTGCTCATTTTTATTTTCTTTCCTCCCTCCACCTGCTTTGCAAATATGAACTAATTTATCTTCTAAAGCAGCAGATACATAATTATACCCAGTCAGCTCTTACAAATGGGGTAAAAGAGGCAACAGGCAGCAAAGTTATTTGCCTAAGGCCCTGCAGCCTCTCTCGAAGGCAGTGAGCAATTGCCCACCCTGGGGAATCCAAATCTTCAGCCTTGCTGCTCTCCCCTGGGTGCTTTGAAGCAGACTCCCAGGTTTAGCCAGCCTTGACAACTGGCTTTCTGCTAAGTTCCCAAAACTCTTCCTTCCACTGGCACATGGCTGGGATAATGCCATCAACTCCACATGTGAATACTTCTTTAAAAAATAATGTCAACAATCTGTATGTCAGGCTAGCTCAGTGCATTCAGATGAGCATTTTTCATGTTTGAGGCCATGTAAGCATCATTATTCATAGTGGTAGGACTGGGAATACTCAATAGCATCCATAAACCTGGTGTGCATTTCCTTACAGGTGAACATTATTTGTGAGTAGACATATGGGTACATTTTCCAAACACTATACAGGAGCCACTGCACACACACAAAAAAATCTGTTCCTGTTAAAATATCTTTTGCCCAGGCATCTACTGATGTTTGGAAAATGTGCTCCATTTATTTACTGGCATGCCAGTTATTTGTTTACATAACAATGTTTTCTGTCAAGTCAAAAAATTTACTGTTCCTGTAGTTTAAATTCTTTCATTGAAAATCCAGCCAAAACTACTCTGACAGAAAGGCTTCTCTGCAAAAAACAGAGATATCTGCATCAGGTTTGCAATAATGTTGTCCCAGATTTACTACTGACTTTCATTTGTTTTAATATCTTTCCACATCAAATTTAAAAGCATTTCATGTATTTCAGACTATTTTAAAGTTCTAACAGATATGTGTTAACAACATGTAAGTGTTTATTTGTAAGTATATAAATAAATAGGTATACATAAATAGATTTATAATGTAAATTAGGTTTTATTTATTAACATTACCATCAACTGAGAACTATTTATTTACTTCTGAGTGTTTGTTTTCCCGAGAAATCTGAGTAAATAAGCAACTTCCTGAAGAAAAAGAGACAAAACTCATGTAAAGAATGTTAAGTTGGTGAGGCATATTAGACCCTAAAATTCCTCATCAGGAATAACAAAATGAGTCAACAGTAATAACAAAAAATAATCAAATTTCTCCATATAAAACTATTCTGCAAATGTCTCTCAGGTTTGTCAAATTAATGATCAAGAGAAGGAAGAACCACAGAAAAATTAGTCTGAGGATACAAAGAGTTGCACTCAATACATTTTAACACCTATTTCTTGTTCAGAAGGATTTTTTAAAATTATTTTGAAATTCCTTTCTTTTTATCAGCTTCTGCAATTGAAAATGTCAGTAAATGGATATAATCACCTCAGGAATTCTTCCATGGAATCATTTACATGTAGTTTTATGAAAACATTTCAAGTAAATAGAAAAGTTTTACTTATTTATCTGTCAGGAAGTGACAAAAGTGATAAAGTGACCACGTGCAGAATGGATTTGGGCATTCTTACTAATGAAGTTTGAAAGTAACATGAGGGGGAAAATCATTACTCCCTATTTTTATGTTTCACAATTTCAGTAGGTTTAATAAAAAAAAAAAAAATAAAAAAAAAAAAGAAATCCACAACATTTGCCACGACTGGAAGAGGTGTGATTGCTCTAGAGGGACATTTTCCCTGTGAACTTCTGAGCATGTGCCAAACTCAGGGACTGAACATCCTCATTTTTTCCATCCTCTCCAGTGACCAGAGGAGGGACAGCCAAAAGCAAAACCTGCTCTGTGTGAAGCCAGGGCAGGAATCTGGCAAGGTAACAAAAATACAGTTTTCCCCTCTCCTCTGGAAGCATCTCCTATCCTTTCTCCTTTTAATCTTTCCAGAAGAAGATGTCCCTGGTAAAACATCATTAAAATGAGCAGTGATTTTAAGAGCTAAAGGGAAGGCTTTAAATGTAAATACCAGCAAGAGTCTCTGTTTCAGTTTCTGCAGCTGCAGTTCAAGTCTATATACTCAGTACCAACTATTTCTCATCCTAGCACAGGCCAGCAAAATAGCACAGCCTGAACTAAGCATAACTTGTCTTGCAACTTCTGTAAGAGTGAAGATCAATTTTCTCCCTGAGCAACAGACTAATTCATCAGCAGAGACCAAGACGTGGCAAGAACAAATAGCAGAGGGGAGAGAAGAGAAACATAGAGGAGGGAAAAGAAGATACTGGAGGGAAAATGAAGACAAAGTAATTTGCTAACTAATGTGACTCGATGGAGCCCCCAATTCTGTGTCCCCTGGAAGGGAGGAGGCTACACCTGTGTGAAGCCCCACTTTACTCTTTGCACAGCCTAAGCCCCAGAGGTAAGTGCCTACCAGAGACTGACTGCAGTGCCAGGAATGGGATCTGTCACTCACTAAACCCTTGGCATTGCTTTGCCTTCCCCATATAAACACTTTCTTCTCCCTCATCAGTGTATTTTGAGCCCTCTGAAATGAGGAGAGCTGAATATCTCCATCCACCACGCTGAACTGACTTTCCCCGTGGTGCTGCCAACACAATTTTAAAGCAGATAGTGTAGATGATTACTTAAGTGAATTTACACATGATGGCAAATAACTATGCTTAATAAAACCGAGAGAGCCTTAATGATTTCATTTTGGTGATTTAATTTATAAAAGAAAAGCTTAATCATTTAATAGCATCATTAAGAAAACACCACAGGAAGTTTAGAAATAAAGAATCATCCATATCTCCTGAGAAATGAGTTTTCTTCTAACATTCCGCTCATGACAAAATAAAACGGAAAGCTTACAGCTTCCTAAATAATTGCACTTGAAATATAAGCAATCCCTAAAGAATCTGTTTAGCCTCATCTTCTGCAGCACAGAAGAATTGCATTTCTGCTCACCACAGTGTGAAAGAGGCTTCACAAGTAAAAGGCACCATCACTGATGGGATCGCTTGTATTTTTTTTTTGTTGTTGTTAAAGACTGCCTTGTGAACAAGATGCAAATGTCAGAGCAATTAAAATTAAGTGTTTGTTTCAAAAGCAGTAGTTTAAAATAAAATCATATTCTGCCACCCCATTTGACAATGGAGGCATCCCTTACCAGCACGTGCACGCTGTGTGTGTCTGTGCATCCACGTGCACACACAAATGTTCCCAAGCTCCACATGGAAATCTCCAAGGACTGGATCAACCAAGAGTTTGCATTGGGGTGATGGAAAATATGACCTCATTAGCACCAGGTTTGTCATTTGCTCCATAATACAAAAGTAAATTACAATGTATTAATGCAGTTAGTGTTGTTTTTAATGTGCACTGGGATACAATAAAAGTTTTTATTGGGGAAGTGTGATGGCATGTTTTCACTATGGCATTAGCACTGGTCTTCTGATAGGGCAGCCAGTCATATTACCCAGTGGAACACTCCTATAATGATGTAGTAAAATTTGACTCTGATATAGTAAAATCTGTTTATGGTAAAGCTGCTTTTTCACACAATTGGGCTGGGGCAGGGAGCAGAGAGGATGGAGCTAAAAGAATTATTTTCTAACTGTATTTTCATAGAAAGTGCTCAAAACCAAACAAATAGATATTCCTAGGCTTCAGACCTGTCCAAAGGAATTCCCATGCCATACTCTCTGTTTTCCTTTGCCTGGCTCCTTCTCTTCTTCAATTCATCCATAGGTTTGTGACCCAGCAGCTGCCATAAATTAGTGCCCACGTCTTGGTGAAGGAGCCTAAACAGGAGCATTGAAATTTAACACACTTTTAACAGGCTTGTCGTGGAGTTTTGCATGTACAACCTGGTCCATGTAAAACAACCTCAGGCACATTTGTGGCTTCAGAGCAGGAAGGTGATGGTGGAGAGCAGGGGTGGGGTGAGATCCTGTCCCTGCTGAGTACAGAGCTTGCTTGTGTGTGCAACCTGCACCCTCCTGCCCCTGCTCCTTTGTAGTGTTACCAGGAACAGGTTTGTGCTACTAATGAAGGTTTGCAGGTGCTGCATTTGAGCCATAATTTTGTCTTTCATTCCTAACTGGACAAAGAGAGTTTCATGCATTTAAACTCGTTTTCATTAGGTTTAAGTCCTGGCTAGCAATGGCTAGCTCATTGTCATGCCCCGACCAGCCTGCAATTAACACCAGTCAAGGCTGTCCATCCAGCTGCCCACCACAAAAAACATGGTCCACAATTCCTTGATTTCTAAACTCTTGGTTTCAAACCCTGGATCTGGGTTTCAGTAGCAGTAGTTCAGTACAGGCTGAGCCTGGGCCAAGGTGCCAGCCTGCACCATGGCTGATGGTGGTGTGCCCTCAGAGCCCTACAAAACAAGGTTCACTCATGATGTGATACAGGCAGCAGCTGCTGTCCAGAGTGGAAAATATAATGGGGATTAAAAGGGGCTCGTTGCAACAGAAGTGGTCACTGTTCCCATCCCTCCCTGAAATGCCAGCAAGAGATTCAAGCCAGCAAGAGATTCAAGCCAGCAGCCCAGTTCCCATTCACTCCCTCTTTGCTCCTTCTCCTTTCCCCTACTCTCAACAAGACCCAGCATTTTATATGTGGGAGAACCAGCCTGGATTCTGCTTCTGTTTCTGAGGTGTTGTGAACTGGGTTCAATATCCCTTTGGAAGGATAGATAAAAATAAGGCCTGGAAAGGAATATTTGCTAGGACAAAGCTGAGAGAGGCATTCATTAAAATAAAAAGAAAAAGATATCCATAAAGTCATGAATAAGGCTTTGTAATGAATGGACCCAACTAGCCTGTGCCTGTGGCTCTCTCGCTACACTAGTGACAGTAGTTGAAAGTTATTTATTTGTTTGTAATATACTTTTCCACCGAAACACTTTAGTAATAAAGAGACATGAGGGGAGACACATTAGAAAGTGTGCCATACATCAAAATGAAAACTACCACATAAGCTACATGATAAACGTAGGATAAAATGTACTTTGTTTTCCACAAGACAAAGCAATAAGGAAAATGCTGTGTCTGGAGTAATTCTGAGCTTGGAACTTCTGCTGGTTATTTATTTTTATTAAGCAAATACACAGCCCTCTAAATGTACCTGGTGCTAACTAAACAAGAACAGCACACAGTCCCGGGTCTGAGAAGTTCACAGCCCACAATGGAGAAGACACAACAAAAGCTGGCAATTCAGGGGAACACTGAGACATTTTCGGCGAAAACAAGCAAAATTTACAAAAGAAGAAAATAATGCCGCTCTTGGAACTCCACACAATCATTAACAGGTATAAACATATCTCCTCTCCTTTCCATTTATTGATTCATTCCCTGGTGGCATATTGTCTAAATCGTGCACGGCGAGTCCCGAGGCAAGGACAGCCTTTGTGTTATTTGTACAGTGCTTAGCACCGCTGGGCCCCCATCTTTCACGGACTCTCTTCTATTTCTTTTTCCAGCATAGCTATTATAGTGAGCACATCTGAAGATGGGAGTGAGGGGAGAAAAGCATCTGCAAGACAAGAGTCAACAGAATCTCTGAGTGACACCAGGGGATTCTGATTGTGAAGTAAGAGAGGAGGAGCAGAGAGTTAAAGCTGGGGCAGAGACACTGGTTACCTGCTTTTCTTACTTATTTACTTAAGAGCTCTTGCTGTTTTACTTGAAAATGCACAAGGAGACAAGGGAAAAAAAAAAGTTATTTTGACTTACAAAAGCGTGGAAAGGTCATTAGGAAGACTTGAGAACCAATAAAGCTCTTTAAATCCTTCCTACTTGTCATGCATAGAGCAAAGCTTACAGGAAAGCTGCAGCTAAGAAAATTACAAATGGTAATGCTATTATTTGGCATATAGTTGCCAAAGGCATTCAATATAAAGATTTTACAGAGGTGTCAACTGATATATAGCAAACACACAAACAGTCTCCAGCTCTGTAACATATGCAAGGAGAGCTGAGACTAAATATTAAGCATATGAATTATATATTCTTGCAATGCGAGGCTGAGAAAATGCTTGCTGTGCACCATAGTTAAAATGAGCAATAAATACCAGGGTTAATGCTGGCAATGTCTTGTTGGGGAAGGTTTCCCTAAGCCCCCCTCTCCCAAGTTTGGGTTTGAAACCATTTTCTGCTGTGTTGGATAATGAAGTGATTAGACTGCTCCTTTCCGAGACTGTTACATATTTAAAACAGGTTCCACCGCTGCCTCATTTTAAACATCAGAACCTGTTTTGGGCGCCAGAAATGTGAAACATGAACATCAATAGCTTTCTCCTGCCAAGATAAGAGCTTGTTGCAGAGGCCAAACATATGTCTCTCCTTCTTTCCCCGAGGAGGTTTCTGGATAAGGAAGAGGTGTGTCGGTACCTGAGCTGCTTAAAATGACTCAGACACATATGGGCCTTTTGTAAACTTCCCTTTGCTCTTTCTCTGTGAGGCAGCAAGAGATTTCAGCCTCAAAGTTGTTGCCATCTGGGTTTGGAAGGCCAGGTCTGCCTGAGAGTGGCCTCCTCAGCAAAAGTGGCTTTAACTGCCAGGGTCTGATCCCTGGAAGGTGCCAGCCCTTATGGAGGCAGCAGTGTGAGCTGCTTTGCTTCCTTGGGAAGGGCCATCCCAAGGCTTTCCCGTTGAAAGGAGCAGCAGGACTGTCATGATAAAACACTCTGTGCTTCATTGGTACTTGCCTTGGCACCAGCAAAATCCAGGTGAGGGAGCAAACAGGAAGCACTGCTGAGTTCTAAACCAAAGTTCTGACAGAGGGCCAGGAAAATCAGGATCTTGCTTTGCACACCAGTCGAGGTAACCAGACTGGTTACCTCTGCACATCAGCCTTTGCCACCTCTGAGGTGCTGGAGGTGCTGCAGTGCCCAGTGCAGTGCACGTCGTGTGAGAGGGACAAGGCACAGCTTTGTATTCAGCAACCTTGCCCAAAAGGCAAATTAGTTCTTGCAGCTCAGGTTTAATGAACAAAAAGTGCTCGTAGTAACCAGACTCTTGCCTTCCTCAAACAAGGTGGGGTAGTGTCAGGGCAAACCCGGCTGGGGACCTGGAGAAAGATTTCCCTTGTGTTTTGCTCTGCTTGACCGACTCTGTGCGACAGAATGCCGACCTGAGCCACCCTGGCTGCCTTCCCTGCTGTCTGTGCAGAGAGGAGAGACACCTGAGCCAGCCTCTCTGCTATGGACTGGGATGTGTGCCCTCCCACAGTGACTGCCACTGTGTTTTCCTCCTCTCGGGTGCAGAAAGCTTCAGTTTCATGTCATGCCCTCACAGGACAAGAGTGCCACAACTTAGCAGCTCCCCACCCCAGGCTGCTGGCTGCCAGCCCTGGGACACTATCTAGAGACAGGATTGCAACCCTCAGCTGGTGTTTCCCAGCCAAGGCAGCAGCTGAGATTCCAACTGATCCACCCCACTTTACCACAGTGTGTGGGGAGCTCTGCCCTTTCCAGAGCCATCCCTGCATTCTAGGCACTTGCTCATGCCTTGAAAGAACAACCCAAAAAAAAAAACACACAAGAAAAAATGTCAGACAAGCCCAAGCGCTCCATCTGAGTGTAAAAAGTCTCAGCATTTAATTTTTACTTCTTAGAACATATGTCATCAAAATCAGCACTTCATCAGGCCACCCTTACTGTGGGGACTCATGGGGATTCACACCTGGGCTGAGGGATGGTGGACACAAAGCCTCAGGGCAACTTCAGTTTCTCCATTTCTTTAATATTTAAAAAGCCTTAAGCATGGTCTGGCCATGTGTATACAGCAAATCCTTCCCCAGGCACTAAAACACAGCCACCTTTAAAGTGGAAACAGCAGTAAAAGATTGTAGACCTGGACAGACACAGCAAATATAGGCCTCCAAAATACAGGGAGTTTTGGACAGGGAAAATGATGGTTGCTTCATGGGATTTTGGCTTTGGTGAAGAGCCAGAGCTCCTAAATCTTCAGAGTCAGCACCATCCAATTTTTAAGCAGTTAGGCAGTGACAAATAAATGCACCATTTAACTGCCTCTTATTGAAATTAATAGAAATGAATCATCCTGGCATTTTTGAAAAATCTCTCTGAAGCAGCTTAGGTGCCTAAATATCTTTAGCAGCATAGACCTAAGCAACTTTTCAAGCACTAGTTAGCTCCTGCTTCCTAATGTGTCTCACAGCACTAAATCACACAGAATAAATGGGGTTTTTAATGAATGTGAGAGGATGGGGCTTCAGCTGCCAAATTCCTTTTAGCCTTAAGCAAAGAGTGGCAGTAGCTGTGAAGCTGGCCCCCCCTCAGCCAGCTGAAAGTTGGGCAAAAGTGTTGCACCCTAATTCTCCCAGCCTGCTGGTAGCACATGCATCAGTTTTATTGCAGTGCTGCTCTTGCAGCTCTTATTTCATGAGGTTTCCCAATGCTTTTTTTTCACTTTTTTCCTGGGATCCTGGGTATGCAACAGCCCCAGCTGCCTCTGAGGAAGGTGGCACCGATGTCTGACATGCACATCCACAGCAAAGCAGCACCCAGCACACCACAGCCTGGACCCTCAAACCCTGCCAAACAAGGTCCTTCTTCACACAGGCCTCCTCACATTCATCCCTTAAGCTCCTGATGGACTTGAAATAGCCAAAAAATAAGTCCAAGCTGCTGCAAACAGGCATTGGAGAGAGATGGAGAAGGGCTGCTGGAGTGAGAAAGGACAGCCAAATCGCTGCTGTGGTCACAAGTTTGTTCTCAGTCAAAGGCTTCAGTCCACTGGAGTTGCTGTGAGAAGAGAAGCGAAGGGAAGGCATTTGGGAATGCTTTGCATCCTTTTGTGCTTGATTTTGGATGGTTTGGGAGGCACAGCACATTCAGATCCCAATGTCATTGTTTAAGGGGTTGTTTGTTTTCATTCCTCTCCTCCCTACACTGAAAATTAAATTTGGCATACAGAGACCAGTCACTGATGAGTCTTCAGGGATAGATTTTTATTACATTTAGGAGACATCCAAAATAGTTTTTGACATTATTTTATTCTAGGAATTATAACCGAGACCCCAAGGGATGGAGACATGCAAAGCCCGCAGTAGAGCAGTGGGAGATGCTGATTGCCCAAGGCTCCTTTGAAATCCCAGATTATGTTATGGATATAGTCACAGAATGGAAAGTGATCCCTTTGCCACAATTTAACCAGTTGCTGCCTGCCAGATGAGGCATGGGAGCCATGGGCATGGTCTGAGCAAACGTGTCAGCTCCCAAGCTGTGGTGCTTCAAGAGCGTGCACAGGCTGCTGTGGCTCAGTCCATGGGAGGTTGCTGATGGAGCAGAGTCCTTTTCAACCCTCCCAGCCATGGAAAGGACACGTTTCTCCTATCAGACAGCACTGCTAAGCACCTTCAAGGATGAGGTGGCCTCAGTGTCTGCTGTGGCTCCTGATGGTGCAGCTCACAACGCTGAGAGCAAGAGCAGCAGGGCGGATGAACAAACCAGTGGGTGAAGGGCAGAAGGCACTAATACTTCTTAGTAGACAGAATAGTAGGTGAAAACCACATTTTCTACAACTTCTGGATGCTCAGGCTTGTGATTCTTTACTAAATTTGAGGAAGATCTCCTCCACTAAGGACATGCAAACGTGTTGTAGGATTGCTCCTTCAAAGTCACTGCAGTTGTGTTTTGGAGAGCAAAATCTTTGCCTCTATTTGTTCAGGATTGCAACTGTTGCAAAAAAAATATTCCACATGTAAACAATTTTTAAAATCTTAAAACATTAAGATATATTTTTTGAGAAACTTGCATTACTTAACCTAGCATTTGGAAAATCTAAACCAAACTCCCCATATTTTTGGACCAGAAACTCCAGCTGGCTAGTTGAATTAAACTGGCCAGCTACGTCTTTTCCACAGATCTGTGTTCAGTTAATAATAGTAGTACTTTGAAGTTAGCCAATTCCTTTCCTCTAACAGTCTCACAGTGTTTTTTAAATGGATCTAGATGTTATTATTCTCATGTATTGGCTCAGAATAAACTGTGAAATAAATGATTTGCTGAAGGCTACAGAGTAAACTAGTGGCAGAGCCTTAGTTTTCCAAGTCCAAGTCTATTCCTGTAGGCCAATGAGATCCAGTTTGGGGGTCCTAAAATGACATAAATTTCCTTAAGGGGGCATTTTAATGCTACATGCTACTCACACTTCCTTTGTCAGATGGATGCTACAGAATTGAACTGGAGGTATCCCCACCTGATAGAGCCACATGGCAGATGTGTGTCCCACATCATGTGAGGTCATAACTGCTGTGGGACTCAGGGAGAAAAAAGCAACAAATGTAGGAATCAACCTGATCATCACAAAACCTGGCCAACGACTCGCTCCCTGCCCAAATCAAAATATCAGGCAGAAACCAGGGCTGCAGAGGGCAGGGTCTGAGTGGGATAAATTGTTGTGGTGGACTGGAAGCAATAGGTATGACACTTCTGTTTTTACTAATACACCTGCCATCATTCACAGTGTTCATTATCAGAACGGTTCTTGTATTTTTTATTCATCAGTGAGAGCAAAATGACCGAGCTTCTTGATGCCTTTGTCTGCCAAACACCTTTGTCTGCTGTTTTTGTATCACCTTTGCCATCTCAGCTATAACAAATCACCTTGTTAATGTTACAGTGCTTGTTCCTGTGGCCCAGGGTGATCCTGTGTAGGCTGGTGGGCAGTGTGCACATAATTATCATCCACAGCGTTTTCATGCAATTAGTATGCGGCGGAATTGTTCTCGGATACTCACAGACATACAAAAAGATTAAATAAAACCCATTTAATGTCATGAATTGTCCTGTTAGGAGTTAATGAGGTCTGGTAGGATGCCAAAGTCCAGCACACAGAAAGCTCAGGCAGGCCAGGAGGGAGAAAGGGAGGAGTTGCTGGGTTCAGCCATATAGACCTTGAAGTGCAACAGCTGTGCCTTGTCTTTGAGGAGAGGATCAAGTAGAGAATATGAGATAGGCAAACGTTGGCTTAAACTTTCTTCTCTCTTTGATTGTCCTTGGACATCTGCCTCATCTACTGTCAAGAATGTTTGGCAGCTGTGAGCCCAGAATAACAGTGCCGCTCAGCCAGGGCGCTATCGCGGGGCGTCTAATACTTTAAGCCAACTACTCTGCGCTGTGTGCCTCGCCCGATCCTGAGCTATGCTAATGCCTTGAGCTAACTGGGCTTTCTAACAGCCCGGGAAACACATAGAAGTGGGCTCTGCCGTTTATTTTCCTCACGTGCTAATTGGCTTTAATTGTTGGCCAATTGGATTTCAAGTTTAGAAAAGGGTGCCCCAGACAAAAGGGAAAGTGTTAACTTAAGACCGTGGGAGAGACAGGCCATTCTGTTCAGTTTCTAATGTAGCAGACTTTATGCAGATGCATAAGTCTCAGGGCAATGGCTGTCCTAGAAAGATTTCTCAAGCATAACCAATGTGGTTTCCTATAAAATATATGCTTCCATACAGGCTGAATGTCATTAATGTCCAGCTCTTTCCTGGAGTGCAAATTCCCACCTTTCACAACCAAAGTGCTTGAGCTCATTTTGCCTCAAGAATAGAGGGGTAGGTAAGAGGAATATCAGATTCATTTTGGTATTTAAACTGGTTTATGTAGTGGTTTTAAAAATGTTTCTGCAAAATCCAGCCTTCCTTTGGCTCCACAGTCATGGCAAAAGAGAAGGAAGAAGAGGTTCCATCCTCAAGTTCCTCAACATTTCCCCAACAGAAAAAAGCCCTCTCTGAGTAAGAGGTCCCTCACGTTCTGCACCCATTTCTCCTCTCATCATCACATCACATCATAAGATTCATTCTCTGGTGACACCAGTTTTATGACCACTGCATTTCCATTTATTTCTGAAGAGTTCATGTGAAGAGAATTAGTCCATGTAAATACAGCTGTGAGATCAACCAGTCTAAATTATTTCTGTGTCATCTTTAATGTACATGTCCTGCCAACATCCCTGGTAGGTAGGGTTGTGCTATTATCCATCTTTTCCTGAAGGCACAGAGGGGCAAGTCCTCAGAGGTAGCTGGGATCATAAATACCTATGAAAATATGTGCTAGACAGACTAAAGGCCAGCTTTTCAAAACTAAATTAATAGGATTTGGGCACTTAACCTGCTTAAGCACTTATAAGAACTTGCTGAAGAACTACTGAAAACCTGATCAAAAGTGATTTTCCTAGGTCACATCAGCTAGTTTTTGCAGAGGAGGAATCTGTGTCCTAAAATCCTGATAGGAATTTAGTGCCATTAGGACCTGACCAAGCTCCTGAGCAAAACATCAAACAAATCCTCACCACTATTGCTACATAAAACATCTACAAATGGGAGCAGCTTATGGCATTGTGCAGATCTGCAGATCAGCAGCGAAGTTTTCTGCCATCCTTTCTTTTTCTGGTTTTCTGAAGTGAATCCCATACACAAAGCTCAGCCCCAACTATTTTAATTTGCCCATCCAGAAGAAGGCAGAATGATGCTGTTAGACAGAGACAGCAACTTATTTTTAAAGCTGTGCAACATCCATTACAAGACGCTGATAAATCAGGCTTCAAACTTTCTCTTTGACATGATTTTTCAAATAGTTAGGGATCAGTTTGTAGTAAAGGCCAAATTTTTCCCATTACTTCTTGTTAACAAATAAAACCCAGGCAGTATAAAAATGTGGTGTTTGGCTCTAAGAAGTCACTGGAGAATCCTTGCCAAGGAGGGATTTTAGCAGAGCATGGGATTTGTTGGAGATGATCTTGGTAGAATAACATATGATATTCCAATTTACGAGCAGTCTTTGAAGGGCTGTAGCTAATGGCACCACATTTGTCAGATGGCCTAATTTAGATCTGTAAATTGAGGTTAATGCAAATACATAACAAGAATTAAGAAAAGCAACTCTTCTGTGAAAGATCCATGCATTTTTGTGTGAGCTACACTTGGCTAAGGATAGAAAATAAAGGTATTCAGGCACATGCTCATTCTTATGCAAAACTTGATAAAGTTTTCTCTCTGTTTGAATTCTAGGGTAGTCAATATGTCTCCTCTGTGCCTTCATCCTGGAAGTCCAGAACTGCCTTTCTTGGAGGAAATACAAGACTGTTCTTGAGAATCCCTAGGTCTCAGTCTCTGGTGTTGTGGTTCAGTGTTCTGAAAAGTTCAGTAAAATTGTTTCCCACTCAGGTGCATTTTACTCACTCACTCCAGATGGGATCAGAGCTGACTATGCCAGACCCACACACAAAAATCTTCCAGTGGTAGTTCCAGATGGAATGAGAAATAGACATGTTATAAATCTCCTGACTCATTGTCCTAACAGAAGCAGAGGTAATTTGGATAACTTCAGACAGTGGGCTGCTTTATCCAAATCAAGCTTGAGCTATGAACATCTTGAGCCCTGCCCTTGTAAAAAACGTTCTTCAACAACAAAAATAAAAAGGGGATTTCTGTTCCATCCTATCTCCTTACACTGTGTAAACTGCTACAACAAAAGCAAAAACAGAAGAACTATGCAGGGGAGTGACAAATTCACCAAATTCCTCTTCGTTAAAACTAATGCCTAGTGATAATATCATGCTCTTCTCCGTGAAACACGATATTCTCTCCTGGTTTACAAAGCACCAGGGGGGAACATCCTTGGAAAAACTTCCAGCCACGGTGAATCTGACTTGAAGCATCTGTCTTTAGGGGCCAGATCTAAGATCAGTCTCCTTGGGAGTTCAGAGACACCGTGGGATTAGCACGACGGGGCTCCCCTGGCCTCTTCTTAGCCCCGTGCAAAGCACTGAGGCAGCTCTCCTCCCTGCTGCCTGTAGGAACACATTGCCCAAACCAAAATATCTGCTCCAAGAGCATCTCAGCCTCCACACCACGAGGAAAAAGTGCTTGATATCAACCCTGGAGGTGGGACTATCGCAACACGCTTCCCCTGCCTACTTTATTCTTACTTGGGATGGTCCCAGTTTCACTGCCTTTGTGTTTTATGCTGCAGACATCCCACGGCCACCCCTGAGGAAAGGTGGCCACTAGACACCTTCTGCAGCTAGTCATCACATCCCTGGGGTTTGTCACAGGGGTTAGCTGCAGGCTGACGCCAGTCACCTGCTTTCGAGGCAGTGAAGTGTGCTGCTTGCCAGGGCTCAGCAGCTCCTGGGAAGCTGCAAGTGGATGCGAGTGGCAGATGCTAACAGGCACCAGAGAGCCTGGATCTCCAGCCTCACCTCTCCCTGACAAATTGCACCTTGCCCACAGACATTTCAGCGTGCAACTTATCTCCCGATCGGAGCGCCGGCCGCCCCTCCTTGCCAAGGCTGTGTCCTTCCAGGTGGATTATTTTCCACTCAAAGACTGATGCCTGCAACAGCAATCTTGAAAGTCTCCTGCTATCTGCTTCTCACTCTTCACAAGACAAGACAAGACCACCCAGAGATTCGCCTGGAGAAATATTACACCGGCCTGTGGCCGGCGTGCCTGAAATTGGCCCTGGGAGCATATCGACACCAGTTACCCAGCTTAGGGAACACAAGGGGATTAATAACTTGGACAGTGTGCAGGATAAAACTAACCTCAGAAACAATTCCCCATCCAAACCCCATCAGAATTTTAATCTTTACAGACTTTTAGCTCCATAGCCCAATAAATCCTTTCCATAGTGACTCATTGTTACCCTGATCTTCCTTATAAAACACACGGTGCAAACAGTGTAACATTTTCCTTTCTTATTGCTCTCCTTTGTAAAACCATCTCTCCTTGTATCTCGCTGCCATTTGCCTGTTAGTCATGGGCTTCACTCCTGAATGAGCCACTTAAGAAATGTTACACTGATGTCAAATTGATACATGTCTTGTGAATACTTCATACTTTCTCTTTATTTAACATGAAAGGACAGTGTTCAGTACTGATCAAAAACTGGGGCCGAAGTTTCAGCCAAAATGCAAGTTTTCCATTAAAAAAAAATTAAGAGAAATTAGAATGTAAGAACTCAAACAAGGGCATAAATATTTCACTTTTCGGTTTTTTCTTTTCTTTTGACCCTCTTGAAAAAATTTAAATTCCTCATAGAGGGCATTATTTACATTTCTTAAGGAGCCCTCAAAACACATTTTCAAAATAACTCTGTTGCCAGGTCTTGAAAGCTGCAACTGCAAATCGCTGGATTTTGCCTGTGAACTCCAACCTGGCAAAGAGTTTTCCCAGATATTTCAAATCTGGGAGTCCGGAATGACTGGATTTTATACCAGTTCTGAGCAGGCACAGTGGCAACACCAGTGAGGAGGAACAAAAAGAATATTGTTCTGTGAACCAGTTATCTACCTCAGGCTGCTCCCTTCCTTTCCACAGGACAGCAACAGGAATAGCACAGAGCACTTCCCAAAGCCCCTTTCCCCAAGAGCACAAGTTGCCTTTTCAGGATCAACTGTGCCGTTTATGGTGAGGTCACAGTAAGTGAATCTTCAATCCATTCAAGTTTCTAATGTTTTAATTGAGTGAGAACATGAGGGCATCATTGCAGATGCCCAGGAGCAATGCAGGGAGGACACTGAGGTCCTTGTTGGAGCAGTGCAGCAAGGTGTGCAGCCCTGAGCACATGGCCAGCCTCGCCAGCCGCCGTGTCATTCCCCACAAGCTTAAAGCAGCCAGCTTAGATTTCAAAATTCAGCCTTCAACACATAGCAGAGTCCTTGACCACCCTCCTATAGAAACAAAATCCTGCTTATTTTGGCAGATGTTCATTTTTTCCTTTCAAGCACACTATTCTGTCTTCTTTCTGGCTTTTTAGGGTTGTTTCCCTAAGTACAACGTTATTGTGGGTTTAGCCTGAGACATGAGTCAATCCCCTCCTTTAAAGCAAACCGATTTCTTCCCTTCTTTCCCTGTGATATCTATTTTGGAGGCTCTCAACTCCCTGGTGGGCCAGTGGGACATCCTGCAGCCTCTTTATGGCTGGTGGTCTGCGGGAGGGAATGGGATTACATCTCTCAGCAGCCAATGGTGCTGCCTGGAGGTTCAATAAACAGGCTTTAAAAAAAAAAAAAAAGACACACACACACACACAGCATGTCCTTCTTACTCTGTTTTGCGTGGTGTGACTGAACCTGCAGAGCCAGTGGGAGCGAGTTCTATAGTGATAACAGTAACCATTGACTTTCCCTTCCCTGATTTCACCTCTTTCATTATGTTGGAGAGCTTTGTTCCAGACTAGGAGATTATGCAACGGGCTGAGGAGGAGATGTGACTTCAGTGAGATATAGCACACAAAAAAGTGTGACAAATTGCAATGACAGGGGCTCCGATGGTAGCTTGTGATGGAGTGAAATTAAATCCCCAACCCAACAATGCAGCATTATGCTATATTCTATAGGCACCCTTGTTGAGGGTAGATTGAGAGAAAAAGAGATGGGCAAAAAGAAAGATGCACACATACTTTCCTCATCCATGTTCCCAGCTAGCCCTTTCCCCCAGCGTTAGCTTGGGGGTAAATTAAAAAAAAAAAAAAAAAAAGATCCTTAATGCTTGGGCCCAGATGTGAGGGATGTGTGACACGGGGAGAAGTGGAACGGATTGAGGGGATGCCCAGAGAACACCCACAGCCTGCAGTGCTATCCCCTGCCCTGTCCCCCCGGGAGACAGGGCTGGGACAGCCTGTCTCCATACCTCCACACACAGCATCCCAAGTAATTTGCCCTCCTTCCTAATTAAAGTGCTCCCTGAGGGGCGCTGGAGGAGGATGTGTGTACACCTTTGTACTCAGCTGCTCCAAACTTCCTGGGGCAATACCGCAGGGTGATCCTGATGGCTTTTTTCATGCTAAATAACTGACCTAGACGCCCTTACTGCCCCATTCATCTCCCCTACATAAACAAACTATTCATTCCCTAAGGAATAGGTGCATCTGTTCGCTCAGGCCCAGCTCCTGAGGGAAGCCAACAAGAGATTCGAAACTATTTAAGGAAGAAGGGAGCACAACACACTGTTAGAGTATCTTTGCTGTCCCGGGGCCATCCAGGTGTTAAATCACTCAGTGGCCTCTGAAGGGTCCGGAGCCAAACACTGAAACAAAAGGCAAAGATGGGGAAGGAGAGTGCCAGATATCACAGCTCGCACTCCTTGAGTTTCTCTTTTCCTTGCTGGGGTTTTCGGGAGCTGTGTATTGAGGAGACAGAAAATGAAGTTGACTCTTGGAGGTTTGGAGCAGTCAACACTGCTGCAAACTTTATGAGCTGGTCAGCATTACTAATGTTCTCAGAGTAACACTCTGGTGGGACTCCTGAGCTTAGTTTTCACTGGAAAGGAACAATAGTTTTAGCTGTGAAATGTTTTACATTCAACTTCCACCTCTCCCCCCACCCGTCTTCAGTGGAGTTGCCATGAGCCCAGACTTTAAAAACATTTCAGACTTAAAAGGTTAAGATTTAAGTGCTGCTGATTTTATCTGGGCTTTTAACTAACATAGGCAGGTGGATTAGATATATGTGTACAATCTCCACTCTAGACACTTGGGTAAATATGCACAAGTGCTGAGTGAGCCAAGGAAGGAATCTGATGTTATTGTCTATTAATTTGAAAGCAGAGATTAAAGAAAGTGCAGAAATCAGTAGTGTAAATATCAAAAAGGATTTCCATTTATATGTAAGAACATTACTCTAGCAGTCTGGCTATTTCAAATAACATGAAAGCTTTTTTTTTTCTGAGGAAAAAAGAATTGTGAATTTGTTTAAATTTACATATTTTCCTCTCTCTTTGTTTGCAGGAATGGTCACCATGCTTGCAGCTAGGAAGCAGTTTGCTCAGCAGGGCTGGGTTTTGTTCAGGGCTTGCATTTGGCTCGAGGACCTAAAACTAGTAAAAGTATTCACAAGTTATATGACAGGCAACCAGGCTGGGATTTCCTCCTCTTTGCCTTTCTTTTTCACAGTAATAATTATGACTATTTTTTCCTTTTTTATTTTCACCAAAAATCAGCTTGAAAACAGCTTCTGATTTTCTACAAATGTTTTTGTTATTCTGAAAGATCCGTGGAAATTTGGCAGAAATGATATACAGGTGATGGGGCATTCCAAACCATTTTGGCTGTGGCTGTTGATGGAGTCAGTGATGTGACTGCTTACCCAGTTCCTATAGATCACCTTTGCCTCCTCCTAAGATGCCTACAACCAATTTTTAAATTAATTGTGATAATAAACTGTAAGCATCCTCAAAACAAATTAAGTGCTTGTGCTTTCTCCTAAAAAAGAGAAAAAAAAAATTGTATCTGCTCTGTTAATATAACCTACGATTTTAATACTGGAAGCAACAATATTTTCTCTAGAATTGGAATTAAGTTGTGTCTGTATGAGATTGGTGCTCTTTAAAAGCATACTTGGGGCTAAAATATCAAGAAATTCTCTACTTTTATGAAAGCTTTACAAATTCCTGGAGGTCATCTGAATACTCAAAAATAATGCATAATGTGACCCCATGAATCAAATAGGCCAAGCTCAGCACTTTTTATTAGCAGAAATATTCATGAATCTTTTATCCTCCTCCTTAGTCCACCAGCTCTTATTTTCACCCTGTTCTCTCCTTAATGCAACATTTCATAGGAATGCCAAGAAAAAGGAACCCAGCTTCAGGTTTAATTGCTAATATTTCTAAATTTAGTCAGCATAAAATCCATCTGAGGCTCCAAAGGTTTTCCTTGTAATCTGCAGAACCTGAGCTTGAATCTAGCCCAAGAGAGCACCACAGCAAATAAATACCATCTGATCTCTACAGAAATCTGACAAGAGTTCAACTGTTTTCCACCTTGCTACGAGTATATCAGAGCTGATTTCCCAATGCAACGCTGTAAGGGAAAAAGTCAATTAAAATGCAACTGTCCCAATTTCAGTGAAAGTTACTGATCAGCAGGAATCTCTATACATGTGGTTATTATTTTTTTTTCTTTTGAATTAAGCAGGCCAATATATTCTGTGATATTAGGTTCTTATGCTGGCTTGCTTTCTGACTCTTGTAACCCTGGGCAAGCAGCAGTGATTGTGAGCCAAATGACCCCAGTTTTCCACATAACAATATGGGAATTGCTGGACTCAGCTCATTCCTCCCATCTTTCTCACCTGCTTCTGTGACCATTAGAGATACCACAGTGAAACTCTGCAATATTTGGCTGAAGGGACATGGCTGGGACTGCCAGTTTTGTTATATACCAGCACCTTCCCTATCAGTGCAGCCTAAATGGG
Source organism: Serinus canaria (assembly GCF_022539315.1). NCBI lineage: Eukaryota > Metazoa > Chordata > Aves > Passeriformes > Fringillidae > Serinus > Serinus canaria. The sequence goes on along the minus strand of NC_066324.1, from coordinate 5,158,509 downwards.
ATTAGGCTAGACAGAAAGGAACCAATTCTGGATGCTGGAAACCATCCAGATTTGGTTATCATTTCATTCTTTACTTTGGTTCGTGTCAGTGTCTTATGGAAGATTTCAAGTTTTAACAACCAAAGGAAAAGGGAAACATTTCCAGCTCTCTTTCTCTAGTATCACAGGTCTGACTGTAGGTTATCAGCCTCAGCAACTTACCCAACTCTTGCTAGCATCATGGAAATATAGACATTATCTGATTGAAGACTGGATTTGCACATTTTTTATGCTGCAGCTATTAGCTTTAAATAGAAAGTTTTCAATATTTCAGTGAGAAAGCCTCAGATCCAACACTGATTCTGTTTGGAGTGGCTTTTGCTCAAGATTACAAATTTCTGTTTGTCAGATCATTTTGCAACTTACATTTGGAAAATTTTAACATGGAGAAAACCTCTAATTTCCATTCAGTTCTGACATTAAATGTCCATAAAACACAATGGAATCTCCTCAGTGAGGCACTTAAAGTATCAGGACTTCTTAATCCAGTAAGATTAATTATCATGTATAAGTAAATAGGAATTGTTTTTAATTCATTTCCCATTTCCAGACGTAGGATGATTAGGCCTGCAAATTAGTTTGCTCCAATACTGAATATTGAGACTGCATCAATAATTACTGAATAAAAAGCTGAGCCCTGGGGTTTGGGCTCCCCTGAACAGTTTGGATCAGGAGTTCACTCCCATTATGTTACAGATAACAGCTCTGCACAACATTTGGCTCAGGTTCAGTTGCTGTGAGTCTAAAGCCAGGACAAACCTTCAGTTCATCTCCTCTGACTCTCTTCCTAGCCCACACAATTATATTTCACTCACATCTCTCTACGCTGAGCCCAGTGACATTAATTAAATGGGAACATTTCAGAAATCAAGAGACAGAACTGTTGCCTGCTCTAGGCAGAGAGTGGGAGGGAGAGGCAAACCCAGCCCTTGCCATGGCAAAGAGCTGATAAAGGTGAGCACGCCTGGGATTTGTCTCCTGGAGCTTTACATGTCTATAAGGTAGATGTCTACATCTGATCTCATCATGCTCACACCCCTCTGCAGTCAGAGAAAAGGGCATTTCTAGTGCTCAGTTCATCTGCTCTGCCTGTGCCAGGGTGACACTCAGTGCTCCCTTTCCACCTCAGGTGTGAACAGCTGAGCCCTGGTATCTGAGAGCCCTCAGCTTTCATGGTCACACCACAAGCCCTACAAAACAAAGCATCTCCCAGGCCATTAAAGATGGTTTAAAGTTGGTTTAACCAAGCAATTTCAGATTACCATTCCCTCCTGATGCAGGAGAGCAGTAAAGGTTGGGATTTCTAGTTTGGGTTTGCATCTACTACAAAGGAGAGCTGTCTGTCATGCAACATTATCTTCAAGGTTAAGATGGAGCTGACTGCATTCTCTTGCTTTATGAAAGCGAGAATTGGTATTATTGTCCTTTCACTCTCATGAGAGACACTTAATTTGAAAAGAGGCCTTGAATTTTGTTAAACATTATCAGTTCCTATTTTATTCTAGATTGATATGTAGATTAGGCAATGCCTGACACTCAAAATTAAATATGAATAACACAAAATAAGAATAAATTAAAAGACTGCATGATTTCCTGGCTACCCTAGCTTTTGTCATAATATTCCTAGTAATACAAGACTAGAGGTGTTGGTTAGAAGAATTCAGTTTGATCCCTATGGAAACATGCTATGGAGGAGAATAAACTATAGAAAATGGGAATTTAGAAATTAAAAGTCCTACAAACCATTGTCTCGTGCTCATTTAGCCAAGATTAGAAAACACCCACTACAGCAGTGCAGTCTTTTCCAACATTTCATCTCAGCCATCATGTGTTTCAACTCTCTCCTGAAAGAATAGCCTCTAGGAAGAGGCTGAGTGCAAAACTCACAGCACATAAATTAGCCTCTTTCTCCAGCTAGTGGGTTATTGAGAGGAGATTGGAATTGCTTTGTTACTCAAATGTATTTGACATACACTTTTGCCATTTTTTTTAAACTCTCTTGGCTACTCAATGTTTTGCCCTGAGTAGTTGTGATCCCTATTTAAAGGTGAATTGCTTTCCTTAAATCTAATAAATGAGCAACTTGGCTTGTGTGAGCAAATGTAGCAGTTTTCAGAAGAACTTGCATCCACACTGGTGATATTGCCATTTGAGAGCCAGAGCAGCAACAATCGCACAAAATTAATGGAAAATTGGAACAAAAGAGGGGCAGGCAGGGTGAAAACAAATTCTTTAGAAAATCTGAATGTCTGTGGATTACTTAAGCTTAGCTCTACACCTTCACACAGGCACAAGACCTCCTGTAGGCCACAGGAGAGTTTCAACATGTTACACATGCAGCATGCAAGACACATTAAGAAACTCGATATTAGCTTTCCCACTGATTTCTGACTGACTGGATGTGCAGTTGACTGTCTGCCTTTTCCCTTTTCCCAGCACGCCTGGATACCTAGTTTTGCTGTCATCAGTCCAAACACATGCTCTATTTTCCCCTCTTTTTAAGCAAAATCCTCTTTCTCTCTCCCCCTCTCCATACATTACGCTTTCCTGTCTCTTGTTTCCCCAAAGCAGTGGTGCCTGCCAGGAATCAGAGGGATTCAGTGTGTGTATAGAACGACCTGAGAAAGGGGCACTTAGGGCAGAATTGCCTGGTTTGGGCCCAAAACAGGAGGTTTTCAAACTCTGTGTTAGTCCCATGAAAAAACAGGAATTAGGAGGAGCAGCAGAAAGCGTCTTGCATGTGTCTGTGTGTGTGCATGCTCTAACCTGGAGTTATGCTGGTGATTAAATGGTCTTTAAATCAAAGCTGATAGATAAATAAGGGAACTATTCCAAAACCAAGGGGGTTAAAAAACACTCCACATGCACCTGCTGGAGACGCTGTGCTGCTGGCTCTACATTTCAACTCTAACCTGTATTTGATATGGTGTTGTTGCAGCTGTGGGTTGGGGTGGTTTATTTAAGTGGCTCCAAATGCTTGTCAGTGTGGCAACCAGCTGAATACATAAAACAGGCTCTCCAAACCCTTTATGGCCCAGGGTCAGAGTAAATGGAATAATAAAATCCAAATGCTTTTGTCTCATTTTCCATCACCCAAGCCTTCCGCATAAATCTACAGCTTTGCAATGACCTTCGCATTCAGTGTCGGGGATGAGGCCGCAGGTCTGAGATACATTTGGTCTTCATCTTAGGTCTTTAAAAGCTTTTTCCAATTAATTTTAACTGACTTCCATAAGGATCAAGTACAGTCTCCTCCTCCCAGCCCCCTCACTCCACATCCCACCCCCTTTTTCTCCTGCCTGGCATCTTCAACCCGTCAATTGGGGGAACACTAGAGAATAGGACTATTGATCATATTAAATGTGGTAGCACCAACAGCAAAGACATTTACAAAATGAGTGATTTAGCAAATAGGAAGCGAGAGATTTCTCTAAAGAGTTTTAATTTGATGTCTTCCTCACTGCAGGGTGTCTGGCTTTCTTTATTTCTCCAGTGCCACATTATCCCTGTTCAGATGTCATTGTGGGGACTCAAATGTTTGCAAAGTGTAGGTCACCATGAAACTAAAAGATACATGTTTGGGTTTACTGAATCAAAAATCACCTTGTCTGGAACTGCTGAGGGCTAGTCCCTGCACCCTCTGCATCTGATCTAAATTAGATGTAAAGTCACTTCTAGGTGCTTCAATTACAGTGAAGAGCAGTTCAAACCTCTGTCAAAAGAAATCCTCAGGACACCTCTGAACATTCTCACTCTAAGAACCCACAGATTCCTCTCTCCAAATTCCCAACAAGGTTTTTAACAGCCAGCTAATAAACTGGTGCCTAAAAAAGCGCTCATTCCTAGTTTTGCACTCAGTAAAGCCAGGCCAGGCTTTGAGAGCTGTAGTGGGCGTTAGGGGACACATTCACAGCAGAGTTTCCACGTTTATTGTGGCTCTGTTGACTTCTGTACAGCTGAACAGGTCTAGAGGATTGGAAGGCTCTGCCCGCACTGTCCAGATGTGGTCCATAAAACCAACAGTCAGGTACCTCGCTACTGGGGGCTTGCTTGGGCTCAATTAACTTCAAGAAAAAAAAAAGAAACAAAAACATCCATAAGATAAGCATTTTCCCACAGCCTGCTGAAAGGAAAACAACAACTAAATGGCATCTCCAAGGCAAATCCATATTTCTTGAGTTTGCTGTCGAAAATTTTAAACATTTTAAAAATCAAGGAGTTCTGATTGTGTTGGCACAGCACTGGAAGTCCTGTCTCCCTATTCAAACCAAGCACTCCAACCTGATGCTTTATGAGGTTTACCCATCAGTAATGCAAACTTCTCTTTTAGCTCTGACAGGAACATCAGCAAAGATTTAAAACACAAGGCTTAAAGCAGTAAAATCCTCCAACCTTCACTATGTGGTGATGTATGGGGAGATCTGATTGTGTTATTAAAGACAATGTGAATCAGTAACCACTAAGTTCACACAGTTGTTTTCCTGTGATCTGTTGACAAAATTCAGCTTTTTGGTTGGAATCATCTTCCTCAGTTTTTTCCTTGCTCAGTGAAACTCTCCATCCCTGCAACAAATAGGCCAGTAATTAACAGAAGTGGAACCACTTGGTTTCCTGTGGCATCAAAGGCTGTCCTTGGAGGCTCTGGCATCCAAGAAGCTGGAATACCAGCTGGAGCTTTGCCTGTGAGCAGAGCATTGGCACTGGCTCTCTGATGTGAATTCTCCGATCAGTAGATCAGTACTGGCCACAAGTTGGGGTCTTTCCCTCAATGGGTTCATTATCAGAGCCTCACATCTCTGCCTATCCCTTTTTATCAAATTTGAAGGATTTAAAAAGTTTTCTCTTTTAAACCCATCTGAAATTTCCAGACAGATTCGGAATTACTAAGAGTGGACAGGCAGAGGAGCAGAAGTGCCCATCCAACCATGTAGGCAATGGGAGATCCGGTGAAAGTCATTCCTGTAGGAGACCAGGCTGGGAATGAAAGTTGTACTGTTCCTTTTTTTCTCCCCCAAAAATGAGAAGAAATCACACACCTGACCCTGGAAGTCAGATAAGGAAGGGCAGAACCGTTCCTTCCTGGAGACTATGGGATTAAATGCATACTACTAAATGTTCACTTCTGTGCCCTGAAAACAGGATCTTTGTGTAAATTAATATGAATGTTTGAATTAGAGACCCTAATCTCTATCTTATCTTTCCATCCTAACTCGTGTAAAGTGAGACCACAAATGCCCAGCTTTATATTTGCTATGCATGAAAACTATTTGTGGCCCTATCAAAAAAAGTCGTGAATAGTTTTAAATTATTTTAAAAAGATAATAAAAAATCCAAACCATAACAGGAAAGAAACAAACACAGAGCAAGTGTTTAGCCACTTAATTAATTTACATCTCTTCTGGCATGGCACAGGGCATTAGCACCCCCCAGCAGGGTGCCAGGGTGCCTGGCTGGGAGTTGGGCAGGCAGCAAGACATACTGTGAATTTTCTCCCCGAGCAACACAATTACAGAAACAACTGCAAATAACTCTGTGCTGATTCCCAGCTATGCATTCAGCAGCCCCTAATCTTCCAAACGTCTGCCCGTGTGATGGTATGAAAACTATGGCATTCCTGCAGCCCTCACCTATGGAGACGCATCTGGGCTTTTCTATTGATTCTTTATTTATGGCTTTCTGTTTGAAGAGCGCGTTAAATGAAGATCACTAATACAACCCTGAGAATTCAAGAAGATGCTGAAACACTGTCAGAACGTACAAGCAAAAGACACACTCCACATATTCCCACCTGGATGTTTTAAAAGTGCCTTTTGGGCATGCACATTTATAAGGAAAGGAAACTGAGGCATGAGGTGAAACAATACGAGCATTCCTTGCAGCAGGGGAAGCAACTGAACTCTAATGTCTCGCCTCAGTCCTCCACACGAGCTCCAGGAGCCTCCATGCCTTGGTTTCACATGTGAAACTCTAAAAGCTTTAATTGAGAGGCTGCATTTCCCCTGGAGTGGAATCAAATGAAACAAGCTAGACACTCAAGTAGGCTTACTGGTTTAATTTAAAAGCGAGGGGGACTGGTAGCAGGGAGCGCCCGGTCAGGGGTCATTTGTTGTGGAATATACTTCTCACCTTTGTGTTCCTCAGCACTGGGCTCTGACAAACTTAATGACATTTGGCATCTCCACCTGCTCTATCAGTTTATCCTTGAATTAGACAGCTCGGCCTAAAGTGGCTGGAGAGCTTGTTTGGGGCTTGAGATTTATTATTTTTACGGGGGTTTTTTAAAAAGAAATCTTTAGCTTTTAATGTTGGATTAGTAGTAATAGTAGTAGCAGTAGGAGGAGGAAGACCCCACAAGTGTAATGGGGGAAAACCAAATGTAATGGATGATGTAGTTTGCCTGGAGGAATGATGTTAATTTGGACCACTCGGCTTTACCTTGGCATCTGCTTTGTGATTAGACAAAAATAGGAATTTCACAGGATCTTGATCCAGGACATGAAGCTAACTTCATTCCTTGTTTAAGTCTGACCAAACATCTGTTTGAAACTTGAGATTAAATTCACATGATTTAGACACAAAGCCAAGGAAGTTCTGATTGTGTTGTGGAATTAGATGTCCAGCATGCATGGTCAATATCCTTGGCTTGGGTCCTCTGAAAAATTAGCACACAAGTAATTTTATACACAGAAGAAGGCCCAGTACATTCAAGGGGATTAGTCCAGCTAATTCAGCTTTTTCCCAGGGTGGGGTTCTCAGTTGGAACCAAACCTCAAACCCCATCAAGCTCATAGAGTTCTTGTACAGATATTTTGCACTTCTGAAACCAAAGTAATTTTCTCTTCAAGGCTCTGACATCACCACTCAGCTGCAGGGATACTCCTGATGGACATTTTGGACTCCTTCAGGAGCAATGATGGGCTGAGAGGCCAAATATCCCAACCAGCACTACTCTGTTTGCACCCCACATAATCCCTTAACAAAATCCCCAATAAGGAACACCCAAAGCACATCGCTGTTGAAGCTGATTTTTTCCCAAAATTAATGTTGTTTTCCCCAAAAGCCTTTAAATATTGCCAATATATGTAATATATAGCTTTTTCCATGTCATCGAAGGCTTTTCACAGAGTGATTTCTTCCCCTTTGCCCCTTCTGATATCAGGAAAAGCAGTCCCATTTGGTTTCCAGAGGGTGACCTGATCATCTCCATGAGCTATGGGCATGTTGGGAGAGGACGACCACCCTCTTAAATTACAAATTCTTGTCAGACTCAGTGGGTGAGAGACCCACATGCCCTCATCTGGTCACAGAGCACAGCACACTGGCACATTAGCTTCTGAAGCTGCCTTTTCAGTGCTGACCTTTATATTAATGCTAATAGGGTTTGGAGAAATAAAATGTAAATTTGTCTCTAAATGGATTAGTCTAGGCTGGGGGTGGGAGAGAAGGGTGCAGGAGGGGGTATTGCTTGGAGCATTCGCACTAAAATTAAAACATTTATGTTCCAACACTTAATTTTATTAGTGGCACATTGCAGTTGCCTGAATGTGTAATAACATCTCTCAAGTCCACTCTGCTCTAGCCTGGACTCTAAGTGTGTGTGCTTGCACTCAGTGCCTCCCCAGTCACACACTGTATTTACCTCATCCACAGCCCTTTCCTGCCCATTTTGTCATCAGGGATGTTGGTTGGTTTGCTTGTTGGTTGTCGCATCTCAAATTCACCAGGGAAGGAAATAAACAGTCTTCAGCTCTACCCTGGAAGCATAAAACTACAGTCTGGGCCCAAAATAAACCCTGTTCTTTGGTTTTTTGTTTTTGTGAGGGTGCCCACTTCACATCAGGGGTGTGTTTACACCTGGTTAATTGGTTAATTGGTGCTTACCAGAGCTTTATGTGAGAGGAGATCTTCAGAAAGATGAGTAGGCAGCAGTGTTTGCACTTTTACATAGGGAAATTGAGCCATAATTGGCAAAGATTGGTTGCAATGCCTGTGAAGAAAGAGTGAAAAGGGCAATATTAACCCAACAAAGTAGTTTAGCACTAGCTAAACCATTTAAACACCTTCTTGCTTTGTTTGAACCCCAAGAGATGACTTTCCTCAAGCAAATTTGGGAGATTTAAGAGCCTATTTAGATATTGGTGATAGATCCCTCTTTCCTCTTCAGTAGGAAAAGTCCGGGGCTCTCTCACATGGTGCAATTTGTTTTCTTTCTTTTTACAAAATAATTATCAGTCAGAACTATGTAGTTTTGTCAAAATCAAAACATTTCCATAGGAATAAATCAGCTGTGGCCAAAAAACTTGGTGAGAAGAAATTATGACATCTCATTTCACCAGCATCAAAACATTTCTGTTAATTTCACTTATATGTTTATATTAAAATATGAATTTTCATGTTCTGTGTTTACATATTTTCCTTAAATTGGCACCTAACTTGTTTTTAACATTTTAATACCTTTAATACCTTGCACATTTTTCAGAGCACCTTTTTTTTTTTTTTTTTTTTTTTTGGCTTGGAAAAGATAAAAATTCCAGCTATTCATTCTGACAGGGACCCAGGTTTTCCAAAATGTCAGCATTTCTTTGGAATAGAACCTCTGGGTTGTAGCCAGGTCTAAGTCCTTCTTATTGTAAATGAGGCCATATTCATTAGAGATCCAGCCATGGCACACTTATCTTACAGGAACATATATCTCCAGCACCGTGGCTGGGCCAAGGCAGGGATCAGAATTGGCACACGAGGCTGACATAGATTCATTCCTAATGAAACACTTCTAACATAAAAGTGATTAAGCCAGCAGCATGCCAGAAAAATGACTCTAAAATCTATGGTTTTCAGGGAAGATCTGATCTCTGGAGTTGTATCTAAGGCCACTGCCAGGATTCTATATGCTGACAGACCCCTATAGAATGACACCAAGCCTTTCTCTTCATATGAAATCCTGTAGGATTTTTCCATAACTAGGTAACTCCCAGGTTAAATTTATCAAGTGATTCAGCACAGAAACAGGCAAAAGTCAGGCTGGGAGAGCGGGAGGAGGAAGGAGAGCAGCAGTGATTTGGGCTCCTTGTGGCTGCCTGAGCTGAGGTTGGTAGCTGTGCATTAGATACGGCTCCAAACATGATGCAGATGTGGAGCACCGAGGTGCTGTGTATACACACACAGGGTCCTGTAAGGTGAAAAAAGGGGGGGAAAGAGCAGATCATTCAGTAGTTGAAAAGTATCTGATTGCCTAATGTAAACTGTGATTAGTGGCTCGGTGCCTGGACAGTGAGTACTTCGCGGGCCCCCAAATGCAGTCCCCAAATCAGCGTGTGTGCTGCCAATCTGTCAGGCAGCCCAGCTGTAACACTTTCTGGCATTGCAATGTCTTCAGCTGGTTTGTGTCAGAGCCGGCCAGTGTGGGGGGAGGCTTTCCAGAAGTTGGCTATTGAGTGTCTGTCTGCCTGGATCAAGGGTGTTGCCAGTTTGACATCCCAGCGAGGGGCCGCCACATCTGGCCGCAGAGCCGGGAGGAAAAGGGAGAGGTGGGGGTGCCTGGGAGGGGGCAGCCCTGCAGGATCCAGAGCTGGGAGATACCCCCAACATGGGGAAAACACAGGACTTGTGCAGAAAGCTGAGACCACTGCATGGAGAAAGGTTTTGAAGTGCTCAGAGCACAGCCTAAAATTCACAAGTGGCATTAAACTCCCGAAGCAAATTGGGTCTCAAAGCCCTAAGCATGCAGACCTCTCGCTGAGCCTTTTCCTCCCTGTTACAAATTGATATTTTATTAGCTCAAAGCCAGATGCTTCCCCTTAAAACAGATTAATCTCCAGTTCATCATATCACCAGAGACTGAGAGAGGCAAGGGGCAGCAACCATGCCAGACACATGTGAACGAGACCCCCAGGTACAGTGGGAGGAGAAACGAAGAGAGGAAACAAATATCTTTTTTTTTTTTTTCCTTTTTTCTTTTTAATAAAGGGCTAGTCTGTTTTATGTGATACTTTCAATTTTCTTCAGTGCAGATGGGGTTGGCCCAAAATCCTTGCAGCAACCCTGGCAGGTACACAGGGGTGGTTACTGCTGCACAAACCTCAACAATCCCAAAGGATAAAGCTGTTCCCATGCAAGGGGCAAGGCAAGGATGCAATGGGCCACAGCAGAGAAGAGCCTGGAAAAGGATTCTTTAAGAGGATCTTGAATCAAGGGTTAATTGTTTCCAAATGACCACTGTATGGGAGACTATTATGGGATGGGACCCATTCAGGATTGGTTTAAAGCTGCTGGTTAGGTACCTTAAAAGAGGGCTAAGCAGCAGCAGCTGTTTTACATTTAAAGTGACTGAAGTGAGTAGTGAATTACTGTGGGAGACAAATGAGCCCATGACATGATTGGACCTGGGACGGCTCTCCCAAGTGGCCACTTGTTTCATGAGAACTCCCACCCCCAGGCTCTGCATTTGAGTATCAAAGGCACAAATAGCACCAATTAATTCAGATTAGCCCAGGAGAGAGCAAGCAGCCAGGTTAGCTGCCTCTTTGTGGATGCAAGAGCTCCTGTTGCTGTCATCTCTCCCATCTTTGGGGTGCCCCTCTCCACTCTCAGGTTCTTGAAATTCCAGATTGTTTCTTGAGGAACTCATGGGGAGCAGTGGTATTAAATGAGAAGCCAACAAGGCAAGAGGAGCTGTCTTGGTGTAAACTATCTCCTAGCAATAAGAGTGTTAATGAGGCCTTGTGGTTTCTGTCCAGTTCAGGGCCCTGGCACAGCTCACTTTAGTTTATCCTAATAAGTACACAGTCAGGTTCAGCTCTTCTTGGGGGTGAGCATACAGAAAACACATAAGTCAGAATTAGGAGTCTACAGCTGGGATAAACTGTCTGGATAGGTTTTACCAGTCAGATTTCAAGCCAAAATCCAGTTTCTGACAGCTTTAACCACCTACCGTTTTCTCTGGGCTTTTTTAATTATTATTCTATTTCACCCTCAATTTGTGATATAAAAACCTCTACTCTCACTGCCAAATGCAGCTGCAAAGTGCCCAGAGCCATCTGAGCCCCCACTTTGGGATTCAGCCTTGGGGTTGGTGACTTCCTGGCGATACCAAGGGCTTGCGTCAGCCTTCCCAGAATCAAGAGGAGGAAACAGTCCTGTGTGCTATTTACCAACCTGCATTAGTCAAAATACTGCATTTTAAAGCCCCTTAAGTTGTTATACATCATCATATAAGTCATCACAAAATAGTGAGTAGGAATTCCTAAGAATTATGTTGACATGGAAATTGTCAGCAGAAGTGCTGGAAATTTACATCTCCTCATATATCTGTGCTCCTATCCTCCACAGAAATTAACATATTATAACACTAATATTTCAAGGTAATGTTTTCTCATGAGGATGCCATATTTTATCAGTTAATATCATCTGCGTAAAAACTATTCAATTACAGTATCAAGCAACGTGTGATTAATACTAATACCACTAATGTAATGGCAACTTTGTAAGGTGTCATCATAGCTGTTCAGGCAGCTGGAAATGGCAGGAGGAGGAAAAAAAAAATCATTCTTTTTAATTAAAAAAAGAAAAGTTCGATATCTAAGAAAATGAATGGCCAGTGATGTCTGGAGTGTTGTCTTTCTCTGCCTAGAGAGTGGAAGTTGGGCCAGAGATCTTAGTGGGACAAGGACTACACCCCACAACCCTCATGCTGATGTGTTCAGCCTTGAGATTCGTTCCTGGTATGCCTTTATTATTAACTGTAAGTATGAACCTAACTCAAGTCTTTTACTCAAGAAGCAAGAAAACCACTCCTGAAATTGGTATTTATTATTATTATTTCAGAGGTGCTGTTGAAAAGCCCTTGGATGCTCATTTCTCTCTGCTTTTACCTACACACAGAAGAGCACACTGCAGGAATGAGGGACTTGGGGCAGAAAACTGTATTAGTACAAGGATTATCAAGGTGTGAGGAAACCTGAGCTGGAACCTTTCCTAACACAGGAACAATATTTTCTTTAAGCAGCAATAACCCTGCTTTGTCCTTCTGGATCCTGAGTCCTGTGAAGGTTCTCAAGAGGAAGAATGTTAGAGGAGCTCCCAAAAGGCACAGAAATTAAGAAAGAGGTGGGATATCATCAACTGTTCACAAAGCTAAAGCTTCCAAAATAGAGAATGCCTGTAACACACCACTGCAGATAGAATAGCTCCCCTTCTCCCTTAACCTGCAGATTTGTTGCCAAAGCTGAGTAGTTCTGTAATGAATAATTTATTCCAAATCATTTCCCTCTTCAGGAATTGTCAGAAGGGGATCATGAATATATATTTTTTTTTGCATGTGTACGTTGTACATACCACTGACACTGTCCAAGGGAATCATAGGAGAGCTGTAGGACTTGTACCTCACATGAGTCAAGCTCTCCAAGCTTTCTCCCAGCCTTTTGCCCAAGGGTGAATTCCAGGCTATTCACATAGATATCATCCTGTGAATCCTTTTGGGTCTGTAGCTCATCCACATGCATATTCACAATTTCAAAATCAAGCTGTCTTGACAAGATGCTTAGGTCACATGGGCCATATCTGTTCCCAAATTGGAAATGGGTGATTTGGAATCAGCTTCCCAAACCTGCCCCCACATCCAAAATCCTCTTCCCACAGAAAAATCTCTATCACACTCCTGAAGCTCACTTTTGCAGCCGTGTTCCTGTTCGTGTACATCTAAGAGAGGATTCATGGGAAGTGCTGAAAAACCTGGCCCAAGTGAATTGGTTTGAATGTTAGGATAGTACTAAACCCAGTTTTGGCAGCATTCCCCTAATTTATTTCATCAATTTAGGCAGATTTTACAAAGGCAGCTAAGCAAAAAATGAGAAGGGGACTCTAACAATTCTGAATCGTAAACACATTTTGAGCAGATTGCGCAAAGCAATTCAACTAAAATTAGATTATGAAAAGTACACTAAGTAAAACTGTATTATGGAAATGTTATGAAATTAATTAATCTAAGAAGCAGCATTGCCACCAGCATGTGCTGGCCCTGTAAACTCCTGAGTGTCCCACCCTCAGCCTCCATTCCAGCTGAAGTTAACACGAGTCAGAGATGTGACATTTCTAGGTCTGTGACCCCAGTAAATATTGTGACCCATTACAGTTGGACATTTGATCCTTAATTTGAGCCTGGTCAGTGGCACTTTGCATCCACTAAGAATTGTTCTGGTGACCACAGGGTGACAGCTAGTTACAGCCAGTACAGCACTTCTTAAATGGGTTTAGTTACCAGAGTGGGTTGTTACTCAGCTAAACCAATAAATAATGTATTTTCAATTAATAGACAAATCTTAGAAGGATTTGTACAATATGTAGGGCTAAATGAAGAAACACATTATAATTATATAGTAATTTGTTAAAATGATCATTAATACTTCTGATGTTAATTATCTAATGGCAGAAAATTACTGAGGGTAAAAGTAATTTGCCCTTTGTAATTGCTTATTAGGTTGTAGTATAATCATTTTGTTTTCTTTGCATAGCACTATTTATTGCCTCTTTCTTCTGACAGTAGCTGAAGTGTATATGAGGTCAGAAGTTATTGGATGATTTTCCAGAGAAACAAGACCTCATTTTTGGTTGAAGGTCAGCTGAGGGCATCAATCATGATTGCTACATACAGTCCTCACTTTTAAAAAAAACTTGGAAAGAACACAACAAAGTGAAAATTTTAGTTACAGACTAGCTGCACATAATTATATAAAACCAGCATTTATGAGTGGTTACTACAGATAGCAAGGAACCACACATAGTGCACTTGTACTCCTGGTTCTGCCAGAGGTTTCCTGCATGACTTTGGCTGAGATACATGACATTATCTGCAGTTCATCACAGCTGTGTACGTGACTCCTGAAAAAAGAGCTTCTGCGCCAAAAATTATTATGGATTTCACCTCTGTTCATTTTTCCCACCTTAAGGGTGAGTAAATGATTCCTCAAATGCAGGGGCTCTGGTTCACCTCTTCCTTCATGTTAAGCAAGAGTAGATTTTAAAGGCATTTTTTTTTTCTGAGAAACATATTCCCAGAATATGTGTTAAACTCTGAATAATTTATTGGGACCATAAAAAGAGAAAGTCAGAATGTTTTGGTTTTTCTTTTGAAACAAATAGTTTTTGGGGGTTTTTTTTGGGTTTTTTTGGTTTGGTTTTTTTTGTTTTTTGGTTTTTTTTTTTTTTTTTTTTGTTTCAGAAGGATATTTTTAGGAAAAAAAAGACAAAATTATATTTTAAAAGTTTAAAATAATAACTTTCAAATGTATGAAATATTTCATGTAATGCCTGGGTTTTATTCCAGATTCTGTTTCAGTCTGAAAACAGAAACTTCATTTTCTTTTCCTTCTATTTTTCAGAGAGCAAACAGAAAAAAGAAAAAAAAAAAAAAAACAAGGAAAAAAATAAGGGAAAAATTATCTAGCTTGCTGTTTTGCATATATTGAGTATTCCTTAAAAAGAATTGACATTCGAAAATGCATCCCCAGATGGCTTCTCACAAACCACCCAGAATCAGAGGTGAAGAGGGCAGGGCAGAACCCAAAGTAGGGAGGAATCCAAAGCAGTGGGACTTGGGGGTAAAGGAAGCAAGTGGGGCAGGAATTAGAGGCAATGGGACTACTGGGAAAGAGGGGGCCCCAGAGTAAACCTCCCCTCACATAACTTACATATGCCTGTAAACCACACTGCTGACAAAACACAGTTTTTACAGATAATCTCTGGGTGATGCATGGGACAATGTGGTATTCATCAAATTCTGCTCAGGAACAATCCCACTGAAGTCCATGGGACTGCACAGGCAGGAGCCAGATGTGAGGAGTCAGAATCAGGCCCACTGCACACACACACAGGCTGCCAACATGCAGTGCTTTGGTATCAGTTTGGGAAAGGACCCTCCATTCAAACCTGGACTTCAAGCTGACTTAATAATGAGACCTGTAAATATGGAAGTTGTCATCAGCAAAGCTCAGTTAGCATGTTCCCAGGTGAAAACTGATGTCTGGTGAGGTTTAGGGGTGAATCTCTACCCGGCAAAGCATCACACACGTTTGCCATCACCACAGCAGATTTTCTTGCAGAACGATGCCCAAATGCAAGTGATTACATGGGGTGTAGTGAGAAGCACGAGGGCCATTCACACATAATCACAGAGTGGATGTAGCAGAGATGGGTGTCAGCCAGCCTCCGGATCCAAGCACATTTGGATGGGAGAGAAGTTCAGATCTTGATCCAAACTTTGTTGTTCAGACCTGCCTCTCGCTGTCAGGAGGTGGCTTCTGGCCAACTCCATCTTCCTTGAGTGATCTCACTTCACCAAACAACAGGTGGGATGTCCATTTAACTTAACTGGCAGGGAAAAAAACCCTCATCCTTAAGCAGTTGCTATTTTTGGTGGTCTTTAATAGGCGTGCAAGGGGAATAGGAAGATAATTAGCCCTTTTACGCCACTTCTCCCCATCCACCTCAATTTTCCAGCTTGCTCCCTTTTTTCCGTGGCGATTCCCCCTCTCGCTGTTCAGGGGGATGTTGACAGTCTCCTTTTTGGATGCTCAGCCTTCTGGAAGGCTTTGCTCTCTGCAGGCGGAGCTGTCTGGCACACAGCCATTGACAGCGAGCTGGAGTTTGCTCTGAAGTCCCAATGCAATCATGCACTGTCTGCTGCCTGCTGCTCCACTGTGCTGCAGGAGCTTAAAAAAGACTCCTCCAGTCCTGTCAAAAAGACAACCGAATTATTAGAGCAGCAGCTCTTCAGGTGTTCAGGAGGACTGTGGGAACCAGGGGCAGAAACTGATGGTGAAGAATTATCTCCCCTTACTCTAAAAAGCAGTGGAGCAGGTGGGACATGGATGTCGCAGGAGTAACAATGCCAAATATTGCTGCCTGAGTGATGTCACTATTTGAGTGGATCCAGGTCCCTTATATTCCTTGCTTTGGTGGCTTTGGAACGTCCAAGTTTTAAAAGATCCACTCCTTGCCTCTGTTTTGCCTCTCTCTTTCCCACAGACCCAGGAAAATGTGGTAATCCTTGGAGAAATCCACATTAAATTAAAAGAGCGTGCAAGAATCTCTTTTCCCAGCTCTACCCCGTGAGATGGAAGCCATGGCAGCATCCATAAACAGCAGCTTGAAAATCATCTGACACCTATGGATCCCCAAGGCTCTTTGGTGAGGTACAGAGCCTCATGTGAGAGCAAAGTTAATGTGTGACTTGTTAAAGGCAGAGCGAGGAGAAGGACAAAGGTCTCTTGGCCATGTGCCTGTCCCACTCTCCCCCGTTTCACTATAACACAAAACTTAATAATATTTCCTTGTTATTAAGCATTAGCATCTCAACCTCAGCAGCCTCATTCCCTGCTCACTTCTGAATGCTCTGCACTATATTATATTCCTATACTAATTCTGCACTTTTTGAAACACCATCAAATTCAAGTGATTATCTTTTTAACTAACCAGTTTCTGATCTCTAAGACTTTTTATGTGGAAGACAGCCAACCTCCATCTTTCCAGAAGCCAGGCCCTAAACTAAGAACCAAAACCACAAACCAGCCCTGAAATCTTTGGCTTCCTCCATCCCTAGGCTTGTCATTGCCTAGAAAAGGCTTAGTCACAGCAATTTCTAGATTGCTGAACTTCCCACTGTCTAGTTTCTTGGCTAAGGCACCAGAATTCTCGTGTTAACAACTTATGGAACACTTCTCTGTCTATACAGGAGCAACCTCTTTAGGGTGGTGACATAACCATACACTCAGCTGGTTGGTTTGGTTTTTTTTTTGGGGGGGGTGTGTGGAGAGGATTCTTTTCACGTCTGCTCTTCACAAATGCTTTCCTTCAACCCTTGCAGCTTCCACAGCCCCCCCACCCTGCCCTGCCTGACTCTGAGCATCCTATTAACCCAGCAGCCTGGCTTAAAAAACAGCAAGTCAGCGTTTTGCTTCCAAGATGTATTATTTTATTAATAAGAAATATAAACTCTCGCAAGCCTGCAGTAGGAAAGAGGGTAGAGAAAGCCAGCTAAGTCAACGAGAAGCACTTTTCCTCCCATTTCTAGACAAGCTTGTGAGGACACAAGGCAGCACATCCCACATTATCCAGCAGCCTTCTGAATGAATACTTTCCTCCCTGTGACAGAACGTAAACTGCTTTAGCCTCACTCTCCTCCTGACAGACCTTCTAATTATCTCAGCTGTTTACAGCGCTCAGGCCCTCTGCTACCAATTTCTCCATTATTCTGACAGTCAACAAACTAGACCTATTAGAGCACAGCACAGTTCTTGCCCAAGGCAGGAACTTTGTGAGACCACAAATCGTCTCGGCATTAAAAGTCGGTGCATAAGAACTGCCCTCAGCTTTAGCGCTAAATTGCTGGTTTGGAGACATTCATTGCTGTATATTGTATTTCCACTATATTCCGCTTTAATAGACTTCGTGCTGAAGTGTGTAAGAAGAGTTTTAAAGCCTGAGGTGGCAAGTAGACCTGACTTTTTTTTTTTTTTTTTTTTTTTACCATTTTATATATTTTTCCATCTTTTTTGTTTGTCACCTTCTATTGCAAGGTTGGCTCACATACATAAAACAACACTGCAGTCATGCAAGGGTATCCACCAGTTAGTGGAAGGCACAGATTTTGCCATTAGAAGTTCAACAACGTTTGGGCAATACAAGATTCGTTATTCTTTGATTTGTACAGCGCCTCAGATTTAAGATTATTTCTTTTGTTCTTTGGAATATTTTATTTCCCTGTTTGGCAAAGCTAACTTGGTTTTATTCTTCTAATCTTCCGGTATCAAAGTAGTTAGGGCCCAGTAAGAATAACAGTTAGAGAGGGAGATTACAGTTTCTATTAATAATTTGTGTCCATTTGTTTAAGCAATGTTTATTCAAGGTTCAGAAAGCTCTTAGAAATTTGTGTTTATTAATTAGTGTACACAACACTCTATAAAGTATTTATGCATCCCTATCTCCAGATTTCTCCTAGTTTGAGTTAGTACAGATGCAGGATTTATTTTGACTAAACACACAGGAGCCATCTGATTCAGATATCCTTGTATCTGAATTTTGAACTAATTTTCAATATTATCTTAAATTCAAGATATCTGCAGGCATATACCAGGTTCCAATCTCCCACCAGGTTACCCACCAAGGTGTGGAAATAATTCCAGATGTTTAAGATACACATTATTAGCAAGCTGATAACAACAACTAGTGCCACCAATTAGCCCAAACCACAAAAGCTCCAACTATATTTTCCTGAGCAATTTGATTGATCCTAACACAGCCAGGAAAACTCTCCTAGTAAATTTCATTCAGCCTATATGCCAAAGAGAAGTGGTTACATTTATGAAAAATTAAAGCTTTTAAATTGAAAAAAAATCTTTTTAAGACCAAACCAAAGAAAAAAAAATACATAAAATGTACGTACACACCATTTCATCTAAACAGCGTGTCGGAAGGAACGTGTGCTTTCACTGAGCTGTGTTACCTCTGCCTACTGGAATGCTGGAATATAAAATGACATGTTCTATTAGATTCTACTGAATTTGAATTCTTCCTTCGAGGCATTTATAGCGAAATAAAATATTTTCCAATGAAGACTCTTCGAAAAGTGACATTTCTTTCAGCAAAAAACTTCTTGAAGACAACTTCCAGTTTAGAGAGACAGGGCTGGGTGAGTTGTCACCTAGTCAATCACATGAAATAATGTACTGGACATGGACATCATGGAACAACAGAGGGAAAGCCTTAGCACAGGATTTGTGGCAAAGACTGCTGCATTCCTGTGAGATCAGTGTCACTACTAAGGCAAATCTAACTCAAAAGCTGTCCACTTAATAGCTTTAAAGTGTTCAAAGTTCTTAAGTTCTTCCAAACATGGCTTTGAAAGAGAAATGTGTCTGTGTCTCGCCGTGGTTTCGCATTTCATCTTGCAGGATGGACTAATTTGGGCTAAATACTTCTGTGACTTAGTCAAACAAAACTTAAACCAAATTGTCAGGCCACACTGCTCTAAACACAGATAACTCCAGGAGAGCTGTGTGAGATTTGAAGTTTTGCTACCGAGATTAGGAGTGGCTCTAATGATTTCCACAGAACTTGTGTGAAACGTAAATTAACAGAGCCTAGAGTAAGGCCGTCATCCTTTTAAATCTGTTTCCAAAACTTGATTTCCTGTTCAGAAGAAGGGCATGTTCCTGGGTCAAAGCCAAGCTGAGAGAAATTGGGCCCTAGATGGCATTTCTAATTGGCTTTGCACCAGATTCTCCAATGGGATACCCTGGATTCTGCCTGCCAGAAGACTTCTTCTGCACAGAAGACTCATGTCCACAGCCTTAACCATATCTGGAGTATTTCTAAGGAAAAATGTCATTTTTCTCCACCCTGACAGAAAATACAGGCTTCTGCTCTCAGAACCAAGAAGGAATCAGAGTACAAAATGAAGATGTCAGAACTCCTTGGACCATGATGGATGGAACTGGTGTCATATGATGGGAAATAAACAGAATAATTGAACTTTAACATGAAAGCAAGAAAGATTGGTTAATATTACTTTTGGGGGGCCTGTATGTAAATAAATGTATTAAAATATTTTTTTAATAGTCTATCAGATGTTGTACTTTCATGTTTACTTATTTTTCAGTCTGAAAGAAACCCATGTTGACAGGGCATTCAAGTCCCTTTTTTAAACTGACCTTAGTGAATTAATTTACTGGTAACTATTTTCAAAGTATGTCTTAAGTAAATAACACATGAAGTAATTGAAAGAGAATTTCAGACTTGCAACCACAACTATTTGTCGTGGAGATCTAAGTGTAAGCTTTTGGGTTCATCCAATTATGGTATCAAATCATTGCCATACATACAATCAGCCCCAGGAGTGTGGAATGACAGTCAGCACATCAGCCAGGATATTTGTAGGCAAGTCATTATGCACTGCAATCTTTTCAGCTCTCAAAAACTGAGCAAGAATTGTTTTCAAATCTTGGCAAAACAGGCAAGCTGCTTAGTAACATGGTTTGGATATCAAGGATATAATGAGCCTTCCTCTGAGACCTTGCAGAGCACCAGGGAAGTGCTGGCATTGGAGGCTGTTTCAAACACAGCCTGTCTTAACTGTTGCTCAAGCCTCTGTGGCACTTTTCACACATAAAATATTAATTTTGGTCACCTAGCCAGTACTATATTCAGAAAATCCTAGTTTTCTATCTAAAATTACTGCTCCAAAATATAACTGGAAAATATATTAATTCTTTCTTCTTTCATGCCCTAGAACACCGAGAGACAGTTTTGGCTTTCTGATTTCTGGCCTGGACCCCTCCCTAGCTCCAAAATTAATTAAACCAAACCAGTGGGATAGGCTTAAATTCATATTGGCTTCTGGAAAGGAAAAAAAAGTAGCCCTTGTCTATTATGGGAGGCTGGCAGCAACAGATTACATATTTAGGGAGCCTTGTTCCTGGTCGTTTCTGCAGCTTTCATTAAAAAGATATGCATGCTAATCGTGGAAATGGGAGGCAACCTAGAAAAGAGATGTATTATTATGAGAGGCTGGGACATTGTATTTGTGCATACAGCAGGGAAAACTATATTGAAATGAGTGCTAAAAACAGCCCAAGAGCAATGTGGGGAACGGCGAGGAGGAAAATCCAGAGCCGGAGCATCGTAAGGGGAGCGGCGGAGTTGGAGTCAGAGATGCAGAAAGGAGAACAGGTGAGGGTCAGAAAGATAGAAAGGAGAGAGAGCAGCACTGGGAGAAGACATGAGAAATTAGATCAGAATCTAAAAGCACTCAGGAGAGCAGGGAAAAAGGCAGAAATTAGAACAGGAGCTAAGAGGAGAGCCGAAGAGGCAATAAAAACTCAAGGAGGAGAAAGAAAAACTGCAAGATGAAGAGAGGAGGACAGGAAAAAAAGGGCAGGAGATAAATATGAGGCAACATAAAAGGGCCTTGATCTCCAGTTTGTAAAGATGACGTGATCTGTGCTGTGAAAGAAAAGAAATACTTTGCATTTTTTGAAATGGCCATGAAGAGAGGACCAGGCTACATCTCAGAAATCAATATCACATTTTATGCCTGCTGCACCCTTCACGAAGAATCAAGACAACATTGATTCAAGTAAGTAATATTTCATTGAAAACTGATCTTGGATTGCAGAGCTGCAAGGGACTGGCTCTGGGAGTCCCTGGGTGCTGAACAGGTGTCATTTTCGGGATTGTGTTGGAAGTGATGTGGCTTCACTCCCGGTCGGCAGAACACGTGGAGAGCAGAGGACACGTCACTTTGTTCTTTGAGAGCAGAGGATGCTGCATCAGAAGGGCTGGCCTGCTCTCCAGGGTCATTAGTCTGTGTCTGTTGGTGTGTGGTGAGCAGCCTGGAAGGTTTGCTTTGTGGCTGGATTCATTTCAAGCGGTGAAACGATTATTTTAAGATAATTAGAAAAGCCTTAGACCGATATTTTAAATCTGCTTTCCTGATCAATTGTAGCAGTGTTAGAGCTGGTGTGCAGTCATGAGGCGCAGGACCATCTCCCCAGACTGCAAGGCCAGGCTCTTGTAATGGAATTAACTGTTTCTGAGACATTTTTGCCCTGTATTTGAGAATGTAAAATCTCTCCTCGATTTTATTTCCCTGGCCATTAATTCCCTTGGGAAAACAGATTCACTGCTTTGCTCACAGATCTTGATGTGTTTCAGCTTCTTTAGACCACAAAGGGTGAAAGTGAAACAATTTATAGCAAAACCTGTGAACCTGTGCTAGAATTCCCGTTTGGAAAATCACTTTCTTATCTCAATAAAATCAAAATATGGGGGTGAAAGGCTATGCTGATGGGGAGGGGGGGCGCAGAAGATTTTTATGTATAAACCTCAATGTATCTTATTGAAAACTGACTTGTCCCAATCAGGATATTTAACCATTTGAATTTAGCAGGAGCACTAATGCTGTATAAACTTCCCACTGAGGCATGTCACACAACTCAGAGACACTGCAGATTTATTTCTGCCATTTTTCTTGGTCTTTTTGGAGAAATGTAGCCTCAAATTCTGGTGATTATTTACTGTTGGACTGAGCTTTTTTTGACTTAGAGATAGGGTAACTGAGAAGTGTTTTAAAAACTGGAAAACTGCAGTGCAGGATTTTATTGTCACAAAATTAAATTATTGGGGCCATCTTAGAAAAGTCAAACTTGTGAATTCTGCTTCAACAAAGTAAAAATATTTTGTTTCAAATGTCAATGCTTAAACAAAATATCTCCACAACTTTTCAAACTGCCAGTGAGGAAACCAAGACTCCACATCCCACCTGGGGATGAAGGCAAATGTTGAGATATTGGATAATTGTGACTCCATAAATCAGTGCCAGTGTTAACTCAGTTCTCCACTGGTCAGTACCTCAGAACTGCAACTGAAAATTCATTTTGAGAGTGAAGCAAAAAAAAACTACAGCTGAGAGGCTGATAGGTGAGGTCTGTGAACCTGCTCTCAAGGATAAGCCTTTTTCCAGGAGTATATGATGGCCCTACCTCCAAAAAAGCTGGTCTAATGGAAGACAAGCCAAGTCTTGGCCTTTGCAGGAAACTTTGAGACTTATTTTGGGAAACTCTTTGGAATGTGCAACCCTCCAGAAAAGCTGAGGCAGTGTGTTACAGTAGGGCCACTGGAATCACTGATAATTTAGGCTCTGAGCATTTATCCACATGGTCAGGAGAGAAATGGGATTTTGGAGAACATGTTGTCATGAAAAACACCAATTTGTCTCTGGTGGTGTGAGTGAGGATAATGGGGAAGGTTCACTGTAGCTGGGTGGAGATGCCAAGCCAGGGGCTTAGCAAAGGAAAGCTCCTCATGTTTGTGCAATTTCAGCCAGCAAAGGCTGCAAAGAGCTTCCAGTGGAGCAGCCCTGGAGTTCCCTTGTCTCAGCAGGCAGTGGTGACCACTCTGAGGAAAGCTGGCTTCTCAGCAGCAGGGAGTCCTGAATCACCACCACCTCCTTGGAATGAACATTTTCTCCCAGGCCTGGAATATCCAAGGACTCCTCAAGTTTGTGTGCAGCCAGGAGCTGGTCTATCAGAGTGCAGTTTCTCTTTAAATATATCACCCCATAGGACTGGTGATTTCCTTTTCAAGTGAAGGGAAAGTTCACTTCACACAACCTCTCTCAAATTAAAGACAGAGTGATTGTAATATATACACATAATTACAAATAGTGCATTGTTTTCTCATATATGCATGCTCCCTCCATCCTTCCACTCTTCCCACACAAAGGTAAAAATAGAAACATTTTGGGTGTTTTCCTGCTATTCAGTGACAGTGCAACTACTCAGATACAGATACAATGAAGGAGTTCAAATTTCACAGTGTCACTGTAATAGAAGCAGAATGATATCCAGGTTATTATGGATTTCTGACACATATAACTCTAAGCCATCTAACTGGCTCCAGAACTTGAAAATTGTTCAGCAAGCAGAATTGATAGCTCTTAAAAAAATGCGTAATAATATCAAGTCAGATAGTTACATGACAATGCCAAAAACTAATGTACAGTTATTGTTCAATAATCATTAAAAAAACATTTGCAGAACTATTTCAAAAGAAGGGGAATTAGGAAGACACTTTGCAGTGTTGAAAACAGCACAAAGGACTTGTGGCCTAAGAAAATACCAGATAAATTGATACTGCATAAGTGTGCACATGCACACGTGTTGTGTACACATTAAAGAGATAAAAAATTAACAACAATTGCAAAATTTATTCAAAAAGTAGTGGGGCAAAATGCAATGGCTATTTGTCATGAGTATAGAGTACTGATGAAAAGTGTCCATCATATTTCTGACTTCCCTAAGCCCAATACAAATGTGGAGAAAGTGGCATGACCTGCTGAGCTGACATTAAAAGCTTTAAATTGAATTAAATTGGCAGAAATCTTCAAAAACTGTCTTGGGAGGGGAAAAAAATTCATGACAGAGCATAACAGATGTATGAAATTAAGAGCATTTAGGATACATTATCTTTCCTGTATGATGGGAAATGTTTCTAACTGCACTCACAGGGTGCCTTTAAGATGTGTTTTTATTTAAAAAGTGTTCTTTATGATCTGTTATGGATTTTCCACAGAAATACATAGGCAGAAGAATAAAATGCATATTAAGATATATATTTTTTTTTCAACAATCAACACATTTGTTGTCATTGTTCAGTGAAGCAAACTGTAAAAGCAAAGTCATTGAATCTGCAGGAGTGGAACAAAAAGAAAAAAATTTTACTGGGTAATGAGGAACCTGTACCATACTGATGGATATGTACTCAAGTGCTCATGGGTGGTCTTGTAACTCATATTAGCATTAGACTGCTCAGATTTCCAGTTACACCTGCACCTTTCTTCCTGTAAAGTTGTTGCTCTTCTTTTCCTCTGTGCTGGATGCTCACTGAATCCAGTAACTGAGAAGCAATAGGGAATATCATACATGGATTTCACCATTATTATTTATGTCTGTACTGCAAGGCATCCCCAGCCAGCATTCAGTGCTCAAAGTCCTGCTCAGCACATGGTGAATGCCAGATAAAAATGCAATGGAACTTCTCGTTGTATATTGCAGAATCTCAATTAGTTCTTTCTGTGTCATTTACTCCCACAGATTTAATCTGTAATTTCAATAAGAGGTATCTTGAAAATTACAGTTCTTCCTTTTGTCTTCACCAAGAGGTTCACATGGGGAGGTTTTTTAACTAATGAATATGGTGTTCCAGGGTTTTTTGCTGCTTTTGATGCTTTCAATGGTAGTCATAATTTTAAGGTGAAATATGACTGTCCAAACAATGCTGCTGACTTGCAGCACCAAGTCTGGAACTTCCCACATTCTTTTCTCCACATCCCCTGATTTCCATTATGATGGAACTTCTTCACTAATTTTTTTTCTTGGTGGAGGGAAAATGTCATCCTTGAACAGAAGAGCCAGAGGTGTTTCTGGTCCGAGCTGGTACATTTGGGTCTAAGCTCCAGAGCATCACATCCAACCAGAGCTTTCTGTCTCATTTTTTTCAGGTCTTGTCATGCACAGCTTTTCCATGCTACATCAAATTCCTTAGCTCTGTCCCAAAATATAGAGAATCATGGAATCATTTAGGTTGGACCAGACCTTTAAGACCACTGAGTGAAACTATTATTCTGACACTAAACCACATCCCCTGTGAACACATCTCCATTGTCTTTTCCTGGTATGTAACATCCTTGCCTTAGAGGTGGAAAAAAATCTAGATTGTGGTGATTTTCTGGTGACCTCACAGATTTTCTCCTTATCAGAGATCATGAGTTGGGAGTTACAGCTGTAAAAGCCATGTCAATCCATTTAAAGTAAATATTCAAAACCACACAGCATCTGCTAATCTTCGATGGAAATAGAATAAACTCTTTCTTTGTTGTAACCACAAGAACATCAAATGTTTACTAATATCAGAACAGGTTCAGCCCCTTAATAGTGAAAAGTGACAAGACATAGATTATTATCTCTGACATAAATTTGAGCAGGAAAAGGATTCTTTGCAATGGAAACAAACGCTAATGGAATAAAAATGACCCACGTTGTCCAATGGATGTCAAACCTAGTGGAGTCCAGGATGACTTGGAGCCATCCAGTTTCCATCAGAGAAAATAAATTGGCTGAATGAAATAACCTCTCATTCAGTTCCATATTTTTGTCACCAGCAGTAAAAATAAATAAATAAAGCAGTACAAAACCACTTTCCTAACTTTCTCCAGATGAAATCATCCAACTGTGTGATCATGTTTCAGGTCCATTGCTCAAAATCAGAAAGGGGAAAATAAATTAATTAAACAAAAAAGGAATTACATTAACTAATTCCAAATTAGTATTATTCTCTTGCAGCCACATAACCTGCATTGTAAAGCCTGTGTTTTAGTATTTCTCCTGGAGCATGTCCAACAGTAAAAGGAATATACAACGAGTAAATAACACACCAAATATTTACATGTAAAAGATGGGGAAGACGAATATTTTTTAGAGTGAAAAATTAGTTTCAAAAGTAATACTAGAAAGAAACTGCTAGAAATCTAGTCAGAAAATGGAACAGTTAAACAGAGAAAAGGCTGCTGGCTGGGAGCAGAGATCTGATTGCTAATTCTGTCCAACAGTGCACATAGCTCTGAGCTGATCTGTGAGGAGCCATCAGGAAAAACACAGGAAGAGGAAAGTCACAGGCCAGAAAAATCATCCCAGAGTGTTGCAAATGGCCCAGAGGCTGTAGGTTGTGGAATGTAGTATTAGTTTAAAGCTTAATGGCTTCATGAAGGCTACACGTGCAGGTAATGCATTGGACCCAGGAGATCTCAGCCCAAACTTTCCTTTTATTAAGACTTAGCCAGAATTGCTATGCATTTAAAATGATTTAGGAGTATATGATTTAAGAGTATAGTTTTTCAAACTGGATATTCATTATATTAAAAAAAAAAACCCAACAGGACTGATTATCTTCAATTAAAAAGCTTTATATTTGAATTAGTGAGATTATGTGATCAGTTGAGGGAAAAAATACTATGTAGTATAATTATATATAATATATACATTAGTGCAAACAGTTGTTTTGCTCTGATAAAACATGAATGAATCAGTGTTAGCATGTAGCAAATTAAAAATTTCTCCTTCCTTGAAAAAATCCCTTTCAAAGCTGTTATTTCTATAAGCCATCAACTTCTGGGTTAGGCTATGTGCTAAAGTGCCAAAAAAACACATTGAAAAGGATATATTTAATTCAAAACAAGTAAACTTAGAAGAAAAATAAAACACAGAATAATAAAGAAAGCACAGAACCTCTACCTTTTGCCTGAAGAAATATTTTGATTTGGAAATCACTGTAGTTAAAAATTATGCATCAATATTTTTTACCTAACTTGTTGCTCTTTGGTAGAGAGCAGACAAATCCACTGAGAATATTTCCATCATCTACTTCAGTGGATTCAGAAAACTCTGAGTGGATGAAGAATTATAAAATCATGGAATTACAGAATGGTTTGGGTTGGAAGGGACCCCAAAGATCATCCCATCCCACCCCCTGCCATGGGCAGGGACACCTCCCACTAGCCCTGATTGCTCCAAACTTGTCCAGCTTGGACACTTCCAGGGCTGGGGCAGCCACAGCTTCTCCAGGCATCAATTCCAAACCTTTATTTGCACCAAATCTTTTGGTAAGCACTGAGTGCTGGCAAAGAGCCCAGGGATGACAGGGGTCCCAGGACCCTGCAGGTGTCCTCAGCCCTGCTGTGCTGCTGGAAACTGAGGCACAAGGGCTGTGGGAGGTGTGGGGACAACCACAGGGCCAGAGTTTCCAGAGCAGTGATGTCTCCCAGAGACCACTTCCAGCAGAAATTATTGAATCCTGTTTATCCATCGAGTTCAGTGGGATTCTCCCTTGCAGTGCAATCCTGCTGCCCCTGGCACAAGCAGAAAAAAATTCTGATTTTTCAGAGGAGGGTCTCAGACCACAAGTCAAGGAATAATGTATTCTTCCTAAACATGTAAACAGGCACCAACCACTGAAATGGATAGTTTAGAGTATTACAAAGTATTTCTTTTTATCAGTCTTTTTGTATTGCTGGAATGTGGGAAGAATTCTTTCATTAAGCATTTCCCCAGATTGCACACACATTCATTTGACACTAATGTAAAGTGCAGTGTGTTGCTTGGTATGTCTCCCTTTAAAATACAAAGTACTCACCTCCTGCAGAGAAGTCTCCTGGGGAGTTGGCAGCTAATGAAGCCAAAAAATATCGGGGTTCATTAAGCATGCAAGCATTCTGGTAAAATCAAAGATCACTCTGGAACCCCCTTGAACATATTATAGTTACCATTAAAATCATCATCATAGGATTTGATGTTAGTAAAACATATTGCTTAGGCTATAAAACATTCTAAACTAGTATCCCAAATGTCTTGCCTCAAGCAAGCACTTAAATTAAAGTTTCAGACAGCTGGCACTAGAATCAAAATAACAGTTTTGCACAAAGAGATTGGATAAACATGATTATTGTTTTCATAATTTATTTTGTCAACGTGCAGTATTGTGCCTTGATCCCTGCATTGTGCTTGGGCACAATTTCTTTCACTTTTCAACAGGTAACTACATTTCACTGAGGTTTTGGTTTGTGGTTTTGTTTTTTGTTTTTTTTTTTTCACAGAAAGCAATCCTAATTGATCTCCTGCTCTTGAATAATCTAATCCCTAATTAGCTGTGCCTGGATGTTGAGAAAGGCAGCATTGTGTGCTTTAATTAATTTCCATAATCTGGAATTTCTGTTTGCTTGCCTCATAAGGTCTTTGGTTTTCAGGGAGAGGGTAGCAGAGCAATATCACTACTTGGTGTATGAAAAAGGGGGCAGTGTTCTGGATATTTGATACAGAGCAATTGCAGCAGCTACAAGCACATAGTTCTTAATTAAGACTAAACCCATTTCCTGTTTACCTTGAGTAACAATTTTAAGATTTTCTTCCTGCAGCTATTTCAGGCTGCTCCCTGCCTCTCAGGTGAAGTGAGGATGATATTCTTTCCTTTAATTTCAATTCAGTCCAGACATCCCAAACCAAGTAGCTGTTGAAATGTAGAGAAATAAATTGCCAGAAATGTGCTGCAGCAATCTCTTAAGCAAATGCACATTTTCATAGGCATATACCAAAACATTTTGCATTTCAAACCCTTTTTCAAAGATAAAATGTGGCTTCTTGAGCAAATCTCAGTGATTTCTGTATTCTTTTACCCAGGTGGTGAGCCAAGAAAAGATCTTCCCCCAAAAGGCAAAGCTCCATCCAACATTCACACACACAATTAGAAAATAACCAGGGTTAAGAGAAGTTCCAGCTTGGCAGACACAGAGAAGTGTCTGGGCATTGCTGGAGAGTGCAAAGCACTTTTATGATTCAAAGTCCTATTTTTTGCTGTTTTGTAACTACTTCTTACACATTTCTTAACCTTAAAAAATATTCTCATTTTGATAAACGGTTTTCTTGAGGGTTTCTTTGATTATCACTAGAGATCTTTTACTCAAATGGGAAGTTAAACAATGACATTGTCAGGAGCTGAGCTCTCCTGCCTCAGTTTACACACTGCAGATTGGAAATATATATTTTGTATATGCAGTATTCTGCATATATTCTATATGTATTCTATGTATATTCTACATATATTCTATGTATCTCTGCCTCATAGGGGTGTTACTGAGTTTATGGAGAGCTGCAAACGATGTTGGGAAACTCTGTTGGAAATATTTCATGGATAACATGCAGCCCTCTCAGAAATA
This sequence comes from Serinus canaria, assembly GCF_022539315.1. Taxonomy (NCBI): domain Eukaryota; kingdom Metazoa; phylum Chordata; class Aves; order Passeriformes; family Fringillidae; genus Serinus; species Serinus canaria. The sequence goes on along the minus strand of NC_066324.1, from coordinate 5,129,156 downwards.
TAAATTAGAAATTACCCCCATAGTATTTACCAGGATCAGTGTAAATTTATTGCACGTGTGGGACTGAGAGCAAAACTCGTCTCTGTTTATGCAAACTAATTGTGTGGTGTTTGCCAGCGTGAAAAATGGCCAGTCATTCTCACATTTGTGAAAAAGATTTATCAAGCCAACACAGACCAAGCAGGTGCTGTTCAAGGCTGCCCTTTGCTTTCCACACCTGCAGTAAAATAAACTTTGCTACTCTGATGGGAAGTCCACATGGAAGTTTGACCACCAGGGCACCAAGAGATATGACCAAGCTTTTAGCTCTGGAGGGCCACCAATTTGCCATCCCCTGGGGCCTTGAGAGGGGCCTTGGCTGCACTCAGGTCTCCAGAGGTCAGTGTGTCAAGACACTGCACCAATGCATGCAAAATTTTGATCAAGGAAAGGCTGAGATGTTGAAAATCTAAGAGAATTGCCTGGACTGCTGTTCAGCCCTTTCCTTCCTTGGACATGTCTCTGTTGCTTTTAATTAAGCTCTCAGATTCATAGCTTGGAGATCTTTAATAACTACAGAAAGTGCTTGCAAGGCAAATTTTTTCACTTCTAAGAAGGATCCTTAGAACAAATGTTACCTTCTAATTTATAGGTAAACTTAACCCAGTTTTACCTTTTCAGTAATATATTGGGTGGCCATTTGTGTGAAACAGACTGGTGACATGAAAGATTTTAACTTTTACTAAATGGTGAAAATGTTGGATCACACACCTCCAAGACACTGTAAGCACAGTGCCTGCTGATGAATTAATCTAATTAACAAAGGTGAAGGTTTATAATTGGGGTTAACTGGAATTTAACTGGTCATTGTTCATACCCCCCACTGCATTGTCCCCTAAGTAACTCACTCTGGTAGCCCTCCATGGTCCCTCGACCCCAGCATCAAGCTCAGGGATCAACCAGCTTCAAGCAAAAGTAGATACAATCATATTTCCAAGACTGTAATAACAGCAGAATTTAATGGTGTGATATTTTTATACTGTTTGGGAAAGAGACCCTATTTTTTCTTACTCATAAGCCCAGAGTATTTTTAAATAGTTCAAGTCCCTGTAGTACTTCACAGTTTGCAGTGCAGTTTAAAAAGTAATACATCTTTTCTTAGATGTACCCCAGATTCTGCCTTTTAATAGACATGATAATGAGATTCTGTGTCTTCATTTCCCAGTGTGCAGAAAGCTCAAATAAATCTTTGATTGTTCACAACCCTGGAGAAGGCTCCCAAGCCCAGGAATGTAATGATGTTTCTCTAAACAATCATTGCTAATGAAATTTAAGTGTATTTAAAATATATAGATGCGTGAGTGTTTATATATTAGTAGTATCAAAATTGGGCTTTATTCATTTTGCTTTGTGAATCTGAATCTGATTGCAGTAAACTGAGCTCTCCAGAGATTCATTTCTAGGTGAAGGAATGTCTTGAGTTATTTCTGTGACCTGCAAGACACACATTGAGCTTCTGCCTTTGAGTGAACTCCCTCTAATAAGGAAATCAAGGGATGTTTGAAAGACCCATTCAGTGACTTCTTCACAAGATTAGGAACCATGTCCCCAGACCACTGCTGAAGGCATCAGACAGCTGACTGCAGTCAAATTGCTGTAACAACTTCAAAAGAACAGGGTGTCCAAGCAACTTGAGGGAACACTGAAGGACAAAACAGGCAGAGGGAACACAGGGACCCCTCATAAAGGGTTAAAAGGGGGTTGCTTCAGAACAAAAACAGTGGTATTTTAGAGAAATGTAATATCTGACCAGCATTCTAACACTTTTAGAAGTAGACTGAATTAAAAAAAACCCTCCCATATTAGCATCCATTTTAAGGAGTATATACAAACTGATTCACAGTCTCACACCTCTCTGTGTCCAGCTCCTCTGCCAGGGTGTCACACACATGCCCAGACTTCTGCAGAGTCCCTTGCTTTCATGATACTGCTGAATGGAATTCCTTCACAGCAAAAACATGGGAAATCCCAAACTGACCAAAGAAAACAGTCTCAAGGCAATATTGAGAAGATGTGGCTCTCAAGAACAAGCTGTGGCAGCCAGGCTTGGCTTGGTGGTTTATTATAAATCCAGGCTTGACAAAGTTTAGTGAAATGTCAATATCAGCCAATATCAGCATGAATAAACCTGGGATTTATTTTATGTGACCTGGACACCTCCAAACCTCTTTCATGTCCAAAGATGTGAAATACTGGGGTTTCCTTTGGGTGCTGTCAGACTTATGGATCACTGAATTCCAAGATAAAACCCAAGGGGACCCAGTTTATAAGAAGATTAAGAGCTTTCACCTGTTGTGCCATAACTTGATGCAGACTGTTGAATGCCATTATCCATGTCCAAGACATGCACATCACACTTTTCCTGAGGAAAAATACCAATGACATATACCCTCTATAGCTGTTAAATTTGTTTTAATGGGAATCCAGTCCAACTGCATCTCTTGTTTCAGGTCTCAAATTCATCAACACAGCTTCCAGTTGTGATTTCTATTCCCTTTATATCCATATGCATGCCAGCCAATTTAGTGATACAAATGATCATTCACTTTCCTAATTATTACCAAATCCTGGTGGTCTTCAGAAACACTGCAGGAAAAGCATTTTGTAATTCTCTCCTTTTCATATCCTCTTTGGATACCACTGACTTCTAAAGGTTATAGCATAGAGAGCACCTCAAAAAGCCATAGACAGGATGGAAATCTCATTCCTAAGCAGAAGAGCCACTTGAGTGGGAAGTGTAGGAGAAAGAAGTGATGGGAGAGCTACCTTCCCTTCCCCCGAGATTTATGCAAATCCCACAAGGTACCCACCTGCAACACTCTACCTGCTCTTGGATGCTCAGAGGATTTCTTGTGGGCATTACTAGCTTAAAATTAGTAACTAGCTTCATTGCCATTCAGATTTTATGTGGTTTCTTTCCCCCCTCCCCTTTCCAATTTGACCATAATCTTTAAAAATCTTACGAACTATCATTTCACTGGTTGGGAAAGAATCCCCTCTGCCCCGGAGATTTGAGCACATGTTCTATGTGATATCAGTATTCTCTCATAAATATTTCTTCTTTCTAAGAGAAAAAACAATATTTTCTTTTCCTCACTATACTATGGAGTGCTGAGGTGTTAGTTCTTGGTCTGATATAAAAAAAAAGAGAGCTAGACCCACAGAGGTAGTAGGTAGGCATTAGCCTGCAGTACATTTTGCCTATGATGAAGTTGGGTTTGGCCCATCATGAAATCTCTTGGATAATTTTGGCATAATTTGTGTCTCCTACTTAACAGTGGCAGATGCCATCAGAGAAGCTGATATCTTTCAAAGACAAGATTCAATAGGATCAAACCAAGGTCATTTTTATTGCAAAATTGATAAGGAATAGTGGGGTTACCAATATAAGCAGAAAACTGAATAGTGACATGATGCATTCCTCCATCTTGGTGAAGATTTCTCTTAATTCTCAATTTCTTCTCCTATGCCCTGAAAGAAAGAAGAAATAAGAAAAGTAAAGGCAAGAAGAAGTAAGAAAAGAGGGGGAAAAGCACCAAAGAGACTCCAAAAATTAGAGAAATAATAAAAAAAGCCATCCTGAAAGCCAGTTAATTCTTGGAATGGTGCTGGACAATCAGGAGAGCTGTGGCTATTATTAACAAAGCCAAGATGGCCAGAGAGTCTCAAACTCAGACACTCCAAGACAGCAAAGTTCAGACCTGGCTCTATCTGGCAAACAGCTGCAGCCCCTTTTTAATTAACAGCATATTCCTGATCCTGTTCAGCCTGCGTGGATGGAAAGGTGTTTCCCAAGGAAATCAGAGTAAGGACAGCATTGGGAAAAAGGGGTGGGAAAAAAAGAGAGGGGGAGGGAGAAGGTGAGTTCAGGAGGGCAATGAGGTGGGGGTTAACAACGCTGCTGAAGATCAAGGGCTGAAGTGCTGAGATGCTGCCAGACTTGAAAACTTTAATTTACTGTCACTGTTAGCCCCCTTTGAGGTTTATGGTGGTATTTATACACACAGCATCAATCACATGAAACAAGGAGGGGATTTATAGTTTGTTTTAAAGACTGTAAATGCAATGTAATGCAAATAGCATGCCTCATGGGCATTTACATTTAATGGGAAAATTACAGATGCAAAAGATTGGTAGAACAAATTTTAAATTGACTTTATTACATCTAGTGCTTTTCAGAGAATACTATTAAAAAAAAAAGCGAGGAGATATGGTAATGGAGTTCTACAGTGTAGCTTGACAGCTTAAATTCCACTTAACTGACTTTGCTTGCATCTTTTTGTTTACATTACTTCTTCCAATAAGTTTGGTTGGCAAAATCTCTGGATCATAAACTGATTAGAAGCTTTGATTCTGTTTTGTTTCCTTTTTGGGGTTGGAATATTTAATGTGTAAAGCTGATGGTATATTGATAACTGTTTTTAACTAAGGTTCATCATCAGAATTGCTTCATCTAGACACAGTCAGGAACAGCTCTTTGAATCTATTATCACCTTAATATGTGACCATACATTCATTCTCCTTAATTTGTATCCTCTTCTGGTATCTCCCCCATATCTCCACAGATACAATAGAAAAAGATGGCTGCATTACTGTGCTCACTGGCAGCTTGAACACTCAGAACTAATCACAGCTACTCGTGGAAAGCCCATTCTCTCTCAAAATAGGTTTATTTCCCACTATTCCCGTGTGGCTCTCTGAACACTTCTGGAATGAGGATTGTTCACTGGTGAGGTTGAAGGTTGTTATCATCTGTTGTTGACTTATGGTAGATCCATCTGAAAGGTGTTGGTGGGCCTCAAACTCACCTTCAACAGACCAGATGAAGCCCTGATTGAAACAGGTGCAGCTCTACTTGCTTCAGGGGAGTTGTGCCCTATTACACGAGGGCTGATTTGTTTTTAACACCCTGTAATAATTGCTGGATTTCTCTCCCATACAAGCCTCAAACAAGCAAAATAATTTAGGGGTTTTTTAAAAACCCACTCCTATTGAGGAAATATTGAAGTACACATGTTGGGTTTCAGTCTGTTTTAAAGCCACCAGCACAGCAGCCTCTCCATGTGTTGAAATCTGCATCTATCTGACAGGAACCTTCTGCCCTTTGCTTCTTCAGAATTCCAAATCTTTACTAACAACATAACACCCTTGAAACATCTTTCCAGACCTGCTCATTTTTAGCCATAGTTTAAGTAAATGATGTCCTGACCATTACAGGACATAAAGCAGTGTGGTCAAAGATTACTAGATCTTAGCCTATTAGGATTGTGTCTTTTCAAGATTTCAAATCTCCCTGAAATGCCATCCTCTTCTTGTCGTTTCCATTCATCATGGCACATACACCCTTTTAACTTGTTGTCACCAAAAAGCCGTGGAGGAGATGATTTGTTGTTCATCAGTGATCCAACAAAGCCTGCTCAACTCACTGCAATAGTTATCATCGTGTACAAATATCCCTCCAGAAGTTTCTGCTGTGTCCCTGTTTGCAGACCCCTTTCACCTATCAGGCTCTACCTTGTGAAGAGACTAATTACAAACCCTGTGGCATCTCAGTGCATTTATTAGCATGGAACTGAGTCAGACCCGTGTTTATTCTTCACCCAGTCCTGAAAGATACATTCTCCAGGTGTTGTCACCCATAACAAATACATAATGGCAGAGAGCAGCCTATATTAACATTTGAGCTAATACAAATACTCACTGTTTAAGCAATTCACCTGAGATTGAGTGCCTCACTGCTGTGACTTTTTTTTAAGGTTGTAATCCCCTGTGATGACATTCTCTTGTGCAGAAGAAGCACGTTAGCACCACGCTTGGCAATGTCACCATGATGAGGAAACCATAGACTCAGGAAGCCAGAGCAGAAGGGAAACAAACTTTCACACTCAGGAATTAATGAGGTAAACACACTTCAGGGCTGACAGGTAACTCACAGAGCCACCTACCAGTCCTGTGCCAAACTGAACCAACAGAAAGCAAAAATGCTAACCTACATGTTAGCAAAATTTAGAATAATTCTGAAGTTAGCTTATGCTGTGATAGACAAGTAAATAATGCCCCAGCAGACACAACAACTTCCAGACAGAGCAGGAAAAGGCCTCTTTTCCTCCTGTGCAGGAGGCTGTGCTTCCTTTTTGTATCTGTTTCTGATGATCCATAAAGAAACTAAATTTACTGCAAGGGTGAACATCACAATGCAGAATCCTAATCCTGTACACTCCTGAATGTTGTTACCTTACCTTTAGGCACCATAAGCATCACTGTTTTCAATAAGCTACTCACAATTTTAACTGTGCTTGGAAGAATTTGGAGTGCAGAAACATGCTGTGGTTTTTGGGAACACCCACACACACATCCATGTAAGGACGGGGAAATCCATGTGTTCATGTGTGATTAGTTATCAGAGTTGCACAAAACCAGTGCATTGTTTCTTTTTGAGAAAGGCTATCAGATCATGCACAAATCACAACATTTGGATCAGTTTCACAACCCACAAAAGACAGATTTCTACAAAATTTATGGAAACAGTAAACTAAATCCCCCCAGCCCCAAATCATCTTTCAGTGAGAATTAACATTTCTTCCGAAGCTAAAAAAATTACACCGGCAAAAATTGTAGCAGTATGGAACAAAATAATAAAATATTAAATGCCTTAAATATCAAGGACTTTTATCTTTCTTGGTAAACACTTTGCACATATCCAGGAACAAACACTATTCAGAGTTTAGCCTAAGCTTCTGAAAGACACCAATTACACTGCAGAATTTTAGGACTGTCATGTGAATTTAAAGACAAATACTGTCCAGACAGCACATACCAGCTGCCAGTTACTGCCTAGTGGGATATTCCCTCACCTTCTGTTTTACTTTTATGAAAGATTGTTTTCTTTTAAAATGGCAGGTCCCCTCCACTCCTTCTCCTTTGCTCACAGTGAGACATGTCATCTGATACTAATTTGTACTTGCTTTGTGTTTTGACTTAATTTGATTAATAACTATATCCTTTAATGGCAGTGTGACTTAACAATATGCTATTATGTTGGTGCACTGCACTCTGGCATTGAGGAGCAATTCGTCTGCATCACAGCAACGTTTTGAAACTAATTCAAAGAGGCATTATTCTGTACCTCTTTACCACAGGCTAGAGGTCTGGTCTTCTACTGGAATTGCCAGCTCAGAGCTGGAGGCCAAATCTGTGTTGAATTTGTCCAAAGACTTTTCTCAGCACTCACATTCCAGCCTGAACATCTATGGAATTGTTTTACCCCTTTTTTCACCCTCATATTATTGATTGTGCTTTGTGTCTTTTTTTTTTTTTCTTTGTGTCTTTTTCTTTTTGAAGTTCCTTTATGGATTCATATTTTAGATATTTTAAAGAGTTTAAATAGTACCATACTCCAGGCAATGACAAAAAATGTATCAGAATTGTAAAAAATTTTTCAAAATTTTATCAAAGAGTTTACAAACACAAACCGCCCCAAAAACACTGAGAGACAGAGAAAGGAAAGAAAAAGAGAAACAAGCAAGCAAGAAAGAATTTATTACACCCAAAATTAAAAGTATAACTGAACTTTATGGTGTCTTAAGATAACACATGTTTTCTGTTTTATAGGATGAAACTGGTAAATAAGGTTTAGCATGCCTGCAGGGACACAGGGAAATCCAGTGAATTCCCTGCAGCTCCTGATAAATTCAGGAGAAGGAGGAAATGTATTTTATCATCATCAACACCAAAGAATAGTCTCACAGAAAAAAAGGAGGGCCAAAGCTTAATATATGGCAGTGGTAGGTTCTTTTAGTTTGTGTTGTTGTAAAGACTCCGTTCCCCAGTGAGAATAGTTGGGACAAAAAAAAAAAAAAAAAAAAGAAAGAAAAAGGGAGAGGTTTCTTAAAATATTTAAGTTCTAAGGGAATGGGATGACTTAAAGCATGCCAGAGAAGCCAGCAACTGGGAGAAAAAGGAGCACAGTCAGGACAGAAAGGATCTATCAGAGTTGAATTTCCCTGTTCCTCACCCAGTCAGTAAATGCTGCTCAGAATTCTTGCTTCTGTAAGAGAAAGATTTAAACCAACACCCATGGTACCACAAAGAGAACCTGGCTGAGTATTGGACAATTAACATTTTTTTAAAAAATAATAATTTTAAAAATTAAACTAAAAGGTAATTGCCCTTAGAGTGGAAACAATGGCACTTAAGTTTATACACCATGGTTTCCTTTGTATCAGAACAATGCTTGCCACATGCCAAAACATAAACCAGATTGCATAATATGTAGGTTTTTCATAATTTCCTCAGATTAGGTTTTTATTAATGCCTGTCAACAGCAAGTGACAGGCATGTGTTGCATTAACAGCTGCTCTAAGCCGTGCTAGTGCTGACTTCTCTGCAAAACTCAAGCCTGGAGGAAGCTTAAAAGCCCATTGACTGAAGAGGAACCAACCCCATTTGCATTAAATATCTGAGGTTTTTACCCTCTGTTTTTTTAACCAACTATTAGTTTATTTTGTATTTTCACTAATAATAGTCAATAATTACAAGGTTATTAACAATCACCTGGAATGAACAGATCTGATTATCTTCTCCAATTGTGTTTCAGCCACTTTTGGTTATTTTTAAACTTCCTGACTTAAATTATCCTGAGAAACTATTTTCTTTTTTATTCCTCTGTGTCCAAGCCTCCAGCATCTACACATCCTCCTCTGAAAATCTGTAAAATACACACATAATAAAGCAAAAAGTCAGAAAGAAAATAGATTCCATATCAGTAACTGGTATGAGCTAGTCCTGAGACATGTGTATGGTGCAGTTCTAAAGTCTACACCAGCACATATTTTACAGATTGGAAAAACACACAAAGATTTTAATGTTTCAATTGCTGGAACAACAGGAAAAAACATGATTTACAGACCCTTAAAAGGAAATCATAGCCAAAATTTTTAAATGGGAATTGACTTGTTAAACACTAGGGTCTAATTGGTGAAATAAGAGCTCAGAATTGTTTTTCCTATTAGGTTTCACTCCCACTATATAATTTAAAAATCATATTAAAAATTTGCAAAATTCTTAAATTAAAAATGGACACACTGTGTTCTCCTGTGCTTTTTTTTTTTCTTCACACTACCAGTTAACCACTCAAGCCTCTAAAATTTAAGCATTTATCAGACCAAAATGAATTAATCAAAAAAAAAAAAAAATAGTAGGAGGAATATCTAGGGTTAGAAGAACATGGTGAACATTGATAACATGGTATTCAGGGAATTTATTAGCAAGGTCTACAGCTGTTGGCCTGCTATTCAGCTGAGCTGTGTATCCCTCATATACATTTCATGGCAGGAGCATTTCATTTTGATGAGTGCAAAGTCCATGAGAGTTTGGCCCAGACTGCACAAATGTAAAACAGAACTCCTCTGTGTTGGGCTGCATATTTCTGGATTCAGATTAATTAATGTTGCTGACACAAATCCAAGTTTTCTGAGAATGTCCATCAACCTCAGATGAATTTTATCCAAGGACAAGGAAAGAATTATGGCAAAAATATATGGGTCAGCTTTAGGGAAGATCCATTATTTGTGCATGTGCCACTCTTTGTCTGATAGAATGTATTTAACAAAAGAAAGATCTTATTTTTTTTTCCCCCATTCTGGCCAAACTGAAATCAAAGTCAGTATTCTGACTGGCGTCAGTATGAGTAGGAGTTGTGTTTCTGTGATTTTAAGTTTTTAAGGTTATTTTCTTTAAATACTTTCTCTCTGACTGTGGAGCCAGCCGGACACTCCTCCCCAGCTCTGCCCATCACAGATGCTTGGTGCTCACTCCAGCACAGCTCCTGTGGGCAGGCCTGGGACATACACAATTAAAACATGGGTTAAGATGAAAAAAAAAAATTGATCCTGCCCCCTCTGTATCAGAGCAATACAGTACAATAGTCCCTGCATGTAGTTATATTCATAGAATCAGAGAGGTGGTACAACCACCACCCACAAAAAAACAAACAAAACAGTGTGCAGAAAAGCCATGTCCATTTTATCTTCAAAGCAAAATTCTTGAACCTAAACAGGAAACAATTGATGGGATGGGAAATTTCCTAAAAAGCCACTTTTGCCTGGTTTACCTTACAGACAATGTCAGCTATTTTATGGTCATTGAAAAATTAATCCAGCTGCCTCAGTGAGTTGCCATTTTGCCTCGTGTGCAATCAAGGCCTACACATTTTTTATTGCGTTCCACGACCCACGCAGGGGGGAGAGAACTTTCCAAAAGAAAAGCTGACAGCTCACTTGGGAAAAGACAGAGTAAATAGATGGGACGTGAACGGTGCCTGAAGGTCAGCAAACAGGCTCCTGAATTAACGGCAGATGCAAATTCCATCCTCAAAGTCCTGCTCTGACAGCTCCCCTCTGACTCCCATCCCAATTAAGATGGCCAAGCTGATTCACCACCCGATACCCACCCCTGCAGCTCTCTGGAATCAAACAGCACACCTCTTAATCCAGACCCACCACCTTAAAGATGTGCCCAGGTGATGAGCTTTCATCCCAAAATAGGAACCATCCACCAGACTGGCACTGCAGGAATCCAGTTCTGGGATATTAGGATTCCAGTATGAGATATTAAGACCTTTGTGCCAGTGGTTGCTACTGCCACTGGAAGACTGTTGGGCCATTATTAAGAAATAGTGACCTGCATTTCAAACAAACCCAACTAATCAGTGGCTAAGATTTTGCACCAGCTGTTTAATAATAGTTTGTCTAATAAAATATTCATGTTATCATATATTTTCCATCTTAGAGGATGATCAGAATGTCATTTTAATATTTTCCCCCTACTAAAATAAAATTTTAATTAAGGCTAAAGATATATTGCCTACGGAAAGCTAAACTGTTTAAAATTATTAACTGCTTGAATACTTGTTGCTATACTACAAGCTGCCATAAAAGAAAAGAAATTAAGTACATGGGGGATTAACGCAATTTTGAAAGCTGCCTTCCCCTCCCTCCTCCTTTTAGATACGCCTAACTGAGCCATAACTATTTTTCTCCACTCAGCCAGACTCCAGCTTTGTGGCTTTTTTAATAACCTGGCTTTTCAAGCTTGTGCCCCCGAGAGCCTTTTCATTTCTGCCGCACTACCTACAAGCAAATTTCTTCCAGTTGCTCAACAGCCTAATGCCTCCCTTTCTTCGTTGTTGAAGCATTTCATTGCAGTTTCATTGACGGGGAGGTGTTCTGTTACAGTGGAATCAATAGCTCAGGGCTTCCCAGCACACCGATTAGCTTGTCAGTCAGAGCCTGGGGGAGGTAGTGTAAATCCCAGAATACCAGGGGCCACCAGTTTGAAAAGTAAGGAATGCAAGGAGCCCGCATGGGTTTTTCTACCACCTGTTGCTCTGCAACATGTGCAAAGTGTATTAACTTCTTTGCTGCTACATGCCTTAAAGGTCAACTGTGATAGAAGCTTTAAGCTTTTGGAATATTTTAATTCATTACAGGAATCAACTTTTACTGATTTGCAACAAAGAGTGCCTCACAAAAGGCGTGTTTTTTCAGTGGTTGGGCTTTTTGTTGGGGTTTTTCAGGAGGTTTGCGTTCGGCAACATGTTGGTTCCTCTTTCAGCTTTTTTTTTTTTTCTTTTTTAAATCAGTGCTTCATCTGCTTCTGAATTGTGTACCAATAGAAACCAGCTTCTATAGCAAATGTGGTTCTTGCCTGTGCCCTCCCTTTCACCACAAGAAAAGTATCAGTTTAGATGATCCAGGCTGTCACAAGGGGCATATTTCTTCATTCACCAGTTTAGATTTGAGGAGGAAGGAATTATGAAATTCAGACTTGGGAAACTTCTGCTGTACATACACTTCCAGTGGAGGACAGGTCCCTCATATCATGGGGACATGAGCAGAGCAGGGCCAGCTCCTTCCAGTTATTTTAGGGACTCCCAGTATTGACCAGGAAAAACTAGAGAAGCTTAAAATTACTTTAAGCTGCACATTAAAAGGCCAACAAATCACCTGAAGTTTATTTCCTTTCACCCACCTCTTTTGGATGCTTCTGCTGGATGGAATCACGTCCTGATGACTGGCCAAGGTAATACAGAGGAATATTGTCAGCATCCGTGGTCTGAAGTGGTGAATGAGCAATGTGTCCCTGGATCAGCCTCGAGGTCCTTAAATGCTGTCTCTAAAAAGTGCTCAAATTCTAAGAAAACACATGTAACCAAAACTCCTCCGAAGACAGCCATTAAAAACAGAGGCTCAGGCCCTGTGAGCCAACCTAAGGAAACCTTATTACAGACATTTATTATCCAAAAACCACGTCACACATGACCACAAAAGGAAATTCTGTGCTTAGATCATGAAAGTCTGTGCTTTGGAAAGGTTTCGCTGTCACCACACTTGGGTTTGCTCACAAAACCTCTACAAACTCACCACAAACCACAAAGTAAACCTGCACGGTGCAAATTGTGCTTATTAACATAATTCTACAAAATTAACTCAAAAGAGCCTTTTTTGTTAATTTTTTTTTAAAAGCATGGCACTTGGATTTTCTAACTAATTGCATAAACAACAGCTGGAAGCTCTGGGTTGTCCAAGTGGATTTCAAAGTTTGGATAGAAAATATTAATCTTTTCAATAGAGATTAATCTTAGATTCATGTCTTTCCAAATATGAGGAATAAAAAAAAGTTTACATTAATTTAAGGACTCTTAGTGAAATGCCCTCTGCTTTAGAAGGAAGAAAGAATCCAAGCTGTTCTTCTAACATTTTCCCTTTCTCCACTAAGTGTAAATCTGCTTTAATTTTAAAATATAAATATGATCTTTTACTTGTGTTACTCCAGATATTTAGTTGCCTAAACAACACACCAAACTTTTTGTGATACTGTAGACCACGTAACTTTCCTATCACCTGGCAATTAATAGGCTGGGAATGCCCATGACAGATCTCTGTTCTTTATTTTTTTCCCCTCTTCCCCTCCACCCACTACTAGTCATGCTGTTAATTCAGCAAAATTAGTAGTCTTGTGTTGTCAGAACAAATCACTCCCACTCAGTTATGAATGTGGTTACTCAGCAAGACTGCATGTTGAGAATTTAGGGGATGTTTTTTCTCTCTGTTTCCATCTTTCACTCTTTTCCTCCCCCTGCATGCATTGTAGTTGTGAACATCTGATAGGGGTAAAATTGCACTGGGTGATTACTTAAATTCAACCTTTGACAGCAGAAAAATACTCTGTGTCTTGACACTTCACCAAAAACCCTCCCCGAGCTGAATCAAAGCCCTTGCAATAAAATCTCACGATCGTATTTCATTTCCCCCATTTTAACCAGTGATTGCAATTAATTATTTCTTTCCCTTGCACCTTATAGACAGCTACCTCAGGCATCTGAAAAACAGGTCTGCTACTTGTAACCACTTGAAGCTTCTGTCATCAGAAGGGGATTACCCTTATTACTTATTGCAGACGGGCGCAGGCGGGGACACACAGACATTATATTCCAAACGGGAATGCCAGACCGCCCAGCCACGAGCTATCAACGCCAGCCTGGGCCTGGGGAGCAGCAAACACAGGCAAGGCAGGACCCATCCAGCACAGCCTGGCCCGAGGTTTGCTCTGACCAGCAGATTTGCCAGGCAGGGATCAGGTTTCAGTGCAATTAAAGGGCTCTTGTTAGCTGCAGGCTGGAAAGGATGGAACTGTGCGGGGTGAGTAGGTGTATGTGTGTGTTCACTCTCACAGTTAATGCCCCAGGTTTAAAAAGAGTGGATAGACCAGTAAACACTTTCACAGACTGCTTGGGAAAACATATCAAAACTAGGGAAAAATAAAAAGAGAAAGAAAAGGAGGTCATTCATAGGTAAAGTGGTATTGCCTTTCAGACATATTATTTTTGCAAATTATCACTATTTATAAAACTTGTTAATGGATTCATGAACAAAAGCTATAAAATATTCATAAGCTTTCTATGGGCGTGGAAGTTTTGTCTGAACATGGAAATACACGTGCAGAATATACACACACAAACAAAAAGCATGGATACAAAGAGGTATAAATGTCACTCCCATCCAGCTGAGAAATCTGCTAGATGAACCCACAAATAAACCCACATTGGAATAGACTCTAAGGGCATGATGTCCAAATGATTATGAATGTGGGCATCCAAACACATTTTTAATATAAAATGCTTCTGCACATCAAATTGTTTTTTAACAGGGTAATATCCTGTCTTGGGCTCATTCTCTCTGTCCCCACACCTAAAGTCTTCTCTGCACTGCGCACTGAAAACCTGTCTCTGCTAATTGGTGCTGCATAAGCTAGGTTATACATTTAATATCCAAATCAACACCTACAGCCATCATGACTTCATGTGTTTGGATTCTGTCCTAACTGGCAGTAAAAGCTGTCATTAGGAGCAGGAAACAGTATGAAAGACCTTTCACGGCCTCTTTCAGCATGCAATGTCATCTGTTACCATGGGTTGTATAGTACTGATGGCTATAAATGCCACTATGAATGATGCAATCTCCTATGTGATGATGAACTTGAAAAAACCTTTGTTGGATTTGCGCTTAAGGTGCTCATATTCCGGTTATTCATGAGCATCCAAAATGTTGATCACCAGCCGGGTGTTTCAGCAAGCCCGGCGGCAGCGCTACAGAACTCACGCACAGCCCTTCCTGTAAAAGATGGCACAAATAAACTCACTTCATACATTCCGTGAGAGTTATTTGTCAGGCATGTCAGCTGCGCCTCATTTCCCTAAATTTTGCAGCCTTTCCCGGTGGAAAGGTTTAGAAAAAAAATTTGCGGTTTCCCTTCCTTTTTTATTTATTTTTTTCTATAATGATAGCACTTCTCTGTCCAGCCTTCCAGCAACCGTTTTGTTCAGACCTTTCTATAGATCCATTTTGGATACCCAATCCTGCCTATGTGTAAACTGCCTTACCTACCAGGGGTAAAGCAATTTATTTCCTGAATTTCAGGTGTGAGGCAAAGAGCTGGGTGAACTCCAAGGACAGGAGTGTGGGAGGCTCCCAGTGCTCTGCATGGTTCAAAGGGACATTGTGGACATGTCCCTGTCACTGGCTGCCAGTGGCTCTCCATCCCAGCAGCTGCCACCCTTCCTGCACAGCCACGGGCCTCTCTCAGGAAGCAGCTGCCAATCATGCTGCATTGTCTGGAGATTTTGTGCTGCCACAAAATATCCCCACCGTGGGCTGTGGCGAGCTCATCACACGTGTTCTTCCCTGTAAATCAGTGGAGCCTGAATTCCAGCCTCCAAGGGCAATGATGTCAAGTCTTAACCCACGAGAAACTACACTTGGGGTGTTGAATTTGCTTTGTTGACAGTCAGGTTTTGTGGCTCTAGAGTGGTTAATTCTTCTTTTTGGTCCTCCATAGGGGGTGACCACTGTTGGGGCTTTCCATGAAGGAGAGAAGTCATCTGGTGCTTGCAATCTTCTCAATGATTTCAGGCCTTCCTTCTGAAGGATAAGGTTGTAAATTTAGCTGCTCTCCCTGAAAGATTTTGATGTAAAAGGTGCAAAAGTGTAATTAAGAAGACTGGAAATGAGTCAGAAATGTAAACACAGGTAACAAAGCCTAACTACTGCAGAGAACAGGGAAATAAAGAACATTTAGCTAACAGAAACACTGAAGAAAGTGAAATTCAGACATTTTGACATGCAACATTGTGAAGTTAAAGATCATGGCCATAATCTGTAAGGTCTGGAGTTATTCAGACTTTCAGCACTGACTTTAGAACTCCACAGTTCCATTATCTGTTAGTTGGAAAAAAATCTTTGTGGAAGATATTGTGATAAATATAGAATTTCATAATCTAATTTTATTTTGTGCATACCACATGGGATATACTAGTTAGGAATCTCCACTAATGCATTTTCTAAATACCCATTTTTTTTCCTAATAAGAACGACTGACAGTGTGTAACAATTTATTAACATTAACTATATATGAAAGTAACAACTCTTGAATATGTGGAAATTTGTAAGAAAGAAAACACATAGAAAAGAAAACCTAGAAAAGAAATGACATGCAAAAAATAAAATGTAAAGTGAGAAGCTGCATGAGACAGATGTACTCTATTAATCAACGTTGAAATAAGCATTAAAAAATGAAAGGTGAGTGAGCTACTGGGATGCAAGTAGCCTTTTCCATGGCCCAACAGCACAGAGCTAAATCTGGGGAGGCTGAAAGCTAAGGGATCATGTCACACCCATGGCCTCCAAGACCCTGCATGCTGGTGCTTTGGAATAGTGGCCGTGATTTCAACCCTCTGAAGCCAAATGTGAAAGTCTCAAGACTGATTGCACTCAGACTAGGCTGGCACATCTTCACCTGTCCCTCTGTGCTAAATAGGACAGCCCAGTGTTCAGAATCTTTATGCTGTTTAAGATACACTTGCCTCTGGTTGCCTAACCTTAGAAATATCCCATTCTCTTTACTCTTAGCCAAATCAGCAGAGATGCTCACCATCTTTCTTCCTCTTACAGGGACATCATGAAAAGGGCAGGTCCGCAGAATTTCTTGGATGGACTGAATATGCTTGCCCAGAAAGACTAGAGATTTCCCTGTCAAAACCTGGGGCTATACAGAGAAAAATAATAAAAAAAAGATTAGTGAAAAGGGGGTTTTCAGGTCTAGAACCAGAGCCTTGTAACAAGGATAGCCCCTTTTGTTCTCATCTCTTTTAACTTTCTTTTTCCCTCGTAACAGTTGCCCGGTGGTTATGAAGAGCTTCAGTCCTGCATTTCAACTAAGGGGCCCTTCTTTATTCTCTCAGAAGAGGGCTGTCTCAAGAGCACCATGCTAAAGTGCTAAGTTATCATCGGGCCGGGCCTTTCGTGCAACTGTTTGTGTGTGTGTGAAACAAGCTCTCAACATGTTAGTAAGAAGCCTTTAACCCAGATTACGCCACCTCTCTTTCTATAGTGTTCTTTTAGGGCAGAGTGTGAAAGGTCACCCTCTCAGGCTGGATAGCAGCACTCAACCAATTACAGTGCACCAGTGTTTCCACAAAAGAGAGTTTCGAGCCCACAGCTACAAAAGATTTTACGTGTCTGATTTTCAGAAACACAATTACAAAAGGAGGAGGCTCGCTTATGTCTATTTTCGGGCCCTGAATGATTTTTTTGTTTCAAAAAAACAAGAAAAAAAAAAGAAATCAATTCTGCTTCTCCAAAGAGGTCTGAAAAATTGCGGCCAGCCCAGCACCTATGCTATTTAAAAAGCAAAACCTCTAATCCCTCAGGTTCAAGTAGGTGTGATTCAGGAGTCCTGGAGCTGTGAAAATAATAGGATGGGTTATCTGAGTATATGATTAGTCTGGCTTTATGAAAACAATATTTACAGCAAGTGATATATAATGACTTTGAATTACACCTCTCGTTCCTGACACTTTGAAAATTGTGTATTTCGTTTGCACAGACACATTTTCAGGCCTATTACACCGGCTAAAGTTTTGCCATTATCCTAAATGTAAGTTCTTCAGAAGTCTGCATGAGAATGAGCCAGCAACCAATGTCCTTCCAAGAGGGATTCTGAAGCCAATGCAATGACATCCATGTTGTGCACTGTGTGTATCTACAGGGAGCTCACTGTAAATGTAGTTAGAGGAAAATCCTTCTGGGCTTTAACCATCTTAAAAGTCCTAAGGCAGAGAGCTCTCCATTTTATGTGGAGACTCAGTGTCTTCCTTTACTCTCTGTAGCTAAAGGTCTCTCATTTTTTAGTGGGGAAAAAAAATCTCAAATGCCTTAAAATTGTGTGGCTGAGTATTCAAAAGACAGAGACCATCAGGCCTTCCTAGTTAGTTCCCGGGGAACACTCCATGGCTTTCAGCTTAATTGTTAAAAACATTACAATGAATATTTCAAAGCTATCTTGGAGTGTTGAGTACCTGCTGCCATCAAACCAAATAGGCAACCTTGAAAACTGCAGCCTGGAAATCTTATTTCTAATCACAACAGCACCTCAGCACATATTTGGAATTTTTTTGGTTTTCTCTCTAATCTCTTTCTTCTGGACCCCTGAAAACTCTTTAAAAGCACAGAAATTAGGTGTCTTTTGTAGACAAAGGTGGCATCTAGAGGAATTGAAAAAAGCATGGTATTAGAATTAGCAGCAAAATATTCCTGGGATCACAGACTGTAGATGAATTGCTACAACAGCATTTATTTGAAAAATTAGGACAGAAAAGGCAAAGTTTTTTTGTATGTTATGTAGAAGACTAAAAAAGTCAGAGAAAAAAACCCTAAAGACTGGTGCTATTTATGTCAGGGCAGGAAACAAAGTCTATGGGATTCCTGTGAAGCTCCTTGGAGATAAGAACCACCCATGCTACAAACTCCTTTGGTGGTTCTGGGAAAACTGGTTAAAATTCCTCTACCTCGTTGTATGTATCTGCAAAATGATTACTGATGTAATTCTAAAATGTGTTGTGAGGTTTACTTGCCAAGTTTTGGAGATCCTTGAAAGAGAAGAGCCAAGTGAAGTTTCACACCATCTCACAGAAGATATATGCAAGATTTTATATGAGCCTATCTACGTGCTCCAATATGGATTCCCCACAGATAAAATTTAACAGAGCTTGCTGCACATTTCCAGCAATGGTCCCATGTCTTTTTCTCCTCTTCCTCCATTCAAAGAACTGTTAAAAGGCCGAGAAGAACTGTTGTGCAGATGATACGAAACTAAAGAACTTGTGGTAGGTGTTACACATTTTGGTACCATCTGTGCTATCTAATCCCAGCCAAAACAGTCTCCTGTTCCTATGTAACTCTGAATCTCACTGGGAAAGGGGGGGAGTAGTGTGACTGGCTCAAACCTTCCTGTGTAGGAGTATTATTATCAGTGTTTGCAAATTTTTTCCCTCTTTATAACTACCATAACTCTTCCTTAAAACCCCTCATCTGGCTGCTGGCCTACTACAGAAACTGATCTATCTACAGAAAAATGGCTCTTGTTGGTTGGTTCTCTTCTGGTGTGTTGGAGGGAATCCTCACCCAAGAAAAATTCATCACTTAACACCAAAAAAAATCTTGGTTTATGTCCTTATTTTCTCAAATTTTGCCGTCCTTTGGGTCAGGAGCACAGACAACATCCTGATGACACATTTTGTAGCACAACTCAAGACAAGTATTTCCTGGAAATTGTTCAGGATTGAAACCACTTGTGTTGGATGTTTCCAGACACTGATGCCATTACATCTTCTCATAAGACCTGAAATTAGTTTGGGGCTTGTTTCATTCTTCGTTTTGCTTTTAGATTCAATCCATGCTCTGATCTGCTCACAGGAAACTCGCTCTTCCCTAACAGTTTATGGGAAAACCTTTTTGTGCCAGGGCCTCACACATGTACACACATTAGTCATCCTGTATGTGACACACACACCATCTTGTCATCGCTGTCAAACATAATAAAAGTAAGGCTAAAACACTTAGACACATATTGATCTGCTTCTGCACCTCCTGTAGTGTCCTTAGTGTAATAGGCTCTTGCCACAGAGCTCTAACATGGGCAGCAGCCTGTTTCCTGGAAATATTCTCTTTGGAAAAAATAGAGGAAGCATCTGATCTCAAACTTGTCCATTGTCCTGCTCTTCTGTTGCTGCCACATAATCCTTGGGAACCTGTGGCCTTCACCAGAAACCCAAAGGAGAATGATTTGGCTCCCGTGACTCTTCACAAGGCTGGTTTGTCTTGGAGGTATTTCTCTATGAGGGAAATATTTGAAAGGACCTTGCTAATAGGGAAAAGAAAAATTATATATAAAATTAAGAAATCGTAAATCCACTCAGTCACAAATTCCATGTCATGCCCAGTGTGGAATGATGCTGCATTCCTCATTTTGTAGTGCTCCTGGCAATGGAGCATTCCTTCATGGGAATAACCCATTTTCCTAGAACTCTACCTTTCTGTGTTGTCAATATTCATTTCCATTTTAGTCCAACACACCTGTTTGTACTGAAAGCCCATGCAAAATATTCTGTGCAACTTCATTCAACTACTGATTTTTTTAAAGAAAAATTGCTGCTGAAAGACGGGAGCTCTGGCAAATTACATAAACTTGATTACTGTAATTGCTGTCAAGACAAACAAAGTTTGTCCTGTAATGAAGCAATAGATGTAGCACTGTAGTTTTTCATTGTGCTTCCAAGGACCACTATTTTTTGTATTTTATTGCCCTTGGAAGCTGGCATTTGCAGAATGAACTTTTTCACAAATAATCAGCGTGTTTGAAACAGATGAATATACAGCAACATCATTAAAAGAGTAACTTCCAGTATCTGCTTACTGATTCCTTACCCTCCACCTACCCTCTTCCCTTTAGTGGTTTTTTTTCATCTCTGCACTTACCTCATCACCTGGAGCAGATAAATGCATGCTCTATTTAATCTTATTAAAGAAAAATCCACTCAACTATCTTATAGTTAAGTACAAAATCTTAGCTCCAGAACACAGGTTTTGCCCAGGGATATGGAAGAGATACAAGTGCTTTATTCAAAGATAGATTGGTCTCATTGAGACATATGGTCAACCTGCTAATAAGTTTGTACAGTGCAGTCCAAATTCAGGGGGAAAGTTGAAGCCTTTTATCCTTTTTTTCTTTTTTTTTTTTCAAACATAATCACCCACTTTGCAGGAAGAGAGGTATTTACTGTGCTACTTTTGAATTTTTTTCTCTCTTTGGTGAGTCATGGGAAATATCTTGTTTTTCATCACATCCATCTTCTCAAAAAGAGGTGAAAAAGACATAAACTCTTAATCAAGGATTAAAAAAAATTATCTCTCCTTTGGTTCAATCATCAGTAATCCTTTGTATAATAAAAGCAGATCAGGTACCTTTAACAAAATGGTATTTCTAAATTACCCCCAGGTAATTCAGAATGGTAGGCATTTTAATCTTTACAATCCCTAGTATGTATCTATTTATTTTCACTGGCTTTTGGCACCCACCTGGCAAGAATCCAGTCCCCAGGGCAAGAGATCTATCAGAAACAATGGGAACTTCAGAGAGAAACACAGACAGTGAAAGAATGATCAACTTTTTCTTTTTTTAGATTTGGTTTCTGCTGGCATCTAGCTGGCATGGACACACACATACAGATACACACACACAACAAGTAATACAAGGCAAGGAAAAGCAAGGGAAGAGGAAGAGGGAGTGAAACTGGAACACGATACGTGTGGAGAAATCCCTACAGACCCACTACGTTTTATTCAAGTTTTCTTGTTTCCCCAAGCCTCTCTAACTGGCATTACTCCACTGCAGAGAAGCACAGGAGATAAGAAAAGCTGAATGGGAACAGCAGTGCCCTGATTCCAGCATGAACTCTCTGTTTAGGAGTTGCTTTGCCACCCTTTTGCCAAGTACTGTGTGTGTGTGTGCATGAGTGAGAGAGTTCACAGATATCCAGCAGCAGAGACATCAGTGACATCAGTATTTATTCCATTGTTTACAGATCTCAGCAAATTGTTCAGGTTTTTGTAGTGTGGCCATGAAGTTGGTCAAATCCCCAAAAATTGACAAATAATGTTTTAATGGTGTAGAGGATCTTCAACTACTAGAGGATTCCAAACCAGAAGGATTGGCAGACAGATTGGGAAGTGACATTAAATACAAAGTGACCTTGGTTACTTTGGTTAATTAGAGGAATGGTCTTAAAAAAACAAGTGGTTCAAGAGGGGTGACTTAAACTGCTGCATCCTGAAGGAAAGCCAGGGAGAATTTCTGCAGAAAATGATCAGGGAGATACCATTAGTGACAAATTAAACTTGAATAAATATTGTTAGAATATTGGAAGGGAAAAAAGGAAAATGTTCCATTGGAAAGATGTGCAATCTGAAGACCATCTGATGCTTTCCAGCACCAGCTATCAGCTGGGATCTGCCTTTGGTACTGCAATGCCAGAAATGTTTGCACCAAATTAAAAAAATTCCCCTTTCCACCAGCATGGAAATATTGAGGACTTGGATTTGCTCAAATCTCAATAAGAGAAGGAAAGGAATGGCAGCAAAAATATAAAGCTAGAAGTAAAGGTGAAAGGAATAAACTATTTCATGTGTCCATTCAAGCTAATAACATTTGGGGTAAGTATCAAGAAGCATTTAAGGAAATTTAATATAATTGAGCACTAGAATAGACCACTGAGGTACTGGGAGGCACTAGAGACTGTCAAGAAAAAGAAGGACAGATAAACTTTGTCCAGACTTTTTCTTGTTCCCATCCTAGCACAGAACAGGACTAGATAATTTCCTGAGGTCCTTTCCTGGCTTACTCCTGATGGTTCCATGGCAAAACCTAGGAAATGTCAAAATTACATGTGTCCATCCCTCATTGTCCTCCCCCACAGCATGAGCTCCAGCTGGGAGGAATTAAGCAGCAAGAAAATTCTCTCTGCTCTCAGTCCTGGCACCACAGCATCTCTCAGGAAAGAGGAGGGCTCAATTCCAGCAGAACTGAGGCTCAGTCTCTCCTATCCCAGGCAGGAAAAGGCTCCTGCTCCTCTTGGTCATGGTTCAGTCTGGTTATGCGCACAAAAACTGGCACAAAATCAGTGCATGCACCTACCTGGAAACTTGGCTACCAACCTGCAGCAAGTTTCTGCTGGCCATGAGTCAACTGGCTTTTTTTTTTTTTTTTTTTTCTCAGAATCTTAGAATCTGGGTAAAAAGTGGGACAAATTTTCCACAGGGCAGCAAATTGCACAAAGAGAGCCACCTGCCAAGTTTTATTTCCCACCCTTCAGAGATGGAGCACTCTTTTCCATTAATTTGGTCTGCAGTGCATGAGCAAAACAGAAAGTTTTTCCTGTAACACGCACAGATAATTTCACTAAAAAAATTTAGGAGGCGAGAAAGTGCTAATTTCCATGCTAGAAATACAGAATTTCAACAAAAATATTTGAAGTTTGGGTAAGTTAGAAGAGAAAACTGAAAAAAGGTCATGCTGAAGGTTAGTTCTAAGCCATAATTAGAAGGAATAATGTAATGTAAGACTGGAGAGAACTTCCAAGGTCACTTAACCCAGCTCTCTGCTATGCATCTACATTGTGTAATCCCATTTATAAATTCATTGAACTCCAAGTTAAAACTAGTTCCATTATTTGACTTAACTGAACCTATTAGAAGGATTTTCAAGAATGTCAGTCTCTGACTAGAAATCTTCTTCTAATTTCCAATTTAGATTTATTCACCATCAGTTTATCCCATTTGTTTGTGCGCCAGCACTGTTTACTAATTTGAATAACTCTTTTTTCTCACTTCTTTATTTCTCTGATGTTTTTCTAAGGAAAATCATACCCCATATTCAGCAGTACTTGTCCTGCTAATGATATTTAGCTCATATGATGTTTGATGTCTGCTTTGTACCTCAAGAAACAAATAATGCCTACATTTATGTGTGCATCCATTCAGGAGCACCTACTGCAAACTGAGTGCAAAGGCACAAACCTACAGGAAGCCACTTTTATACTGGCAAGTCATTTCAGAGCTGACCCCTGCAGACCATTTTTCTGAAGGTTTAAGTATTGGTCACTGCACCTGGCTGAGTCTCCTGTGATCTCCCCATTTTTCTGTTCCTACAGCAGCCGTGACACTTTGTGATGGCAGAACTGCTTCTAGTTAAAGGAACCAAAGGTGAGCCCTTTAGCCAACAGCTTCTGGGAGCAGGAAAAGGACATCAGGAGCTTATCATAAACCTCATTAAAAGCAATTCTGCTCTGCAAGGCTATGGAGAGGGAATTCTGTATGAGAGAAAACAGACAGGAGGGAGTAAATGGGTACGAGGCTTGGCTCAGTGCTCCCAGCTCTATCACTGTGTGGTCCAGTCAGGATAGATGCTCCTGCACTCTGTTACAGATAACAGAGGCTCTTTATAGCTCAGATGAGAACAATCCTTGAAACACAAAGAGGAAAGAGTTCAAAGAGACTGAATTTCTTGGAGTACCGAATCCAAACTCTAGCTAAGAGCAAAAGAAGGGCCTGGGGAATCTGGGGACTTTGCAATGATAGTTTAATTAGAAGAGCCTTATCTGTACAACAAATGTGGCAGCTCTCTGAAAAACGCAGCTTTTTGTTCCTCACTTAAAACTCTATCACTTTCCCCAGCACTGGAATAGCCTTTTGCCTAGTAACAGGCACACTGCCTGTGATCCAGGCAACATCTATGCACTGAAACTTGAAGCATTGACCCCAAAACGTGCAGCATTTTTCATGTAAAACTAGAAAATGTTCTTGCATTTAGCCAATACATAAAGGGATCCTTTCCAAAAATGCTTAAGAAATGCTGTATTTAGTACTTGTATTTATAGCTTATTATTTTATATATTTGGTACCTATCTGTCTGGATTTTCTTTTAAAAAATGTCTTATCACTATTAGTCTAAATAAAGTCTCTCCAATTGCTTCCCATCATCTCTATTTTGTTATCCAGCTGAGCGCTGTTATCTGTGTATTTCAAATGTTTGTTTAAAATTATCAATATTTCTTTGTAAAGTTTCCAGGGAAAAAGGAGAAAAAGCCTTAACTCCACTTTCTCATAGCACAACAACAAGGGCAGAACCAGTATTAACAACAAAAAGAAATACTTTTAATTTAAATAATTTAGTAATTTTATCATCAAAGAATATCATTGAGGTTCAAATTAAAAAATATCATGTAAGAATGGGCATCCTCCAGGGATTAATGGGAAGAATGAAGGACTGCTAAGTTTTATATAGTCTGTATATTGAGTCTTCAAGAGGTTTTCAGTTGTAGAAGCACAGAATCATGGAATGGTTTAGGTTGGAAGGGACCATAAAAACCATCCAGTCCCAAGCCCCTGCCATGGCAGGGACACCTTCCACTGTCCCAGGGTGCTCCAAGCCCCATCCAGCCTGGCCTGGGACATTTCCAGGGATCCAGGGGCAGCCACAGCTGCTCTGGGCAGCCTGTGTCTGGGCCTCATCACCCTTTAAGGGGAAGAATTTCTCCTACTTTCCAATCCAACCCTGTCCCCCAGTCAGTTTGAAGCCATTCCCCCTTGTCCTGTCACTACATGACCTTGTAAAAACTCTCCCGCTTTCTTGTAGCTCTTTCAGGCACTGGAAGGCCTCAACAAGGTCACCCCAGAGCCTTCTCTTTTCCAGACTGAACAATCCTAATTCTCTTAGCCTTTCTATCAGTCAATTAGCTACCATTTAGCTTTAGACACTTAATTCCAATGCATAGATTCAGATTTCTTTACCTAGCATAAGATTGTCTTCATTTTTGTCACATCGTGATCAATGACATCAGCCTTTAACCTCCAGAGTTATCAAATGTGTCAGAATCAGTTACCCTGGAAACATCCTAGGTGAACCTGTATGACAGGCAACGCTTTCGTTCAGATACTTTAAGCAAGAGTAAAAATGTTTTCTTTTCCCCAGTATCATTCAGAAAGGGAAGAAGGAGGTAGCTCTTAAATCGAAGAGGGAGATCATGCTCAGAATGGAGAGGGAGATTACTCTCAAGTTTGCCCATATTTTCTTTTAGGAGAAGAGGGGAAGAAACTTTCCCTGTGTCCACAAACAAGGAAGATCAGATGCATTTTGTCTGAGCAAGAGAACCATCTGGGGGAAAGCAGGAGGCAAGCGGCAAGTCCAGAATAATATGTTACACACAGGGTTAAGAGAGAAAAACCCTCCTGCTCAGGTAACAGCTTCCTATTCCTGGCTGTCCTGAGCAAATGGAGGTGAGAGCAGCCTGACACACTTCCACAGGACGAGGCACCAAAGGCCACCAGCGGCTGGGAAGGGCCGGCAGCGCAGCCGGGGCTGCTCCCACCCTTTTTGGAGCCCAGGTGAAAGCCGCCTGCCAAGGTCAGCCGCGCAGTCACCAGGTGGTGTATTTAATTTAAAAGGAGCGTTAACCTTGTTTACACAAAATAACACCAATATGCAGAGAAGCAGTAAATCCATTGTCGTTAAACAGCGGGGAGGCCGGGCTGTGCTGGCAGCCTGCCCGCCCGGAGCTCGGCTGGCACCCGCCGCACGCCGCCACCGCCGGCCACCGCGGCCCCGCCGCTGCCGCTGCTGGCAGCCGAGCGCTTTGTGCCGTGCCCTTCCTACCCCTCCGGTTGACTCTTTACATTCTTGTCAAATATATTTAGAACAAGAGGTGTCCACTTGAAGGGAAACATTTGTTAATCGCTTAAATGCAGGAGCCTGGCAGCGCTCCAAGTTTACATTTATAAATATGTAGTATCTGTTTCCAGCTAAACAAGGA
Source organism: Serinus canaria (assembly GCF_022539315.1). Taxonomy (NCBI): domain Eukaryota; kingdom Metazoa; phylum Chordata; class Aves; order Passeriformes; family Fringillidae; genus Serinus; species Serinus canaria. The sequence goes on along the minus strand of NC_066324.1, from coordinate 5,102,857 downwards.
ACTCCTGACCCCCCTCACCCGCAATCCCGCAAATATATATACATGTGCAGGAGGGGAACTTGCGAGGAGCTGGGGAGGGGAACTGGAAATGATGAACAGAACCGGCCTGGCTGAGGCAGGGAAGGTCCAACCTCCCTCCCCGCTGTCAATTTGTTCTCCGCCTTTGTCTGCGAGTGATGTAGATAACAGCGCAGAAAGAGGATGATGTATCTTTAAGTAATGAACAGATTAAAGTTAAATTCCTGTTGACCGAGACAGTTGTGTTGACATTCCTGTTGTTTACAGGCAGCTGTCTCTACTAATGACACTTTGATAACTGGAGTGAGGCTGCTGTTGGGCAGGGGGATGGGGGCAGGCAGAGTCAGCCGGGTTAAAGAATGCTCTGTTTAAAACCCGGTCATCCAATTAAACATTAAAGCTGGATCAGAGATCGTCGGCAGCGGTGCTATTCGGGAACGGGAAAATTCTGGGCTTCTTTTTTAACTTATGCTCAGATTATGTGGCTTAGAGGTCAGCCTGCCCCAGTTTGCTAGAGGATGCGGAAGATTCCAAGAGTACTTAAAATAAGCCAGAAAGCAGTAAACTCTGTCAAGCCATCCGTGCACTGCCATGACATGGGCAAGCACACACAGAGTTGCCGCCGGCTGGTTGGGACCGGGGTCACGCAGAGGTCCTGCGGGGCAGCCTCCCTCTCCCACAGCTTTCCAAACAGGCAGAGAGAAAGGATCTGTGAGCATCCCACCGAGGCAGCACCTCTCCTGTGATCCTCTGCCATCTTCTTCTCTGAAATAAGTTGCTTTGCAGGGCACTGGCTGCTGCTGGAGCTTTGCTCGCTGCTTCCTCTTGAATTAATATGTTTGCCATTAACAGCTCCCCTGTTTGGCTGCGGGCTTCTCACCAGCAAAGGCTGCAGTGAAATCCTGGATCCTGCTGCTGAAGTCCTTGCTCGGGTCAAATTCCCAAGGGGAACCTGTAAAGCCCAAGATCTGCCAGGTGATAAACTTTAGACATGTAAATAGTCTACCAGATACCATCCTCTGGTGAAAATTAAACAGACAGTGAGGCACTTTCCCAAATCAATGCCCAGCAAAGATAGCACAGCCCATCCCTCTGAGTCAGGTCAGCCCCACAGCCTTTGTATCAGCAAAGTTTGGTCCTGCTCACACCTAGAAAGCAGCTTTTCAGCTGCTGAGTGCACCTGACATTATGTTACTGCCTCAAAGTTTCCAACACTCCAGAGATCTGCTTAAAATGCAGATGCTTCTTCCCCATCTTTTTGTTAATGAAGCCTAAATTTAAGGCCTTTAAAACAATGTGATAATGCCTCTTTAATTCTAAATCAAATGCCACATGCTCATTAACTATGAGCATTCATAGAAATAAATGGATTTATTTTTGAATTTATGAAGTCACTTTAATGGACTTCAAACTCCAAATAAAAGTACTGAATAGGCAGCATTTCCTTCCATCACTAAAAACATCACTGCTGCTGTAGTGGAAGCACATTTCATGCAGCAAGAACACTTAGAGTAAACACAAGTTAATTTCAGTGAGTATCCATTAAATGGGATATACCCTGCTAAGAAATATTATCTGCAGATGGATTGATCCAGACAATTGATCTTCTATTGATCCAGACAACTGCAAATTGAATCTTTCTAAAGGTAAAAGCATCAGCTTGTTGGACACTTTTTTCTTTAAACCTGTAATTTGGAGTGGGAGGAGTGTAGCTGTATGGAATATTTTGTAGATTGAAAGGCACAGATATTTCAGAGTGAGAGATAGAATCCCAAATTTTTAACAGCCCAGAAAATCACCATTGATCTCCAGAAATAGAAGTCTGACTTGAAGAAGTGTCATTTGCACACATGCCTGACTTAAGCCTAATCCTCTACAAACAGCAGCCTGGGGGCCATCCCCGAGCCAGGTCGTGGCCAGTTTCACCTTTACCAGGCCAGCGGGGTCACACCAGCCCCGTTTCCAGCGGGAGAGCATCCAAGTAAAACCCGGAGCTGCCACAAGAAACAGACCTGGGGGTGAGGCAGCATGAGACCCCGAGCAGTGCCGCGTTTCTGCTAAGGTGCCAGCCCCAGCTCTGACTTGTGGTCACCTAAGGATGCTCCAGCGCTTTTCCAGGCGGGAGCGGCGGTGTGAGGAGCAGAGCAGCCCGGGAATGGCTGCGAGCATCCCGCCGCTGCAGAGGTCATCCCGCCCCGGCCACAGGGAGCGGCCAAGGAGCATCGCTGGCACTGGGAGAGATCTCCTCGGCCTCTGGAGTGTTCGGGGGATCCTTCAGCAGGAGAGGTTCACTAACAATTGGAAGTTAATATTAGCAGCATCATCGGTCGTGGCTCTTGTGGTGAGAGCTGCTCGAGAGATCCCATGCTGCAGGTTCCCATTTCCCCACCTGCAGAGCAGAGTCCGGCCAGAGTTTTCCATCTGAATGATTTTCCAGTAGGAAATGCGGGTTTTTTACAAGCAGGATACTCGGGGGGAAGGGAAAGTTAACTGAGCCCCAAATTTTCCATTTCCTCGTTGGAAGACCAGGATGAATTATTTTTATTTTAGTCTGATTTACCTTGCAATTCCTTGCAATACAGTCCTTGTATACTCAAGGCCTTCTAGGAAGAAAATTCAAGAAATGCAATTTTATTATAAGAAGAGAGATTTAATAGAATTTAATTTAGTACACTCTTGAAAATAAGCAATCTATTTAACGTGGAAAAATTGCAAAAATGATAAATCTGATTTTCTGAATTAAATGTTTCAGTATATCTTTTCCAAGTAGTATTTTTCTTTTGGAATTCAATTCTACTCAGAAAATACTAAGTAATGCAAATGCTCAGAGAGCCACATAGTTTCAGGTCAAGGTAAATTTCCTGCATTGGTTCAAAACAAAAATTTCTCTTGTCAAAGACCAAAAAATCCATCCTCCGGTGATTCTAACATATAAAGGTGATGATAGCTACATTATTTTCTATTATTTGCATGCCATGCTCTTGTCAGGAGCAAACATACAATTTCCATGGCAATCTAGGTGATTTTTACTTTTTTTCTGGCATGAAGTGAATTAATACTCACTGTATTGAAATGAACTGGTCTTTGATCAAGTGTTTTTATCTCTTGAAGTCTGTTCAGCAAGAACAGATGGGGGTAGTTTGAGAGTCAGATACAAGTTTGAATAAGAAAATGAATTATTTTACTTTGCAAGAAGCTCCAGTGGAAGAAACTCATTTACCTACACTCTTCCACTGCTGGGCTTGTCACGCTGCCCAGAGAGGGACTGTCAGTAACATCATCAGTCTCCTTAATGAGCACTTTTTTTCCAGCAAGAGAAAAATAAAGCTGAGCCTTTTAAGGGAAAAAAAAATCCTGCAGATAATCCACAGGGTGGATTTTTAATCCTGTGTTCTTGTTTTCATTTTCTGAGGTTGTTGGGGTTTTTATGTCTTGGAAACTTAGACATCAAAGGCAAGCCAGAATAGTTGGACGCTTAACTAATTAATTAGCTTTGGTCTAAACTGCAAAAATATAGACCAAATTTCTTTCACTCCAAAACCAAAGGCAACCCTGAAAAACATGAGTGGCCAATTGAAACAAAGAAGAGAGGACATCAGCACTTAAATAAAAATTCAGGTTCTGGAGGAAAAAGCAATTTTCAAATTTATTAGCAGGGTGAGTTTCTATAGCAGTGGAGGCAAAACCTGAATTCCAAAACACACCTGGAATGGGAAAACCAGCACATTTCATAAATATTTTACTAGTGTGTTCTTAGTTTCCATAATGCACTGGCAGACACTGGCAAAAAAATTAATTCTCTAAACAATATTTGTTGGAATTATTTCATCATTCAAGAATTAGTCACAAGTTTGAGGTTCCCTTTTGCTGATCAGTGAGATTCCAAAGGCTGAGGAGGAAGCAGACGACAGCAATTTCTTCTCAATTCAACTGTCAACCTTCCTACTGAACCCTGTACATTAGTTGGGGCGTTAGTTAGATTTATTGTGCTGCAAGACAGACTTTTCACACGAGAAAATGGTGTCTTGATTAGTACTGAATGTGCATCATGAGAGATTCCTTGGATTACAAAATAATGACCAGTTTCTAACCAGCACTCCTGTGTCTTTTACCTTTATAACACTATCAACCAACTCAGTTGACACAAATTACCTCATTTTGCCTCTGACGCATCATTTTATTTCCATTTACCACTGACTTAAGCACACATAATTACTAACTTAGGTCACAAACAAATGTGATGGACAAGTTTCACACTGAGCAAAATGTTTTATTGCATGGCATTACTATCCACCTAAGTTAATTAATTAAAATTAACATAAGCTGTTGGCTAATTGCAGCCCAGGAGAAATTCTACTGCACCCGATGGTACAACATTGGAAAATTATCACAATATTTTAGAGCTTGACAAGTTCCAGTGAAAAGCTGAACATTGTTAGAAGCAGGTTATCATGGTAAATAGACCAGGGCTGACTTTCAGCATGGAAAATAGATGCTTTCAGCTTTGCAGTTGGTGCAGGAGCAGCAGCAGCAGCAGCAATGCTGCTGTTCTGAACATTTCTGTGTTTACATTGCAATACAAATATCCTCTGAATAAAACAGATCCTTTTTCAGCAGTCTGACTACAGCTGGTGCAATAAAACCTTCCTGATGACAAAGGCCAAAGAAATTACCTTAATGCCAAAGAAAAAAATTATGCAAAACTCTTTGGTGAGGAAGTGAAGAAGGGGAAAACCAATCAGTGCATTTCATGTGTGTGACTACAAGGCCCAGGGGAGACTGCTTTAGTGACATTGCCTAAACACAAAGTGGCAGCTCCATAAAGGCATTTAGGAGCCTAATTCTTACCTAGGTGCCTACCTGCTCTTTAAGTTGATGGAAATTTAAATCCTCTTGAGACTGCTTTCATGGGCCTCCTTGGTGATGGTGGCAATTGCAAAAATTAAGGTTTTTCCCCATTTACCTGAAGTTTTTAAAGAAATAATTAAACAAGATATGGATCCACTTGGGGTATTTTGAATGCCCAGAATTAAAGAGGCCAGTGAGAATCCCATGATCACCAAAACCACCCAGGAGCTGCAATGGAAGTGGAAGATCCTGAAATAGCAGCACCTTTGAAGGTCATGAAACATCAGAGAAGGTGGGGAAAGAAAAATAATCTGTATTTTGAGTTTCCCATTGCAGGCAGTCTGAGCAGCCTCCCCTCATGCTGTGGTGCTGCTCCAGACAGGAATAATGGGCATGTAAAGATAGTTTGGGGGCTGCAGTGAAAGAGAGTGAGTAGCAGAGGAATCATATCTCCACCTCCTGAGCAGGTGTCTGTGGCATTTCCCTCTCCTGCAGTCACAGTGAGCTGCCGAAAGCCCTGGCCTGGCCAGCCCCAAACTCTCAGCTGCAAAAGGACTGTTTTGTTTCATGAGCAACAGAAAATCTCAGAATAACTCCATTTAGAAAGGAGTCATGTGGCTGCAAGCCTCTCCCTCCAGGCTGGTGCATCCTGAGTTAGATCCAAAGCACCAAGCTGCAGCACCTGCCTGGGAATGTGCAGGACACAGCCACAGGCTTTACTAAAGCTTCCAAGGCCATTTTGCTGGAAGCAGCCTGTGTTTTAAGAAAGGCACTACATTTTTTGTTCTGCTAATGCAATCTTTTGGTTATCTGCTGTCAAATGAGTAATAATTCTGACTGTTTATATAGCTGCTTAAAACTAGCACATAAATTTCAATTAAACAGAAAAATGCAGAGGAGGGGGAGGCTGTGAGGTTACCAAGTTTATGGGAATGTATTAATCATTGACCTGGGCTGTATTTAATGCAGAGTTTTCTCGTGTTCAGTCCACACTCACTGACCACTACACTCCTACCTAAATGTCTATTCCTGCTTACCCCAAAGTCACACAGCAAATAAAGCCACTGTCCCTGTGGCTTTATTTGTAGGCAAAAAATACCCAGTATTGATGTGCCTTTCTGTATTTTTATTTGCTGTTTTACAGCCTTATAAAAGTCTCTTTTTCTACCTAATACTGCTTTTTAAATGAGTTAATGCTAGAAGAAATCAGAATGCATTACCTATATCATCTTTATTGCCTCCTGGTGTTTTGGTATTCCTGGGATGATTTCACTTCCTAATGAACCTCCAAGCCTGAGACAGTTGAACCATCTAAGAAATATATCTTGGTTTGGTCTCCTACCCCCTTGGCAGGCTGTAACTTGTGGCAGCACTGAAGCACAGCAACAATTTGGGAGGTTACCATCAGCCCACAGTTTTGTTCCCTTATTTGTGTCTCTTCCTTCTTTCTCCCTGTCCTCAGCAAACACCAAATTTTGTATGCATTCTGTCAAGCCATTTTTTCAGGGTCATGCTAACAGTGCCCAGGGAAAAGGTTTGGCTTCCATGGAGCCCACAGCTGCAGGACTGACTGACAGCTCCCAGGATTTCCCCCAGGCTGGCATCGCCCCTGCAGGCTGGCACCAGAGCTCTCCCACCAGATCTCCACCCTACCCATGGAAACAGGGGCAGTGACAGCTGCCTCCTTGAACAGGTGAAATAATCAGGGCCTTTTGACAGTGATAATTTCAGGAGCAATCCATTAGCACAGTGAGCAACTGAGAATTTGTGTCCATCAGGGTCACTGGCATCCTCATTGCCCTTTTTTCAGTACCTTGGCAGAAACTCCAGGCTCAACAAGGCTGATGGTTAAATGTCCACTGCCCAGACATTTTCTTTCACTTTTACTGCATGGCAGAAGAATAAATTCATGTGGGTCCTGTTTTTTTCAGAAGGGAAATATGTCATGAGGTGATACAACAGCTCCTAAAATTAACTATTACCCCTCCAAATGTCCTGTGCAATGAAGGCTCCAGGGCCAGCTGAGCAGAGTAGGGTGAGTGTGTCAGAGCATGCCTGGTGTGTCAGACCCTGCTCTCTCCAGTGTTTGGGCTGGAAGATGCAGAGGTCTGTTGCTGAAATTTATTGTACATATATTATAATAATTTATTATTCTATTTATTATATTATCTAGTACATATTTATTTTTATTCATTATTGAATTTTTGCACTTAACACTGAAGATTTGCACCAAACTATTTGCTCTCCCAAAACCCCCCAGATTAACCTGCTGCCATGAGCATGAGATGCAAAATGAGGATGTAAAGCTCAGGAAGAAAGACTCAAGCACAGAAATGAGGAGCAGGCTGTCTTGTCTAATGTATTTCTAATTCTATTTTTTGTTCCTGTTTGATTTGGCAAATCCCATAGAAAGCTAAGCATGAAAATAGATTAGATAGACAGATAGATAGATAGATAGATAGATAGATAGATAGATAGATAGATAGATAGATAGATAGATAGAGCAAATAAATAAACAAACAAACCCCACCCTGTTTAGTTATTTTCCCCACAATAAAAAATCTGAAAATTTATATTCTAAAGATTGGTGTATCATGGTATTTCTGTTCTGCTCTCTCTATTGACAAAAGTAACCCTGCATGTTCTTGGTTGAGACAGTAATATTCTCTGTCTTTTTAACAAAGGTGTTAGCCCTACAATGTTGGGTCAAAGGGTTGCACACTGACCTGTGAAGGGGAAAAAAAATCTCCCATAAAATTAATGTCTTTCAGAGTTACAATTATTTGCAATTATCTAATTCAGCATAAAAGGCAAACATGATGTCACAGGGCCTTTGATACTATAAAAGGTTCTTTTTGTGAAAGGCCTTTGACCCCTTCTAATCCCCACACCAGGTATTGCTGACTTAATTGCCTGAAATGTAAATATAAATTGCTGAAGGTGTCTTTCTGCTAATTTTATTTATTGCAATTGTTTTTTAATACATGTTTTTGCACTCTGAAGTGTTCTTGTAGCATTTCTGTATTGTTTTAATGAGCTCTGCATAGATACTTGTAGCTATATAGAAAAAACAATAACTATTGTGAATTTGATAACATTTGCTCAGAAACACGTGATGGAGGGAACAGTACTGACTTCTTCATGTGTTCTGCCTGTATATATGCATGTGTGTTCTGCAGGAAAATGAATTATATCTTCCTGAATATGTCTCAGGAGTAAAATTTTTCACATTTAAAACATATGCAGGCTTCAAACTTTTAATCCCTGTTGAAAAAATGAGGTAGTTTATGCTCTTGCTACAAGTCTTTCCCTTAGACCTTCTGTCCTCTCAGTTCTTTTAATTCTTTGGCATCTTGTTTATTTTGGAGCCAATAGCATCCCTGTATTGCCAGGCAAGTATAGGTTAAAGAGAAGAAGAAGCCAATTTTCTGTGAGAAAAACTTAATATAAAATTGAGGTAGTGAAATAGCTAGTTTAGAGCTACATGTGTAAAAGAGCAAAAAGAGAAAGACAATAATGAAAAATAGTGGAAGAAAGTTTCTCAAATTTGTTTTTTTCCAAGCAGTCCTGTGCAGTTTCCCCTGCAGCCTATGCATGTATCTGCCCTCTGCCACAAAATGTGACCTTTGCTGCTGTGACTATTTCCTCATCCACATCAGGATTTTTTGGCAACCCTGGTAAAATAAAACAAATAATAATTAAAAAAAAAAAACTTGCTGCAGAAAGCTTTGATGCCTTTTAATTTTACATGGTATTTTAGTGCTGCCAATTAATATACATTCTTCTCACAGGAATCTAAAAAATGAGCAGGAAACAATAAGGATGATTTTACCACCCTAAAAAAAAACTGAGCACAGATTCACACTAAAATGACAATCTCAGCCTAAACAATGACAGGCATTGTCTTGCAATAACATCTGAAAATGGAGAAGTTGCTGGCCTGAGGTGAATCTCAGGGCAGTGAAGACAACCAACTTTCAAAACATTATTAGCTAACATCAATAACTCTATCTTATTAAAATCTCCAGTGATAGCACACATGAAATCACATTTGTTAATGGAATACAAATACAAGTGCTGAAATCAGGCTGGCTCCTGCTTCAGAAGACATCGAGTAGGGGGTTTGGAAGAGGGGGCACTCAAATATTAACACTGGTCAATGACACAAGTGTTAGAAAAGAAAGGAACAGAAAGGAGGAAAGGGAAAGGGTGGGGGGAAGAAAGGAAAACGAAAACTCCAATTAGAAGTATCCTGGGGTTATTAGAGATAACACTGCTCATATCCAATTAAGATGAAAACCATTTTACCAGTTTAATGTGCCACCTCTGGCAGTTTTGGTTTATTAGTTTTATCAGACTTCAGAACTGAAACTCACAGTGATATGTATGCTGTGTACTGGAGAGATAAATGTTAAGGCTTAGAGATTAATTAGTATAGAATAAGATGCTTGAAACGTCGTCTCTGGACCGTGGGCAAGCTACACTTTCTTGGGGATAAATACTAATTTTTGAGGCATTCCCTTTGCAGGGTTACTTTGGATTTTGCAGCAGGAAATTGCCTGCCTGGAACAAGGTGTGCTAACCTGCTTTGTGCCCATAGCTGCAGGTGGGTCAGGTACATTTGGCCCAGCACCAAACCACTCCTCCCTGCTGGGGAAGAGATGCTGATCTCAGGGCTAAAGCTGAGAGCTGGGTGCTTTGGAGAGCAGACAATCTCAGTCTGATTCACCTGTTGAGCTCAAGATCTTTTCAGTTTCACCAGTGCTGCCTCATCTGGGGACTCCAGGGAATCAAGAAGGCAAAAAGAAAAAAATTTAAAAACCAAACACAAAATTTCTTTAACATCTGGCGTTTCATCAGCCAAAATTATGAGAGAATATTCATGTAAAAGCTAGGAGGCAAAAGGCAACTCTCTAACACAGTATGAACCTGGACCTAAGAATAGAGATTAGGTGCATGAAAAAAAAGGAATTTGATTATTGTGGAGGTGACAACTCATGATTGCCTTTATAGTGAATAATCACCAGAATAACTGTGAAATCACCAGAGTAACATCTGTGCTCTACAGGTCTCTAAAGACTAAGAAGCATATTTTTACAAAGCAAATTCTTCCTCTAAGAGTACAAAACTCTCCTACAGCATTTCCACAACTTCCTTCTCTGGGTGGATCAAAAGTAGCTTTTATTATTCCCACTTCCCAACCAGGACAAAATTAGCAAGTTTGAATGAAAAATGGAAATTTAGAACAGAAGTCTTTCTCTTTTTTTTTTTTAACTGAATTTTAAGCTAGAAAAGGCACTGAAAATTGTTTGAGCTCTCATTAACTTAGAATATGAAACAGAGCTCAGTTCTTAATTCTATTCAAAACAAATGTCCAAAAATGTAATTATGTGAAAAGTGACTGAAGAAGTTGAGAAGCAAGTGGTCTTTTCCAGTGTCTGTTTGCAGTCACTGTATCATGCCCCTGATCCATTTAGGGTGCCAATCTCAGTTTAACAACAGAACAATTGGGAGGAGTTTGTTGCAGTTCTCAGGAAATAACTGAGGAATGGATTTTATCTTCTTGATCAGGTGACTACTTTGAAAGTTTTAATTGGCTTAATGGAGGTGAGCTATAACAGTGGAATTACATTCAATCAATAAATAAACAGCCTAAATCAAGGTTGGCAATAGTATGGAAAATCCTGCTCATAAATATCAAGGAAGTCACATTATGGAGTTCACACAAGTAGTATTTTTGCACAAGCTGAACTGCAAGAAACTTTGCTGGGTTTCCAGCAGTGAAACCTTAAACTTGATTGCCAGAAATCACAAGCAGTGAGGTTTCTTCCAGAACACTGCAGCTTCAGAAGGAAACACCTTTACACACATTTAGATGCAAACATAGAGATAAGGATTGTTGTTACATTTCTTTCTCAAATCTTCTATTTCATGCATTTATCCACTCTCTAGTTCCAACATTTCAAAGGAATTTAAAAATATACCACAGGACCACAGACTGGGTAGAGAGAAGACCTAATCCCACCAATTTTCCCTGTGAGCTGGAAAAATGGAACTGAGAACAGTAAAACTCAGGCAACACACAGTCATACAGTCTGATGGCAACTATTGCACAGCACTTCAAAAACATTTCCATTATGAGCATTGACACTATATATTTTATGAATTACTTATTATGTTCTGATGGTTGATGCTCTTATGCTTTCCACTGCAGGTCCAAAGTTTGAGAAACTTTTCCATTGCTGTATTTTCTTTCCTTGTTAGGAAAAAAATATACAAAAAAAATATACATTTCATTGCATTGTTAATCAATATATTTAATAACTTTAATATTGCCTCTGATATCAAATTAACAAATAAAACTTGCATTCTAGGATCACTGTTAGGTATTCTTGAAATATCTAATGAATTAATTGTGAGATTGAACCCATCACACTTATTTTCACCATCTTCAGCATTTCTTGCACTGCAGGATAGGCTGCCCCTTCTTCACTAAAAAAAAAAAAAAAAGACCCTGAAAAATATCTCTGCTTGTTTAGTCACTGTGATTAATCTAGATGAAGGTACTTGAACAAAAAGAGAAGGGTCTTGAAGTCAAAAGGCCCACAGAGTAGCTGAATCTCTGATTGACTTCAAGCAATGTATCCAATTAATGTCCCCCTTCTGCTAAAATCCCTACAATAGTTTCCCTATTTCTCAATCTATTTCTCTCTGAAAGAGTTTCATGTCCACCCACATATAAGGCCCATAATTTGTGGCTAAATGGCAGCTGCAGCTCAGTGCTGGAGGCCTTTCCTCAAATTGGTCTTTAATTGGTATAATCAGGAGCTTGAATTATTGGTTCAACCAAAGGAAAAGTATTCATTCGAACCAACAGGATCGCTCTCTCTTTTTCTTTTAAATTAGCAATAAATTAATGACTTTTCAAGATGTTAAAGAGAAACTAAAACCTATGCACAAAAGATGGGATTCATTAATAAAAGCCAGTCGGTTTCATTCTCATTAAGGAGAAGAGCGTTTAGGCAGCGACTTAAAGTCTTAAAAAAAAAATAGCTGGGGAGAAGGAGTACAGACTTGGGTGGGTACAATTGAAAATCAAGATAACTTGAACCGTGACCTGAAGAGATCATCAACCTAAGAGGACTTTGGGCTGGCTTCCTTTATCCCATACAGCCTCTTTTCTTTTGCAAATTCTGCTGAATTGTGACAGATTTTTTTGTTTGGGTTTTTGGGGTTTTCTGGTTTGTTCGAAAATGTCAGGCGCCATCTTTTAATCCTTAAATGTAGCTTGATAAATTAATTCCAGAAACTGAAAGCAGTTGACGGGCAGGAATTGGATCAGCCATTCCTATTATCCTGAAATGGACTCTGCCTCAAAAGCAAGCTCCTGTAAGGGCTCAGGTTGTGTCCTTCCCTCTGTTTATTTAGTGCCTGGTTTTAACAGAAGAACTCATCTTGGTCAAAGCCTTTGGTCTTCAAAAATCTTTATAAATATTCAATATGTCAAAATCATCTGCTTTGGTCAGAAAGCCAGAGTACCTAAGTTATAATCCCAAGACTTCTGAGAGCTTTTCCTATAACTATTACTTATCTGGGAGAGTTAAAATTTTAAAAATATGCTTATAAAAGGCAAGGTCCATCCCCTCCTCTGAAGATTTGTAAGCAAGATTTGGGTAAGGGTACTTCAAGTGATGGTGAGGAGCCATTCCCTAATAAATGCAAGGGTGTGGCTGTGGACAGCAGAACATTGGCCTTGATCTCCCTTGTCAAGACCTACCTATGCAGAGAGCTCAAAACTGAGCAAGTGGGGAAATCATGAGCGTAGAAAACATAAGAACTTTGCTTCACTGGACTGTAAATAGACAAGACTTTGCTATTACGTGTCCAGAAGGCTTTGCAACATCTAAAGAGTTAACAGATATCTACATTATTAACATTTTCTACCTCTTCACACAGTACAGCTTCCCACACTTCCAGATAGATTTGGATCAAGGGCACAGACTCAAGGAGAAATCCCCATAAAAAGTCCCATGGACTCAAATACACTTCCCCTTAAGTATCATCTCCTCCAAACTAGCTGAGCAGAGGGCCAACTCAATTCCTTTCATGTAGCTGATGAGAAGAAGAGTGCCCTGTGCTCCAGTTTTGTGGAGAGATGGAAATACTACAATTCTGGAATAGAAGGGACCTTCCAAAGTCATCCAGTCCAACCTCTCTGCAACGAGCACAGACCTCAGCCTAGAGGCAGGATTTGTTCTTCTTCTCTCCAGATGTGATCTTACTCCTGCAAAGAGCTCTGTTACAGTAAGGAGAGGATGAGGCCTTGAGTCTGGAAGTCTTCAGCTGCTGTTGCTGCAGACGTCAGCAGTGAATTGGAGTTACCATCCGTTTGCTGATTATATGGGACAAAAGAAGCAAAATTACTATCTACAGCTGAGTCATGTGCTTTTTAGCTTCCCCCTTTGGAAGAGCAATTTTTCAACCACTTCTTGCCAGGTCTCAATCAGAGCCCTTCTTAGCTGGAATTACAACAAATAGGAAAATAACGGTGCTTACAGCATTTAATTATGATGGCTGAAGTATCATTGTTGTCTCTCTTGGCCCTGACGTGGGGCTAGAATTCCTTAAGGTGACATTTCCACTGCACAATGAAGCATGTTTTACATGAGATTCCTTAAAACCCATCAATTATGTATGCTACAAAAACTTGTTATTGTACTCCAAGGACATGATCCAAACACCAATTGTGGTTATTGGAGATCCACAGGACTTGGATCATATCCTAAATCAACTCTATGGCCAGCTATCAAAGTAATAGCTTTATTTCTTTTCATTTCTGACTAGGCTCTTTAAAGGTTGAATCTTTTCCCTTTACTGTCTTCAAAATACAGATAAAGTCTCTTACTCTATTAATTGTTTCCCTCTTTTTTTGTTCTACTTGAGTAAATTAGCAACATTTAATAATTTCTAAAATATAGAGTGATTGACTACATGTGTGCACATGTGTAAGCCATTCCCAAATATGTTTGTGAGGTCACCAAAAAAACCTGTATTTTTACATCCCTCTTATCTTTCCATTAATTAAAACCAGGACACTTTGTATTTAAAAAAAAAAGTAAAAACCAGGTTTTAAGAAAATTAGCCACATAAGTAGCATGAAGCATGTTGGTACTCGTACTTTTTACCCTAAAGTTTTATTAGAAGTCTGAATCCTGTCCAGAGTAAAGGGATGTTGTAGTGTCCTTTCCTTCAGTGAAGTTTGACCAACTTGCTTCACATTTTCTCCACTCATATGTTACCGCCAGGAAATTATTTGCAAGCTTCTTATCAAAGTTCTTTTGACACCTAAGAGAGTTGTGAGTTATGTTGACACAGCCCTTCTGCATTTACCACCTTGTCATAAAAGTTAGAAAGATTGGCAGAAAAACACCCAATAAGGGAGAAGTTTAGTTAATGCAGTGCATTAGCCATTGCTTTTTTTTTTTCCTTTTCCTTCCCCTCCCTTTTTAAATTTGAATATTTAACACCAAGAGAGAAACCCGTCCTGTTTTTCAGCTGGAATAACAGCAGTTTCTGTTTCTAACCTGGGAAGAATGTGATGGGGATTGAAAAGCACCCCTGTCCTATTGTTAGACTCCCCCAGCACTGATCCTTGCTTTTAACATCATAATGAAGGATGCTCTTTAGTGGATTATCTTGAGAAGGGATTAACTCCTTCAAGACTTCTTAGGAGGCAAGGTGTTTTGAGCCCTAAATACACACCAATTGCCTGCTTAACTTTTCATCTTATTTTGAAAACTGCCCAGCTGGAATTCAAATTCTTTTCCATAGAGCTGAATTTTCTTAGTAGCAAAGTTTGAGTCAGGGGCAGCAGATGCTAAAAATAAATACTGTTCATTTAATCGCGTGCGGCCAAATGTTTCGGATACTTTGCCGAGACAGGCATGGCAGGGTAAGACTCAATCAAAACTTTTGCTGCAAATTCAGCAAAGCTTTAAATTCTGTCTCTGTGGCTCAGGCACATGAAATAAGCCTCCATGGCCTAACCTCTCTTACAAAGTTGTTTTTTTTTTTTAACAGGACAGAGAGACATAATATAGTCAGATAGATAGATACAGCACAGCCCATGACACTCATATAGATTTCATTTTTAATTTGTATTAATATATTACTTTAACAAGGAGTTATTAGGAGTGCACATGGATGTGCCTTGTGATATTTATGCTGTAATCAGACATCCATGAACACTCACAGGAATGTGCACATATAGAGATGCATACACACATATGGGTACACACCCTGTGGTCACTCACAACCCTATTAATAAACACATATATATACATATATATATTTATATTTGGGATTTGGCCACTCTGCCGTCAATATCATTATCATCATTGTTTTATGACAACTTTGCTGTAAAATACAAAATGCCTAGTCAGGAAAAAAGAAAAGCACTGGAAAGAGGACTAATTGCTCTATAATTTATAATCAAGTGGCTTCTTCAACCTATGCTTTTTTTATCTTAATAACCATTCATTTGTGTCTGCCTAATTTATTGGAAGTGAAATCTTGTATTTGTTCCCTCGGCCAACCTTGTCTCCATTATTAACCTGCTCCTTTGTTTCATATTCTGCTTGGCAAGGAAGAAAGGAGAGTAGCCCCAAATGTTTCTTTCTTTCTTTCTGGTTATTTTTTACTTTACCAAAACTTGTTTTCTACTAGTCTTGAAGAATTAAAAATCTTCTTTTTATTGACAAGGGATTTTTCCCTTTCTGTAGGATTGGCAGAAGGGGTGGAGATTTGAACAGCTTTCACAGAAAAGCAGAATAAACTATTACTTTGGAAAAGTTTTTCCTCTTTTAAAGGAGGGAGGTTCTCAACTTGCCTGTTTTTCTCTCCCTGTTTTTTGTCCTTTCCTGCTGCACCTTCCGTAGCTACAACATAGATAATTTGCAACTTCATAAACAAGATTTTTCAACTGGATTACCCAGACTGGGACTTGAGAAAGAGTTTGCTAAAAGTGACCAAATAGATGATTCTGAGGGCAAGTGAGTTTTCTCCAGTTTTAACAAATGGGGAAGACCCAGGTGCACTCTTATTGTGAGCTAAATGAAATACCCTCTTATTCATTTTCGTAATAATAACTGTATTCCACAGACTACGCTTTAATTGTAAATAATCCCCCACATTCTTTCAGTGTAAACTCTTTAAGGAGTCATGAATTTTATTTATACTCTCTCACTCTTTGAGAGTCTTTTGTTTATTTGCTGTTTAGTTCTTTGTGAAATAACACTCCCAGAAGAAAATCCCCCTCTCTGCTTAAGGAATTAGCCCAGAGACAAAAGCAGGGAATTCTTTAAGCCTTGTTTTGTGCTAAGAGAAATGTTTGACATTTCTGTGGAGAGGTGTTTAGTTTGGATTCATTAGGTCTTAGGGACTCTTTTCTCTTTTTTGGCCTTTCAGTTTCTGTCACTGTTTTTTTTCTGTGTTTGGTAGACTGAAGAGAATTTACCAATGTGTAATTAGGTTTCCTACATTTGAATAGCAAAATCCAGTTGTGTTTTAAATAGGCAAGCTAAGCATTCCCCTCAACCAGCAGGCCCAAACCTGAAACCTGCTTTGTGAGCGGACCAAAGGACGGCAGAAGGAAGAAAAAGGCTTCCCCAAGGTTACTTAATGCTTGAAACAAACACCAATAAGGCTCCACTGGTGCAATGCCATGGCTTGTAGCAAAGGGGGAAGCTGTGGTCTTGGAAAACAGAGTTTCCCTTAAAACTGGCCCTTAGAATGGTAAAAACATGTGTGTCATGTGTAACACACTGCTGCTTCTTCCTCGGGTTTGTACAGCTGGGAATTTATCAGCACCAGTTGATATTGTGAGATATTACTTTTAATGGAATATAGCAGCTTTGTAAAAACCTTCCATCAAATTAGAGTCATTAACTCAGCAGAGTGTATTTAAGCATTTTATCAAAAGCAACAAAATAGTTGATCCAAGGGCAAAAATTAGCCTAAAGTTGCATAACACAAAACTTTTCTTTTGGTTTTGAAACACAGGTAAGGCTGTTAGGAGGGAAAGGGGACTGCAAATCTAAAGCACAAAAGTAAAGCATGGGTTTGTAATAAGAGATTAAGAGGAAGCCAGCCACTGAAACAGCTGTTTTGACCATTTTGAACTGTTTATGTAGGTACTAGCACTGGGCTGCTTTTCTTTTGAAAATGGCAGAAAGGAATGTGCTGGCAATTTCAAATTTTTTCTTCCCAGATTCTTATCGAAGTGGGAAAATCATCCAAACTGATCGTTCCTTAAACAGTTTCCATTTTCAAGCAGTCAGCAAATTTCTAGTGAATAAGGATTTTCTTTAAAAATAAAATCCCAGCAGAATACAATTTGAAACCTTGCTCTTAGCCAAAGCTGTGCTTGTAGGTAAAAACAGCCTGAAGTTTTCCATTGGGACTGTGCAACACAGTGGAAAATCAGAAGGTTAAAGACCAAGCAGAATACAAAAAAAAAAAAAAAAAAATCAGCCCTAGAGTACACACACACCATCCCTGGACATTAACATGGCAGTTTTACCAGATTTATCTTTGTTCAGAAGCTTTGCCTCATTCCTCAGTCTTCTTCTTTAAATGTAAAGGGCTTGCTAAAGGACATTTTTAATAATGAGTCCCTTACTTATTTAACCATTTCATTCAACATTGCCCAGATTTATTGACTGTCAGTGCTTTCTTCCTTTTCTGTTTTCTCTGGGACTTCCATTCTGGGTGAGGAATGTCACTGTTGAAAAACAATGTTATTTAGCTGTCTTTTTTAAAGCTACAATAGTTATGAACTCCAGATCATTCTTTATTTACTAACTGACTGCTGCCAAATACACCCAATTCATCTGGTGGAAAGACTTTGTGCAATAGCTGACAAATCTGGAATATCCTTCACTGGTAGATCTGGCAGTAACCACCTGTTGTGATGCCAAACGTGCAGTGTGAAACATATCTGGATGTTGACAGACTTCAGCTTCATTGCAGAGCATCGCTGCTAGAACATAAAAGTTTGCTTTTCTGCCTTTCAAATATGCTGAACACCTGCTCCTCTCATTGTTTCCCCACTTATTATTGCTTTTTTATCTTTAATTCAAGTCGTAGTTGTGCTTTCTGGTGGATAGAAGAGCTCTCTGGAGTCTTTCCACCAACTTCAGTGATTTTGATGCTGCTCCCAGAGGTACAGGATTTTTAAAAAAGCTGGGTATTCTTTGCACAGCCCTCTGCCTGTATGCACCAAAATGCCATTTCAGACACCACAGTTTCTCCTGTAACACAAGCAGGGCTGACCTAGAGCCCACGACTCCTCTCCTTGAGGAACAAAAGATGCCGAAAGGAGCTGTTGAAAAATACCAACCTGTTTCTGGGTTTCACCACAAATGTCTTCTTTTCCACTTAATGTGAGAGCCTGGGGTGTTTATTTAGGATTTTCAAACCTTCCAGAGCATTTGGCAGTGGCAGCCACAGCCAGTGCAAGTGTTGTGCTGTGGTGCCATGTGCGGGCACCACAAATCTGAGACCTTTCCAATGGATGCATCAGATTTAATAGACATGCTCAGGTCTTCTGACAGCAAGTGAGCAGGGATCTACAAACAAGTGCTTCTCAAGAGATTACAGCTTCCAAAAAAAGTAAGAGGATGACAAAAATGTCAGAGGATGTGGAGTTCTTTTCCCTTTTCCAGCAAGAAGATCTTAAAAGGGAGGCTCAGGAAGAGCCATGACACAATCCCTGCTGTCATACCCAGAACTCCACAGGAAATTCAGAGGACTTATTACATATGTTCCTGATGAAAGAGCTACTAGCATAGGAAAAAAAACCAAAAAACACCCACATTTTCTTTATTTGCTTTCCTGTTCTAAGACCATTTGATGCTGAAAATATTTTGGTCCTGAAATAGGCCAAGGGCAATGCAATCCCATCCAATGCACTCTCTCTGTTTCTGTAGGCTGTGCTCTATCTCATGAGATCCTACAAGATCCTCCACTTTGGCTGTGAGAAGAAGGAGCAACAGAAAATCTTAAGAATCTGGTGCTGATGATATAATATCTTTATCCAAATAACTAAAGCCGTGTCCTTAGCTCCCTATTGCTATTTTAAAAGAAAATATATGAACAACAGATGATGTTCAGTTCTTATATTGAAGGAGGCAGAGGTTTGCTTCAGAAGCTTCAGTAAGTCATAGATTAATTTTTCATTTCTCATTCTCAATCTTTTTTTTTAAGAGAAGACTGTAATAATTACTATTAAGGTGGGAAAAAATAAGACCTTGCCTTTAAACATAAAAGGAATCATAATTACATTATTTTTCCTGTATTTCCTGTGTTCCAACATTTCCTGTAAGGCACTATCCCATTCACAACAGTGCTCATAGCAGAACTTTTAGAAAAGGTGCATAAAATCCTGGATAATTATGGAGTGAATTTCCTCCTTAACTCTATTAGTCAGTAGTTGGCTTCTATCCTGAAGCATAATTGTTTATATCCCTAATGTATGGTTTCATCCTGTGTAATGTAGCTGCGGATGGTCTCATTATCCATATAAGTGTTTAATAAATCCCTTTAATCCCGCTAAACTCATGCCTCAAAGATACTGTATTTTGTGGCAGTGAGTTCCACATGTTAATTAACTACTATAAAAGAATGATCCTAAGTATAATTTTTGGATAATTTTTTCTTAGAAGGTTCACATAAATCCACGTTGACACCAGTCTTTGCTGTTTCTTCTGTTTCAGGAACTGTACCCCAGTCCATCAATCAACCAGTAAAAAACTGGTGTTTTCCAAACAGTTAATTTTAATTGAGTATTTTAAAGTATTCACAGAAAATGGCTGCCTGCTCTGTCTTCAGCAGAGATATCATCAGAGACCAGTTTTTTTTTTTTTTAATCTGCTTCATGCACTAAAACTGAAACGCGACCTGTGAGCCCAATTCAGGTGGGGTGTGACTTCTCAGACACCTGGCAGATGGTGCCCCAGGAGAGGGGACATCCTGCCTCTTTGAAGGGCAGCATCTCCCAAGTCCTTGGCAAGTTTTGTTTCCAATTTGGGATACAACAGCCCAGCCCAGGAGACCATCCTGGACAGGCTGTTAACCAATCTTCTGTCCTGCAAGGGACATCTCCTGCACGACCTCAAAGCAGCACACCCTGTTCTGGCAGGGACCACTCACCTCCAAGGAGCAATACAATGTTCTCCATCCATCACACCTCTGGAAGGAGATGACATATCCTGGAAAAAAAAAAGGCTATTTAAGGTCTATCAACATCATATAAAGTAGATCTGACACCACTGGACCAATATTTAGGACAGGTTTTGGGAAGTGAAGGATCAGGGTGCTGAGCCCTGCTCTGTCACTCTTCACCTCTCCTTTCCCTCTTTTCCCAAACTACCATTTTCACTTCCAATCCAAGCCTTACCCCTCCCATGGAACTAAACTATTTGAAAGTCTAAAGATTAAAGGTAAGCTTTAAAAGGTGAAGGGTGTGATATCTAAAGCACTCAGAGGTACCAGAGAGAATATAGACTGATTTATAAAAGAGGATTGCAGACAGAAAAAAAAAAAAGCTAAAATAGTTTGGAAATTTGCACAAAGAAGTAAAAATTCATCAGAAGCTCCCCAAAACATAAAGATTGCTCCTTTATTGTTATTGAATGCAGTTTATTTATACCTTGCATTGCAGCATGGGCCATAGCTTTTTTATGGGAAAGAATTAAATTTAATGTTATATTTTCTAACAATTTAAAATGCTGATCCTGCTTTTCTCCATATATCAGCTCTTATTACTCAATAAAATTTTGGGGTGCTGTTCCTTCTGAGGTGGACAACATAAAAAAATATCAAATTTTTTATTCACAAGATGAACCAGAGAGGATCTCTGGGTACTGTTAACAAAACCTATCCCACGTTTCCATAATGAAAGTCAGATCTGAGGGAACTTTAAGTTTTCATTTGAGGATATTGTTTCCATTATCATTTGCTGGTTTTCTTTTGTTGCAAAATGGACTATTTTGTGAAGTTGGCTGTCACTCTTGAAATGGAAATCATGATGAATTATGGCCCATTTTCCTTACTATGCTTTATCAAGCTCATTAGAGATGATTCATGGTCTGAAGTTAACAAAACAAAAGACAAAAGGCAGCACAGGAAGCTTTTCTTTCTTACATGTATTGCTTACATATGAAATTAAATCATCCTGTTGCACTTGTTGCACTCACTGTCCACCTTTAATGGGCATATTGAACCCTCTCACTGTGGCTGCAGCTCTCCTGCAATTAGAACACAAAAAAACCCTGCTGCAAAATTTTAAGGGCATAAGTTATCCCAAAACTTCTGTTCCTCATTGTCACTATCTCATTCTAGATTCATTTTTACAAGGAATGCATATGCCAAGAAGCTTTTCATATTTTTACAATGTTAAATGTGGAGAAATGTGAATTTGTTCTGGAAAATAAGGTTTTGGAGAATGCATTTCCACTGAAATAACCGTGTAACAAAAGATGTTTCCTAAATCTCATAGATGGTGATGCATCTTATCCAACAAGCCAAGAGTTTCATCCAAAACTAAACAGCTGTGGTGTCGTTTTCAGGCACTTAATATTTGCATAAACACATTTTTTCCCTTGCAACTTGAATTAATCTTTATATCAATAACAGAGCAAACCTCCAAACAATTGTTTGAAGGGAAGAATTCAGTGAGTCTTTTCAATATTGGAAGGAATCCTGCTTATGCATTCTAAAGGAAATCTCACTCCTGTAAAAGCTGGACCTTATTTGAACTAGCTGGGAATGTTTGGTAGACTTGCTGCCTTATATGGGCCCTGATTCAGAAAAGCACTTAAGCACACGCTTAACTGTTATCACGTGTTAAAGTGCTTTTCTGGATAGGGATCCAACCCTAAATCTTAGGCAACAGGGCTAATCCAGCACTTCTGAAGAGGCCAGTGAAATGATGCTCTTTGATTTCACTGGACCTTGTCTGACCACTCCACTCAATCAATAGCCCGGTGCTAAAATATGGTACTGAAAAATGGGGAGAAACATTAAATAGCAGTGTGGAAAGGCAAGTGTGCTGTCAGAGGAAGAACGGCTGTTACTGGCAATGTAACTTTTAATTTGAAAGGTAAAGCCCCTTTCACTATGTCTAAAGTGCATTAATTGGTACAGTGCCCCATGACTATCTACTGTAACTGTCCACAGGCTGACAAACCAACATTTAATCCAGGAAAAACAGGATTTAATTGCTAAAACATGCTGGAAATTGTAAAGCAAGAACATACATCTGGCAACATGGAGGTGCTGGTGTTTAGCAAGCCATCTTCCAGCCTGTTCCTAGAGTAGATAGGCTTGAGAAGACTCTGCTACCTGTGGCCTTTCCTTAAAGCTGCCAGGAGGAAGGAGTGTGTTGCACTTTTCTACTAGTTTAGGTTGTATCCGCATTTTCCAAACTCTGCTCCAAAATGAAGTGAGGTTATTATTCTGTGCAGTCATTGCTGTGGTTTTATTGGAATTGTACATTTGCCTTTGTAGGCCCCTGAAAATAAAACATCTTGAAGTGGATGAAAATGGGGGAAGGAGCCTTGTTTGCATTGGACCTGTTAAATGTGAAAAACCAGTGTGGTCATCTTGATAGTTAAATAATGGGAGGAATTGCGTGAGGAGGAAGCCAAGAAAAAATTTTTTCTCTACTCCCACCTTGAGTGCAGAATCACACCAGCCTGCTTCAAGTCCATAATGCTGCCTTGGTTTTGTCTAGACTGTGGGGATGGGGCTTTGCAGGGCAGCCCACAGCCTGACAACACCCAGCCGTGCTTGCCAGCCCTCCCAACATGAGCATTCAGGTCTCCTTGCTCCAGAAACCCAGGTCCTCAGGGAGAAAGAGCCTGGCTTTTGCCCCAGCACAGATTTGGGATGTGGCCAGGGCATGCACCTGGAACCTGGATGCTGGGAAGTATCTGCAAATATCCCAGTTCAGGTACGCCCTCAGCTCCTCGACCTGTGAAATGGGCACCCGGCCTCTCACCAGAGGTCAGGAGCTCTCATCACCTGTCAGGAGCATTGAGAGGTTTATTTAATTAATGTTTATAATGCTGATTCAAGATGCCAGATGCTACAGTGCTGAGCTCTCTCTGTGCAGCTACATCAATAGCTAAGGAGGAGGGAAGGCACTAAAGACATGCAAAGCATTCTTAGCTCCTTGCTGATGCAAATTGCTGCAGGTAATTAAGAAAAGCACTACAAAAGAAGGCAGCAGAAGTGAAAGCTTAAACACGAAGAAATAATGACTTTTTTAGAATTTAAGTGAAAAATTAATCAACTAATAAAAAGAACTTAACGTGTTATAAGCTAACCCATTCTTTTGTAATTGAAACACGTGGGTTGGCCTCTAAATTGCTATGAGAAATCACCAATAATATTTCAATGGCTTTATTTCTTTAGACCTATCATGGGCTATAATCATCTTTGCATGTGTCTCTGAAGAGTGGAAGTTGCTAAATACAGATTTGGAGAATCAAGCTATCAAAGTGCCTCCTTACTCAGCTGAGAAGCAGATTTTGTCTGGGCTGGGAGGCGTCATCTGAAATGTTCAGAGCCAGAAACTCTGCCAGCATCAGGACTCAGCTTTTCCTATTGATGCTGCATAGGATCCTGCAGACACATTTTGTAGACATAAAGGATCCCATGAGGACATATATATGTGTGCAATGTAGATAGTAAAAAAAAAAACCAAGTTAGCATGGTGTCAGGTAGAATGTCTTGTAGCACAGCATCAGTGGCCTCCAACTTCTCTCAGGATATTTTCAAGCCCTGCTCAGCCTTCCCTTCATCACAATGTCAGGCTTTCTTTCACACAGCCCAGTAAATCACCATTTTTCTCTGTAATTCTCCACTCAGGCATAGCCCTGTGCAGACTTGTGACATGTCCTAATTGTGCTGAGCGATATCACACCTTAATGACTGGCAATAACCTTTGTTTTATGTCCAGGTTGTTAATCCCTTTAGAAGGGCCATAGCAGCTGTCAGATGAGGTCAGGCATGAGTTCTGATTTTCCACTGCTGCGTTTTGAGCAATAGTTTTTAAAACTCTTGAGCAATTCTCTTTTAGCAAACAGCAAAGTCCAGTTATTTCCCCACTATCGCTCCATCACAGACCTGTAGAGGTAGGTAAAGAAGGAGTGTGTTTTCAGATACTAATTTAGCACTTGCATAATTACACAGGGATATGTACATTACAAATCTATATTACACACTATAGGAATAAGGCCAGAAGAGGCTTTAAGAAGTTGTTTGTGCTAAGCAGTGCTTTGAAGCAGAAGCAGATCTGAAACATCCCTTACAAAGTTTGTTCAAGTCATTCTTATAAACCCTTAATACCCAGGGAAGCTGTGGAAATTACTAATGTGCTCCAGTGCCATCAGAAAGCTTTCAAACTGGAATCCACCTCCTGCAAATTCAAGACATTCCTAATTTCTTTTCCAATTTTTAGTAGACATGAATAATTGATCCCCTTCCTCTTAATAACAACCGTTTAAATATTTGAAGTCTGTTATCATGTACCTCCTCAGTCTTCTCTTTTCTAGACTAAACAAACCAAGTTCTTTCAACCTTTCCTCATAGGTCACTTTTTCTAAACCTCTCATCATTTTGGTTGCTGTCCTGTGGACTCAGATTTGTCTGTGCCTTGAAGTGAGAGTCCCTAAAGCCACACTCAAAATTGCAGCCAAAATCTCAGGAATCCGTGCCACACTCCTATTTCATCCTGGGGTGGAGTAGCATCCTACTACTGACCCACAGTCTGTGATCCAGCTCTAACTCCCAATTCACTTCTGCAGAGCACCAGTTGTACCTTTGAATTTCCCACTTTTCATTGCAGTACCTTCAAGACCTCTCTATTGAATTGCAGGTCACTTCTCAAATTTAATGGAATCATTCTGGATTCTAATCCTGCTCCAGAGGCACTCGCACCCTGGCAGCTCAGCCACCTGCAAACTTGACAAGGCCATGCTCTGTTGCACAGCCCTAGAGGCTGGTGAACATTGAACAAACCAGGCTTAGGATAAAGCCTTGTAAGATCCCAGACCACCCAGTTTGATAGCAAAGAATCAACACATACTTCAAGGAAGGTTTTCCAGCTAGAAATTGGCTACACTTCTCAGCAATCAGAGCAGGGAAGGGGACAAAATATTCCGATACAGCAAAGAGTAAAAGATAAAACTTTGGAGCAAGGATGCTATAAGATCTTAAAAATAGTAAATTATCTTGCATCTAAATGACTATAATATGTCTTTCTTATTGTGTCTACTGCTGCGCAAGCAAAGCTTAATGTGATGCTTAGATTACTTTAATAGCTTTTGTTAATAAGGCAGCTTTCCCTGCATTTTTTATTTCATTTTAGAGTGAAAGCAGTCCAACCAGTGCAGAGGGGATAAAATCATCTCATGGTTATATCTCTTATGTCTTTTATGTAACTTAGATATCTCTTAAGTAGTAAATTGTGGAACATTTGTGCATGGAGCTGCAGATGGAACCTTGGAGAGTGAAGCCTGACCTGGGCTAAAGGGGGATTCTTCCCAAAAGGCAGGTTTCAGTTTAGCCTGGATTGCATGGCTGCAGCAGGAAGAGCCTACTCTAGGCAGTGTTTTACAGCTCCTGTTCTCATTTTATGGGGTTTTGTTGAATGTTTAATGTTCCAGACACTAGTTACTTAAGTCTGCAAGGGAAACAGTCTGCGGCTGCTGGTTTAGGTGTCAAGAGAGAAACCTGTATGAAACGAGATGATGAGCATCACTTAGAGATGCTTACAGACTTTCAGTCACATGGAAGGAAGAGTATCTTCCCCCTTCTCCTTGAATATTCTATTCACTTTGCCCTTTTTTTCCTTGTCAGTACCAGGCTTAATAGAGGAGCTGATTTTTCACCTGACCACAGGTCTGAGAAGTCAATTTGTTTCAGTAGCTTTGATTACATCCAGTAACCTTCCTCCTGGAAATTCAGAGCATCCAGTGAGCTTCAGTAAAGCACATCCTGAACTGCATTTACAACATGCCAAAATCTGAGTCTGGATTTAAAGCAATTTAGACAGGCAAAAACAAAACAAGGATTTGTTTGTCCACTCCAAGTACCTGACTGAGGAAGGTGTCTAGTAAAAGTAATATCTATTGATGTTCTGCAAACATGGAGACTGGGAATTGCCTTAGGAGACAGAAGTTCAGGTGTCTACATCTAGTCTTGAAGTCAATGAAAGTCCCTTTGCTAAAGCTTCCACTAGGATGTGTATTCCCTGTGGTTTCAGTTCACTTCTTGTCCTTGGTTTCCCTGTCTGCAAAGAGAGTCAGGAGTGCTCACCCACTTGTCCTACCTGCTTTTTGGGGCTGAGGATGGAAAATGGGAACTGGTAGACAGCAGGCACCACATAATGGCTTAAATGGATATAAAATACAAGTTAGGAATGCCACCACATAGTCATAGGAACTGAGATGGAGTTTAACTTCTTCCATCACGTGTTGTACCAGGTCATCTGAACAGAAAAGTGGGTGATCAATCCAGCCACAGGTGTATCATTAATACTGAGTGTATATTAAATTGGTTTTTGCTCAGAAAAATTAAGAAATTGTAGATTTGTCTGGGAAGAGAGGATAACAAGAGATATTATCAAGATAGTATACCATTGTTTTAATGTCTCTTTAGGTAAACAAAAGTGTATTTTCTTTATTTTCTCTTTATTACAGAAATTGAAGTCAAGCTTTCTAAAACAGTCTGGAATTTACAAATGAGGACTAATTGGTTAAAAGCCTGAAAATATGAGCAACATTATAAAGAGTGATTGCAAGGAGCCTGAAAATGTTACTAAACAAACGTGTTATATCTAAGAAGAAAAAGTGTCTGAAACAGTGAACTTCCAGAGACATTTTCTGGGCTCCTTCTGCTTTGAGCAACAGGAACACAATCTTCCTAATCCACCGCTCCTGCTCTGACATTCCAGCCTCATGCATAGCCATTGGCAAACTTGGAACGTGCATCCAGTGCATTTTTTTGGTTGAAATGCTACATCTGGCTTAGCTGGCAAGTGTTACTATGCCTCTAGAAAGTAAGCCAAAGTGAAAGAAAAAAGAAAAACAAAACAAAAAAAAAAAAAAAAAAATCAGGAATCTTAACTACATGCAGGAAAAGATTACTGAAATATACTGTCCTCTTTATTTCCTGGAAAACTGAAACTCCATTTATGGCCTCTGACCTTTGGAAAGATGGCCCCAGAGGAAAGCCAGCTACCTAAGAGTTAATGTATGCAGTGTACTGTAAGTATTTCATTAATTTGCTTATTAAAAACATGAAAAGCTTTTGCCTCCTTGACACCCAAACAAAAGGCAAGCAATTGGGAGACTTTTGACCCGAGCTTATCAGATGACTGGTGTAATGCTGTCAAACCTTCCCCACTGCATGCAAGGAGGGTCACATTTTAGAGGTGTTTATGACATCCTAAGGTTCATAACGCCTGTCTTTGTCAACAGGAGAATGATGCAGGTCAACTGGACGGGTTAATGAGGCTGAGCACGTAAGGAAAAACACACAAGAGAGATGGATGTCTAAATTAAAAACCGTAATTTAAATAACCTGCAATGCAAACATGCTCTACCAAAGGATAGAAATATCACAATTTGCTTATACTTATCATGAACTTTGGTGCCCACTGGAATAAGTAGACTTAGGAGTTGGCTGTTTTCAGTTGTAAGGCAGAACTAGACAGCTTTGAAAACCCAAGGACAAAAGTGTTGTGATAAACTTCTTATAGTTCTCACCATTTCCTTTCATCCTTTTTGAGAGCAGGAATGTATATCATCTTCTTAAATATCTCCATAAACAGCAATTTCAATGAAAATGAGGGGAAAAGATTGCTCAAGTTGTTTCTTAGAGCAGCATGATCTTTGGGGGGAAAAAGAAAACTAGGTTGATCTTAAATTTTGCAACAAAAGAAACAGGCACAGGCTCAGATCATTTAAAATTCATTTAAGAATATTTGCACCAGATCCAAGGAAAAGAGAAGTGAAAAACAACTAACACAGAAAACATTTGTAAAATCTGGAATACTTTCAAGATGTCATAGGCTACATCTACTTTCTCAAGGCAGCTGTGGCCACAGGAGCAGATCAATAGATTGGAGCAGTTGGAGCCCAGGGCTCTTTATCTGCACTATGGGGGAGATAGAGACAGGATTGCTTTAAACTTGATTTAGCCCAAATCCCCAAACTGAAATATCCCTGAGTGTGATTCCAAGCTTTCAGGAGGTCTAGTCATTGGTTTGGCCTCTTATTCCTGCAATAGGAACTGGAGAACATTTGGCACATGCCTGGATCAAAACCTCCAGTTCAGTTCTCTCCAAACAGAATCCAGATTATGGGCTGCAAAACCACTCTGGGAAGTGAACTACTGCACAGTAAATGGGACAGTCTGGGGGATGTGCTTCAAAACAGCATCACTGCTCTGAATCACAGCACTGATGTGGATGCAGTCATAAAAGCCTCCCAAAAGGCAATGCTAAAAACAAGCATCCCAGAGGAGACATTACTGGCAATTCCTGATTCAGTGATAAGCCTCTTTTTCAGGATGGAGAATTTTTCTCTAATAGCTTGATCCTCTGAATGCACATATTCTAAAGCACTGGACAATGTGTCCTTAGGATCTAGGCTAAGTGAAACATCTAAAGTACTTTGACTTTTCATTCCAAATTTCAGTCCACTGGTTGGGTTTTCTTTCCTCCCAGTAAGAATCAGCTAAAATGTACAGGGAATAACAATATTCTTTATGTAAACTCTTTAGGGATTTTCCATGTATTATACTCTGAAGTCTTACATGTGAATATACAGCAGAATCACATCCCAACATTTTCTCTGCTGGGAAAATTTAATGGAATAGGTGTACACAGGGAGTTTTCCTGCTCTTCTACATCAATGCTTCTGAACATTAATGAAAAGACCCCTGATTTTAAACTCCTAACAACACCAATATTTTGTTGAACCCAAATGTGTCTTCAACTCATTTTGATGGAGGAGTGAGACTTTTCAGGGAGCTTAAGTAAAGGGGTCTGAGATAGGAGAGAAGTAACATGAAAAACAAGATGTTGTGATAATACGATAAAACCAAGACATGTATTCTTTTCTTTTTTTTTTTTTTTTTTTATCTTAGAAAACACCAGTGCTTTAAGACAATTGAAAATTCAGAGATTATTTTAGTCCCAGCTTCAATGGTGGTTGCTTGGTTGATGATTTTTTTTTTTTCCTCAAGATAAAGCTATTATTATGATGGTATTATTATCATGATTGTCTTAAAAGCTTTCTTATTCCCACCTAGCACTTTCAAAAATTCTTTCCTTCTCCCTCTCCCTAGCATTAGGGCTTCTTGGAATTTTTAGTATTATTTCATTTGTGAGATAAACACAATGTCATTATATTCAAGTTTTGCCTCGCAGAGATTTTAGGGTGCAATCATTGCTTAGCTGAAGAAATGCCAAAAATAGAAAGACTACATCTTAAAAAAATAATGATGGTGATTTCTAGTTAGTCTGATCATATATGTGGGAATGATTTTTCAACATCTCTTTGATGGTGTCTGTGTGATATCTTCTGAGATGACAACAGACCCACAGAGAGGGAAATTCAGCTTTACATTTAGGATTAGCACACACTCCTGTATCTAAATTTAGAAATTCTACAGGTCGATCTGCACAGGAGAGTATAGAAAAGCCTCAGGAAAGGAGGAAGTCTCCCCACTACTTCAGGTAATCCAGCAGGTCCCCAAAGCCATCTGAGGAGTGAATGAAAAGATGGAAGTGGATCTTGTTGGACCCAAATCAAGAGCTGGATTTGATGATTCTTGTGGGTCCATTTCAAGTCAGAACATTCTGTGTTACTCTGGGTTCAGAAGGACTAAATGTAAGATTTCATTTTTTCACCCTTACCTGGCTCTATGATCCCCATCTTGATATCCATCATAAACATCTCTACATCCGTATTTTTTCAGCAATTAGCACCATCCCAGTGATATCTTGGGCATCACAACCAATGACTCAGATAGATCATCACACACCAAACAAATTGGTACCAATATGTTACACTATATTTCACAGGCATACTAACAATATTTTCTAGTCAGGAAACAGGGTCAAGTAGGTAGCCATGCAAATAAAATCATGCATTCATGCCTATATTTATTAATTTTTGTCTTGATTACTGATTTTTTTTCTGTTTTTCCCAAATTTTCTTTTTTTTTCTCTTTTGCACAAAAGCAAGCCCAAGTTGGTGATTTTTAGTTATGTACTTCCATGAATTCCACACGTGCAATTTTCAGAGCAAAACCAAAATGGTATCAAACAAACCTGAGCATCCCACAAAGTGAGGTTAATACAGACCAGGAGAAAGTTCTGGAAACTCACAGAGTTAATGGTGAAAGAGACCATATGTCCTGTGACACCTTGACTTGATGGAATGCCTCTCCATAAATGCTTCCTTAATGCATCCCGTTGTGCCTAGGTGTGGGATGACGTATGGCCTGCCTCAGGAGCTTTCATCCCTTTCATTTACAAGCCATGGGTTCTTATAATGAAGATTTTTCTGTTGACCAGAATATTAGAAAAGGGCAATTAGGGCTAATTGTTCAAAACCTTTGTTAGCTGCACGTGCAAGCCTATGGGTAATATTTGGATATTGGAAGCTTTGGGAGTGGTTTTGTCAGGACTCTCTATAAATCAAAATATAACTTTTGTCCTTTCCCTTTTCTGAGCACCAAAGTTCAAAGCATTTGCAAAGGTGATTACTACTCTACAACCACTTTTAAGCACCCTGCTCTCTGTTCTGATAACAAGAGTTTGCACATTTCTTTATCAGGACAAAAGAACTCCTGGCAGAATTATTTTTAATGTTACAATCACTCCCAGACAGTTCCATGTCCATAACAGTAGGGCCTAAACAGAGCAGCAACACACAGGAAGACATGGTCCCTGCCTCAAAATGTTTATGATCTAATTTAAGACAAGAAACAACAAGTGAGTATAACAAATGTTCAACACAGGTTCCAAATGTAAACATACGGTAGATAGGAAAATGGCCATAAATTCCTCTATCAAAGATAACACCTCTCAAAGTCTCTCACACAGACTCTGTAACATGAAACATGTCAAGTGAAACAAGTAGGGAGGGGATTGCACGTGTTGGTGCTGCTGCTGAAGATTCAAGTGAAAAGTAATGCAAGCTTCAAACTTTTTTTGTGTTATTTAAGAAATACGTTCAGCCCTAGGAAAATAAAATACCCACATGGCTGTGATTCAAACAGTTGGGATTTTTCTAGTGTGGACACTCCTATGGAAACATTTTCTAGCTGATACTAAAACAATAAATAGAAAAATGTGTGTGTTTGGGGCTGTTCTCTGGCTTTATGTTATCTACCATAGGAATGACATCTGGAGTGTTGGGTTTACGGCTTGTTTATTGCTTTATTGTTTTGTTTAAAAAGGTAATCTTGTCTCCTTTGGATCTGGTAGTGACTATGAGCATAACAGACTGTGATCCTGTGAGCAGAGCAGTGGAGCTGGATGTATGTGGCATCCAGAGAGGGACAACCCTGAACTTGCCTCTATTCAGAGCTGCTTTGGGCCCATGCTCTGAGTGAGAACCACGGGCAATTCCAAGAGCAAGCAGCTAAGCTCTCTCCAGTCACCCTCAAGCCAAGATTTAGCACCCAGTACATTCAGTCATTCCACAATCAGGTCCCTCTTCCAGGCAGGGCCTGTGAAAATGAACATGACACACCCTACAAATATTTCTAGCTATACCTTGAGTCATTCACTCCACCAAAACTCAAAGGTCACAACCTAAGTTGTCCCCAGTAAACGTGAAGGTGCAGCATTTGGCTCCAGCAGGTTATTTGGGCTGTGTGATTTTGTTCAAGTCACCTTCAAAGGTCTTGGAACAGCTGGTTGTTGTGTGACCATCCTTCCCTCTCTCCCTTCCCCTTGTCTAGAGAACAATCATAAGCCTCAGAACCAATAATTACAGAGCCAGCTTTACCAACAGGTAATATTCCAACTCACAGGTATAAAATGTAAACATAATATAGGAAGCAAAGCAGCTGTAAATTTATCTCCTGAAGATAACGCCTCTCAAAGTCCCCTTTGCAGACTCCATGAAATAAAACAAGCTGAGAAGGAGCAGGTTGGAAATATCCAGGCTGCCTGCAGGTTTTCCTTGGACCTTCCCACTCCCAAATTGCCCCACACCATATCCAGGGAGAGCTCACTTAGCTGAGCCCCAAGGGCCATGGTCTTTGTTGGGCTGGATATTGAGATTACAGATTCTGCAGCTCTTTTACTGCAGGGATTATTTCTGCTCTTGGCTAGGACTAAATTCCCCCTCTGCTGTTTCTCAGGCTCTCTGCTGTGAGGCAATTCTCTGCTCAGCTTCCCTCACCTGCCTCTAGCAGCCTCTGCCACTCCATGTTTCATATATAGATATAAAACCCCACTGTGCAAAATACTCTATTCATCCAGGCACTTGCATGCTATTTGTTATTGATAAATATCAATATTATCATCATTAGCAGAGCAGAAAAATTACCATTATTATCTGCTTAACTGGCTGCACATACAAAGGGATTTGGTTTGTTGATTTGGGTTTGTTTTGTTGTTGGTTTTTTTCGTGTTTTAAACTCTATTATGGAAAGACTGTGAAGGAAATAAGGGGAAAAAAGGAGCACTCTACAATATGAAAAACTGCATTCAGTATCTACAAACAGATTAAAAATCACATATGGAAAAAGTATCTTCCACAAGAGAGAATTAATGAACAAGCACAGTGGCCCAAGTTCTGCCCTTAGGTGAAGTCAATGAAAAAAGTAAGTGCATATTTTTGGCCCATTATGTCTTTTCTTACAATGTTTTCTTAATATAAATCCAAATCTAGGGACCTGATCAACTCCAAAGTTTCTCAAGTTTTCTCTTGAGCAATATGAAATCTTATGGAAAATGATTTCTAATGTCACAGAAAACAGAACACGTTCAGTACAACTGGGAACACACTTATTTCACACAAATGAAAGAAATAATCCCGCTCATTCTAATTGGAGAATATTTTTCTGGGGCAGTGATTTTGTCAGCTGTAAAAATGATTAATGCTGCAATTCAGCAGGATACTTAAGCACATGTTCAGTCAATTCCTATTCAGCAAAGCATTTAAGTACTTAACTTTACTCACATGCTCAGGAATTCCAGCATGTGCTCATGGGTGTGTGGAGCATCAAAAGACACAGTGGCATTGAGGAGGTTTCCAGCCATTGCCCAGCAGATGTGGGGTACAACACACTGACCTTCCTCTTGCCACGGGCTGCTCTCAACACTCTATTAAATAAGTTTTGGCTAGGAAATGGAGCCCAAGGCAATATTTTTGTTATACACCTAATACTTGGCATTTCCAAGGCCAGTGGCCACAGACCCAGCCCAGCCCCTTTGCTCAGGGAATGTTTTCACACTGAGCCATGCTCTGCTCCAAAGCAGCTTCAACCACTCTGCACCTCTTGAGCTCGCCCAGGACAGCTCAGCTCCCCATTTGCACAATCCCATCTCCTCTCCACACCAACTGCTGAGGTGGAAACAGCTCTGGTTGGGTCCCAGCAGGCAGGATGCGTGCAGGGAGAGGCTGGGGAGCAGAGCTGGTCACACAGGCTGCAAGCACAGGCACGAGGAAATGCGCTTCCCTCTCTGGCTCGGGGACAAGTGCAGACACATGCCTGTGGCTGCAATGACAATATGATGTAAAACAACAGGATTTGTGCATGCCCTGTGGGAAAACACTATTTGGGGAGAGCACAGGGAGAGGAGTAGAGAGGTTTCTGTCGCTGGAGGAGAAGAATATCCCCACTGGTGGTGAAGAAGAATGGGGGCAGAAAAAACAGAAGTACGGCCAAGCACATCATTAGGCAAAAAACCCCTCTGAAGCATCCATGGAAGGCTTGAGCAGGGACAGATCTGCTATTTGCCAAACTGTTTGGTGGCAGTTACCATCTTATCCAGATGTTCAGATGATTGTAACATTCCCACATCTAACCAGATGGATCCAAATGTTTCGCTGTATTTTTTTTCCACTTCCCTTAAATATGTGGGTTCAAAAACAGGGGTCCCCAGTGTGAAAAAGTCTTCAACCCTCAAGAGAAAATCAGCCAACACACAGAGGGCAAATCTGCACCAGGGAAAAAGAAGCCTTTTTTAAAAAGATAAGCAGTTTTTTTATAAAAGTATGAGAGAAAAGTATATGTGTGTTACTGTTGACCACCATAAAAAGTTTAGCATGGGAAATCTGGAAGCAGATGATGTTTTGTTACAGGGTGGGGGTTATTTTTCCCCTGTTGTTCAGACATCTGTTGAAACCAGAGCTGGATAAATACTTTCAATTAAAGTTCTATAGTCTAAGCTAAGATTTCATGACATCTTTACGAATTTTTGAAGACCAATAATTCCAAACTGTACCCAGTTTTTTCTCAAATTGGGCATATCCACATGTATGGAATTGGAAGCCATCTAATACCTTTTAACATGTATGAAAACAGGTCTTTGGTGGTGTCTTTAAACATTTATCTGAGCAGAATTTGTAGAAATCTGTAAACATACAAATATATGTCAAGTTAGCAATCAATAAGCAGCTAGAAGCTCTGGAGGCAAATTTCTTACTGTTGAAACCACAATCATTTAGTGAAGATAAAACAGCACTTCTCCCACATGATTAACTTAGAGAAGCCTACAGGTTATCAAAAACAAAAATAGCGTTTGATTTAGGATAAAATTCAGTTTTAGCTCTTAATAAAAACAAGAAAAATAGCACCTTTAAGTAACCCACAGAAAATGCAGCATGAAATTCAGTGCAGAGGACTTTTGGCATGAAAAGCAGAGCTACATATTCAGGATGGGTGGCCCTAATACAGATGCTCATAGAAATATTTGTCTTTGACATGCCTGATGGAACACCAGGAATGAACAATTTCCCAGTACCTGAGGAAAAAGAAAAGATATGCAAAGGGCCTGGTTTTAAGGGAGCAGCTACAGATTAATAAAGATAAACGTGTCATTATGATGGGAACTTCATGAAGCACCAAAATTCTACCCTATAGATGGTTTCTCATCTAAACCATGTAGCAGCTCAGTTTTCTTTTCTTTCTACCAACACTGAAAATAAAAATACTATTTCACAGAGGACAAAAGGGGCATAACAATGTTTTTAGTTCTGGTCAAACTTTGCAAATAACTTCAGGAAATATTTATTTCACTTGCAAAAAATTTCTTGCAATAGCTTATTTGGAAATCTTATATCATTAAGAAATATATCTAAAAATCAATCATGATGATAATCATATAAATCAGAAAACATTTTAAATGTTAAAAGTCTGTCTCTCTAGGGCATTTTTTCATCCTTTCCCCAAGGAACAAAAATGTAATTTGGCACCAAAAAAAATTCCTAAATATTTGTTAAAGTCAATCATTAAGCAGGAAAAAAATTTACAGTTTTATTAAACAGAGTAAGAATAAATAAAGCAGGAAAAATAGACAGCCTGAGGTATTTCAGATGGGATGAGATGGTCAGGGAAGCAACAAAGTACAAGGTCTTGGATATGAGAAAGCAGCAAATGACAGAAATGGGAAGAAGGCGTATGGGACAAGAGTGGAGGGGATGGAGTATGATTTCCTGCAGGGGATGTGGAGAAAGCACAACAGAACTTCTTTGTTTCAATTTTATTTTAAAACCACCATCCTGTCTGGGTCACAAGTTAGCACACCCTTAAACTCAAACTGGCTCTACAAGTTTTTCACTCCTTTAGACTGTGTTACTCTGTTGTACTTTAAAACCTGTTTTTCCTGTGGTCAACAAAAAGTCAATGAAAAAGAACAATACAGCTCCAAGTGCATTTTTGGCCTAGAGTTAATAACATTGCTTGAATATATTTGCACAAAATTATTTCTGGTATAGTTCTATGGTCATACTCAGATGCAAGTCAGTGGTGGGAAACTGCATCATTAAGAGGATGACAAGCAATAGTCCGGTTGTATTGCTATTATTATTTTTTCATTATTATTATTACTATCTTTCCTAATTTAAATTCAGATTAATTTTGTTCCTCTTAGAAATCAAGCCAGGTCAATTTCAAGTGTATCCAAAATCAACTTTACCTGTAGTGACCCATCTGAAGTAACATAGGCAGGAGGATTGGTAAAAACAGATTTCAGCAGGAGACCAATTCCTGTCAGAGATTCAGGCTGAATTAATTTTCATTTTCATGATGTTTATTGTACTTACAGTTAACTAATTTCCTAGGAACACCAATAAGTCTTCTTGCCCTGTTCCATCCTGCTGGTTGACTCAGGTGAACGAAATCCTGGAGTTTGCACAGGCTGTTTGCAGAAGTGTTTGTTTAATATAGACAGCAACTTTCCAGAGCCCACAAAAACACATAAATCTATAGCAAATTCCATTAAAACCTGAGAAACTCTTCTCCTCCCTTTATCCTGGCAATCCCTGTGTGCCCACCATACATTTCTTTCTTGCCCGGTTCTGGCAGTGCTTTCCACACCCTCTCTCACTCTGCACTTTGTGACTCTGTGCCAAAGTTACAGGGCCTCATACAACACTTCTATTTTTAGCACTCAACTGCTCCTTCTCATCGCATTTTCTGAGCAAGATAACATCTTTTCTCTGGAGTTTTCAGTTTGTTATTATTTCCAAACTGATGAGCCTGGCTGGGATTGGTGGAATCACCTGTGGACAGCATGGACTGTAATTTTTGGCATTTGCTGTAACTGAGCAGTTATTTACAGATATTTTCTCCATTATGAGCTAGCTGAGAGTACACCTGCAGCATTAGCAGATATATGGTTTACTTGCTGTGCCAGTTACGGGAGGTAGCAGTTAAACAGTGAAACCCAGCAGGTTCAGCTCCCCTGTACTTATTTCCCCACTTATTTTCCACCAGTCCCAACTGGTGTAGCGCCCCTCTCACATTTAACATTCCTAAAATGATTTTTGTTCCATTAAGTTGTCCTTAAAAAGCCACTGTCAAGGATCATTATCCTACCTCTGTATATTTATATTCAGATGGAGAACCAAAGAGAAATTTTCGGTTCTTTGTGGGAATTCCCAGCATATAAGGCCTGTTTGAAATACCAGGCTGACAGTGTCCTGACCCTAAGGGATCCTCAAGGAGCTTCCCAAGGAGTCCCACCATGGCAGAGTGGCTTCAGCATGGGCAGGTCCTGCAGCTCAGTGATGGGAGCAGAAAGGAGGCTCCTTTTTTTCCATTCATCTTTTTCATGGGCTTGTAGGACTGTTCACAACCAGCCCAATGCACAAACAAAGCTGACTGATCCATGAACCCACTCCCATTCCCTAAGTTAGGATCAGGTCACAGAGCCCTGTAGGATTCTGCCCTCTGAGAGAATTGGTTTGCTCAATAATATTTGAATTTCTCCCCACTCCAGAGTCTGAAGAGCCCTATAGCCCTCCTGAATGCTATTCCTCCTTCCTACACATTAAAACTCAGGAACCACCTCTGCTCCCTGCCCCCTCAGCTGCCACTGTCCAAAACAATCTCCTGGAGGATAAATTCTTCAACCATAGTAGACTTTCAAAAGGCCATGAAGATAAAACTTTGTAAAGAAGGAAGGAAAACCAACAATGGGGCACTGCCCTATCTAGGTTAAATACATATTTTGATATATATGCTATTTACGCAATCGAGCCTAATGGCTTCTTCAAAAGCCATTAAGGTGTATTAAGTAAATACATAATTTGGTACAGGAGCTAATTTTGAAAGCACATTATTCTGTTTACAATACATTCTTTCAGGTCTGAAATCTACTCTTCTGAAGTGCCTGAAGAGTGACTCACAAATGGATCCTTAATCCAAAGCGAGGAAATCACCTCCTAAAACCAGACCGGCTGTCTTAAGGTTTACATAGATGGTTGGAAAGAAAAGAGAAAAGAATCCATATGAAATATTAACCAGCTGAGTGCTCTCCAGTGGGCTGAGTCCATGGGATAAAGCACACCAGGGATACTCCATCCACCTAATCCACAACATGCCATCTGAAATACCACTGCATGTGAGATCCACATGTGAGGGCATGCACTCAGCTACGGCAGGAGAAGGGTTAGAGGAACTCTGCCTCTCTCTGCTGTGAAGTAAAATGAAATAAATGAAAAGTGATGTTTCAGGAAAGATCTATTTTGTGTAGCACGGTATGTGAATTGATGTAATAAATGGCAACAGTTATTCCTTATTTAGAGATTCATCCAAGCTAAGACTGCAGATCCAAATGCTTTCAAAGTTTGGTTCTATGTTTGAATTTTTTGGTTTAGGTCACCTGTAGTAGAGCAAACATACTGTTTGTCTCTTATATAGAAGATTGTGTGCCAATGTTGAGACCTTCATGAACCTCCTAAGAGATTTTGAAGGGAAGACACAAATATCCTTTCTTTTTACCGTGTGCATTTTGCAGCAGGAATTCTCATTTTATGATTACAAATGCACAACTTGGCCCAATCCCCAGCTGTGCCTAACGATTTAAATGTCAAATCAAAATAAGGATAATCCATAGGCATTTCTGAGGAAGGCTGTCTGGAGTTCCACTGCTGGCAGTAGATTGTAGACTGAAGAAATGACTAATTAATTTTTGTATGTATTTTATGACTGAGGGGAGCAGTATCTGGTTTTGAAATTCATGATGTGGGCTAAGAGATATAAAACTTTAACCTGATCTGTCTGAGCACAGGTTTGGGAAGCAGGAAGTTCTTTGCTCCAAAGCCAATTATCCACAAATATTGACCTGCTCTCTTATAGGGAGGATTCTGGCTATTTATCCTGAAACCAAGTTACACAGGAAGTTGTATTAGAGGGTCTGGGGACCAAATTATCTCAATTTTACCCCAATACCTTGTACAGGGCATTCCTAAGAAAGGCCTTGCAGGAAACACTACAGTGTATTAAATCAGATGTGATTAAACCCAATATAAATGATACATACTAATAAACCAGACTTCTTTGTCTGAAAAACAGGAGAAATTTAAGACAAGGAATGGGATGGGAGGACTAGACTGAAGGAATAATATTCAATGTTAAGAAAATGAAGTCATAAAATCTTTGTCAAGCATTGCTCAACTCTTCAAACCATATGGAGCATGACTGCTGGGCTTCATATAATGCCCCAAATGTTTTTCATTTTCTATTCCACCGTTCACAGCAAAGGCACAGTGCTGTAATCCCGTCCTTCCGTTAACTACCAATTGTTTCTTTTGCCAACCTTTTTGCTTTAAAATATCATTTTTTATGAAGGATAATGTTATATAGTGGAAAACTGTAAAAATTTTATGGATAGCCTTGGTGCTGAGAAAATGCATTCTTTCAACAGTTTTATTATATATATATTTTTTTGTCCATTACACATTTACAGGGTTTTCTCCACTGTATATATGCATGTTTTATAGTTCATTCTAGACAAAAGGCATTATGTTAACAGTCCTATCATTTAGAACTTTAATTCACTATTATGTTTTACCTTTTTGTGGAAAGAATATTATTTTTTTCCTTCTCCTTGGTAGTGCTTGCTGTTGTTAATAAGAGTAATGTGTAATCCTAAAATGGGTTAGATGTGAATAACCACGGGATGGTTCTGTGAGCCACCAGAACAAGTGTGTAGGTCCAGCTCCCAGCACATCAGAGGGGATGATTTAGTCCCAATATAAGGCAGGTTTGCAGGTTATGTGTCCTCAGTCAAATGTTAACCAGTTCCCCAGTCTCCGTGCTTCCCCCATGTCCTTCCAAGCATCTGTTAACCAGCTCTAGCTCTTGTGACATCCATTGGCAGGTAAATCAAGGAGAAACGTGCTCATATCAAAGGAATGAAATACATTTGCTTCAACTTTAGGAGATTCCTATAAACTCTCTTCTGACATTCCTTCCTACTAACCAGCCCGGTCCTCTCTTTTAAAGATTGACATTTCTTTGCTCTACAGCAGGCCTTTAAATGTCAACCTGCACTCCAAAGGTGCAGTTATAATCTCTGCAGGTTCACAACCAGCCCACTGCAGCCCTGCCTCTCTTTGAAGCTGAGCTCTGAGGCAGGGCTGAGCCACTGGTGCCTTTTCTCTCCCTTCTGTGTTCTCCTGAGCAGCCCAGGCCCCAGGAACAAGAGCCCAGGGAGGATTTCACACAGGGAGCCACAGCCCAGCCAGGTTACCACAGCCAAGAGAGGATCAGAAACTGAGACAGCAGAGGGTCAAGGATGCCAATCAGAGAGCATGACCTCCTGAAAACCTCCTGTTATCCCAGTTCGTCAGCCAAGTGGTTTTGAAACTTTTACAGTGATTAATGGGTTCCAATTTGAGAAGAAATTTAAGAGCAAGGGTTTTTTTATGCTATGGATTTTGATAGGATATGGTCCTT
The DNA here is from genome assembly GCF_022539315.1 of Serinus canaria. NCBI lineage: Eukaryota > Metazoa > Chordata > Aves > Passeriformes > Fringillidae > Serinus > Serinus canaria. The sequence goes on along the minus strand of NC_066324.1, from coordinate 5,062,486 downwards.
ACACTTTCAAGCAGCTAATCACATTCACAAGTAATTAAATACTGCAACTTGTCTTCCTTCCTTTCATCATAAATTGATATTTGCATCAACCCAGAAAAACTGCTATGGTTATAAGGTTGGGAGATATTTTTAGCTCCATTGTTCATTGTCTTTCATACATGACATTTTATGGGCAGTCCCTGAGCACCTTCTTTCCCCCTCTAGAAGAAAGGGGTTTCAGAAAGTTTTTACCACAACTGGAATAAATTGATCACACAAGGCTCAAACTCAGAGGTGGGAGACATGAATCAGATTTCCTTGCTAGATGTGGCTAGATCATCAAAAAAAATTAATAACAATGAAAGTAAAAGTAGAAGTACTTTTGGAAAGATAAAACTCTATGTTTCCTCTTGCACAAAAATTACTTGCACTACTCAAGTCAGACTCTAGTCCTGTGTTTACATTAGTGAAGTAACAGGAGTCATAAATTGTGAATACTCAAAGCAAAGCGTTCTCAAATAACCTGCAAGCCAGATCAGAAATTATTTAACTAATAATTTGAGATGATAAACAGAACCCCCAAAAAAAGAAAAAAAAAGAGCAGCAGATTATTTACAGACCATTCATAAACAGGAGAAAGAGATTAAATATCAGATAAACGATTCATTATGGATTTTTCATTCAGTCTATGTGTGAACATGTGACCAGAGAAAACCAGTTATATCCATTCCCTGGATTTTTGCTTTAAATGAGCATGCTCGGTATAGGCTATTGTTTAGTTGGATTACAGAAGCATTTCATAAGAAGGGCTTCCCCATTTATCACTCAAAAAAAATTAGAATTTAAAAAACAAAATGAAAAAAGTGAGGACAACGACCCTTCTGGAGTCTGAACATACATATGTTCAAAGTAACTCTGCTGCATAAGCCAACAGAAAATTGGCCCCCAAAATGACTTATAAAGGGATTTTGTAAGACATGAACAGAACAGCATGGGCTCTGGCTAGGCAAAGTATTCAGAGTTGTAATAGAAAACATTTATTTGGCTACAGCTAAACATCCCAACACATGTTAGCATTTGCTGCCAATATGCTTCCTAATTAAGAACAACATAAAATCATAGGAAATCCTGTATCCCTGTCTTCATGCACTTTCCTTGTATCTTCGGTGTCCTGGCTCTGTTTCTCAAGTAGAGCCTGCACAAGAGAAAGGTTAATTCAAAAGTAATGTTTTGCCAGCCATTAACTGTGTTGTCATTAACAAGATTAATGTACATTCCACTATGCATCACCAAGTGCATTCCCCCTCCCGCCCCCACCCACCCCTTAAACAACTGCTCCTATTAAAACCTAATGAGCAAAGCACAATTTAAAGAATAGCACCATTTCTGTTGGGCAAAGTGTCGTCTGTAAACCATATAAAGCTGCAGGATTATTACAGATCTAATTGAAGGGCAGACGAAAAAAAATCTGTTCTCTCTTGGGCTATGAAGTCCTGGCCATGTTTATATATTTTATCACAATGAACAGATTTCAAGACAAAGGACAGACTAGTATCTGCTTTTCCTCCTATCCCCCTCTTCCTTCAATCTCTTTCCTCATCTGAAACCATTCTGAGACTCCTGCTGTGCACAGTCCCACACCCAGGTTACCTCCAACTCATCATCCAGTGATTACTGCACAGATAAACAGTTGACTGGATCCTTCTAAACAATCATGAGATACATTTTTTTATAAGCTGCTCTTAGAGGGCCCTAATTTATCAGCATGGATGGAGTGTGGACTCTCTTGCCTGGCCAAACTCTCTGTTTTTCCCAGCGGAAGCAGCAAACAAATTGCTGGGCAATTATGCACAGTGCTCCTCCTTCATTTTCATATTGAAAGGGCCACCAGTTTGGAGATCAAAAGATCAGCCATGAGATGCTTCCAGTTTTTCATCAGATTCTTGAGAGTTCTCAGAATTATTTATTTTATTTCCAGAAAATCCATACTCTCCGCCCTGCTCTTTTCCTGCTTGGTTGCTTTACATTTCTGTTCCCTCCACAACTTCTTTTTTTTAAATCTATTTATTGCATGTTTTTCTTGGCTCATTCTCACTTTCCATTTTTCATTATTAGTTCTTTATGATCTTCTGTTTCCTTTTTTTTTTTTTTTCCTCTGTCATGGCTGCTCTCCCAGTTGTTCTCCTCTGGGGCCCTGAGTTTCCCTTAGCTAATGAAACTAGAGCTGCCTACCTCCCTTGCTTTTGCAATCCAGCTGTTTCCTTTTTAAAATATAAACTCATCTTTATTCAGTGAAGTTCCTGTGCAGGGTCTGATCCTTTAAGAGGAGATTGCATTTTGTGACAGCAAGTGGGAGGGAAAAAATAAACTTTGCTGGAGGAAAAGCCCTTTGGGTAGAAATCCAACCAGCTTGCTCTTGGAAGGCAGAACCTTCTCCAGTAAAACTGGGTCGTTATTTCACTTTGGCACCTTGACATTGCAAAAGTCTCCTTGTCAGTCTCCCCTCCCTTTTCCTCCTAAAACCTCCCACCTTGAAAGCTTAACGTTTCCTGGCCTCTGTGAGAGTGTAGTCCAACTAACACCACAAACCTGGATTTTATATGATTAGTCAGTGAAAACTTGCCAACTTTAGGTGCTGCCTGCCAAGTCAAGTCAATTTACTGTGATGCTTTGACTGTGCAAGTAGGCCTTAATCCCCCTTTAATCTCCAGTGTACCCTTGACATCATGGAAATTACTTACAAAGCTAATGTCATCAGATGATCCATGTTAGCTATTTCAGTGAATGTTCTTCTGCACAATAGAGCAAGTTTACCTTGCAAGACACAGGCCCCAAAATATTTTGGTTTAATGAGCCCAGCAGATATCATCTTACAAATGGGGAATGAAAACTCCTTCTTCTGCACTGTAGCTCTCCAAGCCTCATATGACTTGGAATTTACATGCTAGCCAAGCATCAGGTCAGTGTATTTTATTTCATGTCTGATTGATTGGATAAAGAGATTTGCATAGTAGCCACAACAGCCATGAGTTATTAGGAAAGCAACTTTCCCTTTTCAACTCTGCAAGGCCCCTCTTGCACTGACAACATTTGTCCAACATAAAAGTTCCTAAAATAATAATTTTTGAAAGTGTGTTCAGCCATCAAGAACATAATGGAAAAGGAAAAATCAGGCCATGTTGTGCATGTGGCAACCAAGGTGAGAACCAGCATGTCTGACAGCAAGGAGCCAACTCTGGTATTATTTATTGACTTATGAATAAGGAATTCCATTTATATTGTTGCCTTTATCTCAAAATGACCCATAGTTCTCCATGTAACCAAAGAAATTCTGGAACCCATGTAAAAGTATCATTTCAGCCATGACAGGAGCAGTGGCAGTGCTGGGAGAGGAGCGGGACACACGGCCACCTCCCGGACAGCCTGGGCTAAGGCTGGGGCCAGGGCTTAAGACAGGAAGTGGAAGGAATGCTGTATACCCTCACATCCATAGGATGAGCTCATGATTTGGAGAGGAGCAAGGTCGCTGGGGTCAGCTATCTCCTGCAAAAGAAGGAAAGCCTAGAGGGCTCATTTTAAAGGTCTGCAGAGGTGAAGCTTGTCCTTATGTCAGGAGGGCAGTGCTCTGCATAGGCGGTTTGTGATTAAGGACTGACTCATTAGTGTCTCAGAGGGAAGAGGAGCACTTACAAATGCTCCTTCCTGGGTCACTCAAGAGGCTTTTAGGAGTGCCTCATCCCAGCACCATCCTACCTCTCCGTCATTTAGGTTTGACATTGCCCTTTGAAAGCCAAGGAGATGTCTAACATTCATTTGCCTGGGAACAGGCCCAGATACTTCACTTGTGATACAAGATGAGAAAATAACACACAGCAGAACCTCTGTGACCAGACAGACCCTGAGAAAACCAAAATTTAAAAAAAGCATCTATCAAAATGAAAGTGCAAAAGATTGAAGATTGCGTGTGCGCTGTATCTGTGTGCAAAACTCTTTCTTCATTTGCAAAGTGCAAAATTTGATGTACAGGATGAGTATATACGTAGGCTCTTGGCGCATTTGAGAATAAACACCAACTTTCCTTCAACATATGTCTCCAGTCAACTAAAACTTTTCTCACTGTGAGAGGGGATCTCTTTTCTTCCCCAGACATGTGACCCCTGGGACGACAAACGGTGGCTCCATGTCAAAGGACATTACAACAGTTGAGGGAGAGAGTAAGATACAAATCCAGATTCAGACTTTACATGGGGAATAGATGGTGCTAATCCATGTCAGTGAGAGAAAGGGAAAATAAAAATTAACCCGGGCAACAAAAACTAAGAGAGTGTTTAATTAGGAAGGTAAAGTACAGCTACACTATTTGAGATTTCACTAATACACTGAGCTCACAGCTCCCAGGCTCTCACAGCAATTTTTAACTAACAGATGCAGTCAAGCTTTCCGTTTTATATTGCCCTCATAACTCATGATACACAATCTTGGGCTGTTTCAGAAGGTCCAGCTTGCGATTTCATTCCGGAGCTGTGGCGCTGCTCCGCTGCCAGCACCTGTGCCCGACATCTGATCTTAGGGCTGGAGCACATCCTCTCCCCCCTCTTCCCTCTGCGACACTGGCTATGCCAAGCCAGCTAAGAAGCATTCCAGCAGATTATGAAGCACAACTATCTTGGCCCTCGCTGCTCAGAAGAAACTGGACCTGGCAGGAATTTCGCGCGCCATTCTCATGGATCTAAAGCGGGCTGTAGGGGCAGGCCTGTGCGGTGGTTTGTGTCCATGTGCTCATCCGTGACCACGGGACACCAGGAGCCCCAAATGCTATCATTAGGTCAAGGATAATGGCAGGGACAACTGCTGCGCTGAAACATGGGATCAATGAAATGAACACATTCTCAGAAAAGGTGGCAAAGACGTAAATGGGAGTCACTGATGCTTCCAGAGAATGGCTTGGATTACCGAATCCGTACGAGGACGGGTGTACCAAACATGAGGGAGAGAGGAAATGGGGAAATGCATCGTGTTGGGTGCTGCCTCAGGAATATTAAGGCCTCCTAAACAAAGGCCATTATCTCTGAGCCAGGCATTTGGATAGAGGGAAGTATGAGGCTAACTCTAAGCTTCCACAACTCTAATCCTCCTGGGACAGTGACAGGAATGAAACAGAAATCCCTCAACACTGTCGCTCTTTTTATAGATCCCAAAGCAATGCAACGAAGAATGGAAAAGCACTTTGGTGTCACAAAGTGCACAGGAGGGGTCACGACAGATCAAATGATTGAAAAGGAAAATATGACATTCACCTTCTCCTGAACTGCAAAACCAGGGAAAAAAAGTTCACCGTTCTCTCTCTCAACTGAAGGATCCAAAGGGCTTCCTTTTAGTAAGGGTTTTTTTCCCAGCATATTAGAATCCTTACAAGAAATCCTGCAGCTGTTTTAACAGGAATCAGTGGTCGTTTCCCATCAGTTTTGAAGGTCAGAGCTCTGGCTCCTGGCTGTCAGGCAGGTGAGCTAAATGGAGCTAAGGCCAGTCCCACAAGAGGTATTGAAGCACCTCACTCCTACTGAAGTGCCTAAATATCTTTGTGGATATGGCCTTTAATCTTTGCATGAGCTGTGATCCCAGCAGAGAAATCTGAGTCCTCTAGATGAAATCTTCACTTCTGCCTGATCCAGGGTAATTCCAAGGATTACTACTCAGAATATTGGGAGAATCGACTGTCATGCTGTTTCCAGGCAGAGAGCACTTTAAAATACCCAGCTAACACAAGATGCACACCAGCTCCTGTGTCAAGCTAAAGGGTAGGAATTGCAGTGAAATCCTATTAACCAAGGGCATTACAGTCATTAAGTGAAGCACTGAATGCAATTTTGTGTTGAGGAACAAGAGGAAGGTGATAAAAAAGGAAGCTACATCTCTTGAGGGAAGGGAATTCCCTATCCTCTCAGATGTAAGCTTCGGGCTTCGGAGACATCGAGAAACTTCAGAGACAAGACATACAACAACTGACACATGCTATTTTTTAAATTTCTTTAGTGCACAACTACATGCTTGGTCTTGTTAGCAGCTCTGATACTTTATGTTCCCCTGTGCCTTTTAATGCCAAGGGAACTGATAGGCTTTATAGTCCTGCAAACAGACAGCATTCCACCTGCATCCGCCAAAGCATTTACAGATTTTATTAATCTGATATTTTAATTGTTTTTGAGATTAGGAAACAGCAGGGCCTTTGTTCTGACAATGTCAGTGCTCTCCTGGAGCAGTGGCAGAGGTTGTTTGATTTCTGTATATTGAGGCTGCTGATAGGACAGGGAAAGGAACATGACTCAGTGCAGGTGATTCATAAGGATCACAGACTAGAAGCCAGCTTCTTTGGAAGATCATGACATCTCACAGATCAGGAATAAAAATGTTCCACTGGGTTGTCCCTGCACAGTAGCTCTGTGGCCACAGAGCTCCTGTTCTACCCATCTATCTGCTGTTGTCTGCCAAAAGTACAAATCATGTTTGCTCACATTTCAGGGCTGTTAAATTAGGAGCAAAGGACTTTTCCTCCTGGATTTTATGCCAAGTGAAGTAGGACATTTAGACTGATTATAGCTCTTTCCAAATGTCAAGGCAGGGTCAGAGTGGGATAAAAATGAGATTACCAGAGGGGACAAGAACAGAGAAGGATCAAAAGGAGAAAATGATGTAGTGTTGGGAGGAAAATGGAAAGTGGAAAAATCAGGCTACCAAGTCTTTACCAAGAGTCTCCACTGGGCTATTGAGGCAAGAACATTACTGAACAGATATTACTGAACAAGACAGTCTATAGCTGTTGGGTAAGCAGTGACCCTGCCAGTCACCATAAATGTCCTGATGCAAACAATAAAAAGAATAGGGCATGGTAAAAGTGTTAGACAACTTGGGCAATACCCTGCTCAAATCAGAAGAGAACAGGGTGGAGCTAAGGAACTCCAAAGGGAAGCAGCAATAAGATCTGAGCATTTGTAAAGCATTTCATGGGGATGCAGCCACCAGCAAAGATTGGATGAACCAACAATGATTTAGCCTTAGGTCTGAGGGGATAGAGGTGGGTCACAGTGAAGAAACAGACTTTCCATGCATCACCTGGAGAGACCAAAGAGTACAAGATCAGATCTGGCTGTTCTATGGACTCCTATTATGCTGTATGGACTCCAGCTAAATGTATCTGTGAGTTCCAGGAATGGTTCCTCATTTTTCCATGCAGGATAGCTCAGACTAACAACATTTGGAGTGTCCCTTCCATGTATGCATGAGTTTTGTTGGTAGAAATGCCCCTCAGCCATTACCCAGCCCCATGAGTTTTACAGCACAGTAGACACTTTATGGAGTGGCATAGCCAGCACACCCTGTTGACTTTCTAGTAGCAATAGATTTTTTTTTCCTTTGCTTGTGACGCCTATGATCTTATTTACAGAGTCAATTAACAAAAGATAACCTCCCATTGTGCAATCATCAATAAATCAATTGTGTTAATGCTATCTTGGAATGTCCTCCACTATTTACTTTAATATTGTTGACTGTTGGCACTTAAGAAAGGCAGCACCTTCAAGTTTCGCTTGATTATGGGCAAATGGATTTTGTAGTAGCCAATAATAAATATAAATTGTTTTGGAAAATATTTAAGTTTGTCGAATTTAACCCCTTCCTGAGCATTAAAAACTACCCCTTTTTGAACATGTTTGACAACTACTTCAAAAGAGTGAGTCCCACTCTCTAAAACCATACTCCTGCCCCTGTGTTTTTTGGTGCCTTACTATTCTTACAGCTCCTTTCACCTGTGAAGTGTAATTATTGATATAAAAGACAATATATAAAACATAATTAAACCATCCAGCTCAGTAAAGTGCTTTTCTGTCATTTGGCAGACTCCCACCCCAGGTGGTTTACTCCTCCCCCTACCTGATGTGTTGCTGCATTTACTCATACTTTACTCCATGAGCTGTGCCACTGCTTTATCTCCACCAGGATGGACGATGCCACATCCATTAATGTTCATCAGCACAGAAGGGTCCGTTAGTCACACTGAATTGTGCCTGCTCCCACAGCAGGATGATTTATATCTACAGGGCTGCTCAGCATGAGCAAGGACAGTGGAATGTTTCCCTAAATAGACAATATATAGGCATAGGAATGGGGCAGGGCCGTGTTAAGGAAATCCAATGCCCTCTGCTCATTCTGCAAGGACCTCCACCCAAAGCTGCAACAAAAACCTTTCTTTCAGGGCAGAATACAAAATGTGGCAAGGGGGTAGTTTAGGTTTTGTTGCAGGCTGCTTGCTATCTCAGGCAGACAAAAAGCCTGGTTTTTGGTAGGCACATATTCCAGGTTTTTCTTTGCACCCCTAACATCCTTGAGGGTGTTTACATGGTATGGCTCCAAGACAGCCTTAAAGAACTTCTGCTTTTACAGAGGACTAATACAGAATCCAGAAAGTTGCTTAAAAAGAGGCAATTAACATGGCTAGTGTAATTCTTATGCCATATTACCTTCAAGGTAAGAAATCAATTATTTCACTTATTCTCCTATTGCTCCACGAGTCAGCAGCCTTGGCAGTAAATTGAATATTATGCTGCCACAGACAGCATCTTCCTTGTCAAGCATGCATCTCCATTCTTCTCTTGATGATGATTGGTGACTTTAAAACTCACATGACTTCTAGATGATAAATGAAAACTGTCATTGTTCTGAAGCTGTTGGGAATCTTTTTTTTTTCTTCCCCTTTCCTCTGCTTTGACCTCATTGTGATGTATTGTCTACTTTAGGGTGTTTGGAAAAGTAAGGGAAATTCTAGGCAAGGACTTTTAAAGGAAAAACAGACCTCTAATTAGACCCCTCCAAGAGACCCTGCAGTGACCCTGTTTAGCCAGACATTAATGGATGGGCCTAACATCCATGTCTGAAAGTGCTGTCCTGGTCAAAACAGACCCAACAGAGGATTTTTGCTGGTGCCCAAGCTGCTGCCAACCTCATCTTCATCTTCACCATGGGCTGCACGTCCCTGAGGTGTCCATTGCATGGCAGATGTGTGAATGCACAGCCAGCCAGGTCAGGGCATGGAACAGCCTGAAAACCACCCTTAGTGAGGGCTCAAAGAGCCAGCAGCTCCCAGTCAGGCTAACCTGGCCAGATATTGGGTGTAGATGTGAATCAAACTGCAGGAGTGTGCAGCTAAGGCCAGAACTGCCTTCTATCAGCAACCTGTGGCTAAATTGACCACTCCTGTGACTGTCTGCACATCTCTGCAGCTTGATATTCATCCATCCCTTTTGTCAATCAGGAAGAAAATTTCTTAAGGTAGTTGTGTTCAGGGAATACCTTTGGCCAAAAGCCCACACTAGACAGTTCCAGAACTTCAGGAGATTTCAGTTCTTGTAACTCAGTATAACTCCAAACCTCAAACTACTTTTCACTGTTCAAATGCTTTTTGGATTGCTCATCCGGGATATAAATCAGAATTAGGTTTCTGGAAGAAAGAAAATATTTTGTGTTTTCAGAAGCCTGTAGTAGAGCTGGAGCTGAACCAGCTGACTATGGGGAGGCATGAGCAGAACGTGACACAGGACTGAGAACTTGCTGACAGGGCAGTTTCTTTGAAGGAAGGGGCTGTGAGAGAAAGGAGTCACAGAGCCGGATGAAATGCACAATGTGGAAAAAAGAAATTCAACAGTTTAGTCACCATGCAGCTCAGCCATCAGCACGTGTAGGTGAAAAATGCAATCACACCATGCAGCATCTTTGGGTAACCTCTTAAATGAAGAGACTCATATCCACCAAATGTGGTGCCCACCTCTTCTTCTGTGGCTACATATTGACATACTGGCTAAGGGAGACACAAAGTCTGGAAAAATAAGTTAGAGAAAGGTATTTCCTGATGGATCATATCTTTCAGCACAAGAGAAAGTGGTTTGGACAGGTTTTGTACTTAGTTCTGTAGTGACTATGTTTGACTCTCTGTATTAATTGATAATAAAACCAAATTATTAAAAGAAATGAGAGGAAGAATAAGGCCTGATCAAAAATAAGGAAATATGATGCAGATAAAAAGGTTTTTTTTAAATATGGGAATTAAGAATATGAATTAAGATATATAAAATGTGTGTAAATGCCATCATTTAGTATCATGGAGCCCCAAAACCATGCCCACTGGTTACTCTGGTAGTTTAAGTTGCTCATTTTCCTTGCTGGGTGGATCAAACCCAGGATTTTTGAAAGTCTAAGGCAGCAATACCCACACATGAGGAAAGCACTGCAGCAGAAACATGTCCTTTATATCACTAGGAAGTACTTTGAAATATACCATTGGTAAGTGCTTCTGAACATGTATCTGCTCTGCAGCAGTCTTTATGGTATCAAGCACTCTGCTGGCTCTCCAAAAATAAATAACAAACCAGTGCCTATCCCTGCAGTATGGATTTATGCTCCTGCCTTCTGAGGCCACACAAAAATAAAGCAGGAAAGTAATAATCACATGGAAATTATTCTTGTGCTTTCTTATATACACACACATCCATGCATGAGTATAACAAAATCATGCCCTAACCACTCACCTTGTCAGCACACAGGCATTTAAAATATCTCCCACCTGCACTGCACAGAACACATGGCTGAATAACCTGCTCTCACACTGAACTGGAGGGAGAAATGAGCGATACATTATAAATAAAAATAGTCATGGAAGCAGTCAGTTCTTAATCTCTCCCTATTATCTCTACATCTGCAGCCAGACTTCCAGAAGATGATGGGCTGCATGAGACAACCCTTGCCCCTTTTACTCACTCACCCAGGTGATCCCCATCCACCTGGGTACAAAATAAGTAATGCAAGCAGAATCTGTATTTTAATAATTGTGGCATAATAGAGGGAGTAAAGGCTAAGAAGGAGCTGTTCTGGTCCATTGGGTAAATATTATGATCTTTACAGTGGAAAATAAATGCCCAGCTATCTATGAAACCAATAGAGCTGCTCTCGTCTATCAAATTATACCTTGTGTTTTTAAAAAACAATTTTAAATGGAGTTGCTCTGATCTATAGAGCACATTATATGGCTGGAAAGACCCTGAATCCATATTTATCTGGAAAACTTAAACAGCTCCCTATAAATAATAGCACTGGAGGGGGGGAGGTGGAAACCCTGATTAAATATGTCATTGCTTTGCACATAAAAGCAGATGAGTAGAGAACACCCCTTCCCACAGAATATTGTATTTGATCCTTGTCCCCTGTCTCACAAGCTGAGATGCGTCGAGTTAGGTCACTCTTAGATGAGACGCCTGCTTTGGCTATTGCAAAGGATGGTGCTGACAATTCCAGTTCATGCACTGTCCTCTGAGTCAGCACTGGATTCCTTTTCTGTCCTGACAATGCTGAGGTGTGCTGAGCTGTTGTCTTTCAGTGATGTCTAAAAGAAAAGCCTCCCCTGCACAACTGCAGCTCATTAAAGTTTCCGCGGCGCGCTTTGCGAGGCCGGGGTGCCGCAGCCAATGTTCTGAAGAAGTTCCAGCAGAAATAATTAAATTCCCACTCAGGTCTCCCTGCGGTTCCAATCGGATGTGGAATGCTTCCTCACATCCTCCCCTGGTGTGCAGTGTCACTGTACCCCATTAGACAGCTGTTGTGTTTGAACCTGGGGATAGCTCCCTACCAGCCGTGGGTGACGCTAATTCCGTGTAACGCTCATCCAACTCACGAGGCTTTTGGTGACTTAATTAAGGTGCTGGTTGAAAACAGCCTCAAGAAAGTGTAGTATGCTTTTCCCTCCTTTTAGTAATATATTCACACATTGAACAAATAAACCACGTGGTTATCACAACAAAAAGCAGGAACACAGGGTGGATTAATGGCTGCATTACCACTTGTCCCTGTCTCCGGGCTAAGATGGATTTGACCAAGTCCTGCCCCTCAGTTCTTCACGCTAATAATGCACATTTTAAAGAATATTTTTCTTTGTTTCTAAAGTGCTGTAACTCCAGGTCAAAATGTCAGAAGAGCTTGATATTCTTGCCTTTTTTCAGGTTTTGTTATACCATTATTTAAACATAGGTTTTTGGATTTAATTTGACAATCTTCATGTAGTTGCTGGCATGGTAATTGAGTCTACTTGTCTTTTTCAGGACACCAGAAGATCTAACTAAGTCAGAATGTCTCAGTTACAGTCCAGATTTCTATTTATTACCCACCTCACCGAGAAAGACAAGGTGAGTTATCATTCAATACAGAAAACCTGAAAGGCATTTATATGCTTGAAGTACTGTATAACCACCCTGTACAGAAGCACAGGGCTTAAGTAAATGTGTTACAGCACAGACAAACCCCTTTGAAACAATACCATTGAGCCCAAATTGTCTCTGTAACTGAGGGTACAAATCTAGAAAGCTTACCTCCCAGCCAGGACCAAAACAAACCCTTTCAGAGATTATTGATACAATGGCTTATGACAGACTGCTCCTCAGCCTTACAACTCACACGCTGTACGATAAATTCAACATAAAGTGACAGTCACAGCAAGTGTTCAAGGCTGTAACTAAAAAAAAAAAAAGAAACCTAATTTTTACTGGAGTTAGAACTCCAATGAACGAGAAAATGTGAACTTATACCAATGTGTATATATCAAAGCTGCAATCTCTGTAAATGCCATCACCATTACTTATGGCTGGGATGATGCTAATATTTGAAAATATTTCAATAGGAAGCCATTTTCCAACCTGCAAATTGTAATCACAAAGACAATATTTCAAGGCTTTTCTTAGGAAAGGATGTTAGTGGACCAAGGAAAAAGAAACCTGCCTGTTTCTCTTGTCTCCGTAGCAGATTGGATGAGGCCATCCCACACCTACATCAATTTGGGTGGGAAGTGCCCTTGTATTCTTTTTCATCTTGGGCTGCTGCTTGTCTTTTTAAATTAGGCACATTTAGTTAGCAAAAATATACATAGGGTTTGCTATCATGGGTAAAAATTAGTGTCATCACTTTAAGGTTTAATCTAATTTCATCCCTCGTGTAGCCTTTAGCTGATAGTAGAACACGTGGAAGAGACATTTTCTTTGTGTTCAGATTAATACTGAAATTATGATGGAAAAAGCACAAAGATTTACCGACAATAACTCTTTTAGTGAAGCATTTTATTATGCCTGCATGCTGGACCTATATTTTTCCTGTTGTAATGTCTTTTAAAACAAAACCATAAGTAAGGAATTTAGGTAAAGATTTTTTTTATCCTTTACTGTCACTGTACCATTTGACTGCAAAACCCTTATACAGATGTATGTGAATTATAAGTAGTATTTAAATTTTGTTTTTCACATCAGAAAAACTTTAGATAGATAAGCTATGGAGAATATTTTTTAGGTTATTAAAAAATGTTGACATTTACTGGCCATGTGCCTGGCATGTAGTTGCAAAGGTCATCAATGAGTAAACAGACATTAATGGTTAGCTGGATAACTGGTACATAAACAGGTCATATTAATAATTAACAGAGAGGAAAACTGGCAGTTTACAGCAAGCTTAGGAAAATAGCTAATAGAAATAACTTTGGAAAGGGCAAGGACCAATATTTTAAAAGCATCAGAAAATCAAACCTAGAGGAGACTGAGTTGTAAGACATTCATTTCTCATTTTTTCTAATCTCTCTCATCTCATGAACAAATTATTTTTTAATTCATGGAGAGCAAATTTATTTGAATCACTGAAAAAAGTCCTGCACAGCTGTTCGTTCTGCAATTGATTCTCAGACTGATGCTGTCCTGTTGACAACCCTGCAGCATATAAAATATTTAAAGAATTGGTTCCATCCCCAAACATATCGCTAGTCCCTTTGTTCATTACAAGAAAGATATTAAAATATATGAATATTTGGATTTAATATTCCACCAGCAATTACTAGAGCTGCTTATTAATTCTAAATATATTCTAACTATAATTTAAATTGCCAATGGTAAAAGTTTTACCAACACCTTTTTTTTTCCCTGAAATATAAATTCTCAGCATGTCTCCCCCACATCCTAAAAACTGAGATTTTTTTTTTCTCAATTCCTTTTGACTTATCAGCTCAGCAGCAGTTTTGCTGTGCAGTCCTATCTGTTTTTTCCAGTTGAATATCAAACTCACCATGAAGCCTCACTCTTAGTCCCACAGTTAGTCCTAGTTGACTTGGCTCTAAATAGGTCCCTGGTTGTTCAGGTTGGGAAATAAAGGCAGCCAAGTCTGAGACTAATTACACCTCTCCTGCCATGTTTTCATTGTGCAAACTTCAGTGGACATGAATCAGTTGGATTTTACCTTTAATTATTATTTTAACTAAAAATTATACAAAACATATAGAACTTTATGTCAGAAGGCAGTGGAATTTCCAGTTTTGCAACAGTGATCATCATGGTTCTCACACTATGGGAAAGTATTTCTGTGCATAAATATTACACTTTTCTAGTGTTCAAAAAAATCCTGAGTTTGAATATTAAGCAAAGCACTGCTATCTGAAAACTGAGTAAATTTGGAGAAGCATCTAAGATCATCTAAAATGTACAGTCAAAAAGCAGAGAGCATTTAAGGCACACCAAAAGAAAACTAAAGGAATATTTTTTGGTGCAACTGAAAGGGTTTCTGGGCCTGTGGATATAACACACAATTCATGCTACACTGGCAGAAGAACCTTTCTCCCTGACTTCTATGAAAATGCAAGTTATTAAAGTTTCCTTAATGATATACAGAAGTCACCCTCTCTGTGTGCCAGCATGTGCAGAAGTATTTATGTTTGATATATTTTATAGGCAGTCTCGGGCTAAAAATGCAACTCAGACTAATAGCTTGGCTGAAGAACTGAGAATTAATACTTCTATCTTCTCATGAACATGTGACCATTTTATTTTGTGGTTCCTGTTCCCTGTTTGTCAAATGAAATCTAACTCATGATTCTGAAAACTAGTTAATGATAGATATTATAACTTTTTTTTACCCACCAAATAAAATAAAATATTGAAAATATTTTTTAAAATATTTCTTGTTACAGCAGAGTAAGAGGAGGGCAGCTGTAGATGTTTTACCTTTGATGTTTTTAACATGCCTAGCCTTTTGGCATCCTGTTTGGTATCACAGAAACACAGACTGGTTTGGTGGAAGGGAAACCACAGAAATCATCTGGTTCCAACCCTCTGCCATGGGCAGGGACATCTTCCACTAGAGCAGCTTATTCAGAGCCCCATCCAGGCTGGCCAGGAACATTTCAGGGGTGGGCATTCACAGTTCCTCTGGGCAGCCTGTGCTAGTGCTTCCCTAGTCTCCTAGTGAAGAATTTTTTTCCTAATATCTAATCTAAGCCAGCCCTCTTTGAGTTTAAAGCCATTCCCCTTTGTCCTATCACTGCCCTTGTATGACCTGAGGTTCAATCCCACCTAAAACACTTCACTCCCTCCCTCCCCTCATCCCATGAACTCTAGCTCTGTCCAAAGACCAGTTCAGGCCTAGAGTTACTAAAGACCTCCAGACTTGATCTGGATTGGAAAATGCAGCTTCACACAGTAGAAATCTCTGTGAAGGATGAAGATCTGTCCATTTGGTGTGGGTGTCTGATTTGTTAACTGCTTGTCTCAGTGGCTCAGGAGACTCATGATACCAAAAGGTCAATAGGTATTGATGTTCATTGCAACAAAATTCTGTTTAATGTTTTTAGAAGCAGACCATCTTCTGTTTGTTCAAATTCCTTATTCAATACACCTAAGGTTCTTGAAGACTCTTAATGGCTACACTTTAATATACAACCTAGTCGTATCCTTGGACAGCCATATTTTTCCACCTTCTTGTTCCTTTACAAGTACCTTTTCCTCATAAATTTACCTTTAAAAAAATCTATCTATAATTAACTTCCTGCTACTAAAATGTATACTGAAGAACTTTTGAGTCAAAAGGGCATTTTGGCAAAAGAATACTGCAGCTGCATTGCCTGACACATCTTAGAAGATAGCGTCCACAGGGAGCAGGGGAGCTCAGTAAAATACTGACAGATGTAAATAACAGTGTCACATTTTGGGATGAAAACCAGTTCATGGTTGTGCTCATTAAGAGCAATTTCTGTGTCTCTGCAAGGCTCCACGGAAATGGGGAGGTCTGCACCCCAGGCAGCAGATCCTGCCGCGGCAGAGAGAGGAGGCTCGCTCTGCACCGCTAATCCAGTTAATCCCGGTGATTTCAGGGTTCCCTCTGCAGCAATGCAGGGAGAGATGTGTCTGGGAGGGAGGGATGAGCCTGAAAGAGATAGTGGGCAAGGGCAAAGCAGCAGATTCCCCCTGGTGCTCCCGTTGTTCCGGGGACTCTCCAGCCATCAGGCCACAATGGCTAACACGAAGCGACACTTTCGTCCCCTGAAAATTTTACTGCTCAGCAGAAACAACGAAGCTGTGCATGGTGGACGCAATTGTCCCCAAGGCCCTAATTTGGCAGCCCTTCCTGCGCTAAACCCACTGAGGAGATCCAAAATAGAGGCTGTCTGTAGGATGGGAGGAAGGAGCACACAGACAGGTTCTGCTCCACCATCCAAGCTCCAGCCTGCGGTGCCCATCAGTAGGGCAGGAAAAAGAAGAGTGAGCTGGAAATGGCTGTATAAAAATGTGTTTGGGATTTCAAGGGGAAAAAAATAAAAATAAAACACACCAATAAAATGAACTGAGAAATAAAAATGTGAAAGCCATTAAAAAACGTGGTTTAAGCTTAAGAATAATGCAATGGCATAGTCACATTCTTTTAAAAGCTTCGCTCTGCTCAGAATGGCTTTGTTATTAGTGATTCTTAATGCATGAGATAGTGGTTTGGAATAAATCTTTAAGTAATTCAAAACAAGGACTCTTCAGTAAATAGTTGAAATTAAAGGGGGAGTTAGAGTCATCTGGTTTCCATTAGGATGATAAAATAGTTCACTTGAAACCTTTTACAAGATGCTTTGTTACTGGGAGGTGTCTGTGCATCTCACTCCATCACTAGCCATTTGACACAACATAAAAGGCTTCAAAAGCCATGCTAGGCTTCTTAATCAAAAACTAATTGTAATAGATATTGGGGAGTGTTAACACTGTGACCGCTAGGTTGTATCTTCAGTATATAAGCAGGAGTGAACATTAAACACAACCCTGAGTTGATAGGGCTTATCAGAATTTCAGAGTTAAGTGCTAAGTACTGCAGCCCGGTATCTGCGCGCCGTTGCTTTGTACCACTTTTGGAGTTAATTGCACTGTAGGACTTCATCTTCCCAACAAAATTTATAGCACTGGCAGAGAAATTGGAAGCCAGCTGAAGAAACTGCAGTTTACAGGAGTTCTGTGAAATCATGGGGGGAAATATTGTGGTTTCTACTTCAGCGTCTAAGATGGGTTCCCTCCGCGGCCCCTCCCCAGCTCGCCCCATAATAAAAATGAATTGTTTCTCCCTCTTGAAGCTTTACTTGCTGCTAGTGCTGCAGCAGAGGAATTACAGCACCAGCTCCCCAAAACAATGCCTGCCCTAAAATTATCACTAAATTGTCATACGTGCATGCTTCACATTCCCATATGTCTTATGATTGTTGACATGAATATTCACAGTGCTCATGGAAACAGCTTTATTGATTTTACTGATACAGTGGGCTCACAGTTACCGATTTTAACTTAATTCATGCATTTTTCCAGATAACAGATGACCTTAATATTTACACACAATTGCACCATAATAAACCCAGGCCAAATCCTCTCCTGTTATGAACTGCAGAAAATGAGAGTTGCTGGTTTTTTTAAGCAAGGGGCTCAGAACCAGGCTGTTGTACAGTGAGGAAATCAGAGACATGGCAATTTACCCCAGCTGAGAATGTAGCCCACAGTGTAAAATTCCTTGATCAGTGCAGTAAAGTGCATTAAGGAGACTGCTATGTTATTTCTCATGAGTTCATTATAACCTGTATGCTACGAAAATCTCCAGACAGCTGTGTTCCTTTTTACTCCAATTTCAAACAATATAATTAAAAAAGCATTTGATGAAATGTAGACACTTTTACCATTTACACTGGAATGCTGGCACCCTCCAAAATCAGCCAGTCTGTAAATACCAGATTAGGATCTGTGTAGTCAAGGTTTTTACTCTAGGAAAGCGTACTCCAAAGAAAGTCTCAACCTTTCTTGGTGAAGAATAAGCTTTATTTGTAAAACCCATAATTATCTCAAATGTTCCGAGAAGCTGAGAGAGCTGCAAATGGTAAAGCAAAACATAAGGAAACAGTTTGGGGCATTTAAGTGAAAGCAAATAAGGATGATGTACTTTTTCCCTATTAGTTTACTATATAAATGAGAAGACATTACAGAGTGAAATTTAATTAAAGTAATTGACCAAATTGCATTTTGTAGTAGTTATTGTCGTTAGCAGCCCTGACTCCTCTGTCAAAAGGATTTGCTGAAGATTATTTCTAAGGGGTATTTATTATGAATATTAATCTCTCCAGTAAGTACCATCAACATATTAAAATTCACTTGAAGCACTTTATGGAAGACTGCAAACAGAAATGACTGGTGAAAAACAAGGTGTCTAATCATGTTAGCTTGGTTCACACTTGGTTAAACCACAAGTAGAACAGGGAAAGGAGATACAATAAAATGTATATTGGTTATATTATGATGAAAATATGCTTAAAGGGTGCCTGATTTTCAAAGATACACAGCTGCACTACCAGGAACGCTGGTGACTCTGCTGTTTAGGGCAGGTTTTTAGTCTTACACTGTCTCACTGGGAAAGTCTCAATCTCAGCCTGTGTGTTAATTTCTGTTTGATCTTTTTAGTGCTTTTTTGCAGGAAGTTTATATTTAAAGAAGGCTATACCTCCTATGGTTATAGAGAGCTTGGTTCACAGGTGCCACCCACACTACTGATACCAGTTTGGGTTCAGTACTCCATACCCCAAATTGTTTTGTCAAGCCCCTCTCTTCAGTAGGGGGAAAGACACAACTTTCAATTGCACTGTCCATATGAAGTGCTGCACAGAGTTCCATCACTGTCTTTTCCAGCAGTTAGATGATGCACTTTCTTCTCTTCAGTTCTTCTTTGGTCTTCTTGATGAGAAAATAAGAAAAGTGGAGGGAAGATGAGAAAGTAGGGATTGGCACTGAAAGAAAAGCACAAAGGAAGAAAAACTAGGAAACCCTGATCTGCTCTTTTCAATTTTCCATGCTCTGGAGACAGGGTTTCAGGACTGATGGCTGTATGCTGGAGGAACAAAAGGTGTTTTTGAGTTTGCCAGGGTTACAAGATGCACATTGGGTCAGTCTCCATCCTACTCAGACTCACCTTATCCTTCCTCTCCTTCACCCTTTCCTTTGAACATTTTTTCTTCCCTTTCAACGAAGTCACCTGCAACTTTCACACCACCTGTGTTTAAAATGAGCACCTGGCATCAAACAAGCCCTAAGTATACACAAGCTGGGCATCCCAAGTTGTGCTGCAGCTCTGGACCTCAGATGTTCTTGTCCTTTTAATAAAGGCTCAGCTCCACATCCTCCTAGTGCTCTGCCTCTGTTCTGCCAGGAGGCATTCCTTTCCCTCCCTTACGAAACAGGCTGAACATTTTCCCCATGTAAACATTGTTCCACATCTGTTCATGCTGAAGAACATCAGAGCACCACTTCCCAGAAACCATTCTGGCTATGTGTGACCAAATGTACCACAGAGGAACCAGCACGAGGTCAGGAATTTCCTCAAAGTTGAGGCTGGGAAGAGTCACTTCACCACAATGCCACAGTTACTAGGATAACTTTTTTGTAGGTTTTATTCACCTATTAGCACCAGTCAGTGTGGCTGTGGCAGCACAATCCCCCTGCACAGACCAGGGTTGTGGAGGCCACTAAAGCACCAACCTGAAAGTGAAAATCCCAAACTAACTCTGATCCTGAATAGAGAAAAAAAGAGAAACCATTTCAATTGCTGAATATGACAAAAATCCTTAAGGGAGTCCACTGATTACACTACTGAGATTTGTATGAACTAACTAGGGTAAATAATTAGTCTATATTTTAATTAATATATCAGTGCCTGCTAGCACAATATAGTTAAATTTGTGCCACTATTAGAGCTGAATGAAAGAAAATTGTCCTATTTGTAGGGAAATTATAATCATAATCTTTCCAAGAAAAAAAGAAAGCAAGAAAAATCCTGCAACTCTTTTTGTGCTGAAAGAAGTCAAAAGGTGCCTTTAGCTCACCAAGTGCCCATGTGCCTCTTCTCTAGGTAGCAAACCTGAATATGGCAAAAGTGTCTCTAGTGAACAGGGAAATGAGCCACACACACATATATATATGTGACACAGATCACAAAATGAGGGCTAAAAATACAGCTCAATTATTCAAAGTATATAATCTTTTTTTTTCAAGCTTGACCTTGTTATTACATTGAAGCACCTGTGTCACTTGAAAGGCGCCCTTCTTGCACAAACAAGGAAAAATATCTATGCATTGCAATGCAGGCTTTTCCCAAAACCTTGCTCCTCAAATAATATTGCAGGCTTTCCCCAAAATTTTGCTCCATGGATAATGTTGCAGTTTTGGATAACAGGAAACCCTCCCCATGGAGTGTTAGCAGTGTTTTTACACAAACATGCTCAAGAAACAGAGTGGGTCTCTTTTCCTGCCTCCACAAATCAGACTTTCTCCCTTATTGCCAGAGGAGGCAGCTCTTTACCATCTTTCCATCAAGGATGGAGAGATAATAATTTTATAGAACAAGGGGAAATGGTTTTAAGCTGAAAAAGGGAAAACCTAGATTGGATATTAGGAAGGAATTCCTTTCTGTGAGGATGTTGATCCCCTGGCACAGGTTGTCTAGAGAAGCTGTGGATGCCCCTGGAAGTGTTCAAGGACAGGCTGGATGGGGCTTGGAGCAACCTGGGATAGTAAGTGGCATCTCTGTCCAGAGCAGAGGGTGGAGCAAGATGATCTTTAAGGTTCTTTCCAACCCAAACCAGTCTTTGACTCAGTGATTTTATGATTATTAATCCTTTGGACTTCTCTGGATAAGAGGTGGTCTTTGCAACAGCAAAGCAGGGCAAGGCTGTCACCCAGAGCTCTTCTCTGACATTCCATTGGAGCTCCTTTATCTTGAGGACCAGCAGGAGCCCAGGGATGTGGAGGGAGAGCTCCCCAGCAGAACAGTGTGATGGTGGCTGTTTTCTGACCGCGGCTCTGATGGCACCTAAAGACCCTGCTGGCCCACGCCAGGCCCCAAAGATGCCAGGGTGCTGCACTGATGGGGGAGCCTGGGACAGGGAACTGCCTTCCAGCAGCAAAGAGCCCAGCCCTGCAGAGGAATCCTCCCTGTGGTGGCTCTGCAGGAGGAGAACTTTGCTTCCCAAGGTGGCAGCTGATCTCTGCTCGAAACACGAGGGCTTGGTTTTCAGAAGGTGGGAGACTTGACACTGGCTGAAAATCAGACCCATGTAAGTTGTCAAGACAGCAGTCACCTTGAAGGATTTAGGCCACACTGGTTAGTTGGTTGTTCCCCTCACTCTGCCACATTTACCAACACCCCCCCAACAATTCCTTCCTGTTCAGAGAGATATTTGGTTTTGATCTCCTCATCAAAGTTATCACATTGGTTAATATTATTGTTCCTCCAAATTTTCCCACTTTTGGCCCACACAAGGCTGAGGATAACCCCTTCCCTGCTGCCCCAGCACCACTTATCAAAAACACAGAGTGAAGGAGGCACCACACAATTCAGTTTTAACATTAATCTTCCCACCAGCTTCTCATTACTTTGCCAATAAGATGATCTCCCTCACACCACATTTCGATATATTTGACATCTGTCATAAAACTCAGGTCACACATATCTGTCTTCTGGTAAAATGAGTCATCCTACAGAGGCCCATGCTGCACTGTTCAGGTCTCACCAGAAATAATTATTGATATATTGTCAACACATCCAGCCTACAGTATTAACAGGAGTCATAAATTACCAGCCTTTTTTCTACCCACTACCTAGCAAGGAAACAATGGGACATACAGCAGGAAAACAGGTACAGGAAGTTGGGCAATGGATCCAGGCATGGCCTTTCACTATTTCCTAGAAGATCTACACAATATAAATATGTTTAAGCAAGCAAATAGTTTCAGAAATCATTCAAAACTAGTCGTAAAGTTCCCTTTATTTTGGTGCTTTAGGAATCATACAGGTCCTGATCTCTCATCAAACCAACCAGCCACAAACTCCCTAAAATTTGTAGCTGAAAAACAGCAGTTATTTAGAGAGGAATGGTTACAGACAGATAAAAGCTGAACTATTCTCAGTATATTGTCATTGACTGCATTGAGGAGAAAAATTTAACCTGTTCTTGGCACTTGCTCTGCAAGACAAAGACAACTTTTCTGTTTCCTCACATATATGAGGTGTCCCCCAGATGATTTCATTATCAACTTAGGCATTGGGTTGTTATTCTGCTCTTTTTCTTTTAAACTGCAAGCTCACCCAGCTAAAGGTGAATGAAGAGAGATTCCAGGCAGTGATGGAAGAGAGGCAAAGCCTTTCCCACAAACAGTATCTGCTGCAGAACAGTCACTGGGTTCAAACACTGCTGTATTTCTCTTTTGGGGTTGCTTCAGTGAATCCCCACCTCCTCATTTAGGGTACCAGGGGCTCCCCCTTGCTCCACGTTTTTGTGTTGGAGTCACAAGGTCAAGGTGGTTACAACATCTTCCTGCAGGCCCAGAGAGAGGAGCACAAGCTTTGCTTTGAGGGCAGCCCAGAGCTGTGGGTGGAACTGGGAAGTGGTGACAGACATCACATGATGTTCTGCTCCACCAGCTGCAGAACAAGGCCATTAGCTGCTGTGATTGAGGTGTGCTGGGCTGCAGCCAGGCAGGCTCTGCCCTTCACCTTTGGCAGGTGAATGCCATGGTGTGCAGCCCTCCTCCTGTGCTCTCTGGAGTAGGGACTGTGATCGCCTTGCTAGAGACCAGAGAGGACCAGGAGCACCCTGGGGAGGTCCTACCTGGGAAGGAAATTCATTTTGTACCACTAATGCTCCACAGCTTGCTGTGTTAGAGCCAGGCTGCTGTTGCTGAGGACAGGGGAGTTCAAACCCACCAAATATCACATGCACACACTGGGTAAGTTGTGGGAGAATATTCCTCCTTGTACAAATCTAGCACAAACCCCAATCCCCAGCTTCAGTGTCAAAATCTCAAATCTTTTTGTGCAGGTTTTTGTAAGACCCCAGCTGGGATGACACTGGGAGTGAGTTACCCAAGTAAGGATGCTCTGCACATCACAGTAACCCTCCACATGCCCAGCAGCTGCTAAAATGTCACCCCAGTATTTTATGTTTTAAGCCCTTCCATATGTGCAGGAGCACTGAGAGCACCTCACACTAATTAATAAGCTGCTCTGCATCTTTGTGCATTACCTTTCTTTTCCCCCTTTGATTCACATACAAATTATTTTTAGAAAAGGGAAAAAGGTTTCGGGGAGGGGGGTTTAGGAAAAAGCAATGAAGTGAGGCCTGGCACTGCTCATCTGCTCTGTTCAGCACCTCAGCAGTGGATTGGGTTTGTGGCAATGTGGAGGAGGGGGAAAATGTGAAGAGTCCCTTCACTCCTGTCACCTCCTTCATCCCAAAACCTCCCAGGTCCTCACCAAGCACCGACTCCCTTCCTTCCTCCCCCTCAAAAAGCCCTGTGGTTTTACTCACAAAATCCTGGTAGGAATCTTTGAACTGTGCCCTGCCCACTTTCCATCACTTTTAAGGGAAAGCTGCAGCTCCAAGGCAGTTTGCTTTCCTGGAGTACCTGTGGGTGGCACATACCTGGGTTAGCTGCCTTGGTGGCACCTCCAGCCTTCCTCTGTAGGCACCATGTGATGGCACAGGCACCTCAGATATTCGGTTCAGGTGTCGAGTTCTTGGGCAATTCTGGGCCAAGAAAAGTGACCTGCAGAGATCATTTTAAATCCTGCTAATTACAGTACCCCTGAACCTGCTCCAGTTTTTTTCAGCAGATAGGAGTGCAGAAAGGCACTCTTGCTTCTCTTCCTGGGCACTGAGCTCTGACACACCAGAGGATGTCGTCTTTCATTATTAACTTTGGCAGCATTTAAATTAAGTAATATCTTGACAGGGGAAAGGAAGGGAATGAAGGGTCCTGGGAATATTTTTTTTTCTCCTGTTTAATTGTACTGCATTTGATGTGTTCCAAAAAACACTAGAAAAGCTGCTCTTCAGAGACCAGGAAAAAAAAAGTTTATAAACCCCCACCAGTTGAGGTAATTTGGCAGCACATAGAAGGATGGAGAATTATCATCTGTCCAGGGAAATCCACCCCCCACTCCTCCCAACCCTCTTTCAGCTGGTGCACACAAGATGTTCCTGCTCACTTCATCTTCAAACATTTAAACACTTTGAGGACCACACACCTACAGTGTGTTATTTGCAGGGCTTTCCGAGCTGAAATCCAGCATGTGTGTGTGTGTATCTGTGGGTGGGAATGGCTGGATAATGTTACCCTGATAGTTGATGATAATATTTCTACCCATTGTTAAGCTTCCTAAGTCTCCACTTCGCAAATGCTTCTGAGGCTGGGTTTCTGAAAAACCCAGCTCTCCTTGCCCAGGGAGAGGGACGAGTCAATAACGCGTTTGTGCAGATTATCTCGGAGGCTCGGATTCACTCCAGAGGGGAAAAAAGTCTCCCTTACACAAATGCACCTTTCTAAACACTTCAGGGGTCGCATGGTTCACTGCAGGATTGTGTCAGTGCAGCCATAAAACCAGGGGGCTGCTCGAGCTGTCCCGGGCTGCCAGCGTAGCAGGTCCTGCAGAAACACAGATGTGCTGGGGCTGAGCTCCTCAGAAGTGCCTCCCTCCTTGTGAGCTCTCTGCTTTGGGTCCAAACAGACATTAGGAAAATGTGTGAGGAACAAGAGAGCGTGTTCCTTCAGTGTTTCAGGGGGGGAAAAAGCGTGGGATGAGGGATAATTTTGTTGAGTCAAATTCCTAATTCCCTTCAGACCTGTAAAGTCAGTGGGAGTTGCTTCGCTTTCATCTTAACATGCAAAGAGGGGTGAAGTTAGAACAAAGGAAGGTGGAAAAAAATAAACAAGGTGGTTTTTATAAAGTGAGTTTAAGGAAAACCAAAAGAACAAGCAATGTTCGTGGTGCAAGGACAAAGACAAAAGCAAACTACATTCTTCATAACATACTTTTATCTCATAATACTTTTTCAGACCCTGGCTTCTGAGAAGTCCTCTGCTCATCTTTGTTCCATTTCCTCTGCTGTGGTGACCCTTTCTGGGCTGTGCATGCCTCACACAAAGCATAATATCTTCTGGGACTTGGTTAAAATGCTATTTTCAACCAACTTCAAGCCCAGTTCTGACTTTATTAGGCCTTTGCTTCATATTTTCCATCAGTGCCTCCTCCTCATCCACTGAATTAAGGCACAAGATTCTTCTTTTATTCAAAGATATTTACAAGTTAAATCCTCCATAACATTCTTCTCAGCTCTTTTTGTCCCCCAAAAAATCAAACCTGACTGTACACTTCTCCCCCAGGTATTTGCAGTCTCAGCATTTCTCAAAGTCCACAAATCAACAATTCCTTTTGGGGCAGGGATTCCCATTCTACCATTCCAAATTTACCTTAGACTGAGCAGCTTTGCACCTCAAGTTCTGCACAAATTTTTCGCTTAGTCTTGAGGCAGAGAATATCTTTTTAGAGATCCATGGGAGGCAATTTATATATGTAAGCCTGATTGTTAGAGTGTTTAAACCTGCCACAGAGGACAAAAATGCTGTGGATTCACAGTTTTGAAAATCACAGTTTAGATATTTGTAGATTTCCCGGTACTAAAAGGTTCTGACTTTAATAAAACCATCTGGATTCTACCACAAAACATACAGTAAAAGCTGTGCTGTCCCCATCACAATGTTAGGCTCCCATACTCTTACCCTGAGAGCTCCCAGGCTCTCTCTTTCTTCTGGAGGGCACTGAAGAAATAGATTATACACAAAGTCTGTTTGTGCACAAGGGGGAAAAGCCCAGCACCAAGGCTAAGCTAAGCAACAGCAATGAATCACTCGTTTCATTGGGGAAGCAGAGAGCTCCAGTTTTGTTTATCTTTTGTGTGCACGAGTTCCCTGGTCTGGGTCCCTATCTTTTTTGAAAGCCCCATCCCCCAGCAGGCCCCAGCTGACAGCCTCATTGTCCCCATGGCTGTCCTGGGAAGTCATGATAGATGGTGGCACCCCGACCCTTTTAGGAGGTGCTTGCTCATGTTATGCTCAGAGACCTTTTTTTGATCAATAGTCATTTTGAACCCTGCCACTCGTGGAGACACACAGATACATTTATGTTTATGATATATGTATGTATAAATAAGTGGCTGGAGAATTGTTGAGATGAGCAAAACTACTTCAAGAGGTTTCAGCGTTCTGGAGCCCAAAGCAGAGATATCTCATGAGTAAATGTGGTCATTTGCAGTTTCTGCAGTATTTTTTTTCAGTATTTTAGTCAAAGGAAGAGCAGCCAGAATACTTTCATTGTGGTGAGCGCAGAGACTTGAAATAACTAGGGTTTGATACTAGCCATATTGCACTTCACTTTTCCTCAGCACAGAATGCCAGCTTGTTTCTTCAAATTAAGACAATATGCTTATAGTGATGAACCTTATTGGCCATCTATCTTCCTTTTGTAATCTGGCTCTCATCAAGCTGAAATGAAGCCATTTCTTCTGACTGTGGCTGATTAAACACAGAGTAAACCTAGATCTCTGAGGAGGCTCTAATGATTCTCCACAGGCCTAGTGTCAGCCCAGCACCTGCAGCATTCAGCTTCCCCATTTCCATCATAAAATGAAGCATCTGTTGCAGAGAAGTGTTATCTTTTTATCATCGATGGTATCTCTCTGTTTGAATTCACCTACCCCATTTGGTATGAATTACAGCCATTTCATATGTAATGAATGGTCACACAGGATGCACTCTGGTTATTGGGGGTTAAAAGGGCACAAAATCCTTTTACTAAACCTTTATTCAACTTGGTGAAAGTTAAGACTACGCGGCTTGTGTAAAACCTTCTTTCTTACAACAAACAGGAGGAAATACTTACCACAGCTTAAAGCTGAAGCATTTTGATATTGCTTATCTAAATACTGGCCTTGGAGTTTTTTGGAAGCGATTCCTGAAGAAACATTATTAGTTGCAGGGAAGAGAAACAGAGCAACATGTTCATGCCAAAGACATTTCTGTCTCAGTAACCTGATTAACTATAAGCCTGAGATGTAAAAGTAGACAGGATTTGTTCGCTAGGAAGGGTAGTTGCCAGCTTAGAACCTGCTGCAAATCCCACAGAAGTCAACTGGCATATTTTCAATTATTTCAACAGCATTTGTTTGGATCAGGCCAAAGATCAGGTGGCTGTTTACTTTTTGTGTGGTCCACATGCTCCTCTATGTTTTACCTTCTCCAGCTTTCCATCTGAGCTGAAGGAGGCAATTTCATCTAAGAAACAATTTCTTTTCCTCTGAGGGGGATTTGGGACACAACTTTGCCAAGCATTTTGCAGTTTCCAGCCTACAACACAGATAGTCTGGACAACTTCACATCTCAGAAAAGGAAAGAAAAACTTCCAAAGACTCTAACTCGGAAGTGAAACTTTGCTCACTGAAGTAGCAATGTAATTGATGGCAAAAGCAGCTGTAAAACTGCTGAATAATTCCACTGAGTAACGTGTAGCTACAGGACATAAGAGGTGGGGACAGCAACTGCACAATGGCCTTCCTGGTCACATGGACCTGAAAGACATTGTACCTTAGCAACCACTGTGATAACATCTGAAGATTGCAAATAAGAGATGGCTTGCTGTGTTTGATGTAAGCAGAGATAAAGACTTCAGAGAGACTCCAAAGCAGCTTGCTCAGGTATGGGTAGGAGGCTATTTGAAATATCAGCACCAGCTATTTCCTGGCAAATTCTTGGGGTGTTGAACCATTCAGGTGTTACATAAATCTGGGACAGGAGAGGCAGTTGCAGTCCAAACATTTCATTCCTCTCATTGGTCTATGCCACAGTCTCAACAGCCCAGCATAGCCCAGCAGCCACACAAAGCAGCACTGCCAGTGTTCTATTGAATTACAGATGTCAAACGATCAAAAAGGAAATTATAATCACCAAAAAATGGCATAGCCACAGCCTCTCTGGTGGATCGTTTGCCTAGGTGTTTTTCATACTTCTCTGCAGGTGAAATAATTTTACAACATAAAATTAACTTAAAATAATGGACTTTATTGTCATGTTTAAACTTTCAGCTACCTGTTATCTCCAAAGCCAGGAATTGCTTAATGGACTCATTAGTGGGGGGAGGGGGGAAATCATCCTTGTGAAAATAATGAAGAATGAGCAATTTTGTACCAACATGCATTTTCATGATAGCTTTGCTAACCTGAATTATGTGGTGACTTTCTGCTGATCCATTTTGTAGCAAGCAAAATCATATTGTCCTACCACAAGAGCACACTTGTTATTCAAAATAATTAAGATCTGAGTCATCTTAGTATCAAAGTTGGCATTAGTGATATATGGGGCTGATGACTGATGAGTCCAATGAATGTTTGACTCATGTAGACTTTAAAATATGCAGCTGAAAAGCTCAGTTAATTCAGAAGAGACACAGCATAGCTGTGATAGCATCTTGTAAAAGCAAGATCCAAGACAAGTGGAGATGCAGTAACACTAGTGAT
Organism: Serinus canaria; assembly: GCF_022539315.1. Lineage (NCBI taxonomy): Eukaryota > Metazoa > Chordata > Aves > Passeriformes > Fringillidae > Serinus > Serinus canaria. Next base: position 5,033,757 of record NC_066324.1, on the reverse strand, counting down.
GAAAACAGCTGAGGTCTTTGGATTTCTCAGGACAGCTGAAAAATGGAAGAACTTTTTCATTAAAAATTTCAAAATTCCATTGTTTTCCCCTTGACAAGGTACAAAATGTAGTATTTTTTTCCTACTGTTTACATGGTATTTTTTGTAAGCACTGGAATTATTTTTGCTGCCTGTCCATTTCCCTTCATTTTTCCTTTTTGTTGCTTTAGTTGAATAAGTGAACAATATCCAAAATTTCAGTTTGGTTTGGAAAAGCTATAATAGCAGAAAGAAAAATGAAACTACTTTAACCACTTTAGAGAGTTTCAGTTTTCCTTTGTTTTTCTCTGTAAGCTCTCCAGAATTAACAATTTTCAAGAATTAGTCTGAAAAGAGGAAAAGTAAGGAGAACAAGGATGAGGAGTACAAAAGGAGGGGGAAAGAAAAATAAGGGGAAAAAATCCATACTACTACTTATTCTCTTACAGGGAAAAAAAGTAAAAAATGGGAAATAGGTGTTCAATATTTGTTTCAAACAAAAGAAATGGGAAAATATGAAAAGAAGCTTTTGTTTTAGTCTTTTCTTGTGGATGCCAACCATTTTCCTGTCAGCAACTGTGTAATTGACTTATACAGTGAACATGTGGCAACTATTTTCAGCTGTATTTAGCCAAGTCTGCTGCCTTGTTTCAGACATAATGAAAGCTTCCAATGCCCAAAAGTTGCTTTTCCAGCTTTACTATGGGACCTAACAAAGGCCATTGCACCTAGCAGCCTTTGACTTAGTTTAAAAAGTAGCAATGTTTGCATCTAAATATGATTTAGGACAGTATCAAGGGATAAATCTGTGTCTGGTACAATTAATTTTGGAGGCCAGCTCTGGAAAGGATTTCCACTTGGTAGCCCAGTCAAGGTGTCCCAAAATCAACTCCCTTCAAAGCTGCTTCACGGAGCTGTAAAACTAATAAAAGCTTGAACTTCAGCAGCTGGGCACCCTGAGGCAAAGAGAAAGCAATCAGAGCCAGAAATTCCAGTGTTAGTTAGTGTTTTCTTCCTCCATGGGACAGTTCTGGGTGACACGAGGGTGCTCCCCACCCCTGGGTTAGGTCCAAATGTCACTGGAGTTAACAGGCTGTAAAGCAGTGGAGACCACAGCATTTAACTGCAGACTGTAAAACTCAGGGGATCTTGTTTCCACCAGACACCTCACAGAGAAATCTGGTTTGGAATGAGTCAAAAATAAACATCTGAACACTGGGAGAAGGATACATGTGTGTCTCCCCAACAATGGCAAATATCAAGGCATCTAACCACAAGCTTAATGTTAAAGGATTTGAAATCTCTGGAACCAGTCTTAGGTTTGTGTTCCCCTAGAAAAAAAATTGACTGTTTCACTCTTCTTATTCTTTTTTAAAGTGATGCTCTTTTACTTTTAAAACCTTCAAGTGACACAACTATATTTGTGATCAAGTGTCTTCTTGCTGTAAGGTTTTTTTCTTCACTGATCCAAATGCTGTGATATATATAGTTCATATATAATGGTGTCTGTAGAGGCTCCATTAATGGACTGAGACTATTCAGTGCTTTATTCCAAGCCATCAAATCATTCTGTACTTATTCTGGGGGGGAAAACATTACCCAAGCCAGAATGAAATATCAGAGGTGGGCACCAACTTATGTGATTGTGAAGAATATGTGAAAAAATGTTGTGATCACAGGAGATGAAGAAACTTTGAGATGAAATTGGTCTTTCACAGAAATATCAGTTCTCTTCATCAACAACAATGCATCTGGACAATGCAGCAGTGTCATTGACTTTCACCATTTTAAAGGCTTTTAATACTGATTACTGCCCAGTGAACAAAAGCTTTTCTTGTGAGGAGTCTGAAAAAGTTGATTATATGTACATTACAGCTGAAAGTGGATCAGAGGAGCAGTAAGTTATGAAAGTATGAACACAAGAGAATAAAACCATTCACTGGGCTTGAATTACTTGAGTTTATCTTCTTAGGCTGAATTGTGGCTGTGGTCTTTTGCAACTCAAATAAAAAGCATAGATCAAGATGAGATAAAGATAACAGAGTACTGCCAGCATTAGGCAATAAAATCAGTAGCAGGAATGGAAGAAAAGTTCTATAACCAGAGAGAAAAATTTTTAAAAGTTATAGTAATAGAGGCAAAAGTCCTCTGTAGCTACTGCAGTTGAGTGAATTAGGCACTGAGACAATAAAAAGATACAAACATCTGCTCTTGCATTTCTTCATGAAGATATTTGGAACTGGAATTATTCTAACCATCCGAAGGGACTGTCTCTGATGTTCCAGCTAAACATGGTTTGAGAGTGGTAACAACTTTCATGTTAGGGCCCACACAGGATGGTAATTGAGATTCAAAATTCATTCAAAGTTCCGTTTTACACTGGGGAAAAAGAAACAATTCTTTTCAAAAAAGCAGTTTGGTTCTCAAACGGATTGTCCAAGGGCTTTAAAATCATCTTTCTTTCCATATCTTGCAAAGAAAATGAAGTTTTAGTTACTCTATGTGTGTTTTAGCATGAAGGAGGCAACAAAGCCACCACTGGAAGAATTAGGGTTGGTAACAAGAGCTCACAGCTCAGAAGGAACACAGACTGGTCTCCAAGGTTGAGCAGAGTTTGCAGACTGAGCAGACAGGGAAAAAACTATCATAAATATCTTTCAAAAATGCATTTTTGCTCTAAGTCCCAATGAAGACCATGGAAGCCCCATTGTTATTCCTGTACAACAAAGCATACACCTTTTAAAACAAAAGATCCTAAATTAAATTTTAGCCACTGCATTAAAGGGTCATTTCCAAAAGATGAAAGTACATTCTGTGGCAGTGTAAAAGGATAATAGAGGGCAAAAAAAGAATTACAACACACTCGTATTGTGGAAAAAAGAGCATGAGTTTTGATATCCATGAAATGTTAGATTTTCCGCTATTCACAAGGCTCTGCATTCTTAATATCTGTAAAGAATGGTCATCTCACTTGCTAAAATATAACCCAAATGCTCAAGCCACTCAGCTAAAATACTCCAAAGTAGCCACTCCATCCAGCTGATTCTGCCATTTAGCACTTCTCCTGTAACATCAGCAGTGTAACCTTAGTCCCCAAAAATTGGAGGGCGAGTTATGCCATTGACCCCAGTCTGATCTGGCTCTAGGACAAGCAGCTGTGCAGTCCCTTGAGCTATGAGCCATGGGGAAACTCCAGGGCTCTGGAAGAGGAAAGCAGCCCCAGATGCCTCAGCTGAAGGGGAAAGTCAGAGCTATAACCTCTCCCTGCAGCTGCCAGGAGCCTGAAGTGGTGGGGCCAGGTTTTTGGAAAATCACAGAATTGTTTGGGTTGGAAGGACCCTTAAGGATCATCTTGTTCCACCCTCTGCCATGGGCAGGGACACTTTCCATGAGACCAGGTTGCTCAAAGTCCTGTCCAACCTGGCCTTGGACAGTTTGAGGGACCTGTTCCAGCCTCACAGTAGAGAATTTCTTCCAAATATCTAATCTAACCCTGCTCTCTTTCAGTTTGAGGCCATTACCCTTCATCCTGTCACTCGATGCTCCGGTCAAAAATCCCTTTCAGCTCTCTTGGAGCCCCTTTAGGCACTGAAAGGTGCTGTGAGACCTCCCCAGAGACTTCTCCTCTCTAGGCTGAACAACCCCATGTCTCTCAGCCTCTCAGTCTCCATAGCAGAGGGGTTCCAGCTCTTGGATCATCTTCGTGGCTTCCTCTGGACTCACTCCAAAATCCTTCTTGTTCTGGGTGTCTCAGGGCTGGATGCAGAGCTCCAGGTGGAGGGTGGAGTCTCACAAGAGTTCACCCTGGCACACAAAAATGGAGAAATCCCAACTCAGAGCCCACCTGGTGACACACTGGAAGGTGCTGGTGCAGCCTTGTGTACAAACAGCCAGTGCTGGCTACTGTTGGTGTTGATGTGTGTCCATTACAGTGAGAAATTCATGTCTCCAAGTCTTTAGACACATTGCTCAGACACCAAACCCTTGTATTGGGAACTGGGGGACATGTCACACTCTCCAAAGTGCACATACACACACACCCCTGTCGGGACACTTGCATGCAAGCACTGTCTTCTCAGCCACAGAGCAAAACTCACTAATTAATGTTTGTTAAAATTAATATTTTTGCCAGTCAGTATTAGTCACACTTGAAGCATCCTGAGTTTCCAGTAGGCTGTCTTAATTAAAGTTTTATCTATCTCCCACTTAATGGAAGAATTATTACCAATTTTGATCACTCTTTTTTGCTTGCAGATAACAGCAGTGGTGTATCAGACTTTGCATCCCTGTATACAAAGCAAAATTTCTTTCAGATTTCAAAGGCAGGCTGATTTATTTTGCAATATTCTGCTGCATCCTGGGGTGTCTTGGATCCAATGCTCTCACCCCACAGTGCAGAAACCACGCAAACAGGTGTTCCCACAAAAGGAAAGGACAGTCCCCATGTTGCATATTTTTATGGAAAGCAATACCATTTGCACAGCTTTGTTTTTCACTGCTTCAGAAATTTTCAAAAAAGCAAAAAACCATCCAAGTACTGCTTCTAGTGACAACTGAAAGTTCTTCCTTTTTTTTAATCAAATAACAATTCAGCAACACTGATTTCCCTAATGTAAGGTCTATTGCCCTCGTGCAAGTCTGGAATAATAGCACCATCATGAATGGAATTCAATCTGGAGTCCTTCAGGAGCAGCTGAGATCCAAATTCCCCAATCAGTAACATTTTGTTCCAGATTGCAAAACTTCTTGTTAGAACACAAACACTCTCTTTACAAGAGTTTAAATGAGTTGTTAGTGACGTCTTCACAGAGAGAGTTGGAGAATTTATGTGGACTTCACAAAGAACCTCTTCCTCTCTTTAAAAGCACCAGTTGTTTTAATTTAAACTATTATTAAAGGTTTCTTGCCCTGAGTGTGGTGTTGGATGTACAACTGTACAGCATCTCTCTATCAGTGCAGGAATTCAATGGTATAAAGACCAGGCACTGGAGTGAGACAGATCCTTGCATTGCTTCCCTCAGCTTGCCAGAATTAATCCAGATTTACACGCCACTCATCCGTAAGGGATGGCTACTGCCTAATTCTTTCCTCATAACCATGGAGCAGCAGGGAAGACAAGACCCTCTATGTATTTTGATTGAAAAGAGTGGATTGGTAAACCAAAATGTCCCTTTTTCAGTCACAGACTCAGGCCTGGATCAAGTGACAATATGTCCTAGAAACTGCAGCATCACCAGCACAGTGACCCAAGTCAGGAACACTTTGGTGGCACTTTTAAGCATTTCTTTTTCTCTAAAAAAAAAAAAAAATAGCAGCCAATCTTCCTCTTGTGCCACGTTGACGTCAGGAAACACAGAAATCTACAGAATTCTCTTTAAAGTGTTTTGGCCGCATGCAGCGGAGCTTAAATAGGATCAGCTCTTTCCTGACAGGTCACAGTACGCTGACTAAGTTTAGTTACACTTTATGATTTCAAAGGCTTCTCCCCAAAAGATACTCCCCTCTCTCCTCTGTTGTTTTTTTTTTTAACAGCACAATGATCAAAGTGCTTTTCAAAATGCTATTCATGACGACTTTCAGCTAAAAAATGAAACCTAAAGTGATTCCAAGCAGCATTTCATTTTAATTTAAGGGATGCATAAATTTTGCACGACTGCTCAGCTCCCTCCATTCAACCACTATAGATAATAAAGTTATTTAAAATATGTGGAATATGCAAATAGTTCTATCAGTGTGAAATGATGCCATGTACACACCAAAAGCTGAAGAGATGCCCAAGAACTTTAAAATGCCGAGGGCAAGGGTGCTGGGTACCATGAAGAATTAAGGCAAGAAGATACAAGTGAAACAGAGTCATCACCTTTGATTTAATTGTTATCATTTTATTCAAGCTCTGAGTTATATGGAGCAAAGTTTTAAAAACTGGAGAGCTTTATTATTGCAACTGAAAGGGAGAAAGAGGAATATTTCTGCCACTTGCACAGGGTATCTCAAGCATGTAGCATGAAATGCAGCCTTGTGCAGAGCTTCAGCAGAGATGAAAAGCACTTTAGTCTCCAGAGCAAGTTCATATTTTTTGTGGTGTTATCTGAAATAGCCACTCAATGCAAACTCCATACTTACCTTGGGAGGAAAAGCCAAGTTCTTTCTGCCAGGATTTAAACACCCTCTTCCTGGGAAGTGTAAGTTTTCCATGCTCAGACTGCCAAACCTCCTGCACCAGCACTCATTACATGGTCCAGGGAGAGTTAAGGGCAATCTGCTTCTCCCAAAAAAACAGACTTTTTGCTCATTTCACCATTTTTCTCTGAAATATAGAGCTTCTCCAGGGGACCAGCTTCAGCTCCTAAGTAGGTAGTATGTAATGACATAATATTCCAGGCACAGTGTCTGCAAAGGTACACCCATCCCGTGCGAAAGGCTGTAGCTAAAAAACATTGCCACCTCTTTGGTATCCTTGGGAAAAAATGAAGGGGAAAACCAGATTAAGTGTTAGAGCAGAGAAGGGGGAGCCAGTGGCATTTGTGCTGCTGATTCTCTCCAGTTTGGGGGCTGAGAAGTTAATGCATTCAGCTCATCTTGAACGCCAGCCTTGCCTCGCGTTATTCATACAACTTAACTCCAGCTGCCTCCTCCTCATCCCTCCTGCCTCGCCTTGTGCTTCTCAAAAGGCATTTCTCTGCATGGCACATCAGAAACTAAAAATCTAAGTTGCTATCTTACTTCCAAACCAAGCTGTTGTCAGCATTAAACCTACACAATGCGTTACAATATAATCCATTTACAGGGTGTCTTATCATGCAAATAACTCAAGGTGCCTCACAATAAAATAAAAAGGACGAGAGGAATAAACCTCAGCCATTGGAACACACAAAAAGGAAACCTTGAAATTTACTTTTAAACACACTAATGGCTCTTTTCTCCCAGTGAGGCATGAAGAGGGACAGGGCGGAGGATTTGACCAAGGAATTCCTATTAGCATTTGATGTGACTTAAATGTGTAAATCCACCCCAAGGTTACTGGGAGACCAGACTCCTTAAAAGGAAAAACTTCCTTCATACCTTGAAGAGGAAACATTCATAAAGGCACAAATGTTAGGGGAAACCTTGCTCACCAAAATATCACCTCGTTGGTGTAGATCTAAACAGGAGTAAGGCCTGAATTATCCAATTCAGGGCACAAACCATGAAAGTTCCTCATTACACAGAAGCAGAAATAGTGTTTAAGAGAAAGAGAAGTTTGACCACGGCTTACCTCTGACTCATTTCCAAAAAGGATCCTTAAAATTACTGTTCCCTTATCAGTGTAGAAATAGCAAATAAAAGGCACTTTTTTACCTTCCTACTTAATTTGTTTTCATTTTCCATAGTTTTTCCTTAGACTTATAAAATGCTCTTTGGAATAGATGGATTGGTAGTGCCCCCCTCTCCTTTGCCCCACTGGGTTGAAGCATGAAGCAGACAGAAGTCATTGCAAAAATGCCAAATACTGGAGATGAAAGGCAGCATTAGGAACAAACATGTGAAGGTGCAGCACTTGTAGCACAATGAAAGTATTTCCTTTATTTTCTCTTCACTATTTTCCAGAAGTACCTGTGGGTTCAAATTAAAAATATTTGGTGAGTGTTCAGCTTTGTGGTATTCAGGAAGGGAATTAGGAGGACTGGAGCACCTCAACCATCAGGAGATAATGGAAAGCATAGAATTCAGCCTAGAATGAAAGACCCATGGATATCTTGGCAGAGTTGAACAATTCTTCCTGCTCCCAGAAAAGAAAAAACCTCCACAACCCAAATATATCCAATAGTAGTTTACTACTTTTTTAATTAGTGGGCATTAACACAACATCCAAGCCATAGTTCAGCTAGCATCCATCTATTCCATTCTAATTTTACTGAGGAATGTACAACCTATTTCCAAATCTATACCAGCAGCCATTATAGAAAATTATTATTATGCACCAGTATTTGCTCTGCTTCTGGAGCTTGTTGCAGCCAGCCTTGCCTACAAGCTGGGTTAAGTCTACAGACAAATTAGCAGAAATATAAATTGCCATTTTACATTTTAAACACCACTCCCTTTCTTTCAAGGTCACAGTAGCCATGGTTTCTGTGTTGCTGAACACTGGCTCTACTCAGATTTGAGTGATCTTTTTCTTCAGGATTTCCATTTCCACATTCATTCCCACAGATTTAAATCCAAAGTAATACTTAAATAGTGAGTGATTTTCCACATTTCTAAATGCTATCAGATATTTTCCTATGGCCCAGGCTAAGCAGTAATGAACTCCTAAAGTTACTCTAAGAAATAAAAGACTAAAGTAAAAATGCAATTTAAATTGGAAAGCACAGTGTTGTTTGACTTCTCTTGCTTCAAAGTAAAAAGGCCAATTTATTTGCCATTTGAAGAGGATGAAAGCCTTTCTAAGACCCTATTCCCCCTTCATCTATCACATATTGCTGGACATGTATTGCACCCATGGTTTGTGAGAGCCCTTCCTGGGGGATCATAGCTAATTTCAGGAGAGACAGAGGGATATGTATCATCTGCCTTGCCAAGATCAGAATCAGGTCTGCCTTGGTAAGCTAAGCTTTAGCTTGGAGAGAGTTTTTATGGCTGAGTTATAAAAACCCTGGAAACAGGGGAGTTTATGACAGAACCACTGACAGACCCTTAACTATGGCAGTATTCATGGTTACCACTACAAGACAGGCATTATGTTGGAGGGCAGTAAAGTTAAACCTGCCCATAGGGCATTCCCAAATGTTAACTGCTGGTGCATACAGTAAAATTTTTAGCACAGGTGCACTCTCCAAATAAACTTGACTTCCAGAAACCCCCTTTAAAAAAAAAACAGGGAAAAAAAAAAAAAGGTTTTCATCTGTGCCACTGGAAACATTTCTATAGTTGTGAACAACTACATTTGATTAAAAACTGTCAGATTTATCTTCTTAGCAGGAGGGAAGAAATATGTGTTTTCCTCCAAAAGGAAATCAATGTGTCTTTATGACAGATACAGAGTGAAAACAGGGATGGTGTCACTTTAAAAGGGGAGGGAGGGAGGAGTGTGACCCACTGGATGTGGCCATTAGCTGCTGGCATAATCACTGTGAGGAAATGCCCTGTTCAGGTCTTATATTCTGCATTTACAGGGCTGGTTTATAGTCTCTGACCCAACAGTTACTACTCACACTCTTAAGGCACAGCATCTTCAGTGCAGAGGCACTGTGATTCTTTGTCCTCTTCTCATTTCTTAATTATCACACCTTAATGAAATCTCATGAAAAAGGCCCTTGGCTTTTTCTTTACTGATATTATCACTGCTAGAGTCCAACCAGTTTCTTTAAAACAGCAGAATAAAAGCAAATTAATTTTACTTGAAATAACACAGAATTTTTTTATTATGTCCTACTGGTTGATTTAATGGCCAAAACAAATATTCTCACTGAGACAATGTATCACAATGTCTTAAAAAATACATACATAAACTGAAAGAGTGGAATGGAGCTTGATTAAAACCAGTGACCTAATGCCCTTATCAGGCTATTTGACCTTAACAAATGCATTATCAGCTTGGATGATGACATCATCCAGAGTTACCATGCAAAATGGTTAAAAGAAAAATCTAGAGGTAAAGGTGCTGCCCCTATCGTGGAAAACTTAGAAGCTGAAGAGAGGAGATGGAAGAAATAAGTAATGATTGCCCCTCTGAGCAACTGCACTGCAGGAAGAGGAAACCACTTCCTCAGTAAGACAGATTTTTGGCAGAGAAGGAGTACAACCTGCATATCCCAAATGCCAGATCACAGCCTTAAGCAAAAAAATACCTTCTCCTTTTGAAATGATTTTAAATTTAACCAAGCAAAACCACCGTGGCTTTTAATGCCAGGGGATGTCCAGAACCATCCCTTGCTCTGCACAAATTCCTTTCAGTGAGGTTCTGCCAAAGGAATCAGTAACTTCACGTGCATGCCCAGCAAGGGCACCCAGATTTTTAAGGTTTCATTGCTTTAAACTGAGCTGTCCTAAAATGTGATGGTTGCAAGAATAAATACCCAGTTTTCAGAGTGGGGGCAGCTACTGAGCAGGGGCCCCCCAGGAATCTGTCACCAGCTATGCTGATCATATATGGATAAATGAGAGAAAATTATCCAACACTCTCCAAGCTGAAATGTCTCAGTGTACTAAGTGCCAGAGTATTAGAAAAACAGGAGAAATTCAGTGTCACTGGGTGGGGAGTAATAAAAGTGCAATACAGACACACACAGAGGCTGTAGATGCATCTGTGCCAGAAAGATCTCAGTGACTGTGAATAATTCACTGTAAAGCATCAATTCAGTGCCCCACAAAAGGGAAAATAAGATACAAGATTATGAGCGGAGAAGGAAAATGCAGAAAATATCCTCATGCCATGTATAAATCCACTGCAGTTCTGGTCACTCTGACTCAAAATAGATGCAGAAAATTACAACACCTTCCTGCTTCTTTTAAGTAAAGAATATCTGAAAAAGAAAAAGGGAGCACAATATCTGGCCTATAAAATCTGCAATAGAGAAGGTAAGTAGGGAATGATTATTCACTCTTTTTCATAATACAATATAGGGCACTTGCTGCAAGAAAGTATTTTTCTCCTCAGCATGAATTCAATGATGGAACTCATTTTCAAAGATGTTGGAGAGAACAAAAGTATAGATGGATTTTAAAAACCATGACACCACACTGAGTAATATTAAACATCAGCTTTGGATGTCTTTTAACAGCAGATTTTGAAATCAGGAAGGTACAGAGCTCTCCTTCCAATAATCTTTCCCTAATCTGTCACAGACTATGGCTGGGCCAGGTTTTACTTTGGTTTGACACAACTTGAAGTTTATAGTATCATGAACTTTATTATGAAATTTTCACATAGCACATAAAATTGTGCCAATAAAATCTCTAGATGACAGGAAGAATTATTTTAGCAAGTGATGGGAGAGGATGAGGTTCTGATTCAGGGCACTCTGTTATGCTGTATTTGCTGCAATGTAGCTAAACAATGCAAAAATCAGGGAACGAGGCCAGTTTTATAGAGTGGGAAACTTTCTCAAAACATTTGAAGCTGAAATATTTAATCTCCACCTCTACTCAGCATAACAAGGCCAAAACTCTCTGGAGTCCAGAGCCAGAATGGAAAAAAATAAAGGAGACAGATTCAAGTAGAAACAAGGAAATTATCTGCTCTGACAAAAACTGGTAATTCAAATCATTAGACATCTGGGTCTGACTTTACTTTCAAAAGGGAGACCTACCAAAGTAAGACTATAGGAGAATAAAATAATCTAGATATTAGAAACAAGCGCTGCTGTGCAACATATAAACTCAAATTTCTCAGCTGAACAAGAAAGGAGGAAGAGGACTTGATTTCTAAGCAGTGGGACCTGTGCACAGGGAGAATATTGGATAACATGGGGCATTTGACCTTGCTGCCAACAACATGACAAGATGCAAAAATGGAAACAGGAGTTAGAGAAACTCAGCTTTGAAGTAAGATGCAGTTTCCCACTGCTGCAAACTGCTATATTTTGAGACCATTGGGCTTGGACAATGTAGAATTTATCTTCTCCCTCCTCTGACTTGGAACACCCAGCAGTTTGTACATCCTCCTTCTTGAGAGGATATGGGGAAAGGAGGAGGATTCTTATGCAAGTGAGAAAAATGCAGATGCTCAACCTCCATAAAGCAGACTCTTTCTCTTTACCAGTCTGTGAATCTGGGCCTTTGCCTTCTCCCCTTTTATTATCCTTGTGGTCCAACATTAGGAAAATATTTATGCCTCAGAGTCCCAAGCATTAGATGGGTACTTGCAATGTCAAGAATAATTCTCACACCTTGGTGTATAACTCAGCTTCTGGTCTTGCTTTATGCTGGTATTCCCTTGGCTACACCCAAGATTTTGCAATGCTAGACATGAAATGCTGAAGAGGTGATCAGAGTCTGGGGGGCTGTGAAGAGGTCTCACAGGTGGTAACTGGTACCTGCTCTTGTCATGTTCAGGATTGCACTGATCACCAGTTTCAGACCTGAGAGTGAAATTAGCCCAGATCAGATAATCAGGGACAGTGAAAGAATTCTTACTGGGCAAGAATCCCCAGATATATTTCAGCCACTCTCTCTGGACTTTAATATTGCCTTGCTATGACCCATTCTCTGCCTACACTTAATATTTGAGGAACAAGAAAGGGCAGAGCGGGCGGGGGGGGAAATGCACAGAGTTTTAAATAGGTTGCAATCTCTGCTCTTATCATAGGTAATTTGTAGTATTTAATAGCCCTGATATACAGGAGGTCACATGAAATCATTTAGAAGCCCTGTCTGGATTCAATTTCTAAGAATGTATTAATCTCTGCCTGGCACGGGAAAGATAATGGCATTTCCTTCAGTAGAGCCTCGGTGTGTGCCAAGAGCAGGAGCCCGACTGTCATCAGATCAGCCAGTGAAAACAAGAGGGCTGTATGGTTGTTTATTTATTGAGTCATTCCAGCCTGATATTGGCTTTGTGCCAGTGCATATAAGGCCAGAGATAAAAAGTTATTCCTGACGATAGCAGGACAATCCATTTCTCCCCATCGCAGCGCAGAAACCCGGGGCTAAATTAAATCCAACCCCAGATATGCAGGTAACCTGAATCTCGACTTTCACAAGGCAGAAAAGGTTCAGGAGACAAGTTGGGACAAATCCAGAGAAGGGTCATAAAGGCACAACCAGCCAGATCCCTGCACAAACCTTTTGCTGTCTTTCAACAGCCCGGTGCAGATCTGAACTTGGAAAGGTCCAAAGGAAACTATTTAAACCCAGGTCCCAGAATGCAAAGTGAGCTGGTGGGATTGCTCAGGAGCCTGAAGTGGCATTTTTTTATAGAGCAAACAATATAAAGTAAATAAAGGAGAATGACAACCCTCTAAAAGAAGACTAAAAGCCTCACTGCTGTGTGCTGCTTGTCAGAGAATTCGGGAGCAAAATGCAAGTGTGGTAAAAGGTTCTAGCCTGGAAAAACCCTTTTTTTTCCTTCTTCTTTAAAGTAATGAAATGGTTCAACAACCTTCTGAGAAGGTGAAAAATCTTGCCTGTTTACATTTGTAAGAGAAGCCTGAATTACCTGCCTTTCCCTTTAAGCATTTTCAGATACAAATCAAACACAGATGGCCCATTATGTTTATGACCTCACTGTCAATTGCTCTAGATAGTGCATGCATTAATTATTGAAATATTTTCATAGTATACAACTTTTTAGTGTTCACATTGTCACAGATAATTTCAACTTTCTGATTAGGAGATATAAACAGTGTTATTTACGAGAATTAATCTCTCGAATGCCATAAAAGTCACAAATATACTGGGGGGAAGGGAGGTTTTCCATATATATGTATATAAATATATACACAATGAATCCAGCCCAAAAAAATAAAATAAAATAAATTGGCCTCAGTCCTGAAAGTCAACATTACGTTAACATTCCCTGTGATACATAAACGATGCCAAAACCTATTACAATTGCAGTAAATTTTGATTACCAGAGTTGTTTGTTATTTATGTCTAGAAGATAAAGATAATATTGGGAATAGCCCTCTTCTTTTCTGCTTATAAATTGCATCCATAAAATACTGTGTTCTTCAAAGAGTAAGAAACTTGATTGAGGATTTTTTTAAATTGTGTCTTTTCTACTTCAAGAAAACCAGCTTTGGTGAGTGAGCAGGTAGAAGGACTTTTTTTAATTCTCATTTACCTTCATTAGTAAAAATTGAGCAGCTCTAGACTATGTCCAGAGAATTCTACAGAGTAACAAACAGCTCCTAGGTGTGGCAAAGTGTTCATTTTACAGTGAGGTCATTAAAAACACCAGTTTCACCAGAAACAGTCCATTGCAACATGTTTGTTAATCACTGTATCACTTTAAAAAACAAAAATAAAAATTTAACCTTGACTTCCAATACTATTTTTCCCCTCCCAAAAATCTGCATTCATATTCTGATAAACTTTTCTAGGCTTCCCCCAGCAGAAAAACATGGAATTTTTATCTTAGGTACTGTTTAAAAAGAGAGAAGAAAGGGAGATCACCTGCTCATTAAGGTTGCAGAAGTATATCTATGTAGGAAAAACTGTTCAGTTTCTTTTACTGATGCTTCTCTTGCCTTAGCATTTCTGCAAGGCAAAACTAGAGTGGAAACCCCAAATTTATGGGGTGAAGAAGTCAAAGAGTTAATCCTCCCCAGAATGTTCCAGACGAGCCAACAGAAAACATGCCTTTTTAATATTTCTATTTTCAGCAGAGCCCTCCAATCAGCTGATGGCATCCAAAAGAGCAAAAGTAGAATGAGGAGGGGGGCAGGAAGAGAAAGAAACATCTCATGGAAGTAGCCCAAGGGAGAAATAAGTTCATGACTAGCACATTTACACCTTTCTTGATTTATTTAAGGTACAAGAATAGTGTAATATGACCTGTTTGCTTCCCTAACAAGCATTTCTATGTGCAGCAGATCAAGTCCAGACCCACCTCTTGTGGCCCAGGCACCTCTCAGAGCCCTTCAGGAGAGCACAGACCTGAGCCCCCTGCAGCATCCCATGAAGTAGAAGGAAAAACCCCACACCACTCCTTTTTAACCAAATTTTGTGGTGAAGCAGCATTCTCTCTTTTATCCACAGCCCCCAAGTTCACACAGATTCCATCTCTAACTGTTCCAGCCAAGTGGCTTCTGGGTTCCCATAGACCCCAGGTTTGTTTGCCCACCCCAAGGAAGAACCACACCCGACAGCAGAGTGATTTCTTACTGCTCCCAAGAAACCCTCCCAAACAATTATTTCCCCTCTCCTCTCTCCACTCTCCTCAACCATGTCTGTCATAGATTTTCTGACAGTCAAAATAACAGAAAAAGGAAAACAGCTGGCAAATAAAAGCCTAACTTTTCCAAGACACCATGCTGTCTCATGATGGAGATTTTTAAGTCCTGCAAGGACCCAGAATTCCTTTAGTCCAATTTACACCCAGGCCTCAACTCTCTAAATTTGTTTAATGCAACTTTTTCCCCTGTGGGGTCCTGTGCATTGTTAGAAGGGAAATGGGAAGGAAAGAAGAGGTTTGCTTCTAGGTAGAAGTTTTTCTAACCTTGAAGGAAGGAAAGATGTAGGTTTTCCATGCCCCTGTTTTTATGCAAAACTGCTCTTAATCCATCCTGCTGATTTTATTGATTCTGAAAGTGTTAGCACTGGGTTTTGCTGGAGCTGAGAAACAGGAGAAGAATTAGGTTTCTTGAGTTTTTTGGTGTTTTTTTTTTTTATTGTGTAGAGGATTGTTATGGTTTTCTACAGCTTGAAGAGCTAAACCTCACAGTCGTGATCATTTCAGATGGATTGTCCCTATCACCTCTTCCAGGACTAGTGCTTACGAGGGATAGTTAATATTAACCCTTTCTTCTTTCCTTTTTTGCTTCCAAACAGAAAGCAGAGGCCAGGTGAAGCTTCTATCCAGGCAGATAACTAGGAGGTTTATTGTTTAACTATCATTTAACAGCAAACCTTTCCTGCTTTTTTTTTTCCCTGTAAACTGTGAGGGAAAAGTGGATGTTCAGGAAAGGACAGACCCTACTGAAACATGTTTGGGGCTGATGGAAGCAGGCTGGCTGTGCAAACAGATCTTTAGGGATTTATGGTGATCAGTTTTTCAAGCATTAGGAAAGCCTGAGAGCACATTATTTTTAAATGAGTTATATATTTAGCACTATGCCCACCATTCTTTCAGTTCTAATTTTAGAGGGCAGGGGACAACTCTGGCACTATTGTAGCCTTGTCTAAATTTAATATAGTTGAGCAGCTGATGATTATCAGAGAGATTGGCTTTTTGCTCCTTCAGGAATTTTTCACTCAGGAAAAAAAATCACTGTGTAGTACTCTGCTCAGGGTATTGTACAAGCTGTTGTAGTACAGGAGAAGAAAGTGTGCTCTGAAATCGTCTTTTAAGCCTTATCTCTTATTCCAGGTGGAGATTTTAAATACAGGAGAAAGGGATGAGGTTGGTTTGGCCAAGGTTTTCCTTTCCCTTCTGCAGGAAGAGCAGCTCCTCATGCTGCCATGTACCAATAGACCAGAGCTTTCCCAGCTCCTTATGAGCACAGACACAGCTGGAGACAGTACAGAGCTCAGGAACTTCCAGCTGTCCTGTGGGAGGGGTGAGGAGAGCTCTTCCCAACTTCTTGCCCACTGCCAAAAGTCAGGTGGTCCATCCAGAGCTGAAGGCCAGAAGAGGAACTTTTGTAATCCTTCAGCTCAGTCTGCCATAAATCCCCCAGTCCCAGTCCAATGTGATTTTTGACTCTTACATGTGAGGCAGCCCAGAGCTGGTGCTGTCTGTCCTGCTGTGGCCTCAGTGAGCAGTGTCATCTCAAGCAGAGTCTCTGAGTTTGACAAATGCTGTGCCAGCCATAGTTTATGGAAACAGGGCCACGATGCAGGGAGGGTGCTCAAGTGTTTGTAAGTGATTAAAGGCAGCATTCAGAAACACTTCAGTATTAGAGGCAAGCTCAATCTGCATAACTCTACACAGTGTCAAAGACTCGTTCCAGACAAAGGATGTTTAAGGAAAATCTCTGTAAAAAGAGGCCTTGCAACTTCCTATAAATATTAGGCTTTCTGCCTTCCTTCTGAAATATATTAACAGCCTCAAGAGGGATTATTGATGCTGGCAAGTTTAAACAGCCCTCAGAAGTCCCTGACACTGTGTGCAGCATTAGAATTTTGCATATGGTTCCCCCCTCGTGCTCTGAAGTGTTTTGAGGTTGGGGTGACTGCAGGTCTCTGAGAAAGCAAGATTGATAAAGCAAAGCAATCGGAGTTATTTCCTATGCATGAAATTGATTAAATGCTTCACTAAATGGCTTATAAATTTGGCTCTCATATTTCTGTCACCCACTGCAAAGATTACAGAAATTCCGTCTATAACCATGTTGTATACAATACCAAATTACAAAAGGTTGTAAAAACTAATGTTTTGTTTAAAGTTTTGAGCAGGACCATATGCCTTTGGTGACCTTGAGTAAGCTATTTTAATTCAAAACATTTTAAAGAGTAGAGGACAAGGAAAAAAAATCCATCTGCATAACAAAACTGAACTAACAGAATTTAGTACTTAGGATGCTGCACATCATTTTTCACTTCTTGCCAGAAAAAATGTTGAATCCCCTTGTACCAAAGCATTCTAATTTTATAGCTACTAAATGTACATAGCATAAAACCTAGAAGCTCAGGTTTCCCCAGACTGAATTTGCTTTTCTTATTTTATGAATTCTGTTATCAAATCTACCTGGGAACTTGCATGGTCCCCTCTACTCCTGAACCCATGTGCATCAGGCACTGGTGTTATCTCGACCTCATCAGCCCTTTAAAGTGAAGCTTTATTGATTCTTGCCTTAGCATAGAGTTTCATTGCCTCCCAAAATAGGGTGAAAAACTGAGCCACAGAGGCCCTGAGGATCTTTAGATGCCACAAACAGGTGTGAGTGTAGTTTGCACCCAGACCTGCTTGTTTTCCTTTCACGTGAGACAGCCACAGGACTTCCTAGAGTTTGTGCAATGCTCTGTGAGCATTGTCAGCTGCTGAGATCCACTGGTACAACATTAATTTCCTGACTGTGCTCAGCCATGTGCAGTGTTCTGCACACATTTGACAGCAGCTGCTGCTCACACCCAGTTGTGCTCTCAGTCCACAGCAGAACAAACTTTGGGACATCTGAGTCTTCTGTTATTTTAAAATCTTGTGTTGGATTGTGCCTTGGCTGCCCTTGTGTAAGCACCTGACCTGGAAACCTAAGCCCTCCCAAAGTGTCTAATTGTGGATGTCCCATCCCTGGCAGTGCCCAGTGTCAGGTTAGACAAAGCTTGGAGCCACCTGGTATAGTGGAAATTTCCCTGCCCACAGCAGGGCAGTTGGAACAGGAGGATCCTGAAGGTTTCAGCCTGAATCATTCTGTGATTCCATGACTGTAGGAAAGGACATTACTTAGAAAGTTACAGATATATAGTTAGCCACACTGAAATAGCCAGATTGCTTTATAGATCCAATAAACACTGAACTTCTGACAGTCACAAATAAAAATTTACAGGATCCTTTTTACATGGAGCTCCATTGTACAGATGCAAAGAGTAAAGTTCAGTGGGCACATTGCTTTTGCCCAGTTTCACAGTGGTGCAACTCCTTTGGCAAAACTTGAGGCTGAGCTCTGGCTCTTTTACTTCCCAGTGCTTCAAGAACTCAACCATTCTGTCCTCAACTATACAAATAAAGACCTTAAGTGATTAAATGTAAGTACTGAAGCGAAGCTCATAGCAAGCAAGAGTGAATTGGCATGAAATGCAAACACAAGCATGAGAAAACAATCCATGTTTTAACCATAAATGCCTGTTTTCTACAGGAAAAGCTGTGTTCTCCCATAACATTTACAAGCCATCTTGTCCCCAGCAAGGATTAACATTTGGCATCGAAGTACTGATCTGGCAAAGGGCTGCCAGTAATGTAATCTTTTTTACAACCAGCAACATGCTTAAAGTCTTGACAGACTTGACCTCTGCCCATTGCTAATCCCTAACTTTCTTGCCCACTCAGATATACATCTTTAAAGAGATGGCACCGAATGCATAGCAAACTTTAAGTGATGGTGAAACAGGAGCTGGCCAGGGAAAATTATTGGATGGAGAGCTTACCCAGCCTGGCTGGGATTTTGGCTCCATGGTGGGTAGAGGTGCCTGCTCAGTTAGACATTTGTGGAGACTTTGTTGCTGCCCAGGTGGGAGAACACACATTTTGGCAAGAGAGGATGTAATGTATTTGCTTGGGTTACTGGAGAGCCCAAACTGTAATCAGACTCTTTGTGCTCAGACAGTCTGAACAGTCCTTGATCCCAAAGGATATAGCTAAACAAAGTAGATGAAACTCACACATGGAAAAATGAGATATAAAGAGACCTTATATTTTACTGAATCAGTTTCTAAACTCCCAGTTCAGGCATCTGGTTGAAAAACCAGAGTGGTAGATTTACATTATATTCACAGAAAATAACAGTCAATCCAAAAAGATTCCAGCTGTCTTTTCTTTCTTTTGTATGACAACCAGTCCTGGGACACATGCCAGCTCCTCAGATATTGCTGCTCCACAGTCTAGTTATTTTAACTTCTGGCAACTGGTTATTTGACCTCTTGGTGGCTTGTCATTTTAGTATCACTTTCTCTATGTGGATAATCTAGTGGGAATCCTTCTTTTATAAGGCAACGTGGTAATTGGCCAGAACACTTAAGCATTGTGCTGTAAACTTCAGTCTTGAGCTACAGCCTGAGGAGCTGTGGCTGGGAAGCACAAAAAGTACATTTCAGGGTCTTGTTCATGAATTGGTAGTCAACAGACACTGGGAGAAAATGAATTTTTTCCAAGCCATGTGTTATATATCAGCTTTGGATCACTCCATAAAGCCATGTGATAGCAAACTCCTCTCCTGGATGAGCACAGGCTCCAAAGGATGCACAAGGAGGAGGTTTGAACAGCATCACCCTCAGCTTTCACTGGCTTGAGAATGCTGAGTTAGGTCACCCTGGTCAGAGAAACCAGTCAGGTGTAAGATCTGATCTATCCTTCTCTATCCAGTGATTCCAAAGTGGCACAAAAGCCAGCAGAGTTCTCTGTATCCCATGGACATCCTCCAGGGGCTGGCCAGCACTGCTGGATGAGAGTTGCTTTTCAACAGTTCCAAAGCAGCCTGAAAGGACTTCAGAAGGGCCTTGTGTCTGTAAACAGTCTCATCTTCTGATGAGAAAAAGCAGTGAGAACTGTCAACAAAAGAGGCAGCCACGTATCTTTAATTTAAGGGAATATTCCTTTGTCCACCTTGAGCAGTCAAAGCACAGCCATAGATTTTTCCAGTAGTCTGGGAATGGGATCTTAGAAAATGGTGTACTCAGTCTGACATGGACTTAAATAGGTTTCAGAATAATCCATTATGCATCAAGTGTTTAATTGACATAATTAATATTTTTAAGGGGAGCCATTTACATTGTAAGTTCTATACACATTATTTACAATTTCAACAGTAACAGTTAATGCTCTGTGACAAACTATATTGTTTCCAGCTTGTTATCCATTCATAACAAGGTCAATCTATTACCATTATTTTTGTGAATGTAGCTGTTACCTTGAGGCAAAAAGTTAATTGTAAATTACAGAGGAGGGATTATTGAGTTGGGTTTTTTAACTGTATTCACTGCAATGTATGGTAATGCTGCTATTTTATGAAACATTTACATCTAAAAGCAAATTGTTATTCATATTGCACATGCTGGACAAATTCACTTTTAAACTTTTCAAGAACTCACTCAATGGGAAGGGAAGAGCCATTTGGAAGGATCCAGATGAACACTTCCTAACCACTGCAGTTAAAACCAGATGGAGCCTCATCTATTTTCCCCCCCTTTTGTCTGAGGCTGGTCCCTCTGCCATCACCATCCAACACAACTCTGAGAAGTGCTTAGTGCTCTAGGAGCAGGAGCAGAATTGATTGTAATTTAGAGCAACATCACAAAAGTGATCTGTAAGAGATGTATCTGCAGATTTTATCCAGCCCCTGACACACAGCAAGTACACAGGACCCCTCTGATGGCTGAACTCTTCTCCTCCCTCCTTCTGCACAATTTCTGCTGCATTGGTTGATGCCCTGGCAGGCAGAGCTAAATTTTATATTTACACCCTGCCTTGTTTGCTCCCACCTGAGCAGAAGTCAAAGGGTCCATGGCATTGCTGCTCCCAGATGGCAGTAAAATTGTCATTCAGAGACTACACAGAAAAGGATGGAGAACCATCATAAAACCTGTCTTTTTTTTCTATATCATTTTAACAATGCATCTCAGGGCAAAACCCATGAGCTTTCCATTAGATCATGGACTTGTCCATCTTAAAGGAGAGCTGACACCATTGAACTCCAATCTAGGTCTGTCTGCAACGTTGATCTCCACTTTAGTTCTCTTCTATATTGCACTTGGAATTAGGTAATTTATATAATCCCATTCTATTCTGGCTTCAATTAAAATATTGTCATTTTATCTTCACAATCACTTCCAGAATAAGAGAAGACAAACTCATAAACACTGAATATTTTGAGCACACTAAAGAATGTAAGGGATTGATCAGATGCAGAAATGCATTTCCAGTCACACAGAAATAAAAAAGTGTGTTAGGGTTTTATATTATTTTATTTACTTAAAAATAGGCAGATGAGAGTTGTTGGGATATTTCCTTAACCAAGCTATAAGAGACATGTTCTAACTTCTCAGTGATGAAGTTTGTGTAGCATGCTGAGGGTGTTGAGGTGAAATTTTATAGAGAACAATTTAAGTCTGTTAGAATCTCAGCTGCTCACCTGAAAAAATTTATTCCTTTCTTCCTCAAGTCCTGATGAAAAATAAATTTGTCAGGCTTGTGTTTTATATTTCAAATGTTTAATGGGCTATATCAGTGCAAGGTTTTTTCCTACCTCATGCTCTCAGAAACTTCAAGGCATCATCAGGTATTAGCATATCAAGCTTGGAATGGGTTAATTAACATTATTTCTGTGGTCTCCTTTGCTGGCAGCATGTTCAAAGTGCACAAAGCTCAGGACATGTGCATTCTTCGTCCAATAACTTGTCCAGTAATTGGTATATTGATTGCTAATGTCATCATGTTTTAGTATATATAAACCCTCTCACTCTATCACACAGCAGCCAACAATCCAAGAAGTCATTGTTTATTCATTGTAACTCCCAAACTGGCCGTGTCAGATTCTGCTTCAGGCCTTGCTGATAAAAATCAGCAGATGATTGGGCACACACATTCTTGACATGGCTGACCCATGACATCTTAGGGCCAGCAGGGAGCCTGTCATTATGTGTACAATACTCTTCTTTCTTCCCCCTTATCTATTCCCAGATGACTTTGAGATTTTTATTAACTCATTAATGACTGAAGATGTCATTAAAGAAAGTGGGGAGGAGGGGGAAGAAGGACATTGTGTTTGTTTGTTTAAAAGTGGGGAGCAGCAAGCCATTGGCTCCACTTGGAGAAAGGTGAGGAACCTTCAGGACAAAGCTGAAGCATATCCAATGGAAAAGATCATTAGTTCATTAGGATGACTAAAGCCAAGCTTTGAACAGAGCAAAAAATATATTAGGTCATATTTGAAACAGAACTAAAAAGGGAGGGATGAATTTCTCTACAAAGACAGCAAAAAAAGGCTGGTCAGGTTTATTTTGCACAATCAGGAGCCCTTACAACCACGTAAGGATATGTCCCTGGCACTGCCTGGGTCCTCAAACACTTCAGTATTCAGTCAGAAGGAGTTTTGTGCTCAGGCTTAGGATTTTATCATGTCTTTAAAAGAGCATCACTTTACAAAGAGAAATAGTGTCTGGGTTTACGGGGGTTTTTTAATTTTCTTGCATACATGTCAGTTGAAAGGACATTGAAAATCATTAAATAGTAATCACACCTGAAGTTTTTCTCAGGTTTGTGGGGTTTATTTTGTCCTAAGTTTATGAATTCTATCTGTAAATGTAGGAAACTACTGCATGTATAATTTTCCAGATTTTTGCTATATGGTCAGAATTTTATTGCATTCAGATATATGTATTTAAAGAAGAATTTTCATGTGAGTCTGTTGATAGGCTATCTCTGATCCTACAGCACTCAGTCAGAAAAATTACCATAAATTCAGGATAAACACTTAGTCCTACCTTATAGATTTTTCTTCCACCTCAAAATATTGCTTATATTTCTTAATTTCTGAAACAATCTCAAATCTGATACTTTATTGGAAGCTGGATTCATATGACAATGAAAGTAGCCTTTTTCTCCTGAAATTTGTGCATTTCCTATAATTGGAGTCCTGTCAGTTTAGAACCAAGGACTTCATATTTAAAGATGGCAATTATTTTATTTTAATGATTGCCATTTGTGGGTTGACTGAGGAATAGTGAATGTTTTCCTTTCCTGGGCAGCTGCCCTCCATATGGTTGTTGATCTCAGCCTAGAACACTCTGATGTGATTCTGTGATTCCTGGGTGCTAAAGTGACACAGAGCTCGGTGTCATCTCCGTTGGCTGTCCCTTAATATTCCTTGTTTCCGTGTCTTTCTGCTCCATGAGCTGAGTGGAATAAAGATGAGCCTGTTTCTCAAAGGGAGCTGCAAGTATTGGTATAAAATAATGGAATAACCTCCACAGATTGGACCTGTGAGTTCCTGCAACCAACTCAAACAGGGATCTGCTCATTCCATCACATAAACTGCAGATAATGGATCAGACGTATCAATCTGATCTCACAGACTGAGTACAGTCAGTTTTAGTACTCCTAATAGGAGCTAAATTAAAATAATTTAATTAAACCACATTGTTTGTGACAACTCTCCATTCTCTCCACTCAATAGGTGATCAGATCACCTGGGTCATAGGGCAAACATTTATTCTCAGGAATAATGATAATATTTGCTGTGTCCTGAGTCCTTGTTGAAGACAGTGGACATTTTCTCCAATATTAGATGTCATTTCTGGTTTGCTTCTTTAAGAGTGATTTCTATTCTTCTTTTGTCTCCTGATAATTAACAGAACATTGTTTGTATTGTGGTGGGAGCTGGAGTTCTCCATCACAGGTCACAGACTTGTGGAAGATTCTGTCAGGGGCTTTAAAAAACTGCACATACATATATTTTTGTATATCTATATTCTCCAAAGGAGCACAGATGGGTTTAAAAAAGAAAAAAAAAAAAAAAAAAAAAGGCAAACATTTGCTGGCCTAATCAGCTATGCCCTGATTAATCAAGGTGTGTCATTTCCCAAATGCACCTTTCTGAGAGGAATCTTTCCTTTCTCCTCCCTTTCTGACATCCAGCCTCTCTTCCATCGTGTACCAGAGTGGGAACATGCCATGAATCTTTGGATAATGGACTGTTGCTTTGACAAACTACTCCTGGTGAAACACGTGCTCTGTCTTGGCAACAATAATAGCAAAGTGCAGATTTTGGGGAAGAAATAGAGGTTTTGAGGGCCTCAGAGCCAGACTTTGAGTCTATAAATTGCTGGCCTGGGATGTTAGATGCCTTTTAATATTTTCAAACATCCAGTAGAGTAATGAAAGGACTGTAGGACTACCCTGATGTAAGACCTCGGGAGAGTTGTTTTCAGAGATCATGGGAGCTCAGAACTTGTTTAAGAACATGAAGTCCTATCCGAGTAATAGCTGGAAATAAGTTGCTTGATTTTTCTATCCCTAAAGACAAATTCTTGTAATAGCAAAAGTGTAAAATCCAACAAAGAAGGGCTTGATACTTTCAGATACTCCAGCCACTTCACAGTGGGGAAAGGAAGAAAAAAAAAAGGGCAGACTGACAGTGAAACTATTTGGGGTAAATAATGAGGACAGACTTCTCAGAAATAAACTGGCATGGATTTGGCCATGGGATGTCAGATTCATAACTTGGGAAATGAAAGCCTCTATATAGTAGAGAGCAGGGCCTAGCCCAGCAGTGGCAATTCAGCCTTCTGAGCCACAGGGATTTCTTTATAAGCAGTGGTATATTAAATGTGGGATCGGGCAGGCCAAAGGGACAGCAGTAAAACAGAGACAACGTGCAGCGACCAAAAATGAGCTAAAGCCAGACACTAATTACTTCGCAGTAATTTGGTTTTCCTGTAGAGTTGACTGATATTGCTTGCTCCTGGAAAGTAAATGCTTTCCCTATCAGTTGGGTTTTAGACCTAGGAAGTTTTTTTTTCGTTTAAGTGAAACTGAGGAGAAAGCAGTTTTTGTTTATTTATCTGATTTTGCGCCTTTTTCAACGCGAGGATGAGGGGTGGATTGTTACACCGTGCACATAGATGGAGTGGGCTGAGGAGGAGACAGGCCTAGGTCAACAAAACAGATTCATCCATCACATCTGCCAGAGTGGAAAGATAGTTGTCTGGATGCTCGGTCAACCCGAGACCTTTCTGCTGAGTCAACTGACAAGATTGCAGATACTTGTGACAAGGAGGACACTTATCCACTAGTAAGTGGACTGAAGACCACCAACACGTTTTGGCGGTGGGTCTTCAGCTTGGGAAGCTCTGAACTCTTGAACACCAGCGTTTGCAGCCCTCCTCTCCTCATCGCCTGAGAATCACGGCCAAAAACTCAGATGGAATAAGATAAAAGAACAAAAGGAAGGGATTCTGAGGTGCTAATGGTGGAAGGTGTGAGAGTCAGTAGAAAGTACAGTAAAGAAACCCATGACAAGTCATGATAAATGGGTCGTTATAAAATTCATGTTTAGGCTGCACCAGTCTGGGGATAATGCCATTCGTCATGGCAACACTGGGGCACTAATGAGCCCTCATTGCATATTCATGGCTTTGGCGCCTCTCTCCTCTCTCTGCCTCCCTCCCACCCCGAACCAATGCCTGGTAAATATCTCCACCTCAAGCTGAAACTCGACTTAGGCTGCTTTTTTTTTTTCTTTTTTTTTTTTTTTTTTTTATTTGTTATGTTGCAGCAATTACACTGTAAAAGTGCTGCACAAGATTGATTGCTCTGATCTGTAGTTCAATTGTAAATTAGAATACACATCCCCCTGGGGACACACGGCCCCTATTTGTGATTAAGAAAAAAGCCCCATAATAGACTAATAGCTAAAGTTCTCTCTCTTTTACTTTCAGGCAATTAGCTTGATGAAATGGCCTCTTTTTGTGTACCCTGGAAGTGTAAACCGATATCATAATGAAGTATATGATGTTTATTCTATTATTTTCACCTTGCCATGTATGCAGGAATGCATAAATAATGGCTGCTTTGTCTAGTACATTTACTGATTCAGGAGTAAACTCTGTCTCAAAGATGCAGTCCGTGATCCCATAGCCTTCTGGACACTGTGACCAGTCCCTAAAAAACTCACATTCTGCCCAAAATAGTTGGAGACCATTTTTGGCCAGGTGATTAAATACTGCTTGCAAGACACTTTCATTTATGATGAACCTTAATTGGAAAATCCTCCTAATAACTTGTGGAAAACAAGGTATGCCCATTTTACAGAAAGGAAAACCGAGGGGCAGATGCTGAGCGCGTTACACAAGCCCACACAGGACCTTAGTAGGCACTTAAGAAATCCTACCTCCTAGAAGGTTTTTTCAGGCAATCAGAGGCTCCCTTTCCTCCCTCTTGTGAAGTTATTAATGCTGTCATGGATGGGTCATGGAGTGGCTCTGACCTTACTCTTCCTCCACGGTGTCACGGTTGCCTTCATTTCCACGTGACACACACGGCTAAAGCTCTTTCACCTGAATCCAAGGTGGATGTGGTCATGCCCATTCTCAATGCTGTGTGTTGGATGTTGCCTTTCCCAAGGCTCAATTTGAGCTGTCAGCCTGAGCCAAGGAGTGGTGTTGTGCAACAGCGTTAGAACGCGGGGATGGTGTGCGTGCAGTCGAGCTCCAGATAAATATCTGGGAGGAAAACTGCCATGTGATGATAGCTCTGGGCACATCTGCCTGCTGAGGAAAGGTGCTCCTGAATTAGCCTTTCACTTTGGCCCAGGGGTGCACTTTTGAAGAGAATCCCCTAAATATAGCCCTGCTTACCCTGTCCCACCTGGCCAGGCAGCCTGGGAGCACGCAAACGGAATTCTTCAGTGTGGAATTAAAGCAGGTGATGTGATGTGGGAGCTGCTGCAGCTGATGGGAATTCAGTCCACAGGAGCATGCTAGAGTTAGTCTGAGTAAACCTCTACCATGCAGCGACCTGGGGCCAGTCCCTGCTGCTCAGAGCATGGTGTAGACAGAGATTTCTTTGCCTATTTGCTGGGTGCAGCAGGGCTCCTATCCAAGGAGTTATGACAAA
The DNA here is from genome assembly GCF_022539315.1 of Serinus canaria. NCBI lineage: Eukaryota > Metazoa > Chordata > Aves > Passeriformes > Fringillidae > Serinus > Serinus canaria. The sequence goes on along the minus strand of NC_066324.1, from coordinate 5,006,831 downwards.
CTTGGGTAGTATGGTGGGGAGGATGTGTGAAATGGCCTGAAAATCCTGCCTGAGGAAATGCACTGCTTTAAGTACAACTCCATCAGTTTGCCTGCAACAGAAATGTCTCCATTTAGTTTAAATTCTGTGTGAGAAGGGTTCTGAAGGGGAATATTACAGAGCTTGGAAACATTTTGCTAGGAAGCACTACCAGTGCAAACCTTCAAAGGGTAACTCTGTACATGGCTACAAAACCATATTCTGTTTAAACTTGTTCATCATTGTCTTCTTGCATGACAGCCCTGGCATTTAAAATATGTTAGGGGTGACACAATACTTTCACCTGGTGCAGACATATATCACTGGAAGGATGTTCTCATAAACAAAGTGCTGCAGGCTATGATCTTATCATTCTCCTCTTCCTTCTTCTCAGCTCAGTTCAATGACAAACACGTATTTCTCTTCTTTGCTCCAGTTTCTGCTCTACAGGAGCCCGGTGTTGGAGCAACAGGTGATGTTGCAAATCAGGAATGACAAGCGTTGGTGGTGGCCTGGTGGGGGGGAAGCATCAGAGGGGGCAAAAAACCAATGGAACCAATTTTATCCCAATCCAGCTGGTGCAGTTTCACGGCACGGGCAGGCACACTCGCGTGCGTGCCTGCACACGCGTGAGCTTTTTGAGGAAGACAAAGCAAATTAGGGTGTTCATGTGTAATTAGCTGACTATTAGTGTGGTTCAGCCAAGGCAATAGGCAGACAGTTAACTTGAAGATAGCTGGCAGATAAAAGGGCTGGGAAGGGTGTTCTGGGGAAAGCTGGAGGTAATAGTTCAGAAGATAAAATCCTGACAAATTGAGCAGGTATCTCAGAAGTTCTTTCCCCACACCATTAGCACAGTGAAGCTGCACAGGCCTTCCCTCTCTGCCCGACAAAGCTTAACCCTTCACGGCATCTGGGGCTCTTTATCCTCGGATAGCTCACTTCTGAATTATTTAATTATCATTTCCTGTTTAAATGCATTAGTTTGAAATAAAACTATGAAATTTCCTGCTGGTGCTTCCTGCCCTCCTTCTTGTGCTAGCAAATGAAGCAGAGATTATCACCCCTGTAGAGGCTGGAATACCTCCAGCTCTGTATCTGAGAGGGTGTGTGACCAGGTCTAGTAAAAACATTACCATTAAGCATCACACCTGGGGAGAAACCAAAAGTGTGTCCGAGTTCAAGTCTTTGCAACTTCTGTAAAAATGTGGGTGTTTTAGTAAATCTCTCTGCTAAATAAAAATGTCATTATAATTTTCACTCATTTTATAGCTGACAGGGAAATGCTTTCTTTTGTCCTTTGGGAGTTTTCAGGATTTCATTTTTTTTCAGCTAATTCTGTGACTAACCAATAAGCTGCTAAAAAGTGAAAAATCTAACTGAGCCATTTGCTTCAGTGGTTTCAAAATATTTCATTTTTTTTAATTTCACTTATAAATTAAAAATTAAAATCAAAATATATTTCAGAGCAAATAAATGTCCACTTAGAATAATAAGTATTGGGATACTTGCAATGATTTTGAAAAGTCTTTAACATCTTTTTTTCAGTGGAGAGGCCTCGTGAAAACTTCGTTATTCAATCCAAACCTTTTTGCTTGTTTGGCATTTTCCAGAACAAAGTTCTCATGGAAAACCCTAGCCACAATCCACTTTTATCATTAATTCAGTGTATCAGGGTGTTCTTGTTTGGGATGACTTCTGGGAAAGAATAATTGAGAACTTCATGCTGGGTTGATCCAGCAGTGAAATTCTCAAATACTGCTGTAATTACCCATACTTCTGAGTATCCATTCATGGAAAACTTACATTTCTCTAAGGTCTATATACCTGTGGCCCCTTCCAGGATTGATTAAAAGTTCTTTTATCGAAGTAAAAGTTTATCATGGGTTTTGCACAACCTGAGCACTGTTTCTCTGTCAGTGTGGGAACTCTGCAGCAAGACTGTTAGAACTTTTTCCTGCAAGGAAAATGCACTCAGGGTGTTTCAGATTAGATGTTCTTCTCTGTGATGCCAGACACAGAATTCACCAGACAGGAAAACCTGCACTGTTGGGGTGGGTAAAGCCATATTCACTGAAGAGCATGTTATTTTTTGCAGGCAAAAATTCACCTCTCAAGGTACAGCTAGCAACTTTTGATTCATAGCTATTCTTTTACCCCCAAAATAAAATCCCCACTGCTGCTTTTAATGCTTGTTTGTCCCAGCCTCGTGTAGGCATTTGTCACGAGCAAAATTTGGAGCAAATTCTCTACAGGAGAAATGTGGAATCAAGAGTGGGCAAGACTGTGTTGGTGTTTCTGTTCACCTTGAAGGAGAGAACCTCCTGCTGCAGCTCTCAAGTGATGCTCGAGGGGAAGAACAGCACGTACAAGGAGGAGAGCCAAGTGCCTGCCACTAGAGAGAAACCCTGGGGACAGCACCAAGGTAAGGGCCCTCACCAGCCACTCAGCAAATGCTTTCCTTGTGACTTTTGCTGCCCCACTCACCTTCTTCCCATGTCCTGTCATTTCCCTCATCCCATTTTGCACAGTGACAGGGAAGCCTGAGGTTTTACACAGGTTTCTGGAGCCAGGAGCCAGCTTTCAAACTGCTTACCTGTCCTAAAAATAGCAGCTGGGTTACACCAGAGGTCCTGCAAGCCCCTCACCATCTCCTCTGAGGAGCAGCTGAGGGAGCTTGGGGTGTTCAGCCTGGAGGAAAGGAGGCTCAGGGAGAACCTTGTCCCTCTCCACAGCTCCCTGACAGGAGGGTGCAGCCAGGTGTGGGCCAGTCTCTCCCCCAGGTAACAATCCACAGGGGCAAGAGGAAGAAGACTCAGGTTGCACCAGGGGAGGTTTTATGTTGGATATTAGGGAAAATTTAATCACTGAGAGGGTGGTCAAGCATTGGAACAAGCTGCCCAGAGAAGAAGTCCAGTCAGTGTACCTGCAGGTGCTCAAAAATGTGTGGAAATGGTGCTTAGGAACATGGTTTAGTGCTGGACCTAGCAGTGTTGGGTTAATGGTTGAACTGATGATCTCAGAGGTCTTTTCCCACCTTAATGATTCCATGATTCTGTGGCCCCTGTGGCAGAAACTCCCAGCAGATATGCAGAAAAATGTCAGAAGTCAAACTAATTCTTCTCATGAGGTATTTTCCTTGTTCCTATCACGCAGTGCATTACAGACTGGCAAAAGAAGTTGCATAAAACAAGAATGTTTAATGGTATTTTAAGTTGATTATATTTTTGGTATTCTTTTGGCAGAAAGTCCTGCAATTTAATTAACTAATTGTACTGCATGACAAAATTTTATTCACTTTAAACCTCTTTTGCTCCTTGTATTAACATAGTCTATAAATATTCCCCTCCTAAGAACACTCTCCATAACATTTGCCATGGAATAAATCTCAGCCCCCTCCTCCCAAAGAGTTCTAAAATTATCTAGTTTATCCTGGCATGGAAGCAGATACATACAATTACTGACAAGACAGCCACTATCAAACCCAACTGTTGTTACTGAGACTGAAATTCTTCCAAAAATTAATTATTTAAAATGATCCAAACGGTGCAAATATCCAAAGATCAGACAGATCTATAAAACTTGCCTGTAGCAAAATCATGCAATTAGAATCATGCTCATAAGTGTTGCAGTCTTAAAACATTAATGGAAGGAGTTATTAAAATTGTATTTGATTTGCATTATTACAACACTGAATGCACTATGGAAAACTGAGTCCATGAGTGAGGTGCAGCACAAACCAGAGTCTTATTATCTGAGTTGGAACTTTAAAATAGACTGTGCTTTACACTTCTGCCTGAATCTTCTTTAGTTTTATTGCTCTTCTAAATTGATAAGGATTCCTGGTTTTATATTAGAAATAGAAAATGAGGAGGAGGATAAGAAAACAGTTGCAGATAAAGACTCAGAAGAGCAATTTGAGAAAAAAACAATCCTTCCCAAAATAAGTAATTTTTATCAGAAATTAGATGTGTTGTTGTGATCATAAGTGCCATCAGAAGCCCCAAGAATTGCAGGGTTTCTGTAGACAACCTAGGGAAAAGTTTCCCCAAGTGTGGAAGCGATTATAAAGAAATTAATGACTCACAGTTAGAATTCCTGGTTTTATTTCCATTACAAATAAACTGTAATTTGTGCATCTCTCTGAAATCTTTTTATTGGGCACTTACCCTCCCTGACATGTTTATAAAATTACCTGTTTCATTAGTGGGGCACCACCAGCAAATCTGCTGCACAAATATTGCCTTTAATCCAGCAGGAAAGAGAGTTTGCTAAAGTCAATGGAATTATTTCAATCATTTCCAACAGAATTAGAGATAAACCTGTGAGGGTTAAAAAAGATATATATACATATATATAGCCACTATTACAAAGTGTAAGAAGGAATACGGGGAATTTTCTTTGCAACTGAGATATTTTTAGGTTTTTTATTCTTTAGAATCCCTGTACAGGCACGTCCCTCATGCACAGTTGTCAAAAATAGTGTTTAGGCATTTCGACTCAAGTTGATTTAATCCAGTACAGAAGTGTGCTCTAAATTTGTCAGGGCAGTGAAAATGTGTAAAAATGGTATCTTCACATTCAAAAGCTCCATTTCATTTAGAAGAAAAGTGCCAATAAATTAAATAAATGAGATTATTTCTATTAAAAATAGAAATAGTGTCTTGTAGAAAATATACTCTTCCTTCTGAACTTAAACTATGTTTTAAAATTCAGTATTCAGATCCTTAGCAGGTGTAAATCATCACAGAAATTATGCTGTTACACTTTACATGATATTACCAAACTGTCTTGCTGATAATTAAGAATATCCTCCATGGAATAAGGACCAATGACAGGAGCAAGTATAAGCTGATATTGTCTCAGCACGCCTAAGTGGTAGACAGAAATATTCATGTGCATAATCTTGCACCTTCCCTACATGATACCCAGTGGGCTGAAGTAATAGTGTACAGAATTATCTTGGAAAAGACAATTCTCAACAGAAACTAAAAAATCTTATGAGTTGTCTGTGTTTCTCATAATTATACATGGCAAAAATTAGGATAAAACTAACAGGCATGCTCTTTGAAAATGTTTCTTTAAAAATGTTTCTTTTAACTTTCAGCATATTATACTCAAATGTTTTCCAAGCTTATATTTCATTCCAAGAAAATGAGTACCCCTTTCTCCATTTCTTTTCATGGTTCTGTCATGTCTATAATGTACAGCCCAGGGAAACCAATGTCATTCCTATTACTGTTCTGATCAAAGATGAAACTTCTGAATTTCTGGGGTGAATTTCAGGGCAAAGGCCTGAATTCAACAGAGGCTTCCATCAAGAGTCAAACAGCCACTCTGTCTTCTACAGCTCCTCTAACTCACCAACAGAGACTTTCCAGAATCAAACTTTTCTTTAAAATGCAAGTGCTCTCCTTCCTCAGTATCAAAAGTGATTCTTGTGAAAATTATTTTCTTCTGATTCTCATGGAAATTATTTTCAGCAGCTCCCTTAAGGAGATGTCCATGATGAGCAGCAGAGGCTCAGGGCTGGAATTTCAGGTGTTCATGAAACATGCTCTGACCTATGTGTTCAGCTCATGGCTCTCCTCAGTATGCTTTGGGCTTTAGAAATCACTTTTCTTTAATTCTGGCTAAGTTAATGTGAGGACACAAGGTCTAAATTCCATGGAACCTGATGTAACATCCATGGAACATCAGCATACAGCTGATGACCAAGTCCCTGTTTTCTCATTTTGGATAAAAAGGTCAGCATTGGTTTCACTGTCCCTGAAAAAAATTGGAAGTAGCCAACTGAGAGAGGAAAAAATGCAATGCATAGTGATGAATGATGCTTGGATGCTTGTGTTAAAAATGTCCTGTAAGTGCAGAGTAACCAGAATCACGGTGTCATAAATATGACATTAAAAGGCCAAACATATTCAGACCAAAAAATATTCAGTATAGATTACTTGTGGGCATCCTTACGGCAGATACTGAGGGACATTCTAGATTCTAGCAGGAATCAAGAAAGAATTAGGCATATATGTATACATAGGAGGAGTTTTTGATCTCACATAAAATGTAGAAACCATAAAATACTGTGTATTAGAGGTCCCCTGAGCAAGAACTGTTATCTCAGCATCAACTGCAAACACATTACCAGGGGAAGGCTTATTCCAAGGTATGAAAAAAATCCACTAACAGCAGGAAATAGAAACGTTTGAAGGCTCCTCTGGAAGCCCTCAGAACCAAACCAGGATGCCTCTGTGCAAGGCAGGCTCCAGCAGCACGGTCTCTCCAGAGCTCTGATCAGGCACTTTTCCTGATCTTTATGTCTGCACACTCCAAGCAGGGACATGCTGAATATTAGCATCTTTCTGAAGCTGCTTAATGTGTGTGGGGCTCTTTTTAAACCTCTTGGTATCCTGTCTGCTCGTGGAATGCAGAGAAGTGTGGGTTTTCTCCTTATCAATATAGAACTGATGAGTAAAACATCACCTGTTGTAATGCAGGATGAATTTTGTACACAAGGAAAATTCTGTGTCCTGCATAATCAATGACAGGCACAAGCAGTTCCTTCTGTGCATGTGATCACACCCCACTTTGTGCACGTTGGAGCTTTTCAAACCTCCAGAGTTTTGTGTTTAGCAAAGCAGATGTGCAAATGGAGATCCGGGTGACCTCCCCTCTGAGAGGCAGGCCTTTGACTCACATTACTCCCCTGCTGACAGCACCACAAGTGTGGATCAGTTGGCATTTCACACCTGCAACTAATGTAGAAGTTGTAACAATATGAGTGAGCATTAGGGACAGAAGGGATCCTTTGGACATAAACCAGCTATATTTAACAGGAAAGGTGCAAATCCACATTATGACTCGGGATATGTATTAGCTGCAGCCCTTCTTTCTAGAAAGAAAGAATTATATCCAAGGGAACTTACCTCAAAGAGTTGCTCTTTCCTCAGGCAGAAGTGATGATTAGGCTAAAAATGGCCATTTGTTTTATCTGTGGGTCAGGAATAGACAATTTAGTCCTTGCAGCTTCAGCTGTCTTGGCTCAAGACCCTGACCTACAATAAATACCTCTCCAATCAATAGAGCACTGAACTTGGAGCACGGCCAAGGACCTTTCCTGGCAACTTTGGCCTGGACTGAGCTGACCTGGTAAATCTGCAGCCTTTGGGGAGAGATCTCACTGAGGAGCCTGAGTTCTCCAAGACCTCCAAGCCTTGGGAAGTCTGTTCCTCCAGTTAGGAATTACAACAGCTTTTCACATGCTATTTTCTTGTTGGTGACAGATGATCTGCACTGCTCCTTGAGCTGTTTGGGCTTTCCCAATGCTGCAGCACATATCCTACAACACTCATCTCTGCTCAGGGCTCTCCTCACTGAAGCAGGTCTGTAACCTGCAGAGCATTTGGAGTTGGATGTATTTGCTCCCCATTTAGGAGTAGCAAATCTTGTTGGATGGATGGAAAGGTACCACCATCCTTTGTACCAGCATGGTCCAGCCCTGGGAGCTCATCTCCTCTGGGTGAGTTCTGTAGGTTTCTTTGGCAGTATCTAAAGGTGGCTGCCCTGATCCCTCCCTACAGCCTGATGCCTTCTGCCTTTCTTCCTGCCTGAGAGATGTCACAGCTGTGAATGAGCAGCCTCAGCTCCTCCTGCCAGGGTGGGAAGGGGCCACATCAACACATCTCTCCTTGAAAATCAGGGTGCAACCCCCACCAGAACAGTCCCCTGGGCAGTTAGGTGACATTTCCTTGGGAAAGGAAACCGATTTGTCACCTCTTGCTTAACGGTGTCACCTCAAGGCAGAGCTGAGGGGCACCTATGGGCACCAGAGATAAGGTTGCATTAGTAACACTGTATTCATCTTGTTCTGAAGATCATGGAATCATAGGAAAGCCTGGGTTGGAAAAGACCTTCAAGATCACCTAGTTCCAAGACATTCTATTTTCCAGCCTCGAAATGTGATACAACATTAAAAATGTGGTGAGAGTCTCACTTACATAAATGTTAATTTATAGATTGTCCTACCAAGGAAAGTAAAGCATCTCTCCCAACTCATCTTCCTGATTTCTCTTAGAAGATAGAACAGCTCCAAAGTAGATGAGAGCTCTCACCATCCATGACCTCTTGGGCTGAGAACTGTATGAAAACATAGAAAAGGTGTTCTTAATGCAGAATGGCATAAACTACAGATGAAGTATGTGTGAATACTTTTGTGTAAGGTGATTGTATGAATTTACTCTGTAAAATGCATTTTGGGTGTAGCTGAGAATAGTGTTGCCTGCAATTCAAAGTTACCAGGAATATTAAAACAGTTGGGAAGGGCACAGATTAGACAAAGGAAATTGTAGATAAAGGCAGGAAAGAGGGAAGGATGATAGATGTGGAGATAGCTAAGAGGATGACAGGTGTGACAGGCAGGATGAGGTAGGACAAATCCAAATGGTTCATAAGATGGAAAAATGCCTCTCTGGCATTGAACCTTTAGTTTGTTTTCCCACAGTGGTGTTACAGTTCTTTTTCTACTGCTACTACAAATGCAGCACTGAAGTTCTCCTGATTAGTTTTTCCCCCCTGTGTAAGGTGTCCTTTATGCTGTGATGAGATCATTTGTGTATTAGTTCATTTTAATCTTTTCAAAAGGAATCCAGGAACTGCAGTGAGGTCATGACTGCAGTAATGTCTAAAAGGATGGTTTTATAGAGGAGGGGAGGAATATTCCTCTCATTTAACAAAACTGTAACAGAATTTGTGGCCCTCAGTGTGTTGGACAAGTTGAGGTTTGGGGGTTTTTTCTGTTGTGTGTGTTTGCAAAGGACAGCCTGCTTCATACTCTTGTTTTTTCCCTAAGTATTGCATAAATCTAATAAAGGTTGCAGACAAAGCACCCTAAAAATCATCTAGCATCATCCCAACCCATGGCACCTCCCAGCCTTACAGTCAAGAGCAGGGTAAAAAACCCAGACTCCTCTGATGGCCTGAGTGTCCTCACATCAGACCTTCTGTACCATTGAGAAGGCAGATGCCTCACTGAGAGCATCCTTGTTCCCTTCTCAAGGAGAAAAGTCCTTGGGGCATGCCCCAGGGCCATGGAATCCCTCTTTAATATGACATATTTGTGCCTCATGGGTCAATGAGCAATGTCAGGCATGAATTTGGACCGTGACATTTCACGCAATGACCCAAAAATAAAAGTGCCAAAATTTCACTGTTACTCTGATTTTCACCTCCAGTCTTTTCCACTCCTTGTGGACATGACAAGACTTCATGATATAATTCTGAAAGGTCTCTGTATGGATTTAGTACTGGAAGGAGACACGTGGGCAGATGGAATCACGTGCCTTGCTTTGCCATGGACAATGTTTTATTTTTCAATATGTTCTAATGAACTTTAAAATTGTTCCCCAGCATGCATTGGCCAGAGAGGTTCTTCTGAGTGTGTCATCTTCCTGGATCCTTGAGATCATTCTCTCTGGATCTGTTGGATCAACAACAGAGTGGTGATAACAAACACAGTGCTGCTCTAACCCAGCACTGTGCTTTCCCCCTCTTTGCTAAATGGATTTGTGCATACCAGGAGTTGCACTGCTCCTCTTTTAGCAACTTCAGGGCATTAGTCATGTGCTCAAAACCAGTTCCCCTTTCATATCTAGAGACCAAATGTCTTGGATGATCCATGGGACACTGAAGAGGCTTAGTTTTGCTCCAGGGGATTGAAACATTTGAGACCCAGAGAGGAGTGGGAGATTAATGGTGCTGGTTGATGGTGACAGGGACCTGTGTGCTCTAAATCCCATCACAAGCAGAGAAGAATCCACCTCTACACACTACTAATATGCATAACTATGGAGAGCCTTTTAAATAAAAAAGACTAATTAATAATGCTGAGTGGTCTAGGTGTCTAAGTATGAATTGTCAGGGATTTCTGCAGGCTCAGGGAGGTGGGGAAATGGGTTAACATGGCATTGTTTCAAATTACAGGGTTTTAGATTGTTTCAAACGAGAAGCAGGGAGGGTTTCCACGCCAGATTTGAGACGTTTGCTCTCTTTTATTTGTACTCAAATTTCAGCTCCAGCTCACATTGTCATTTTACCCAGGCTGCTTCCCAGACCAGCTAATTTGTCTACCTGTGTTCCATTTCAGGCCTTGGTTTTAATTTGAGGATGATTCCTGCTAATACCAAAGACTGGATAGGACATCCATTAAAAGTCTACACAGCAATTGAAATGGAAAATTCCAAAAGAAACCCTATTAGAGTTTTTCTCCATCAAATCAACATTACAGACTTCTTATGCATTTCTTAATTAGACATTGATATTAACTGGACTGTTGCATGATTTAAATCTAGCTCTTAATCTCAGCTATTCTATGCTGCTGTAGTTTTTATGACATCCAACTAGCGACTGCTTTATGCATTAATCTATCTGGAAAACCACCTTCACATTTTTTTTGTCTTTTTTTAGAAGAATAAAGGCCCCAAGAAGGAAATGAAAGCTTTTGGGTTCAGCCATTAGTAATTTTCTGCTTAGTATTTGAAAAATTGCTTATTTTAATTGCTTCATAGAAGAAAAAGATATCAAAGCTAACGTTCTTTCTCTCCAAACTTTGTAATTATTTCTCTCAGACTCTTATTTGAAATGCCTTGAAAGGATTTTCATTGAAATGTAGATTTCTTCTCTTTCAAAAGTACTTTTATTCCCCTGTGCTTCTTTCCCTTTTTTTTTTTCCTATTGACTTCCTCTCTAGATTTAGAGCAAAAACATAGTCTCCAATGTCTGGACACTGCAGCATGTGTCACACAGATGTCCCCAAAGTGACATCTTCTTTAAACCTAACCTTCCCATGGCCTATAGACTGTGCTGACAATTTGCCTTAGGTCTTAGTCTGGTACCCTTGGGCTTCCTCCAGGGATAGCAAAGAAAAGTCATAGGTATTATAGGGGTTTTCTCTATCTACTCATTCTGAAAAGTATTGTGTAATATTCCCACCAAAATTAGGAATCTAATGGAAAAATTCTGTAAACATGAGTGAGGGTGTCAGTGAGCTGAAGCCCAGGCACAGGTAAGCCTTGTATAGTTTTGGGTTCTGTTTACAGCAGTGTACACCCTGAATATCCTAATCCAGAGGGGAATTTACTAACCAAACCCTGTAGTTAATTCTGCATTGTATTTAAATGTCAGTAGCACAAAGCCTGAGGATCATGTTGGCCTCCACAGTAATCCTTGGTACCAATACAGCAATAGTAGCAAGAAGTTCTTTATTTCACCTATACATTTTCAGAGAGCATTATTTACTAATAGATTATGATCTGGTCAAAATGATCTATACATTCATTACATCTGGAGTGGGCTTTCATAACTCACAGCACCTCAGAATGAGGCAAAACTCACACTGGTTTATAGTGCTGCAGTTCTGCTCAGCAAGAAAAGGTGCAGAGAAAACACTGTCCTAAGCACTTGTGGTCTGCTCTGAGTCCCAGGTGATTCCTCATGCCAGCTCACAAATATCTTTAAGAGCCTCAGAAGAGTGGGGACGTGGCTGCCTCAGAGTCACCTCAAAATGCAGCTGTTCCCTTGCAAATCAGTCACCCCACAAGCCTCGTGCAGTCCTGGCTGAGGTTATCTCCCAGGGGAAATCTTCCCAGTGGAACAAAACATTTTGAGAATAGAAGATGGAAATGAAGCTAAAGCATTCTCAATATCAGATTTTGCACACTTTTTTTTTTTTTTTTTTTTTTTTTTTTTTTTTTTTTTTTTGCAATAACACAGAAGGAAGAAAGAGAATAAGAAAATGAGTTAGAGGGAGATGGAGAGAGAGATGGTCTATTAAGCAAAGCTACTTTTTTACTCTCTGAATTTACAGTCCTGATAGACATCTTTTTTCAAAATTACTCATTTTTTAAATTCAGATACTACAGCTTTCAGTACTAGGTCCTAGATTTGTCTGGACAGATTACCCTCTTATTTCCACAATGAAACTTAATTATCCTTTTTATGTCTTCAGATACTTCCAGTTATTTCCTGAACTGTTTCTGGGGACGGAGAGCAGCTGATGGGTCAGTCAGTAAAGTAAATACTGTGCATCCCTACTGTTTTTAAGGCAAAAGCCCTTTGGCCCCAGATCTGTTTAGAATATTTTGAGGGCTAGTACGTATAATTTGCTCAGATCTACTTTCCTGAGCTTTTTTCTTTTTGTGACTAGGCAGAGACTCATCATTTTCTCACCACCTTTCTGTGTATTACTTGGAAGCATCTCAATGTGACTAACTCACCTGGAATCCGTAGAGGGATATTTGAATGCGTCATCTCTGAGACAAGAATAACTCCTCCTGAAATCCAGGGTGGAATTGACTGCGTGGTTTCAAACACCCCTTCCTGTACCCCTGCTGCTGCAGCAAGAAGGAATGCATCTGAGTGCTTAAAGCCCAAATGAATAAATAAACTGGTTCAAAGCAATGGCAGGAGCACAGAGGGGTGTGGGAGTTGCTGGTATTGAGTGGTTGCTGGATTTTAGGACACTCCAGGTTTCATCTGTAAAGAAATCTATAAGACATGATCCACTGTCACTGCCTTCTGTCTGAGCAGAACTAACACAGAGCAGTCCACATGAAAATGTCACCTAAGGTAAACCAGGACCTGCAAGTACCCAACAGAAAATTATAATGATCATCCATTCAGACTTTGAGAGTTATTTTTTAGCTTTTTTTTTTTTAAGTCTCAGTTGTTCAAATTACAAAGTAAAGAAATGTTACAACTAATTAAAATATAAATTGGTTAGAGAAAATCACCCAAATCATCAGGAAGTAGAGAGAGAGCACAACTGGGCATGTGTTATAGAATCCTATGAATTAAATGCTAAATCCAGGCTGACCTGGCAAAATAACCTTAATATACAAATAGAGCAGGTGTTGCTGTGGTCCCCAGTTACACCTTACTGTGTTGAACAAGTAGTGGTCAAATGCAGTTTAACTAGGCTGGGATGAACAACAGACTTTGTATGGACTTTACATATTGGATACACCCCAAATTGAACAAAATTTCTCTTACCCTGGCACAGTGTTCACACTGCAGTCACATCTCTGCATGGAAGTTTCTTCTTCCAAGTCCAACTTGTGACCCCAGCCTGAAAGCAGGAGCCAGGATGGTTCAGTATCACTGAGTCTGTCATACCAAAACCAGAAATTAAGATGTCACTGCGTGTAAAACACAAGTTTCTCTGTCACACCCAACATACATTTTCTCCAGATGAGCTCATCATACTCAGTTTCCACTATCCTGAGAGAACAGATTATCTGTTTCCTATAAATGAGTGCTTCAAATGACATGACATTTTTTCAATTCATCATTTCGGTGATTCAAAATAAGTGTGAAAGGAAAAGATGCTGAAAGCAACAAGCAGCAGGAGCCAGGACTGAGGAGCTCAGGAGGCTGAGTCCCCGTTTTTGCTGTTGGTGGATTCTCCCATCTCAGACCTGTGTCCTGAACCTTCAGCCTGGCTGAATTTACCTGCCTCCACAGGGTCCTGATCTCATCTCTCCCTCACTCCCTACAACTGGAAAAAGTGATAAAAAATAATAATAAGCCCAGAATAATTATATATTGTCTTTGTAGTGAAACGGGCCTTGAGCATTGTGAGCTCTCCACTGGGAGAAGTCCCATTTAGAAAATCTCCCTGGCATAAAAATGAATGGGATCCTGTTACATGAATGGCCTGTGTTTACTATTCTTTTCACTTACCTTCTAGTCGTTCATTTTCTGAGCTGACTTGTGCCTCTTCCTCTGCTGTCAGCAGGAATTGGGTAACAAGAACTTGCTGGAAATGGAGTGGTAAACAAACAAACAAACACAGAAAAGAACCTGCTGACTTGGCAGATGCACTATTACAACCACGATGTAAAACTATCAAACAACAAATGCAACTTCTGAAGGTCTCATGACTCACATCACAAACAGTAAGGGGGGAAACTGAAAGAGAATTAATGAATTTGGAACACTGGATTTTCAGATCATAGGAAAATCAGGACAAGCCTGGGTTGAATTCTTGTTCTGAATCAAATATTCTTCTTCCTGTAGCCATCAATCACTACATCCATTATCTGTAAAAAAGGCAGCACTTACACTACCCCAACAGCAATGACCACTCTACTATAACCCAGAAAATCAGTCAGCATCTTTGCTCTAGGGTAAGGAAAATATCTGGACACTTCAGGAGTACTCATTTCTCCTCCCAAGAGCCCAAAACCTCTAAGTGTGTTACCAGGGCTCCTTGCTTCATCTGTTTCAATTTTGAAGCTCTTGGAAAAGGTAACAGTTCACAATTGCTGCAATGGTCTTGCCCCAGGGAGATGGACAAAACAGCAGGGCAGAGGCAGAAACACCACAAGGAACCTAACGGATGTTTTCTTGGGAAAAAGGGGAGATTAATTAAAGGGGAAAATCTGCTGGTCATTAAGTGTCCTGGAGCAACTATTGTGACACTGAAGCAGTGAGTTTCTGTGTGGCTTTAAGACATCTGCCCCGAGGAAACATTTGCAATTGAAACTGTGTCCTCTTTTTCCCAAGTCTCCGATTCCCATGGGCCAGCAGTTGCCTTGCTAAATGAAATGCTTCTTTAGGGAGACTGGCTGGCCCCAGGGATTGGTAATGCAATATAGAGCCTTTCATCTCTCACCCATGAACCCAAGTCAAACAGAGTTTGGTAAATGGCCAATAACCCCTACCATTCCAGGGCTGTTTGGTGACCTGTGCGAAATGAGGAGGGTCATCTCTGTGTCTGTTTACTAGAAGGCAAGTGTCAACTTCACCATAAAAAAGGACACAGTTACTACTCATTATCACCCAATTTAACATTCTGAAGACAAGAGAATGAGCCTGGAAAACTCAGCCATCTTCTGACCCAACCATGGCGGTCCCAGTCCATCAGGGCTTGAAGAACATTAATGAGGACAGTTGCATTGTAGCAAACCAGGCTGTGCCTCTCCTGCCAACCAGAAATCCAAGTCTGAGCTACTCTCAGCTGCATGTGGTTACAGTCCTTCCCAGACCCACGTGGAAATCCACAGGACTCAGTCCAGTTTTTGGGTGCATCGGGCACAAAAGCACAACCACGAAGTTACAGAATGCTGCAGACTTCTGCAAATCTGC
Source organism: Serinus canaria (assembly GCF_022539315.1). Taxonomy (NCBI): domain Eukaryota; kingdom Metazoa; phylum Chordata; class Aves; order Passeriformes; family Fringillidae; genus Serinus; species Serinus canaria. The sequence goes on along the minus strand of NC_066324.1, from coordinate 4,991,675 downwards.
ATTTATAGTCTTAAATAAGCACAGGCAACTTGCACAGGGACACAGAATCCAGCACTGACAGAGTTAATGTGCTGAGAAGCCCTGCACTGAAAGGCTCTGTTCCCTCACCCATGGTGAATATAGTGTTCTGGTTACCAAAATAGCTGTATTTGGAAGGGTTGAAGGCCAGGAGCTCACTGCAGTACCCACTCTTGCCCTATGCACTGCTCATTTTAAGGTCAGACCTTTAGCATCAGGAATCTGTTAGAAGAAAGAGGAATCGCTTTAAAAGTTGTTGCCACTCTGGGGATTACCCTGGAAGGTCTGAGAGGGTAAAGGAAAGGGCAGGGGCAGATAAACACTTGGCCACATGAAAAATCAGCTGCCCCTAAATTTCAATACATCTGCATAAACCTCCCAAAACTGCAGCCAGCTTGTTCCTCCTCACAGCGCTCCCAGTCACCACTCTCATTTTGCAGCCCTTCTCGTGCCACAGCAATGCTAACTCTGTCATTGTCAACTGAGTTACTCTTTAATCCCTCCTATCTTGATTAATTGCATTAAATTGGTATACCTATGTTAATTAAACAGAAGATGGCAGAGGCAGCTTTTACTTCTTGTTCTTTTGTGTAGATCATTTCCCAGGGCTTCACAGGTTGTGGAAAAATAGCTATACAATACAGACACACCACACATCATATTTCAGCACAGCTGATAAAGCTATTTTACTCATACAGTGGTCCATGATTCTTTTTGCATATCACAGTACAGGTTTAATTACCACGCTGCTGCTGCATGGCAGCTCTTCTTGCTTTTTCTTTTTCTTTTTTTTTTTTTTATTTGTATTATTTGCAAGTCATAATCATGTTTTCCTGTCATCCCCGAGCAATGTGCATGCGTGCGTACAGGCAAATGCCAAGCCTGGAAAGGAAATTTGATGCGTGTCCATGAATTAGAGTTTTCAAACTTTGGCTGAAGATTAGTACATGTAAACATAGCTCTGCCCCCTTCATCTTGGATAATTGGTCACAAATGCTACTTGACACTTCTCAAATCAGACACTTTACATACTTCTGAGCATAGCTGAACTTTTTTGGCAGGAATTAATTTGCTTTGCAACTTAGCTGCTCATTCCTGGCCCGGTCCCTGCTCCAGTGATTTCAGGGCAATGTTCTGCCAGTGTGAGGAGCACAGAGGCAGGACCGGATCTGTTTGCTAGCGCCGACGAGCCCGGCTTTGTTGGCTCCCTCAGAAAAACAATTACTGCAGCTAATGTTCTGCCCTTTGCCAGCCTTGATTAACACTGGGATTTTTACCTTCAGGGCCCTCTTTCTCTCCCAGTGACTGAGCAAGTTATAATGCATCAGGGGACATCTCAAAAGAACAGAGAAGGCGACGTAGCATCACCAGAAAATGCAACTTCTGTCACACCAAGACCCTTCCACAGCATTACAGCTTTATGGGAAGTGGTCACAGACACCATCCAAGGAGACTCTCTCACTTTTTTTCCCGTCCCTCCTGCAAACAGGGCATGCTCCAGCAGAGAAGGGAAATCCATTTCTGGAGTAGTGATGGAGTTTGAAGCAGGCACAGAATTTTGTGCCATTAAAGAGCCCCCTGTTTGCTCTGACAGTTCAGCGTGTTTACTCGCCGTGCACCAGCACTGAGAGAGCTGAGCAGACCATATGCTCACTTAGAAGGGCTGCCAGGTCTCAGGGAGCATTGCTGTGCCTATTCCAGGAGGGGTTTGGGGCAAGAACACATTCCATGAAGGATTTCACTAGGAATATTGTATTTTATCTGGTGATTTATTTCTGTCCAGTCTCTGGACTAAATGGCAGATTATCAGCATCTCCATGTAGATCTATGAATAACCGGTGGAAAATCTCATTTGCCCTTTATTCACTGGGATGTTGGTAAGCTGCAGCATATTAAAAATATTTGTCAGTTTGTTCTTCTCAGCTATCAACTGGGGTATGTGCCAGCATTCCCTCCTCACGCTGGCTGCTTCACCCAGAAAATGGAGAGAAAATGAAGAAACAATGTCAGTTCTATAAGAGGGTGACCATTTGCATGAGTTATTTTAGGATTATTGCCTTGCTTCTAAACTAAAACTAAGTCTGCAAATTAGATTGAGCTCCTACCTGCAGAAGCAAAGGGTGGAACTTCCTGCTGTGCTTCAGGTATAGAGAGGAGAAAATCCCTGGTGGTTCACTCAGGTTTCCTTGGTTCTCAGGGCTTCGTGCAGCTCAAAGCACTGATGAGGAGTAGCCAAGACAGAAACAGTCCCTACCTCTGGCCTCTGGTACTTGTGCCATCACCAAGAGCTGAGCCACAGCCCAGGGCCAGGGAACCAGCTGCATCAGCCACCTCCCTGAGGGCTTGGTCCCCATGCTTTCCAATCACTGTCTTGTGATGGTCCATCCCTAGAAAAGAAGGGTAGCTTATCAGAAATATGGCAGATTCACTGTGGAGAAGCAATAATTGCCCCAGGATTTGCTGTGGAATAATTCAAAAAAAGGCATGGCGTGTGTTGGTATGTCTTGAGTTTTTATAGGTTTATACTTTAAAATAAACAAATTGAGATGTATTTTACTTACTTCTGTTTAACTCTGATGTTTGAATCACTGTGGGAGAGGTGGGTATGATATTTCTAGGTGAACAAGACAACAATTGGCCAAGAGATACAGCACAGCTCTAAGATCTGAACTAAAGGGGATGCTTGGTTTCCATTACTATTATCTATCACTATAAATTTAGCTTTCAGGTCCTAGACATTTTAAAATAACATGTCTAGTGTTGGAATAGGAGACTATCAGAAAAAGTGAATTACAGGTTACAGGCTTCCAGGATTTGCAGTAAAAGAACTATTACCGTAATTACACCTGTGGAGTACTCATTTATGTTGTTATTAGGGGAAAGGGATGGGAGAATTAGGATGTATGGAAAGAAAACATTGCAGAAGGGGAGCTAAATAGTTTAGCTGGGACAAAGAACCATGATGGCTCCTGGTCACACTTGTGTTTTCAGCACATGAAATCACCACGTGCATGTGGACCTGCAGTTTCCAGGGATTTAGGTGCAACCACTATAAATCACCAATATCTGGTACAAATGGACACAAACCTCAGTCCCCCAGATTGAGAGCTGATATCTTTTTGTACCACTGAACATCTCCATGGTCTTTGCTGGGTGCCAATGGGAATTGACCAAGCAACTCCATGAGCTCTTCAGAGACAAAAGTCCTTCCCCATCCTCAAAGATCAAACCCAGATTCTTGAACATTTGAAATGAGACTAGAATAAGGAAAAACAAAATCCTTCTTTTCAGGGGAGAGGTGAATCTCCATTTTGACTTGTTGTTTTGTCAGGGCTAAGTGGCCATTATTTGTCCATAGGAACTTGCTGGTGTAAATCCACTGTGTCACCTCTTGGATGTCATTACTTAAAGTCAGCAAACTCATGCTTCAGTGGCTGAAGATTTCCTTGCTTAATGCCTGGTTTCATCAACAAATTCAGGCTGGCAATGACATCCTACTTGTCTAAGCTAATATACAGCCTTGCATCATCCTTGCTTCCCTCCCCATTCAAACTTATGGCTCTGTGTTAGTGTCTACCAAAAACCAATATTGCAGCTGAAGAGAATGAAGTGATGAATGAACATGAGGTTTGCACGTAGATAATTAGAAGTCCGGCTGGGTAGATCACATTATTTAATGTATCATCATTATGTTTGTATTTAAAAAGCATTCCAAATATATTATTTCTTCTATTACTCCATCTCTTCAGCGCTCTGACACCAGGGATGAATCGTGCTGTGTGTTTTGGTAGAGATTTGTTTTCTAAAACATGATGGAACCATGTGGATCTTAAATCATTGCTGTAATAAGTGAGTTGTCCCTACTTGAGGAAACTCTAGTCTCAAGAGTAAAAGTCCTTATTTGGCTGTGCTGCAAGAAGCAGGATGATATTTAATTATGACAGTTGAAACTCATCTCTGAGTGCAGACATTATTGATTTGTTCTAATATAAAAAAGGTGGAATTAAAAAGCTGGTTTATTTAGAAATTTACGTATTCCTAAAAATGTCTGTTCAGCTCATTTTTAAATTTGATTTCTTATCCCAGGTGAATTACAGTGCATTTCTGAATCTCAAGAACTGCCTGTGCCTGATAACAGCTGATCGAAGTACCAGCATAATTCAGTTGTTTTGATTGTAAGATTTTTCTTTGCTGCTTTATTGGACAATGGTGTTTGCAAAAGAGAGGTGAAGAGCACCAGAGATGGAATTACAGCCCAGAGTTGGTGCATGAGACTTAATATTAGGATAGGACCACGGTCTATAAGGTCAGTGGCAAATGATACCAGCTAGCAGCAAAATCAATGCCTGGTTCTGTAAAAAAAAACAAGGAAAGCAAGGAAAATCTGTGCCAGTGTCCCAGCATGACAAATGAACTTGGGCAAGTTGAAGATAATCATGATTATTTAATATTCCACAGCTTTACAACTAGATACTCTGCGGACAAAAGATCAGAAGTCTGCTGAATCCAAAGTTTTGAATCTTTGGGTCAATATGCTTCTCATGTCTTCAACATTGTTTAATTTAGGAGGAAACAGTTCTGAGCTAAGATAAGATCTCAGACAAAATTGACGTGGACTCACAACATGGCCTAACATAACAATTTAATCTATCCTGTGCTTCCCCTGAAAGAAGGCTTAATAACTGTGGTATGATTTCACCTGCTGCTTCTAACATTTGCTCATTCTTTCTTCCTGAGCAAATTTGGATTATCAGATGGCGAGCAGCTTTGTTCATGGTATACAAACTTGAATTCATTTAGGATTAATAACAATAGGTTCAATCTTGGATTCAATGGCAGTTCTTAATGAATGGAGTCTTTGGAAGATAAATGTTTGTTTGTGTGAAAAGAGAAATAATTAATTCTCCATTTTTCTGGGTATGAGGTGATTATAGCACATATCACAAAATGTTTTCCCTGTGTTTCCAGCCCTGGGTATAAGAACTGCAGGAATGTTCCCCAAGCCCCAGCATTGCAGATATGAGGCATTTTGACCTTGTCATTTCAAAATCTGAAGTTTTGCAATGAATTGTTTGTGTGAGAAAAAAATGTATCTCTTACTCACAGTACTCTCAGGTCCTCCTGGTGATCTGATGCAGGGCAGCGAGGAGGGAGGGAGGAAGGTCCACGCCGCTGCGATCCCTCAGCAGCCGTGGGTCAGCACAGGGTTACTTGGATGAAGGAATCAAGGCTGGATCTGGATTTGGGCCCAACCCTCACCATTATCTTAGACATGGGCATCTTCCAAATTCCTGTGGGAAATCCCACGTTCTTCATGACTGTCCCTGTCTCTTGGGAAGCAGCCGGAGCCCACTGTGCCCGGCCAGGAGAGGCTGTGCTGCCCAGCACCCGGTACCCACTGACCTCAGGAGGAATTAGCAGGCTTCAGCAAACGGACCCTGCAGGCAATTTTACCCTGCAAAAACATCACCCACATTGCTAGAGTTTAGGACAACAAATTAGAGCTTTTAATATGCACTGGCCGCTTTTTTTTTTTCACCCCCCCCATCCCCACACCACCACCATCCCCCCTCCCAGCCCAGTAACATCCAGTTGCTTAATTCCATTTGAAATCACCCGGGTTAGGCACCTAAATAATCTTGTCCTTCATGCCTGTCAACATCTTGAGGCACCTAACCACCTTTAGAGATGTGGTGTGAAAGCTTGTGAACGATGCAATCGAGGAGGGAAACAAAAGACAAGTATCCCTATTTGCTGCCCAAGAATCCACAAAGAATGCTGCTTCAGCTCTGCTCTGATTTCTAATTAGATTATGAGTGATGTAGGACTCTGAAGCCAAGCTGGAGTTTGTGCTAGCACTTTGCATGTATGAATGACAAAGGGACACCACTTTCATATTGATTTAAGCAAGCCAGTGGAAGAATGTTTAAACATCAAGTGCTTGATGTCCCAGTTTGCCAGAGCACCTGGAAATATCAAATTAATTCCAGGTGTTCTGCCATTAAGACAGGCTTGCTGCTTTTACAGCCGCACATACAAAATGTGGCTCCCAGTTCCACAAATAAAAACGGAATGGTTTCTGCTCCTAATACCTCGATAACTCCGACATATTGCAAGTTCTGGAAAGAATTTTAATCTACATAGTTTTTTTTAAATGGGGAGGGGAGCGAGGGGGGAAAGATTTTAAATATGCTGCATACAATTTGTGATGGTCATCTCTAAAATGCAGCTCCATTATCCTTTTCCATTTGGAATGAATGAGGCTAATTAATTTCAGGCCATACTTGATGAGGTCAGCACCATACGAAGGGTGCGTGCTAGACATTGCTAATCTCTTTCAGCTGAGAGTGATGAATTAAAGATGAAGCATTCCTTTGCAGGCCTAATTTAGAATGTATATCAAAAACCTACAGCAAATAATACTATACCCTACAACAAAGGAAAACTTGTTCTCTCAGGCTCCCATGTAGGGTTGATTTTAAAGGCATTTTCATTTCGCTTTGGAATTCCAGCTGTGGATGGGTGAAACAGTTCAGAAAATTCAAGCTTTCTCTCTTTCTATTGCTTTTATGGACAAAAGTAGGCAAGGGGGGGCTAAGGGGAGAGAGAAACTGGTCCGTGTTTGATCCTGTATCTCCTGTGATTCTGACTGTACGCTCGGCGTTTAGGAAACCAAGTACCTGTGACGTGACACCCCCCAGGGCCACAGTCACATCTTCCTGTTGGGGTTTTTTAACTCTGAGGGGAAAGCAGTCAAAGGTCCCCTCTGGTTCAGCATCATCCCAAGAATGTTTTGTTGGATGTTGCAGGTAGGAAACAGGACGGGTCCAGCAGTTCTGCTGGGTCACTCAACAAGGACAGGAGGTTCCAAGCCCTCACAGAGCTGTCATTCTCCCCCGGGATAAACACCTCCCTGTGCAAAAAGGTCCCATCACATCTAGAAGTGCAGATAGCAAAACCGAATGGAACAAATCACTGCGAAAGCAAGCAGGTCTGGGAGCAGGACAAATTGCTACACAGCTCCCAAACTGGCTGGAGTTGAGGCTCAGCCAAGCTTTGCCACCTTTCCCTCAAGGCAAAGCCACCCACAAAGTCCACAGGGGTTTTCCCTTAGCGAGGGACTGCAGGATTTATCCCTGTGGGCAGCAAGAAGCTGAATTGTCATTTTGGTTAAATAGGGACTTATGAAATCTTAACCCAGCCTCAGAAGGAGACCAGCGTCCTCCCCAGCACTTCTCTGCTCAATACCTGGCAGTTTCTTGGAATTCTTGACAGGTTGCTGCAGCCAGTGGAAGTTCCCAACTGGTGGCCATAAGCGGCTGCCGTCTTTGTATCCCAGTAGTCCTCATTAGAACAAAGCTGCTTCGAATTAAATCCAATCTACATGCCGAATCAATCTTTCAACCCTTTGATTGCTTCTGAAAATATTTATACTTCTTAATAATGCACATTTTGTCCCAAAGCCTGTGATTAAACCCAGACAAGGTCCGGAGAAGCCTGAAGTATATGTGGAAGGGGTTATTTTGGACAGGAAAAGAAAGATAAAGACACAGGTTTTTCCTATTGTGAAATCATTAGAGTGTATAAATCTAGCAATTGCAGTTGTATAAGCATCAGAGTGGGGTTGTAATAAATACAGATTGGAGTATTATAGTAACCAAATGGAGTTTATGGATTATGTTCTCTAGTTCATATTTCTCAGCTACTACAACCTAACTAGCTTCATGCTGCACTCACCTTTGTTAATATTCCCTATTAATATTCTCTTTACGTGTTTGTGGGGGGAAAAGAAAAAGTTAGGATTCAACTGCTGCTCTGTGTAAAACAAATATGTTTAAAGAATCATGCCCTCCAAAGAAAAAAAATAAACACAGGGATGCTGCAAAGCGACCGTGTTCGAAGGGCACAGGCTGTGGCTGGCTGAAATCAGCCCCATTCTGCTGAAAGTTAATAACTTCCATCTGAGTGGGATCTGGTCCTAATGCAGGGCATTTGCCGTGTGAAAATTGGGGTGTAAAAAGGAAGAAAATAACTTCTGCTGTCCCTTACCCTGGTGAATTTTTAGGGTGGTAAATAATAAGCTTTGGCTGGAGATGAGAAACACACAAAGGCTTTGAAACTGGGCTGTGTGGTAAACAGCGTGTTATTCCCTCCTCAAAAGGCAACATGCATCACAGGTGAGACATGAGGAGATGAAGGGAACATTCCTTGGCTAAGAAGTAACCCAGACAGGGCCAGATCCTCCAGAGTGGGGATCTGCCGTCGATTAAGGAGGTGTTGGTGGCTGGGGACGCAGATCAGATAAAGGCTCTGTACCTGTCTCCCTCCCTAAACACAAATGACTGACCTTGTCTCTAAAAAAGGGGAAAAATTGACTTTGGAAAACACACCATGATAAATCTCCTTGGATATAGTATGCAGTCTCTGGGTGAGAGGGAAAGAAATCCTAGAAACTAAAAGTATGTAATGCTTATTTAATATTGTTGTCATCAGCAGCATCAGATGGTAAATGCAGGTAATATTCTTCAGGAGTGGGCTGCTAAATGCTTGTGGTAGTTTTGCTTGTGACAGTTTCCCCTTTTATAAAGGAGAGAAAGAAATAGTCTCAGCTAAAATATTATTCATTGACTCTTTCATCACATAGTTCATTATATTAAGTTGTTATTTCCTAAATATGTTGGGGGTGGTAATATTATTATGCATATATCCTGAGTCATGATGGCTATTTTGCATTAATGTATGATTTGGATGCTCAGTCTTTAAGGTAGAGAGAAGGGGTGTGTTTATCATCACCATAAATAAGGGGAGAGCAGAGATTGTAAAAAACCTCATAAATAGGGATGGATCCAAAATCTAATGACACGCATGAAAATCCACTTTGGATCAGACCCCCATCAGAACTCTGTATTATATAACCAGCATTCTCTGAGTATCTTCTATTGTTTGACAGCCCTGATTTCACACTGAACTTGGAGTTCATTTCTGAGCAGAAGCTTTTAGTATAGAAACTTTTAATCATATCTTTTTGTGAACACACACATGCCATCGAGGATATTGTCTTATTAAAGAGTTTAAGCCTAAAGGTGTATGCCTACTTTTAAAAGAAATTTTCTGATTGTAGATAACTGCTCAATTTGATTTAGTGTCCAATGATAGTGATGGGGTTGATAACTGAGCATTCATCGGTAATTCATCTTGTGCTAGTAGAAATTTACAGCAAAGCAGTGCTTTCCCAACACTGACAAGTCCTATTAATCTTCTTCAGACACATTTCAATAGGTGTCTCCATCTGTGCCCAACATCTAAACACTCTGGCATCACTGGGGACTTGGAGACACCTTCATTTCAGGTTACACTAGTGAAAATGTGATACTAGATTGTACTCTATTTTTAACCTAATTCTCTCTTTTCATTCAATTAGCCTTTCTTGCCTGCATTTTTCTACTCATGTGTAACATCCTTTTCCCAGGAATAGCTTAAAAAATGAGATTTAGTTACTTAAAGAGACAGAATCTGCCAGGGCAAGAGCAACCAAGAGCTTAGTACAGAAAAACAGAATAACAAAGTTCAGGAGCACAGCGTGGAGACCGAATTGCCACTCACCAAACACGTCCCGAGCAGCATTCCCTCAATATTCCCCTCCTGATGCACCTCTTGCCACCACCACAGGATTAGGACAGGTCTGAAACTAAAACTGAAAACAATTGCAGGATGTTTGGGTGTTGAAAACCCAAAGAGCTCTGTTTGTTCGTGCTGCAGGGGGATCCCCACCATCCATCCCCACTTCGCTTTACATATACAACTAATGCATGAACAAACACAGAGCAGTCAAATTACAGCAATAACATTTATGGGTGGATTATGTTCCAACTTCCTCACTTATTATTAAAAGCGAGTAAATTGTGAAGCACATGGAAGAGGTAGGGTGCAAATGCAGGCGAGTTTCCACTCTGAACCAAATGTTGTTTTTTCACTTTCAAAGCTGCGATGAGTTTGCGAGCAGACGCAGCACAGCTTTAAAGCTTACTCATTCAAAAATGTGTGTTTGGGTTCCTTTTTTTTTTTTTTTTTTTTTTCTTCTCTCCCCTCCTTACTCCATTTACGTTTTGCCTTTCAAAGAGGAGCAGATGCACACCATTTGGGTTTGGGTGGCTCCTACTTGCTCTGAACTTTCTTCTGAAAAGAGCAAACCGTGAGCCGTGCGTCTGCTCCGCGCCTCAGAGGCAGCCTCAAACTTTGTTTCTGGCTTTATGAAGTTCTCTCGTGAGTCGTATTATAGATCTAAATGACCTTATTGTAGGTGGCAAGTTTAAATGTGCCATATTAATAACTTGTTATCCAAGACAAATTAAGTCCTTATGTGTCAAAAGCACTCTGTTCTGGATTACCTACAAGACAAGTATTTATTGAATAAACGTTGGATCCAATTTCATTTTAATGTGACTGACTGTATGCTGCAGCCCCTCAGAACGAGATAAAAACACTCAAACCTACAACTGTGTTGCAACATTACACCTAACTTGTCTATTTCTATTATTGTCTTTTTAACATGGGATCTCAAAAGTGTTTGGGGGGGTTTAGGGATTTATTATTATTATTGTTATTATTTTTTTCTGAAGAGCAAGGAGAGAGATAGAAAAAAAGACTGGCATTCAGCCTAAAGAGAAATCATTGAAACAAATTAATCCTATGCCGTTTAAATTGACATGGTAATCCATCATCAGCAAAGGGAAACTCTGAAAGCAATCTAGAATCTGCAGTGTTCTTTCACTGGCCCTCAGGCACAAAGACAGATAGTAAAAGAGGAAGGGGGGGAAAAATCATAAAAGTTAGCAGCACCTTAGCATAGGGAAGGGCTGGAGAAAGCAGCTTTCACTTTTTCCTGCTTTCAAGCAGCCAGCTCAGAAAGCAGCGCTGATTAACCTTCAGTCACTGCCTGCTAACGTTTACTTGTGTGTCAGATCATCTTCAGCTGCTGGGATAGGAGTTATTTCAAATAGTGCAGAGCCCCCGTCCTGTATAAACTCCACCATTGAAAACTCTGCCAAACATCAACTTGGGCATTTCTGCTTACAGAGGGCCTTTTATTAGCCTAAACTTGATCATTCCAAATGGACAATAAATTCTATCTGCAGAGCCCTGCAGAAAATAGCTGTACTATCCTTGGGAGTTTAATAGCCAGGATTTTCATAGAGCTAGCATGAAAAAAGCTGGGGGGGGTTATTTGGGTTTGGACTCTGGGTATTTTTTTGTCTATCCCCTGCTTTCTCAGTGGGGCTATCCACCATAATATATGTTTCCCAAGAGATTTTTCAAACTAGTTTTAAATATCTAAAGTGATGAGACTTTGTGCACCTTTAAAATTTTATTAGACTTACGGTCAGAAGAAAACATAAACCTCTTGGGCCTTGAAAGCCTATTGCAATACAGCCATTATCCCTATAATGTCAACAGAGCTACAAAATTCTCTAGAAATAAACCTTTTAAGAACAGCTTTCCCTGCTTCATGTTTTCTTTTAAGGTCAGTGGTGCATCACTTTTTTGGAAAGCGTTTCCCCTCTCTGGCCAGGTTTAGCAATGTGAAATAGAATGTATATTACTAAATGAATAGGTTTAATTTTAGACACTGAAAAAATAAATAGAAGAAGAGAGCCAGGGCAGGAATAATACCTTTCAGTTAGAAACAGACATAGTAGAAAGAAAAAGTCAGAACTTTAGTGCCAGGGGCAAAGGGGTGAAAGGCTGGCTAATATGAACCATATCCAACATCTGCCCTATTTTAATTTAGCAGGGATAAAGTTTCTTCTTTTTTATTATTAAGAAAACTTTATGTGGCAGAGAAACCCATGAGCTATGTTATCAAAACTGTTTTATTGTCACACTGAAACTTAGAACTATTAAGAATTGGCGGGGCAAAGAGATAAAAACTCCCCTCCTCTCTCCTTTTATACTCTGTGACAAGCCTGGGCTCGGGTCCTGCTGACTGGGATGTCCTTTTCATGTCTTTATGAAGTACTGCACTTGGGGCTCTAATATAAAAGGGAGGTTAATTGTTCAGGATGGGTCCAGATGATTGATTCTCCAGGTTAAAAAAAAAAAAAATTAATTAATTTTTTTAAAAATCTGAATATTTGAACCAAACTCCCGACGCGGTGGTCACTCTTGGAGGTGAGCGATGGTGGTGGTGCACAACAAGTGTAAAGAGGGGCTGGGCTGGGGACCTGGGTGAAAAACAGCCCAAATTGCCAGGCTGGAACATGATCTCATTCCATCTAAAAGTTTTCCACCTCAATAGTGCAAATTCCACTATAAAATAACAAAGTGTACCAAACCACATGTGAGTAGCTGTAGGAGTAAGAGAGCAAATTGCTTTCTGACAAAAGAAGGATGAATACCTTCGGATAATCTGAAGTTAAAATTTGATTGAAAGCATAACATTCCTCTAAGCATCAATATGCTTAGGATCCAAAATATGGTTATTTTATTACCAGTTAATACTTAGATCAAAGCAAAACACTGTAGCTGGAAGGGACATTCTCTCTGGAAATAAAGTTCCATGTAATTATTTCCTATTAAAAACTAAAACTGGTCTTAGATTCAAAAATTTGGGCTTCCTTACATGTGATATAATGCAAGCTTGTCAAGAGAGAGCAGATGTACAATATTTCACTGTTTGCTGGTATCTCTTTGCTTTAAAGTTTTCAGTTTAGCTTTAACCCTTTGAATGTGAAATTCTCATCCAATTTACCTCGATCAGACCAGGGGGACTGTTTAGGATTATACAGACTCACTTCTTATGATAAGAAATTAGGATTTGATATCAGCTAACATCATTTTAAATAAAGCCTGCAAATGTAAGGAGGTGAAACCTAAAGAAAATGATATGGCGATGGGTAGGCAGCTGAAAGTTAAATATTAAATTGTAAACAAAGGTTTTACTCTTGGGCAAAACAGCTCATCTTAATTCAGTTGGAGACATGGAGTTTAAAATATGCACTCAAAATACTTCCAAGAAAGCTGCAACCTTTCAGAGGAGAGAGATAAGAATGTATTTTAATTATGAGGTTATAAATATGCGATAGATTTAATTTTTTTTTACCAACTCCTAATGCGCTCCGTAACATTGTTCAGATGCAGTTATATATTTATCTGTCTGTCTCTCTTCCTATCCAGGGTTTTGTTTTTATTTTATTCTTTCTCTCTTATTTTTTTTCCCTCCTGATAGCTCAATCTCTATTTATGGCATCGTTGAGACAGGCCCTGGGAAAAAAAAAGAATCTATCCTTCTGTATTTATAAACCACCACAGAATAAATAGGGAATGGTTCCTTTTTACAGCTGAAGGGCTGGTATTATAAGTAGCAATATGAAATATTTAGACACATTATTTCAAGCTTCCCGGCTGCTTCTGATTCTGCTAATTATTTTTGATCTGTCACTCAGAAATAAAAAAATAAATAAATAAAACTTTAAAGAGTTCATTAGGACTGCGGAAAGGAAGAAGAGTCAGATATAAGGCAGCAATTATAATTTGGTTTTAACATGTTTTTTTCATTTTTTGCTGACTCCTCAGCTACATTGTTTAGTAGAAGGATGGCTACAATATACTTCTACATTAAAGCCTGTTAAATAGGGAAGAAGCTGAGACATTCAGCTGGGATATTGTTTGCTAGCTCAATTAGTATCCCAAGAATTTGAAAGTACAATAAATGTATCTGAAGATCATATCTAAACATACTTACCAAAAAGTACCCACCTCTCTCAGCAGTTCACATATTTCTGCCTTCTAACTGGGAGGGGGAAAAAAAGAAAAAAAGAAAAAAAGAAAAAAAGAAAAAAAGAAAAAAAGAAAAAAAGGCAGTTCGATGTGTAGGTTAAGATTGGCGTGTGGCAAGGTTTGTGTGAGATACAAAGAAATCTGTATTTCACTCAACAATTTCATTGCTTAAACATATAGTTTAGAAGCATCTTTTCCTTAAACATGTGGTTCAATAACATTTTCTTCAAAGGAACAACTCAGTGTGTTAAAAGATTTAAGAACAAAGAATGTGCTGCAAAATGCAAATTCCTCCAGTGTAACACTGTGTATGCAATTATGTATGTAGGCAGATAGATATAATTTGAGAGTTATTAACTTTCAACATCAATGATGTACCCTGAATCAATACAATGTAACTACCTATTAAAATATAAACCAGGTGTGTTCCCAGGCAAATACAGTCTGAGAAGCTTCTCTAGATTTTTTTTTTCTTTAAAGATTACAGCTCTACTGTGGACAAGAAGCTCAAGAGATTGGTGCTGGTCCTAAAGATGGAGATTGCTTTGCTTTTTGCTGATGGTTCTAGAATGTTTCATTTCCTCCACGTTTAGGGAGAAAAAAAATATTTAAAATAATAAATAATATAGAAATGGGGTGAAGGGGATGAATTGCCTCACAAACATCCGTACATTTATACACCTCCGGATGCATAGGAAAGAGAAAAGTTCCCCATTTCCATATTTCCTTTGGCTGAAGGGAGGGAATGAAGGGAGAAGAAATCATTTTAAGCTTTGCCCTCCCGGCGGATCGACCCCTCTTGCAAATCCCTTTCTCCTGGCCGCCCTCCCTCGCTCCCCCGAGCACACAGCCCGGCGCAGTTAACCTTGGAGCGGCGCCGGGCAGGGAAGGGTTAATGAAACCCAGCTCTTTACGACCTCCAGGGTCAGACTCTTCCTATCTGCAATCTAAGGAATTAGGTAAGGAGGTTATAAGATTATAGTGAAAGGAGTTATAGGCCCTCGTAGCCTCACACCTGAACATATTGGGCTAATCCACTGGGATTCTTAAAAATCGCTTCAGCTATGGAAAACTGTTAATTAGGCTGGGTCTGTCCCGAGGTTTCCTGTTGCATTAGAGATCCAGCCGAGCTGCCTGCGCTCCATAGGCTCGCATGAAATGCTCTTAGTGTGCCTAACTTTCTGTCCCTTCTCCACTGCTGAAATCAGCCTCAGCCCGTGATTTCGGGGTTAAAAAAAGGCAAAGCTGGGGGGAAATTCGGTCCGAGAGATGAACAAAAGTCAATCCCCTCCGGTCCCTGAGCCCTGGGTGCCCGGCAGGCTATTTGCAGCTGTTTCTAACTTCAGTGTTTG
Organism: Serinus canaria; assembly: GCF_022539315.1. Lineage (NCBI taxonomy): Eukaryota > Metazoa > Chordata > Aves > Passeriformes > Fringillidae > Serinus > Serinus canaria. The sequence goes on along the minus strand of NC_066324.1, from coordinate 4,976,529 downwards.
TTTACAGTAGCAAAATTAGCACTTGGAGGAGAAGTGAAAAGCTGTTTTCACATCAGTTTTACTCCTCGGTTCCTAGCTTGAGATGCCTTTCCTCCCTCCCAGCAATCAGCATCATTTAAAGTGCGGTACAAACTTTCTCTCGCTGCTGTGACTTAGTTCTCTGCAGTCGCATCCTATTTTCTGCTAAAGAAAAATACGCGGAGAGAAGGTAGCATGTGAACACGGGCCAAACATCATGGATTCGAGGCAAAAAACCAATAATCATAATCCCGAGCATCCCCACAGAACGTATTTCAATGTCGCATGGCAGAGCCTTGCCCTAGTCCCAGCTTTCTGCCCTTTGGCACTCAGATATTTGCTTGTCTCCAGCAAAGTTTTCTTTAATCCGCCGAGACACCCCAGGGCTGTACCTGAGCCACCGCTAAATTGCTCCCTACAACCGATAAAATCCTGCAGCAGCAACTCCCCAGCTTCAAGACTTAAAGCAAGGACTGGTTTTAGCCATTTTGTCATTTGCAGAAATGCTGAAATTTTTATTTTTTTAGATTTTTTTTCTATGCCACTTGTGGTCACCCTCGAATGGCAGTAATCTGTAGATTACATATTACGAGCCTTGTCATTACGTGGATAAAATGAGGTGGTTAAACGCTAAAATCCATTTTACTCACCACACTTGCTTGTGGGGAGGGAGGGGGGCGGGAAGGAGAGGGGAGGACAAACTTGTAGGAGAAGAATTTAAACCCCTCGGATGGGAGCTGGATGTGCTGTCAGAGCCCTCTCTGCCTGCTGGGTTCACGGGCTGGGGACCCCTCAACTTCACCTCCAAGGCAGGCGCCCGATCACTCCAGCCCTCTCCCTCTCTCCTGAGCCTTTTGTCCCCATTTTCGTGGTATCTCAGCTTTGCTCCACAGAGGCGACTTTTCTCTGCCTCTCCTGGATTTGCTCTGTAGCATTTCAGGGCTCCTACTCTCCAGCTCTCCCCCCGTTTGCCTCTTTCATCTGTGTCCCTGATCCCTCTCCAGCTGATGTGATTCTTTAGAAATGTGGGTCTTATCCCGTCCCTACCTTTGCCGGCTCTGATTAGATATTATTTTTTCATTGGCTCTGCTACAATGGGTTCCTCCCTTTAATCTCTCGGTATATTTTCCCCCTCCCGGTATAACCAAATCCATGAAATTCACAGCCTCTCTCTTTGACACGACTGGTTCGTCTAATCACTCCATATCGATTTCCCTAACTCTTTTCATCCAGCTGAAGACACATTTTAAAACACTCCAAGCCAGAGTGTGCTCTTTGCTTTATACACACTAATAAAATGATTTACCCTTCTCTCTCTGCTCTCCTCACAGGAGAAAATCGTTCAAGTCGCGGCTATTTGTGTGTGATCAGTAAATATTTAGTGTGGCGACATCCTCAGCTCCTCTCCTGATCAATACGCAACCCAACAGGAGGTGGACTATTGTCCGGGTAGCGACTTGCTGAGATCTCCTTTAGATGAATTCTTTGCCCCCCATACTGTCTGTTATGATTTATCCTCGAAGGTGACCAATAAAGAAAAACCGAGTCTTTAAAAACGTCTGTTTCTAACCTGTTTACCGTGCCATTAAAGCACCTAAGCGAGGAATGGCTTATTCATCCCCGTCTCCCACATCCCTGCCATGGGCTGACACACGCAGGGCGCTGCTGGAAAATGGGGATCCGAGCGGGCAGCCCCCGCAGCGCTGCCCTGCACCCCCGAACCCCTGGAGCCCCTGTTCCCCTGCAGTAAAACCCCGGCCGCTCTCTGCGCTGCGGTGCCACGGCGCTGAAAGGGCGATTCCCCGCTCGCACCCACCCTGCAGCACCCTCGGGCACAGCTCAGCCTCAGCCGGTGCCAACGATGTGCCCAGGGATGGAGGGTGCCCCAGAAACTTCCAGCCCGCCTCCCGCCTCCTCCTCATCGCATCCCGCCGCTCTGCCTGCCCCAGGACCAGGCTGAGGCAGGGCTGCTGGGGGCTCAGCGGTTTGTTTGTTTGTTTGTCTGGGTTTTTTTGGTTTGGGGTGTTTTTTTTTGAAAGACGTGGAAAAGCTGCAGTGAAGGAAAATAATAACAATAATAATGGCTATGGAGAAGAGCTTTAAAGCCCGTTTCCTGTGGTTAACCATAACGAGAGCTTTCCCAGAGTGATAAAATGGGCAGCAAGAGAAGTTCGCGTGTGTATGTGTGTGCTTTATCCTGCTCTGCTCTTTCACTCCTGGGAAAGCCAATGCCTCCCATCGCAATCACCCCAGGAGTGTGCTGTGCCCGCCGAGATGTCCGACACAGCAGTGCCTGCTGCGTGGGTGCCTGTCTGATGCAGGCTGGGTGCCTCCACACAATGGCCACCCAGTGATATCTGCATCGTCTCTGTGTGCTCACTCACATCATGCCCTGCAGCCCACAGAGGTGCCCAGATATTTATTTTATCCCCATGCGTGTGCGTTTGCACCTCAGCTCTAGGTCGGAGGCGTTTATCTCTGCAAATGGACATTGCCTGCACAGGGGCTGCATAAATCCAGGGCTGTGTATTACAGATGTGCGACTGTTATTCAAATGTAAAACCAGCTACATCCACCTGTTAACTTTGTTTAGAAACCACTTTCACTAATGGCTTTTCTCTAACTTATTCAGCCCGTTACTCGAGTATAGGAGGCAATGGAGGGGAAAAATCCATATGAAACCCTGCTCCCAGCCTCTCTTCGAGAGGACACTTTCCACACCTTGCCTAGACAGGGCTCCTATAGAGCGCTTATCTCTCGAATATATCTTTATACTAATGCATACTTAATTGGTCTGTCTTGACTGTCCATATAAAACAATTTAATTAGGGTGCTTTCTGCTTTGGAAAGAAAGAAAAAAAAAATCTGCCCAGCATTTATTGTATTTAGCACCAATACAGGCAGAAAATGTTGCACAAGTTTTTGGTTGAAAGAGCACCTATGTGTCCATTGAAGGGCGTTGATCCGAAAAGACAGAGAGGACAAGTAAAATCGATTTGAAGCAACCCTCTCTGTCCCTTTCACACCATTCAGACACTCCATTCCTTCTAAGACAAAGACCCAGCGCCTTGGGAATGCTGGCAAGGCGGGGGGGGAGGGGGGGGGGAAGGAGGAAAAAAGGAAAAAAAAGAGGGGGGGAAAAAAAAAAAAAGGAAAAAAGCTTCAATCCCCCCAAGCGAAAGGGAGAGCTCTGAAATTCCTTCATATTGCTGTTATTTACCCCCGAAGATATGTTCAACTCCAGGATTTTCTTCAATTCGGCGTCTAACACTGCTGCTGCGAGGAATGTCCCTGGAAGGGGAGGAGGTAATTATGGCTATTAGTGCTGCGAGCCCAGCCGCAACCTTGGTCACTCGCAGGCTTTTAGGGTTAAAATAGCCCTCACCTCTGACCCCTGCGGAGCAAAGTTGTAGCTATTGCCACAAGTTGGGCCAAAGTTTTCAAATCCAGGGCTGGGCAACACCGGAGGGGGCAAACTTCTCCCTGGAATTATTTTTGGTTGGGATTTAAATCATCTTTAGTCTATTTAATTGCCTTTCCCTCCTCCTTTGGCCAAATAATCCCTTTCGGAGAGGTGGGGGGGATTTCAAAACGCCCTGCTCTCACTACCTTTCCCACTGCTCTTTCCATTTAGGTTTAATTTGGCAGATTGTTTTCAAGCATGAAAATGGTTATCATCAAACTGAATTACTGGGTCAGCCTTTCATCCAGAGATCTCAAGAATAAAAGGGGGGTCGGGGGGGGGGGTGGTCGGGCAGGGTGTCCCCCCCTTTAGGCTTTCCCCGCCATGACCCTTTCAGCTTCACCAAAAAAAAAAGAGAAAAAAAAAGAAAAAAAAGGAGCATTTGGAAAAATGAAGAAAGGACAAAAAGCTTGGATTTGTGTCCTGTGCTTTCTACACACCTTCACGATCCTCCTCTGCAAGGGGGAATTTTGGAAGGGGGGGCGGGAGGGTGCTCAAACTGAGGGGGAGAGGGAGCCCACAGATGCAAGTACCCCTCTGGCAATAATAAAAATTCATTCAAGTGGGCTATGTCTCCATCTTCCATGTACTGATTAGACTTAACAAGAGTGGAAACTTGTGTAGACCATATTTATGGTATTAACAAGCAGTTAAAAGATTTATCCTTCTTCTGATCAATATTGTTCGTGGCCGGTCCTTCCCCCCCCCCCCCCGGGCCCTCCCCGAAGGCTGCAATGACAATCGCCTTCATACTTTTTCATCACCGATCGAGGTGGCAAAACCCTTTTGTAATTTTCATTAGCCCAGTAAACATGCAATTAACATGCAGCACTGTGGTTAACTTAATTCCTGTTTTAAGGCAAGGACAAGCAAGAAATGGAAGAGCGTTTGTTCCATTTGTCAAGTATGACACACTCCCTACCCTAACAGTTTCTTAAAATAAAAGCTCGGCTCCCCACCACCACGACCACCACCCCTCTTTCCAGAAACCCCCCACACTGATACACACACACACACAAAAAGGAGCAGGAATCCATTAGTTGGAGAGTATTCTCCTGCCAAAGGCGGTATAATGTATTCCAAATTTTCCCAAGCCCTCACTGTACCGGGGTCCCGTTCCCCCCACTCCCCCCTCCCATCCCTAGGAAGGGGGCTGACTCGCTGATATTTCTCGTGGGTGAAAGATTCAGCCTTTTCCTAACCGTATTTTTTTTTAATTTAAATAAAATAAAACTAAACGTGCTTCCCATGACTAAAAGTTGCCATGTTTGTGAAGGGGGTGGGGAAAAATGTCTCCAAGGGTTTCAATTAGCAACAAATGATTATTGCAACGGATTTTTGGTAATGAAAAAATGTGGAGTACCTCTTTCGAGCTGGGATCTCAGGGGCAGTGAGAGAGAGAGAGAGAGGGGGAGAGGGAGAGAAGGAGAGAGAGAGAAAGAGATTGCTGATTAGCTCGGATTCTTTCCCAACTTGCTTTAGCGTGTGCTTGCGTTCCCTGCCGACCCTACACAGGACACTATATATTTTTTCCCCTTCGGTGCATGTGTTGATAGTCCAGCCTGTAGTTGTTTGCGGTTGGCTTTTTTTTCCCTTTTCGTTTTTTTTTTTTTCCTGCCGGGGAGGGGGGAGGTGGGAAAGGGGGGGAGGGGGGGGCTGAAATCCATCGCATCCATCCTACCCCCACAGTCATTAACTTAGGAGATTTCCCTCTCTTATTTTTTTTTCTCCCCAATTGGAAGGGTGGGTTGTGAATATTTTTCCCCTTTTTTTTTTCTTTTTTTTTTTTTTTTTTTTTTTTTTAAGTCTCGCCTTTCCAGCTCCAAACAAGGTGTAGCGAGACGCTCTTCCTTCTAAGGAATGAAATGAGACAAGGATCACTCAAAGACATCTCCTACCTTGGGCTTGGGGATTTTTTCTTAAAGGCAAGGCGCACATTCCTAAGCAGCTGTGTACAAAGCCCCCCCTGAAATCTTGTCTGTGTAAAGTTAGAGTGTGTTCAGGGTGTTTTTTTTTTTCCTCTCTCTCCCAAGGCTGATCGCTAATAATACATCGAAAGCACTTCCCTTTAGGTTGTGGGAAATCTATTCCCTTCACCTTGCTTCCTTTTTTTCCCCCCCTGAAGGCTGTAACTTTACTTTTTTTTTTCTCTCTCTCTTTTTTTTTTTTTTTAATCAGTTTGCACAATCGCTTAGATAAACACCAAGAAGGAGACTTCTCTTTAATTACCCAACGCACATCTTTCTGGGGGGCAAACAGCGGTCTGATTTTTTTTTTTATTTGTTTGTTTCACCTGCCAAACTAAAGGAGAGGTAGAAAAAGGAAGATGCAAGCGATTTGGGACCTTGAACAAGGCAAATATGGTTTTGGTATGTTTACTTATAGTTTTTTTTCTTCTTCTTTGACACTTTTTTCGGGCAATGTGTTGTGATTCTTGTGTTTCTCTTTTAAGGAAAACAAAAAATCCAAAAAAGCAAATGTTAGCTAACGTGCGTCTTAAACGATCGTTTCTAAGGTTACGTGGGTTGCTCTAAGGAGGGGAAGAGGGGAGGGGGGCAGACCCAAGTATGTGTAATTGCAGCACCATCAGTTAGCACGTCCTTTAGCTAAATAAAGCAAAGCAGCAAACAAACAAACAAGCGAACAAACCCAAGGAGCGGAGCCGGTTTCCAGGTCCGAGGCAAAGCGCCTCCGAGTCATTTCCCCGGGAGCAGCGCCCGGGCGCTGCCGCCCCTGCCCGGCGCCGGGGCTGCTCGGGCGGAGCGCGGACCGACCTGCTCCGGAGGGTGGGAGGGCAGGACGAGGCTCTTAACTTAAGTGATAGGTATTAAACTGCCCGCGATCGCGTCGCTGTGTGAAGCTGGCAGCGTTTATTTGGGGTGGGGGGAAGAAAAAAAGAAAAAAAAAAAAAAAAAAAAAAAAGGTCGGTGGTGAAGGTAGAGCGCCGAGATCCCCTCTCCCCCTCCGGTCGCTTCCCTGGCTAAGCAAGTACAATGGAAAGAAGCTGGAATATACTCACCATCCGAAGGTGTGGTTGGCAGTTCGGCTGAGGCTTTAAGGCAATTATTTATCCTTTTTTTTTTTTAAGTATTATTGCAAAAGACGTAGATCTGACTTTAAGCAGCAGAAGTGTTTTGCTCTGAGAACAGCAAGCGAGGCTCGGATCCTCGCTTAAAAAAAAAAATCACAAAACAGGATCTCTCTCTCCCCCCCCCCCCAATCCCTTACCACTATCCCTTAAAAATACCTATTCGGCACAGCTCTCGCAGAAACCCTGATGCAGAAATCTTATAGTCCGGTCTAGGAGTGCCCAAGCCAATTAATTTTAAATCCTTAGGAATTAATCAGATTAAAATGTACAGAAGTTTCATTCTCGTATGCATACGTGAGCCAAAAGTCGTTTCCCTTTAAGAGATCCTTTTCTTTTAAAGTTGAATTTTAGGCAGATAAGAGACTTACACTAGGGGGCAGCCAGATACTGTACTTGCTCCAATCTTAAGCAATTTTTTTTCCTCTCTCACAGCATATGCTCTGATTTAGCACTGTAAATTTTTCAGAGGACCCAACTCTGACAGCCCCTGGTGATTTTCAAAGTACCACAAGCCAGTGGTTAAAAATTGCATTGACTTGGAAGTTCAGAGGCACACAATAGGAGCCACTTTCCCTATTCATGGAACTTCAGTGTGGTGGAAGAGAAAAACACACACATACTACATTGAGGGAGAAGAGGAATTCATTGAATTCTGTTAGACGTAACTGCTTTCCACTGAGTTCAGAGCGAAACTCGGTATTTGTTCGATGCTGTATTCATATTGCGATTTAATCTAGAAAGAATTAGAGGACTGTTAGGCAGCTTTCTGCCAGGAAAGCAGCTTCCCCCTTCTTCCTCCTCTCTTTTTGAAACCTAAAGATTTACACCGGCTCTATACCCAACTCAATTTTAGCAAAATAAATCCTTCCACTCCCTCTCATTAAAATAAATTTACATCTGCAGTAAAATGGCAGGAGGGATGCGTTTGTTTATTTGGAAAACCAACACGGTCTCACTTTTAAACCAGAGCATTTCTATTGTCATTAGCCTCGGAGAAGGACAGTGGAGAATCTCCCCCTTCCTTGCGAAGCGCTCATGTTTCTAGGATTATTTAGCGAAATTAGCTGCAGTTCATTTTTACATTCATCTCTTCTGTCTCAACCCACTCGCAGGGGTGTTTTCAAATAAATAGCATAGCATCTAATGGTGCTAATAGATAGTTATATCGCTGCATCTCTCGAAGAGCAAATAGTTAATCTGGGGCATTCTTCATTAATGCTTGAGCAATCAGCGTATACGGTGGCTTTTAAGCGTATATCAATGGTTTTTCATTTTTACGATCATACGTTCAAACTATTAATATTGCGCGTCCTGTTAAAACCGCTTTCTCTTCTGATTTCTGCATTTGTTAGGACGGCGTTTATGTTTTTTCATATGGTGAATTAATCCTGTTTACTTTGTCAGATTCGAGACAGGAAAGGTTGGTGTTGGGTTGTGGTCTGGGTTTTGGCTTTTATTTTTTTCCTCAGGAAATCCAACATCAGCAACAATCTGTGGCTATTCTGCATTTTGAACCCCCACCTTCTCCTACCCTCCCCGAAAGGTCACCTCCTCAACTCTGGCTTGTTTGGAAATCATAAGGCAGTTCCCCACATTTTAACCAGGAAAGATTCCTTCCCCACTTTCTGTCTTCCCAGTCCCTCCTGGCCACTGTTTCGGGTAAAGGTTATTTTTTGCTCCGTGAGGATCAATGGGAAAGCTGCAGCCTTGTCTTTGAAATTGAGTAGCAAAAACCTCTTCGCCCGTGGGGTTCTGAACACACCAGGTTTCCCGGCAGGACACTCTCAAGTCGAGGTGCTTTTTACAACTTTCCAACCATCCCCGCACCTGCGGCTTTAGCCACATATATTATTTCTGCGGCAGAAGTGTGTGGGCATGTGGCAACATGAAACAGTGTGTGTGAGGAGGTGAGGGGCAATTAATCCCTTACAGAGTTGTGCCCAGGTCTGTGTCCCCGCGGCCGTGCTTGGTGACCGGCTGGGATGTGAGCGCTCACAGACGCGTGTGTTCGCAGAGGAGGAATGGTCCGGCCGGGCATTTATCTGTCTATGTTAACATGTTTTCTATTTTATCTCTCCGTCCCTTCGCTTGTTCGAGTGTCTTTTGGCCATTTTCACCAGGAGACGGACTCGAGTCCCCGCTCCGCTGGCCGGTAGCTCCATTCAGCGAGAAATAAACACGTCCCCGTGCTTAGCTCTGTTACCTGCTCGTGGTACAGAACGGAGGTCGCGTTACAGTGTCGGGGTACGGACGGTCATGAGACCCCCGAACCCGCAAAACCCCGAAATAAAGTTAAAGGGGTCGAGGCGAGCCACGCCGTGGCGATGCCGTGCGAAAGGCACGGCTGTCACGCTCGGCGGAGCGCCGTGCCGGGCTTCGGAGCTGTCTGCAGCGGAGCCGCGGTCCCCTCGCTTCGGGGCGAGCGGGAACCAGGAGCGCTCGGGCGGAGCGGCGGAGCCCCCGAGCCCCGCCGGAGCCGGGCTGTGCGAGCGGCCGCTCCCGGAGCGCCGGGCTCGGCGCGCTCCGCTCGGCGCGGCTCAGCGCAGCCCGGCCGGGCTCGGCGCGGCTCCGCGGGCGGCCGGGGCATGGCTCGGGCGGGCGGCGGGACACGGGGCGGCCGCGGCGAGTGCAGGTGCCCGGAGCGGGGCCGGGGGGGCTCCGCTGTAGGACCCCCGGCGGGCGGCAGCCCGCACTGCGCTCCCCGAGCGCTTTCGGACAACCCGCGGCCGCCCCTTCCCCGCAGCAGCGGCGGCAGCGCCGGGGCTCGGCTTTACTTTATTCCGTGGAGTTTTACCTCGGTTTAGCGCCTGCTTTCCGCTTTGCACCCGGCCGCCCCCTCCGACCCCCGAGGCCGTGCCCCGGCGGGCAGCCCCAGGTGAGGCGGCGGCGGCGCCGCGCTCCGCACGCCGGGCTCGCCCTAACCCCTGGCCCCGGCGGGGCGTGAGGGCGCGGGGCGGCGGGCGCGGGGCGGCGGGCGGCGCTAGGACCGCGCGGGCGGCGGCGGCGGCCATGGCGGGCCGCGCAAGGGCGGCGCGGCCCAATGAGGGCCGGGGGGCGGGGCGCGCGCTCCTGGCCACTCAGGCGCCGGCCCGGTTGCCTTATAAGGCGCGCGGTCGCCATGGCGACGCGCGCTGAGTTGCAGCAGCCGTGTCAAAGTTCACTCTCCCGCCAGCGGGGCGAGCGGCCGGCGGGGAGCGCGCTCGCCGCTCCTCGGCCCACACGCCGCCCGCACCGCCCGCCCGCCCCGCCCCGCGCCGCCCCTCCCCGCCGCCGCCAGGGGAGGGGAGCGGGGGGGAGCCCCTGCTTCTTTTTATTTTGGGGCGGGGGGGGGGGAGCGCTGGCGCGCTCTCCCCGTGGTGATTTTTTTCCCCTCCTCCCTCCCTCCCTCCCCGGCTGAGGAGCGATGCTGCGCGCTGGGTTATGATCCTTCCCTCTCTCTCTCTCTCTCTCTCCCTCTCTCTCTCTCTCCCTCTCCCTCCTCCTCCTCCTCCTCCTCCTCCTCTCCTCCTCCTCCTCCTCCTCCTCCTCCTCCCGCTCCCCTCTTTTATCATCCTGGCTGGCTGGGCGCTGCTGCGCTGGCGAGTTGACTCCTTCCCTCCCCCCCGCCCCGCGGCCCCCCTCCCCCTGCCCGCGCCGTGAGCACCGGCGGCGCGGAGGCGAGAGCCCACTTGCGAGGCGGCAGAAGCAGCATAAGGCAGCGCGGCGGCGGCGGCAGCGGCGGCGGGAGCGGCGGCGGCGGGAGCGGCGGCAGCGGCACCCGAGCGGCGGCGGGAGCGGGAGCAGCGGCGGGGACGCGGCGCGGCGGGAGCGGCGAACCGGCGGAACGGGGCAGAGCGGAGCAGAGCGGCGGCGCCGGAGAGGAGGAGGAACAAATAAACAATCATAATAATAATTCATAATAATCGTAATCGTAACGATAATAAGAATTCTTTTATAAAACAAAAAAAAAAAAAAGAGAGCGAGGAGGAGGAGGAGGGAAAAAAAAAAGCCAACAGCCCCCCCACACCCCCGAGCCCAAAAGAGGGAGCGAGAGAGAGCAAGAGCGCAGCGGCCGGGCGGAGCGGCGGAGAGGAAGAATTAAAGCGAGCGAAGGAGGGAGGAGAGACAGAGCAGAGAGAGAGGAGGAAAGAGGAGGAGGAGGAAAAAAAAAAGCCCACAAAAACAAAGCGATCGCAGTTGATGTTGCTGCTGCAAGCTGGACTTCCAAAAACTACGGCGAGACCGACCGCTCTCCGCGCCGAGAAGAGTCTCCTCCGCTGTGCGTGTTTTTTTCCGCTGTGTGTGTAATCTTTAACCTTTTATTCATTCTTATTTTGATGGCTTTCCTGAATGGCTGACTGCGAGCTTCCCTGGACCTGGCCCCCAGACACCCGCCTCTCCTCCTTCAACTACTCTGCTGCAGATCAGCTCTAAGAGAGAGAGAGGGAGATCTTTGAAGAGATTTTTTTTTTTTCTCCTCTCTCTCTCTCTCTCTCTCTCCCCCTCTCTCCCCCACCCCCACCACCCCTTTACTTTGCTCTCCTGGAGCCCAGACAATCGACTCGCACCTCGCCCCCCCGCACACACACCTCCATCGCCCCGTGCTTCTGCACCTTCGCCGGTACCGGGAGATGCCCCCCCACCCCGACCCTCCTGAAAAAAAAAAAAAAAAAAAAAGGCAAAACAACAAAAGAGAGAGAGGAAAAGAAAGAGAGAGAGAGAGAGAGGGGAGGACAAAAAAATAAAAAGACTGCTGTAAAGCTGATCTGAAAAGCAAAGCAAACAAACTTTGAAAATAAAGGGGGAACAGGAAGTTTGGCAACGGTGTCCAATAGATATGGCAATGGTAGTCGGTGCGTGGCGAGACCCCCAGGACGATGTGCCCGGAGCTCAGGGAACGCAGCCTTCGCAAGCCCCGCCGGTGCAGGGACCCCCGGCCGGGGCCCCGCACACCCCACAGACCCCGGGGCCCGGGGGCCCTCCCAGTACGCCAGCCCAGACCAACCCGCCGAGCCAGCAGAACCAAGGAGACAAGCAGCAGCAGCAGCAGCACATTGAATGTGTGGTTTGTGGGGACAAGTCTAGTGGCAAACATTATGGCCAGTTTACCTGCGAGGGTTGCAAGAGTTTCTTCAAGCGGAGTGTAAGGAGGAATCTCAGCTACACTTGTCGTGCCAACAGGAACTGTCCCATTGACCAGCACCACCGCAATCAGTGTCAGTACTGCCGCCTCAAAAAATGCCTCAAAGTTGGCATGAGACGGGAAGGTATTGGGATTTCATTTGTTTTGCAATTTTTTTTTCACTCGCTGCGTTTTGGGGTTTGTTTGGTTTTCCTTTTTTTATTTTTTTTAAATAATATATATAATTGCTCTTAGCATTTTTAACCTTCCTCTCCAAACCCCAAACCCAACCAGAACCTTTCCTCCCCCCCACCCACCCCCCTCGAATAAACCAGCCAGAAACTTTCTCGTAATGAAAGAAAGCGGTGTTGGGGAGGGTGGGCAGGGAGGCAGGGGCTCTCGCATGCTTTCTCCTGCACTCGTAATTGATTTGTGTTTGTTTTGATTTTGCTGATGGAGGTTTATTGAAAGTGGATTTTTAGTTTCACGCTGCTTAGGAGCGAGATGATGATTCTGACGTGTGGTTACTTTTCCTTCGTGTTTCCTCCTGCATGCTCAGCCTTAGCCCCTGTCCCCCGAGCAGCCCTGTGTGTGTGTGTGTCTGTGCGTGTGTGTACACACACACACGGAGCCTCCCGAGATGCACACACACGCATACACATACACACACACATATATATATATCCTCCAGCACCCTGCCTTAGATTGCAATTTTACACAGGCGGTTCAAATTACTATTACAATGGGACTCACCCTACCGAGGCTCTACAGCACTCCACTGTGGATTCCCAGCCGGATTTTTCCTCCTTTAAAAATATATATATGCGCACACACACATCTCCACGCGTGTATGTGTGTGTGTGTGTGTGTGTGTGTGTGTGTGTGTGTATATACACACTGCCGTGTGCCTGCCTTTCCTGGTTGTTATTACCTCACTTTTCTCTTCTTCCTCATTTTCTTGTTCCTCCGGGAGAGGCAGGAAGGGGTAGAAGGGATGGGGTGGGGGGTGTAAGGAGCAGTCCAGAAGTAAGTGTGGGGTGCTCGGATCTCTGCAAGTGGAGTCTTTGTGATATAAAATTAGACGGGAAATGTGAGCCTGCAGTTTTCCAGTGCGTGCTCTGTGTCTGGACGCTGCTATGTAGGTTAAGGGTGAGGGGGCTTGGGACTCGCCGGGCTCCTCTCTTTGTGTTTCTGCAAGAGTAACTAACCTTGGAATACAGGCGATAACAAATATAAATCAAGCACATTTTTAGGCGTTCTCCCTTCTTGTCGTCTCTCAGCCTCTGAGCCCTTTTTCTCTCTCCTTTTTCTCTCGCTGTCACCGTGTAAATTTATTAACAAAATGAAAGGCCCACTTTCCATGGGCAGCGGGGGAAGGTGCCTTTGGATAATGCCCTCAGCCTCACCAGGGGACTTGCCGGGGATGTCGTGGGGTGATTTCGCCTCCTTTGGTATTTTTTACGAGAGGGGGGGATGTATAATACCAGCAGCAACAATGTATTCAGTGGGCGAGAAACGCGTGTGGGACCAGAGCCGGGGATTTCGAACTGAAGTGTTTCTTCCTTCTCCCCTCCTCCCTCCCCATCCCGCTCCCCCAGCCTCAAATCAATGAGCTGGTTTAGGTGTAACGGAGAAAAAACACACAAAGACGTATCCTGCATCTCTTGAAGGAGGGGGTGGCGGTGGAGGGGAGGGGGGAATAACCGGACTGTGGTGTGTTTTGGGAAGTGAGGAGCTGGGCTCCCACAGCAGCCCTGGCCGAGCCCACAGCGTCCCTCAGCTTTTGTTGTTGCTTGACTTGACCCGAGAACTGCGGAGCCTTAGAGCGGGGCCGGGGCTGAACTCTGGCTGGGAAAATGCACGTTCCCCCCGAAGCTGGCCGGGTGCGGGGTCACACAGGCACGCACAAGCACACAAAGCAGGCTGTATTTGAACCGATGGTCGCAATTCAGATATTAATAGCTGTAGTTTCTTCTTTATTTACTGCAGCGGTCCAGAGGGGCAGAATGCCACCCACACAGCCAACTCATGGTCAGTTCGCCTTGACAAATGGGGACCCTCTCAACTGCCATTCCTACCTATCCGGATATATCTCCCTTCTTCTGAGAGCAGAGCCCTACCCCACCTCCCGCTTTGGCAGTCAGTGCATGCAACCCAACAACATCATGGGCATCGAGAACATTTGTGAACTGGCAGCTAGGATGCTCTTCAGCGCGGTGGAGTGGGCCAGGAATATCCCCTTCTTCCCAGACCTCCAGATCACAGACCAGGTGGCCCTCCTGAGGCTGACCTGGAGCGAGTTATTTGTCCTCAACGCTGCCCAGTGCTCCATGCCCCTCCACGTAGCTCCTCTCCTGGCAGCTGCTGGCCTCCACGCTTCGCCAATGTCTGCTGACCGAGTGGTCGCCTTTATGGACCACATACGAATCTTCCAAGAGCAAGTAGAAAAACTGAAAGCATTGCATGTCGACTCTGCAGAATATAGCTGTTTAAAGGCCATAGTCCTCTTCACCTCAGGTAGGCGGCATTTCTTTGCTCCTTTTTTTTTTTTTTTTTTTTTCTTTTTTTCTCTCCTTCCCCGGGCCCCCCTTGAGAAGTGTTTGCTCTTGCAAAGTGTTATTGCCTGCACCCCATGCCCGCTCCCTGCCCCCCGAGAACCAGCGCGGTCTCTTTTCCTTTTAGGAAGCGGTGCCCTGTGCTCTCCCCTGCAGGGCCTTGGATCCGAGCATCCCATCTTCTAGGGAGCGCAAATCAGAAAAAAATAATAAACTAGAAATAAAATGCACACAGCCCATTTATTTATTTTTTTTTAAGAAAAAAGCAGACAGCCAAAATACACCCCAACCCTAGCTGAATAATGCTGGGGACTGGGAGAGAAGGGGCCCGGGAAGAGGCACCCATTCGCCACGAGAGACTGCGCTCTTCCCATTGAAAATAATATTTTATTTAACAGTATAGCTCTGGGTTGTTGCATTTAATGACACGCATCCGAACAGCAGCAAAATCTGTTTGATGTTGTTAAATACAAGTCGTCCTATCAGTGAAACCACTTTAAAAAGAGGATCATTTTATGGGCAGCCAGGAAGGGAAAAAAGCCCTGCAGGATTAAAAACTGAATTAAAAAAAAAAAAAAAAGTTAAACGCGCAAATCTGAGTTTAAAATATGTTCCCTGCCATCCCATAAAATAAAATAAATCAACTTTGCAAAGAGCTGTCTCTGATTTAAACAGAATGTGGCAGTGAGCAGTTCTGTGTCATTTAAGCTAAGGGGAAAAGTTTGCATTTGTACCCAGCAGGAACTGCATAGTCCAAAGCGAGTAGCGGGTGCGAAAAGATCATTACCATAAGTAGACAGGGATAGTATGGAAAAGTAAGAGGAGGCTGAAGCTGCCGCTCTGCAGTGTAATTCCGGGGTGGCACAAGCATGACTCTCCCGAGGAAAAGACCTCGAGGTGTTTCTTAGATAATCAAAGAGGGGAGGGGGGGGGAAATATGTGTCAACTTTTGCTGCCTAGAAATAGTGCATGAGTTATAAAGCAATAATTGAGTGCGTTGTGAAATCTAATTAGCTTGCACTAGAGTTTAACCTGGGTGAGTAATAATCCTGATATTAACTCTGGAGGCTAAATTTTTTTTTTTTTTCCTTCTGAGGGGAAAAAAAAAATCTGCTGGCTAATTTGTGCAATACGTTATCTCAGATCACTAACTTTGAGGCTGCACTGGCAACTCAGTGTGCTGGAGCCCTGGAAGTTTGGGGATTAAATTTAAAAATACATATATTTTGCCTGTAACTCATTCGGACGCTTGGGAAAGTGGCCACGCGATAAACATATGAATGGAAGCAGGACCTGCAAAATAATTACTCATCAGAGTTTTTTAAAGCCTGATATCAGGAAACAGGAAAAAAATGTAGTTTATGTGGGAAAAGAAGGGCTCACAATCCGTTCCTTGTTGTGTTAAAGGGGGTCTGGGGAACGAAGTCATTTTCTGGACTTTGTCCAGGTTCTGGGTCGTGACCTAAACTTCCTTTTATATATTATTGCTTTACACATAAAAAACTTCTCCTTTTTTTTCCTCCCCCCCCCAATTACTGGTGCTAAATCCTGAGGTGATCAATGAGCAGGGCGCATCTAGCCACAGGGAGACAGGGATCCCGAGTGGGAAGGGGTGTCCGTGGGGTGCTTATTTTATTTTTCTATCGTTTTTCTAGGATGCATTTTCCTCTCCCTCGCTCAGCCGCTCAGCGAGGATCCCACACACGCTCACATCCCTCCCCAGCCCCTGCCCAGCTCACACCCACACCAAGGAGTTTATTTCCAATCCTGCCTTTTCTCCCAAATCACTTTTTTTTTTTTTTTTTTTACTTTTTTTTTTTTTTTTTTTAGCCTTCTGAGAAAACAATCGTCCGATCCTGTCGTAACTGTTTAATTTATGACTATTTTCAAAATGGGAGGCCTGGCGTGTAAATTGCCTCCCAACTAGATAAACGTTTCTTGTTATCTGATTCTGGGGAAGACAGCCGCATGCAAAAAAATATAGGGTGATGCTTGCAGCTTCTGCAGCACCCCAATAACCCTCCCTGATGTAAAGCAGACACACATAGATGCATATAATGTTTGCTGCAGCCTCTTTTAAGAGGGAGGGGGGAAAAATCTGGGTTCTAATGACTCGCAGAATATGCATGTGTTAGCCCTGTGCCTAGGAAAGCCACAGGGAGGTCAGGTCACAACCTGTGCTCTTTCAGCACAGACGTCTCTGATTTAAAGGGAACTTATTGTATTTTAGCGTATCAGGGAAAAAAAAAAAGAAAAAAAAAGAAAAAAAAAAGAAAAAAAAATGTCCAGACCCTATCAGGGAGTTTTCTTCTTGTAAGGGCCTTTAGGTTTAAAAAGAAGAAGAAGAGGAAAAAAAAAAAAAGAGGGGGGAGTGGAGGGGGGGGAAGAAAGAAAGAGAAAAGAAAAGAGGGGGGAAAAGAAACAGCTCAAATGAACAGAGAGATCACAGTTTGCATGGCTGCCTCTGAATAGGCTAAACTGACAAGATCAGTTTTAAAGGGCCACTTAAATCAGTTTCAAAGACTGAAGAAAAACGCGTTGTCTTCTTTGGGGGAGAATCTGTTGCTGGATCCGGGGCGCCATTATCTTTGGCTGGGCCAGTTTTTTATTATTATTATGATTTCTATCACTGTGAGTAGTAGTCCTTCTCATCACAGGGTTAGGCTCCCCCCAATTATTTTCCAAGAAGGGGGGGTGTGGAGAAATAGTGGCTCCCTTTCCCCCTTTTTGACTCAAGCCTTCCCCGCCCCCCCAGCCTTTCCCCCAAAAACCACAGAGATATGCAATTGGGCTTGGCCAGCACCTCCTTGCCACCCCTCAGGTCTGTCATGCCATTAGAAATCTCGACCCTAGGAGCTGTGCTGAGTCCTAAAGGAGACCCTCTAGAAGAGAGAGAAATGCAGACACACACACTTGCACAGGGAGATTGTCCCTTTTGGTCAAACCCACTTAAACTCTGGGGGGCGAGGTGATGGCGCACGATCGACTCTTAAACCTAGACATTAAAAAAAAAAAAAATCAAATTAAAAATTAAAAAAAACACAAACCACCAAAACCTTTTTAATCTGATGATTGCTTTCTTTTATTTTTTTTCCTTTTCTTTCTTTTTTTTTTTTTTTTTTTTTTTTAATACACTTTCTTCTAGATGCCTGTGGTCTCTCTGATGTAGCCCATGTTGAAAGTTTACAGGAGAAGTCACAGTGTGCTTTGGAAGAGTATGTTAGGAGCCAGTATCCCAACCAGCCAACACGATTCGGGAAGCTATTACTACGTCTCCCCTCCCTTCGCACTGTCTCCTCTTCTGTCATAGAGCAATTGTTTTTCGTCCGTTTGGTAGGTAAAACCCCCATAGAAACCCTAATCAGGGATATGTTACTGTCTGGCAGCAGTTTTAACTGGCCTTACATGTCCATTCAATAAAACATCCAAGAGAGAAAGAGAGAGAGAGAAAAAAAGGAAAAAAAAAACAAACAAACAAACACCGAGACAAAAAATTTTAAAAAAATAATAAAAATTCAAAATTGAGAAGGGAGATGAGAGTGAAAGGAAAGCAAATGACATTTGGGTTCTGGTTGTTTCTTAAATTTCCTTCTGCTAAGAAAGGATGTAAAAGGATGTTACAAGTTTGCTAAGAGAAGACAGGAAAAAATTAATGGACTGTGAATTAAAAAAAGAGACTGTCAAATGAACTTTTACAGAATGCATTAAAAACTCCCGTGTTGTTCAGAAAAAAACTTGCTACTTATCATTTTTTTTGTAAAAAATAAAAAAGAGGGAAAGAAAAAAAGAAAGAAGAAGAAAAGAAACGATGGTGGGCTTTTTCTTTTTTTCTTTTTTCTTCTTTTTTTTTCTTTTTTTGGGGTAAACTTTTTAAAAAATCTCGCTTAAAGTGCATTTAAAGGAAATTTGGAGAAAATTAGCAGAACGGAAGAAAGTAAGTCTTTTTTTTCCAAATTATTAATTGTCCTATGTGTCTATGTACCTATAGCTGTTCTTTTTTGTATTTTTCTGGTTTCAAACCAGTTTATTCTGTGGTTCTATAATAATTTTTGATATAACCTTGGCTTCTTTAAAAAAAAAAAAATAAACTGTGTATCCTTAAAATATATGTTCTGAAAGAATTAAAACTGAGTCCACGAAAGTATCATAGGAAGAAAGGAAAAGAGAAAAAAAAAAAACCCTCAACAACACAATGATGGAAGCGCACTTAAGGTGGTGACCCAAAATCTAGCTTGAAGCTGAGAGATCTATAATTATATAGACCCGAATGAACCACACGTGTCATATAACTCCCCCCAAATCTAGGTTTTTTTGATATTTCGGACAGAAAATGAACTGTGGGGATTTATTATAGGTAGAAGGATTTTGTGTCCAAGACACACTACGGTTTTGATTTAAAAGGAAAAAAAAAAAAAAAAAAAAACCAAGCAAACAAGCAAAGTGAACTTTTGTAATTTGAATTGGGTTCCACATAGTTCATCATGAATTGTTATTAAACTCCTCTATCTGTTTGTATATTTGCAAGCCCTTTGTATTATAATAATTGTTGATATTTTCCCTTTTTAAAAAATACCATTGAAATCAGCATGACAAAATAACACTGTTGGCACTTATAGATAACGTGATTGATTCAGTATCTTAGAGTTTACAGTTTTGTGTTTAAAAAAACTGAAGGTTTTTTTTTTTTTAAGTGCAACATTTCTGTATACTGTAAAAGTTATAATAACTGAACTGTTTGGTCGAGTCTTTGTGTGTTATATTCCAAGGAAAATTGAAAGTATTCAGAAATTAAAATATTATTTGATATCTGAAACTTGTTTGGCTGTCATAAATGTCTTTCAGAAACCACATTACTTCTCTATAGTTTGCAGTCATTTAAGTCCATAGGCGATTGATTTGTTTACTTGTCACAGTAAGTTTGTAGCAGATGTATTGTAGTGTATTTACCTGTTTAATTCCGGGATGGGGGTGGAGGACTTAAGTTCATGGTTTATCTCTGGTTTTAGGAAGTACTATGCTGAAATGGTAAACCATCAACCCCCATTCATCTAATCCTCCTGTTAATTAAAAATGGATTTTCTGGAAAAAAAAAAAAAAGAAAAGGCCCTTATTTTTGTCACACTTAAGTGCCTGCGTAGGAAAGGTATTGTTGTGAAAAAGTATTAGAAATCTGGAGATCAGTATCTATTTTATGATCAGAATGGGGCGAAAAATCTTTTGTAAATGTCTGACATACGCGCACAAGATCATTCAAGCAAGGTAATAGCAGTATTGTAAATATAGGTCAGTTGTTTGCAATGAGTTTTCTTTAAGTATGTGTGATTTTTTATAATACTCCGTAGTTGCCATCTATCGTTGTCATTGAGAGGTCTTCAAATGGAGTGGCTTTAGCTTCTAGCACTGAGGAGTCGGTTTTTAATGTATATATACTCTCAAGTGGATTTCTTTTTTTATTATTATTATTTTTATTTTATTTTTTATTTTTTAAACCTTAGACTGTGAAAGCATGACCACAGGTCATCTCTCTCTTTTCCATATGGGCTATATGTCTGTGTGTATGCTGGCACGCAGACACGCGTGGGCGTCCCTGGATGTCCCCTGTGTGTGGAGGCACAGGGCCCTCTCCTGCAGCCCTGGCACAGGCGCAGCTCCCACCGGCGCTGGGACCTGCCTGGGCGGGTGGCATAGCACCGGACACACCACTGGGCAATTGAGTGCTATCCCGAGCAGGCAGAAAAAAACCCCAAAACCACAAAATAACCCAACCCAAACCTGAAGGAAGGCAAGATGATGTGGTTTTTGCAAGGGATTGATACATTATTTCGTGTGTGTGTGCGTGTCATTTTTTTTTTTTTCCTCTCTTTTCTTTCTCTCTCCCCCCGCCCGCCCTCCCCTTGGTCTATAGCAGATGCTTTGTATGTGAAAGCTTGCAATTTTGTTCTTGTCTGAGGCTTCCCCCTCTCCCTTTTTACCACACGTAACTACACCATGTTGTGGTTTCACAAAAAGAGAGAGAGGGAGGGAGAGAGATCATTCTGTAAAGTCGATTAAACCCTGATCTTTAGTGTGTTCCAGTTAGACACATCTGTACTGGGGGCTGAGGGGCGTATGACTGTGAATTTGAGCAGAGTTTTACATCTGAATCATGGCTCCTTTTCTATAAATATATAAATATATATAAATATATAAATATACTATTATTGCAGGGGAATTGCTGACCTCTAGATTTAGCTTTTTCTATTGCAAGTGCTATCCATGTGAGTGTGTGTGTGTGAAGTTTTTATGCTTACTAAGAACACAGGATCTTGACTTGTTTGTTTTGTGTTAGTTTATTGTAAACAACCATTTGTTGTAAATTGTTATTGGCATTAAATTATAATTTATGATTTTCAAATCCAAAACATTCTCTGCTTTTTATGTTTTAAAGCCTGTAAGCTATCTCTGTATTTATAAGTTTCTTGCAGCGAGCTTTGGTTCACAGAGAATAATAGTAAACAGAAAATGCACCAGGGTTAAATAAAAACACACACACACACACACACACACACGCACACACACAAGCCCCGTGTATATATGTTTGGAATGCTCAGAGGAGGATTTGTTTAGGGACTTCAGTTAGTTTTAAGTTTATAGCATTTAAAGAAAGTTTTTCTTTTCATGCTGAGTTAGAACAAAAGATCTATCCAAAGATTGAATTGGACAAAAGAGGAGGGTTGGGATGGAGAAGCTTGTTCTATGTTGAATTGAGGAGATCCTTTTTTTTTTTTTTTTTTTTTTTTTTTTTTAAGAAAAGAAAAAAAAAAAAAGCTGTTAAACATGGCGACTCTTTCCCTCTAAGTGTCTAATTTATTTTTTTTCCTTGCGGTTCCCCCACTTCCCAACCCTCCCTTTTATTATATTTTCTGCTTTAATCTGATCTTAGCTCGCTGTATTTCTTTCCCCCCCCACCCCTGCCACCGAGACTGGCGGGGAAAGACCCAAAGGCGACCCGGAACGACAGCGAGAGCTGCGGAGCCGCCCGCGGTGCAACCCACAGCTCGGGAAAGGTCTTCTTCACCCCCCCTTCCCCTTCCTCCTCCTCCTCTCCTCTGCTCTCCCCTCCCCGCCGCCGCTCTCCCAAACCTCCCCCGGCCCCGCCGGGGGGGCGGCGGCCCCGCGGGGCGCGGAGGGGGCGCGGGAGGAGGCGGCTCCCCAAGTTCAGACAAAAGCGGGGGCTGGGGCCGGAGGAGGCGCCGGGCGGGCGGTGCCAGCCCGCGCGTGTGAGCGTGTCCGTGTGTCCGTGTGTCCGTGTGCGTGAACGCGTGTGCAACCGCGCGGAGATGCGAGCGCGTCCGCGCGCGTATCTCCGTGCGCGGGCGCGGGGCCGTGCGCGGGGCTCTGCCGCGGGGGCCGCGCCGCCGGCGGCCGGCCCGGCCCGGTGGGAGGTGGTTTTATTTTTGGGGGTGGGCGGTTTTTTTTTTTTCCGGAGGTTTTTTTTTTTTTTTTTGGAGGTTTGGAGGAGGAGCGGGGGGCTGCGCGGCCGCGGGGGCGACGCGTGGGAAAGTCCGCGGCGGCGGGTCCGTGAGCTCAGCCAACATGGCGGCCCCGGCCGGGCCGCTCGCCCCGCGCAGCCGGGGGGGGCCCCGCGGCCCCGCTCCGCGCCCGGCGCAGCGCCCGCGGCCCGCCCGACAGCGGCCGGGCTCGGCCGGGGCCGGGGCCGGGGCCGCGGCCGCGGGCGGCGCTTCCCCTGGAGCCCGTATCCCATCCGCATGTCAATGACCTGTGGAAGCATCTCCCCCGTGCGAGCGCGGCGCGGTGCAGCGGGGTCACACCGACCCCGGGTGGGATAGCGGGGTCTGCGCCCGCAGGGAGAGCGGCATCCTCGGGATGGGCCAGAAAAGGGAAGGGGGGAGAGGGAAAAAATAATAAAAAAGAAAAGAAAAGGGGGAGAGAGAAAGAGGGATAGCGAGGAAGAGGCAAGGGTGTTTCGAGGCGCTCCGTAACCGCCGCTGATAGCGAGCGGGATGTGGGAATGGAGATGGGTTTTATTTTTATTTCTTCCTCTCTCTCTTTTTTTTTTTTTTTTTTTTTTTTTTTTTTTTTTTTTAATTAAAACTTTAGTGGGTCCTGGGGATCGCGCTCGCTTCGCTTTGCTTTGTAGAATGGAAAGAGATACACGGAGAAATGCAGGCCTTGTCAGGATTTATTGAAGTTGGGTTTAAAAAACGTGCTTCAGATGATTTTTCCCATTTTCTCAGATTTCAAAGGCTCCCCGCAGTGCGGCTGCCTAATTAATGGTGAAATTCAACTAAATCTAATTATGCAGTAATTTTAAAGCAGTTAGTCCTGGGCGCTGCTTTGTAATAGGAACCCAGTTTTTAAAGTTTGCTTAATGTGTTGGTTTAGGGAGCTGGGGAGGAGAAGGGTGTAAGGGACAGAGCTGTGGGGTTGTTTTTTTTCATTTCCCCCTTCTCCCCTTCCCCCCCCCCCACCTTTTGTAGAGCAAAAAAATGCAAAATATAAACCCAAAACAGCCAGCGAAAGGCAAGGAGAGAGGCTGTCTTATCCCCTCGTATGTGATACGGGTATTGAGTGAGAAGCACCAGCGAAAGTGTAAATAACACAGTAGTTAATAGGGACCATAAAGGTATTCCTGGCCTGTGGATTTCCAAGTGCCGAGCTGTTTTAGAGAGGATCTTGAATCCTGCGGTAATAAAGGGGCAACGGAGACACACAGCGTCTCTTCTTGGGAAATAGAAACCAGATTTCTGCTATTGAACATCTATTGTCATTAAGAGGAGAGGCTTGTGCTCGCGAAGTTATAAATCTTATCACCCTTTTGATAACACAGTTGTAATCAGTTAGCATCGCATTCAAACCCAATTGTAAAACTGCCTAATTTAATATGTCATACATGTCATTAAAACTTTATTTTTCCCACTTCTCTTTTTTTCCTCCCCTCTCTCTACCCATCCCCCCCCACGTAAAATGTCAACAGATCTGGCTGGTAACGTGCAGCAGGGAGAGCCCGAGGTGGCTGCGCTGCTCCGGGGGCGAGCCCGGTGCTATGATGAAGAGGGTTTGCTTTCTTCCCATCTAGGTAATCGGAAGCGTTTCTATCATATTAGAAGTATAGGGGGGAAAAAAACCCCATAATAATAAAAATAGAGGGGGGTGGGAGGCAAGGGAGAGAGGAAAATGAAATCCTTCTCCTTCCTTCGGAATTGCCATCGCTCAATGAAGTTCTTTGAAAGAAACTTGTCTTATGATTAGCTAAGCAAACACATCTGCTTTCCTAGTTTGGGCTTAGCTAATTATCAAAACAAAGGGGCCGTTTCTTCTTCTACCTTGCTGGAAAGAAGATGTTATTTCAGGAGTCCTGTCCCTCCTCCCTCCCCCCGATCCACACACACACGCAGCCCCCGTCCCAGCCCTTCCCAGCGAAGCACCACGCTCCTTTCATTGGGATTACCGATGGGGAAATGAGTTTGCGCACTCCTCTTCCTAATGTTAAGCTTTATCATTACCTTCCTTGGAACAATATTTTTCCAACCAAATGTCCCTGCGGCAGGGCGGAGGGTGGAGGTGGGAAGGGGAAGAGAGGAGGGGGAAGGTGGTTTTGAATTGCGGACCAACTTCGCAGCTATTTGAATCAAGGCTGCACTCGGTTGATTTTAGTTGACAGAGCGTGTGTTGAAGCTGAACTCTATAATTTGCACTTCTGTTCTTTTATTAGACTTGGACAACGAACTAATGAGCTTTCCCCCACCACTGTGTCACTTGTATTTATTTTCTTTAGGAAACTTTTAGATAGAAGAAGTGTTCTCGCAGAAGGGCAGAGGTGGAGGGAAGGTTTCACGCGGTGGCTATTTATTTATTTATTTTCCTGGAGGTGCAGGGATCAGCTCTGTGCTTGTGTGGATGTGCCTGTGTGTGTGTGTGTGTCCCTGTCCCCGGTGAAAGGCGACCCACGCGGTGTTAGAGGAGGAGAAGCTCCGAGCTCCATGTGTTATCCGGGCGATGCTGCCCTTGGAGTGACTCGGGTGGTGGGAAGGTAACGCGGAGGCGAGCCTTGCGAGACGCCCTAAAACAAAATGTATCCATGTACGTGCGTGTAAATCCTTGGTCCTGAGGCAGAGGCTCCGCGGTGCGGGCGCTCTGTGGAGTGGAGGGCAGTGAGCGGCGTGAACCCGAATTTGATCAGATCTCTGCAGGAGCGGCTTAACTTCATAAAAGCGAGAGGTGGCTTTAAACCTGTACCTGAGAGACGCTGGAAGAAAGGGGTTTGAAAGCAAATAGAAAGGTTTAAAATATACGTGTATATTTAAGAAAGGGAGAAACAACTCAAAAGAAGGGTTTCCATACACAAAAAAAAAAAAAAAAGAGGGTGAAATGTTTGTCACTACATGACCACCAACGCACGAAGCCTTATCCATCGCTCGCAGCCTGCTCCATCCGTGCGAGTTGTGAGATATTTTGAATTTTGATTCCAGCGTGTTTTCTTTGAACTGGGCCTTTCGGTTTATTAAGGCAGGAAGAGGAACTCAGCAATCCTCTTTGAAACACGCTTGGTTTAACTATTTTACACAAGTTTGCCCAGGTCCCTGGAGATTCTCCAGTTGAAGAAGATTGAAATTAGAGTTAAAAGCTGGCGAGGGGGGGGGTGTGTGCTGGGAGGGGGTGTAAGAGGGGTAAGGGGGTGGAGGGCGAGTGTGGAAGAGGGTGATGAATCTATTGTAAATGCTCTCCTGTATTCTTGTGTGCTGGGGAATGGAACAGAAATCTGCGTCGCCTTGTTTGATCCATACGCGCTCATCTGCCTGTGCGAGTGCGTGGCTCGTACTCTATATGGAGACATGCACACACATCTCTAGGCCACCATTAATATTCCCAGAAATGCAGGAGAAAAAAGCTGGTATTTAGCGGCCATACGGAGAAGCGCACGCTGCCTGCTTCCCAGCAGCTTCACTCCCAAACTTTGCCTTTTCTTTTGTTTCCTTTTTTTATTCTTTTTTTTCCTCCCTCCTTCTTGTAAATTGCTGTTAACGTGTGTCTTTATGTTCTGTCTATAACTAGGATGTAATCAGGCGCCCCATGTCTCTCTCTGAAAGCATTTAATAAATGTCTATTAAAGCGCTACAAATGTAAGATAAATTTAGTGGCGCTGCTGTCTCCCTGTATCCAAACGGTAATGATGGATTTATCAACAGGGATTCGCCTTCAGCGCGGTGAGAGAGATTTACTCAACAAATAAGTCGGAAAAGCACCCACCCAAATACAATCATTTATACGGAAACTGATTTCTTTACAGCACCACAGATTCGAGGGAACATACAGCTTATTGCCTTTTTTTCCCCTTCGCTTTTTCTTTTATTTTTTTCTTTTTTCACCCGTCCTCCTTTTATTTCCCTCCTTTTTAACACAATCAGTGGAGATGGGAGCGTGCGTTTGTCTCTGTTTTGGGAGTGTTTGCCTGCTTATTGCTGGTGGAAGCTCCCAGACTCGATCAAACCCGGATCAATGTCTAATTTCTCGGCATCACCCTCTCCCTTCTCCCCCCTACTTTCACATATTTTTTTTTCCTTCAGTCCCAAAATATCGAACATACGTGTGTTCGGTATCAAAACCCGTCGAGTTTCGAAGTCCAAGATGAATAATAAAAGGGGGGGAAATTGTCCCTGAATTATCTGCGTGTCGCTTCATAAAGGCTTGCGAGCGGCTCTCAGGAGGCACAGCACCTCGCAGAGATGCTGCCTACCTCTGCTGAAATTTCTCTCTCCTTTTTCTTAGCCTTTGCTTTGAACCCTACTCAATACCCTGCATGCGTACAAAAGGAATGAACTCAGAAAGAAGCACCATTCATTGCTGGATTCAAGCACTGTCCAAAAAAAAAAAAAAAAAAAAATTACTGAAATGCAGCCACATAGCGCCTGTAAGATTATTTCCCTTTCCTAGAAAGTAGCTCCTAACCTCAGATTTCTTCCCCCTCCCCCTTCTTCCCTGGTTTTATTCCCCCCCCTCCCCCCCCCATGCACACACACCCTTGACCACATCTTTCTCCGATTCGCCTTGGAAAAAAAAATTGCATGTGCTGATGTGATGGAGCTCTTTAAACAACGGGCATGTGAGAGCTGTATTCACTCTGAAACATTACCCTTATTTTCTGAATTTCCTTCCTTTCAAATAGCTGCTCGTATCTTACTATCCTGGATCCCCTGATTTAAACATCCTCAGTTCTGGGAGCTTGTTAGATACATCTACATTTTAATTTAATTTAATTTCAGTATTGTACTTAAAACAACAATAAATAAACCCGAGAACTTGTGTTTTCCTTTGCAGAGAGTTTTTTATTCTTCTCTAGAAATTTCATTGAGATGTCTCTGTACTTTGTTTGTCAGTTATCTTTGTTCCTTTTAAATAAAGGGCTTTTAAATGGACTTATTGCTCCCAGCGTGGGTTCTTCTCTCTAAATGTTAGAAAATTGTGCCATCTACCCGCTATTCTAAGTACTGTCACACTCGGAGACCTCCAAGGACCTTCCAGCCCCAACTTCAATACAACTGTGTCAAAGGGTGCCTAGTAGCGAGAGGAGAAAGGTTTGCGTGGATTTTACAGATTTCCAGCCTGAATCGCTCTCTGAAGCGCCAAAATGATCTGCAAAGATGCAGTTGGCTTCCTTTGATGGCTGGCGCTCCGGCCCCAGCTCCAACCCAAGCCTTTGCAGGAACTAATGAAGCCTCCCTGCCTTTAGCTACATCGCACTTTCTCTCCAGTGCATAGTTTTCCTGCTAATTTTAGACACGAAAAGTGTGGGTGTGCAGGGAAAGGGGGGGGGAGGGGGCAGTCAGTCTTCTGTCGTAATTTTTTTTTTTTTTTCTTTAAGAGAAATAGTCAGATATTTATAGCCATGGCCTCTAATGCTGAAAATATAGTGTCGTTAATTGAAAAACAAAAGTTCGCTCTCTGAGGTTGGTTCTGGCTGATTAGCTGGGGATGCTGCTGGCTGTGTTTCCAAGGGCGGGATGAGCAAAACAGAAATGTATATAAACTTTACAGGCATTTTTATCTCCACCCCAGTACTTTGCACAGTAACCCAGTTCTACCTCATTAGCCCAACTGGAACATTAGTGCTCAGGTTTAAAATTAGATTTCAAAACCTTTCTTGCTCGTGGGTAAGTAGAAACAGTTGGGAAGGTGTCTTAATCTTATTTTTTTAATTTTCTTTTCCCACTAAAAGTTAAAATCAGAAGTGCCTTCTAAATCAGTTTAAATGCATTACCAATTTCCAGGTTTCTGTAATGATTTAGTTACATGTATTCGAAATTATTTTCACACCTCTTAGGAGTATCAGGAGAGAATTGAGGGTACTGGATGAGTATTTATGCGCGGGGAAAAAACAGTGATACGCTTTATGACTTTTATGACTTGTTTCACACTGTTTGAGAAATGGAGTTTTAAGCAATGTACAATTAAAACTATATTGCTCTTTGGACAAATTCCAAGAAACTTCAGAATCAATTAGTTTCTATCCTTGAATACTTGTTGCTAATACGTGTATAAATACATAAATATATATGATATCAAAGAGCAAGAACGACTTGCCGAGGACAGCTCTGCTCCAGATGTAAATTTTAAGTCCCTGCCATTTAGCTGCACAGAATCGCTTCTCCGATTTCTCATTTTTCATTCATTCCTGTCGGAATATCCAGGCATCACAGAATCATTTTTCTCTCCCTTTTTCCACCCCCCTCCCCCTCCCAGTCCCCTCTTTCGTGCCCTTTCGAGCTTTCCGGGAAGTTTCGCGATTTGTTTTTGTTTGTTTGTTTGTTTGTTTGTTTTTCCGTTTGATACTTCCCCAGCGTCTTTTTAACCATTCCCGTGATTATTTCTGTTGGCCAGGTACTAGGGTTCAAACTTTATTCTTCGCTACCCACAAACTCCCACCCCGCAGGCGAAGCCACATTCAGCCACTCTTAATTCCCAGGTTTAAAGATAATCCGAATTTTGAAAGCGGCTTCACCAGCCGCTTTCTTCCCTTGATCACAAACTGTTTAGTCATCTTAAGTGCGATTTTCCATCCTTCCCCAATATTTTTTCCCTTGCCCCAGAGCCTTTTTCAGACCACATTTCTGCTGCCTGAGCTTGGCGGTGGGAGCGGGGCTGCTCCCCACCCGCTGCAGGGCTCTGGCATTGGGGCCGCAGCGGCTGGGGCTCAGCTCCGGGCATCCCAAATCATCCCAAATCATCCCAAACCATCCCAGCGCCTTCCGTTTCTTCCTTGGAGATCACTGTCCGTCCTTATTCTTTGCAATGTTTATTTTTCTGGACAAGAAAGTCGTCCCCCGCTGCAGATGTAATGGATTCTACTCGCAGGTTTTCCTTCCTGCAGAATCTAATCTCAGCCAACAAGTTTCTGCCTTAACTCCTGCGTCGTTATTAGTGAACGACCCCTGGAAATTAGCTGTACAGTGACCTCAAATTTCATCCTCTCGGCAGACAGTTTCACTTAGCTTTAAAAATAAGTTGGTTTTTTTTTTTTTAAAAAAGCTCACTAAAAGAAACAATAATAACAACAACATTAATAATAATAAACTCTGACAGAAGCATATGCAAAATATCTTGAGGATAAAGCCTTAAATGAGACGTTGACATCCAGACTGGTTTTTGCATTGACACCGCATGAGGCTCAAAGGAGCAGTGAGAGGAAGGGCTGCCATCCAGCAAAGTTTGCTGGACTTTATTCAGATAAAACTCGATCTTTCCCTTTCTGAAGCCAATGGCGAACTTGTACAATAGGAGGCAGGTCAGAGCACATCACACTGCCCATATTGTCTTCTGAAACATGGGAAGAACCCTGCCACCTTCCTCAGCTGCCTTTAAAAAATATATTTTTATTATGTTCCACGCCTGATAGACACCCCCTCCCCGCTCGTGTTTTGTGTTTCCCAGTCCCTTTATAGGAGGATGATTCATTTTGCACTGTCACTATTTTCAATTTTGTGGGTTTACTGATGTCTTAGTAAAGGGAAAAAAAAAAAAAAATACACTTTTCCTACCCCAAAGGTCTCATTAGCCTCCGCTGGCTGCTTTTTAGACAGCAGCTCAGTCTCTCTCCTCCAGCTGAATTTGTCCAACCCCCTCATCTTCTCATGTTTTATTTCGAGGTCTCACTGAAAAAAACCCATTAAATCCCAAAAAGGTCAGCTTCTCCCAGCTCTAATATCCCCGCAAGCCGAGGTTCCGTCCGTGCTCCCGTTCGGGTCCCGCTGCGGGGATGCGGCAGCCCCGGGGAGCGGTGGGGCCGGGGCACGGGGCGAGTCGGGCTGCGGGGTCCGCAGCGTCCCCCGGGACAGCCCCAGCACCGCCAGCGCTGCTCTGAGCACCTTCCCACTCCAGCTCCTCGCACGCTCTGGCGAGACCTTGATGTTGTTGATATTATTATTATTATTATTATTATTATTATTATTATTATTATTATTATTATTATTATTATTATTATTATTACTACTGATATTCAAATGGGTGCCTGTTTGTCCCCGCCACCAGTGTGTTTCAGAGCGATTATCTCATATCTTTCCTGCAGCAGTAAGCTATCCTTCAGCCCCGGGTCAGGCATTGATCTCTCTGCAATGTAACAAACGGCCGGGTTAATTTTCCCTCATTACCATTTCCATAGCTCAGGCTCCACACACAGGACGGAGCCCTCCAGCCCGCAGCCGCTGTGTGCGGCTCGGGGCGCGCACACGGACGCACAGCCGGACAGACGGACGCGGGGACATGTGTGGTGACAGCACCCCAAACCCGCCCGGCCCGCTCCGAGCACCCCCGGCAGCGCGGGGCTGCCTTTCTCTCCCGTGTCACCTTGCCTGACCCCCCCTCTTTGCACGGATTTGGGGTTTTCTTTGGGGTTGTATTATTTTTTAAACGTTGTTCTGCTCGCTATAAATTAGAAGGATTTTTTTTTTGTTCGCCCCGTTTACTTCTTAATCTTTTCTCTTTTTTTTTTTTCTTTTTTTTTTTTTTTCTTCATCGAGTCTTTTCATTCACTGGTTGCAAAAGAAAAGGGGGTTGGTCAACACCAAAATGGCAAAGTTCAGCTTGGAGAAAAAAAAACAAAAAAAAAACCTCCAGCTACCTACAAAGGGGCTCAGGGCTTTGTAATGGCAGAAAGAAACAAAAATGAAAAGAAAATTGCAGTTGAGGCTAAAGTGTGAGAGTGTGTTTGTGTGTATGTATATCTGTGTGTATTTTTAAAGGTTTCTTTGAACTGCCTTTGTGCTGACTAGGCAAAGCTCCTTGCCAATGCTAGTCACGGTTTAAGGAACTTTGAGTTAACCTCTTATATCGAATGAATCTTTTCATTTGGAAACCAATAAATCTCAATCTCTAGCCACCTTTTGTAGAACAGGCTGGGGCTTACCAAGGCGAGGCTGAAGCTTATAATAAAGAAGAGATAAAGTTTGCCAAAGTTTGGGTTGTTTTTTTTTTTCCCCCTCCTTTTTTTTTTTTAACCTTCCCCTCCTTCTTCCTCTTCTTCTCTTGTAAATAAAAGTTTTGGAGATGGCAGCATTTGGAAGCAATCCGGAGAAGGACTTGGATCTATGCATTGTTTCACAGTAAGCCTATTTACTTAAATAGAGTCTTCAGGGATTCAAACACAAAAATGATTTATAGTTTTCCAACAAGTCATTATTTTGGTCAGTTGTTGAGGGTGGGGTTGTGGAAAAGGAGGGGGGTCCATACAGTCTAATAATCAATGTGTGTCTATGGAAAGTGAAAAGGGAGGGGTGGGGAGGGGAGGGTTCTGTAGATAAGTAGGGTTAACACTATAAACATTGCAGACAATTGAGTTTTCCCATCTGAGCGGGAGTTGGGGAGAAAAGGGGTCTTCACATTTATCAGGCATGGAAGAGGGGGAGTGTGGGTGAACGAGAGAGAGGGGGAAAAATACATTTCTCAAATCACTCCGGACTCACTCCTTTGGTTTCTGCCTTGCACTTTTGCCTTTTGGGGATCATTTCTTTGAAGTACTTTGAAACCCAGCGTTTCATCTAATCTTTGGACGGGAGACGTGACCACGAGAATCAATGTTTTGATTTATTTTTTCAGTATTTATCTCCTGTCCAGTCTCCCTCGCTCGCTCTCCTGATCATTCCATATTTATACTTGTGTATACATAATGTACAGATTATGTATATAATGCCCCCGTAGACATCTTTTAAAAAATCATTTGCAATTTCTCTTCCACGGAGGCGCAGTTCACTTCTCAACCCCTCTCTTTACCCTGCTTTATTTCAAGATGCCGTCTTCTTGCCGTCTCCAAATTGTTCCCATCCAGGAGTTATTAATTACTCTTACAAGGCGGGAGATTCTTAACTAATAACAAAGTTGTAAATTACCACCTTCCCTCAAATATTTCTCATTTGTCAACCCTGATTGATTTGATTAATATTCCACCGGCTGAGATCATTTCAAGTTGCACTATATAATCAGCAGCACCAGGCTGCTCAGCAGAGCTTCTGCTTGCGGAGAAGGATTTTCTCCAGCCCTTGAGCTGAAGTGTGTTTTGCACTTGCTCCAGAGGAGGTATAAACGCGGACCTATCGCTCAAAGGACTTTAAGGTGCAGAGGCTGAATACGGGGTCGGGAAATTAAATGAGCAAAGCGTATCTGTTTGGTTAAAAAAAAAAAAAAAAAAGAAAAAAAAATCAGTAAAGAAAAAGAAACGAATGATAAACCCTCATGTAAGCCTGGAAGAAAAAGAAGACACTTGTTTCAGCCCTGCTTACGGGGCTGGTTCAGCCCTCGTCTGAACTCTCCCACACTCCCTCCTCGCCTTGCATCCAGACTGTCACATCGCCTGGAATAAACACCCAGCACTTCGGTTTGTGCTTTGCTTGTGGCCTCGGACGCAGAGAAATAAGACCAATAGCGCTTAAATTAACCCCCCATCCCCTGAAGTGACAGACAATAAACTTGGCTTCAGCCCCTCTCGCTCCACCTCGAGTGGGACTGGGACTCTGGTTCGAAACCATCATATTGACTTAATTACGAGGCTGTAAATAACGGCCCAGAGATCATCTTTCTCTGCTTTTTAAGGGGGGAAAAAAAAGGGAAAAGGTCATCTGGGTGAGCTTTCTGCCCAGTGCCAGAGCGGAACCTACGCGCACCGCCACGCACAGGCGCAGCCCGCACCTAAAGAGCAGGAGATAGGAAATAAGGTGGAAATCGCTAAATAGAAGTGACCCCTGCGTGCCTGAACGGGGGCAGCAGATCTCGCTGCTGTCCTTGCGACCCAGCGACACCCGCTGCCTCCGCCAGCACTTCAGTTTTAATCTTAATTATATTAAGTGAAGTAGCGGGCTGGCCGTGGGGTTGGTCGTGGTGCGTGCCGGCCGCCTGGTAAAGCATCGATCGTGACTATCGCCTTCCTGTCGCTGCTCACGACCCACCTTGTCTCCGGCCGGGGAGCTGGGGGGCTTTTTGCTTTTTTCCTTCCCCCCCTCCCCTTTTGGTTGTTGTTGCTGTTGTTGTTGTTGTTGTTGTTGTGGTTTTCGTGTGAGTGTAAATGTAAAAATGAGAGACACGAGTGAAATAACATTCCGCCCAGTCACCTGCAATTCAATATGCACACAAGAGACGCCGATGTATATGAGACGATTTTAATTATGATTAGAAGACACACTCTGAGCAAGAAAATAGATTTGGAGGGAGGGGAGGGGGAAAAAAGGGGAGCTGGAGGAGCATTAATGAAATCTTTCCCCGCGATACTAAAAGAAACAAGTGGTTGATACAACGGAGGTGATTTGTCACCCAACTGCAAAGGGGGGTGGGCGATGGGATCTGAGCAT
The DNA here is from genome assembly GCF_022539315.1 of Serinus canaria. Taxonomy (NCBI): domain Eukaryota; kingdom Metazoa; phylum Chordata; class Aves; order Passeriformes; family Fringillidae; genus Serinus; species Serinus canaria. The sequence continues at coordinate 4,943,471 of NC_066324.1, read as the reverse complement.
CATTCCTTTCCTCTCCCCCCCCATCTTTTGAAGCACATGATATGCCATGATGCCTCGCAGGCAGAGCTCGCACCACGCCTTTGCCGGGCTCTCCCAGCCGGGCGCTGCCGGAGCCCCCCCTCCCCGCCGCCCCCCGCCGCCCCTCGGCTCACCGGCACGGAGCGGCCGCCAGCCCCGGCTCCGAGCAGCGCCGTGCTCAGGCCTGAAGGAGATTGTGTTTGTGCACATGAAACCTTTTGTCTCGGCCCGCGGATCGCCGGCCTTTCCACAGACAGCCGGGAACAGTTCAGGGTCACCGGCAATTTCCAGCCCCGCTGCCGGCGGGGTGGGGGGAGACACGGGCAGAAGGTGACCCTGGCCGGTCGCCTCCCGGACAGTTGTCGCCTTGGGAGCCGGAGCGGAGGCGGTGGAGGTGCGGGGCGGCCAGGGGAGTAGACAGGACCTTTTCTGCCCCCGGCTGTGCCCTCCCAGCCCCGCCGCCCCGGCGCGCCCCCCGGCGCAGCCCGCGCCCGCCCCGCGCCGCTGCTGTGCGAGAGCCGGCTATTTTTCTCAGGATGTGACTTCCAAGTGGCATAATCTGTGGGAGTGTGAATCTGTTCTCGTTATGTTTGTCCCCTTCGGTATTTCTACAGGCTCTTTTATTTTTTCCTTTCTTTCCTTTTTTTTTTTTTTTTTTTTTTTTTTCCCATCTCTCTCTCTCTTTTTTTTTTTTTTTTTTTTCGGTATAAATTAACTCCGACTGAAACCACCAGATTGTTCCGAGGAGACTACCTCCCTAATGACTTCATCTCCAAAAGTTGACTGACACTCTAGCGAACTGCCAACACCTGTTTCCCAGCACCCAGACTCCAGAACCCACCAGACCTCGTAAATTTAGCTTCTCCCTTCTCCCCCCCACCCTCCCTTAATAGATGACGTGAATATCTGAAGGGAAGGGGGAGGGGGAGATGGAAGTAGGTCACATTTGAAACTTTTTATTTTTCATCTCTTCTGAGCGAAATCCGGAGATAAAAGGGCCGGACAGCTCCTGCCGCTGTCCGTCCCGGCGGGGTGCCCTGGGCTGGTGGCAGCCGTGGGGTCGGGGTCGGCCTCCAGGGCTGGCAGCTGCCCGCGGTCCTGCTTAGGCGGGGTTTAGGGGCAAAGCTCACGCCTGCCCGGCAGATCTCAGGGGCTGCAACCATGACCCGAGCCCTTTCCTTGCCTCTGCCTTTTCCCGAGGATGCTACAGCTCTCGGGCTCTTTGGTCCCACCTGGCCCCGCAGGTCACTGATCCGGCCTCGCTTGCAGGGGTGATGCCAAGCTGGGCCGAGGGGACAGGGATGGGACCGGGCAACGAGCCACTCCGGGGAGAGGGACAGACCAGAGGGGCTGCCCCGGGGGCAGGAGGAGTAGGACGGCGGCCAGCATCACCCCCGAGCCTGCGGGAAGGATGGAGATGGCTCCAGCCCGTGGTGGCCGGGGCAAGGGAGGTGGCAGCTGTACCCCTGCTAGGGTCCCGGGCTGTCTGGGCACTGCCCGGCTCCCCGGGACGCCCGTCGATCCCTGCACATGTTTCAGAGGTTCACTCTAAGGAGAAAAAAAAAAAATAAAAAAAAGAAAAAATAAAAAAAGGAGAGACATTAAAAAGAAAACTATCTTCTCAAATGGGGGAAATCTTTTCCAGCTGCAGCCTTGCTGGAGAGGCTGCGGGGAACAAGGACCATGAGGCCGGGAACGGGCACCCCGAGCCCGGCCGCTCCGCGGCCCCTGCTCCGGGCGGCCCAACCCCACCTCTCCCTGCCCACCGTGCAGGCTCTGCCCCCTGCTCTTGATCACATCCCTCCCCCCAAACCTCCCACCCTGCCCGGGAGAGCCTTTGCCACCGGGCCTAGAGCCCAGCACAGGAGGAGGGCGAGGAAAGCCCCGCAGCGCCGGGTGGCATCTCGGCAGGGCGCTCCTTAATCCCGACATTTCCCCATCCCACGCCTCTCCTCATCTCCCCCGGGGGCCCGGCACGCCCCGAGAGGAGCCGGTCCGCACCCAAAGCAGCAGGGACAGAGGTTTTGCACACCCTGGGCAGAGGGGAGAGGTCCTGGGGGGCAGTGGCAGGGTAACTTGGAAGCGGTCTTTACCCAGAAAGGAAATCCTCAGCCCTTGGAGCATCCCGCCCCCCACACGGATACAAAGTTGGAAGTTGTCTTCTCTTGAAAAGAACCTCCTGAAATTAATAGGCTGCAAACATAATTAATAGGTGGAATATGCAAAACGTTTGCGGTGTTTAAAAGGCTCATGGCAGGTCTGCGTGTCTGTGCGAGATACTGAGATGTCGCAAGGGCTGATTATTAATGGGCAGGTTTTACGTAGTTTTAGAAGAGGAAAAAAAAAAAAAAAAAAGAAACCAGGTTTTCTTTTTCTCACTTCTCGCTCTCCCTCTCTCTAATCCAGGAATCATTAGCAACCCCCTCTGGCTACATGTTTTGCATCAGTGAAACATTATGACATAGTTGTAATACAAACTCCGCTGACTTGCTCTGCATCTTGTGGTAGGAAGTGCAATAGCAATAAAAGCATTTTTTAAAAAAGACTCCGGGCATTAAGTTGTCTACCTGAAACACTCTTTTCTAAAGAAAAAGCAAAAGCAAAAACAAAAAACAAAACAACAACAGCAACAACAACAAAAAACCCAAACCAATAAAAAACCCAAAAATCAAACAAACAAAAAAAAAAAAGGTGGTCTTAGGACGGGCAACTTCTCATCCTGGGAGATCCACTGTCCGCACTGGACAGGAGGAATTTCTTCCCAATCTTTTCACCCTTCTGTTTTGTTGGGGTTTTTTTCCCCTTTTCCACAATTCTGAGTGTTTTTCATCATTTCTGAGCATTGCTGCATCCCCTGCACTGCCTCTTCGCATCCCCGGGCTCTTAACAAACCCCGACCGGGGACATTATCTCCCCACAATATTAATTGTCAAAAGCAGCCTTTGCTCAATTATCTCTCTTCCACCTGTCGCAGCTGTTGGGTTATATTGTTCCCGGTTGAAATTCTCGCTGGAATTAAAAAATAGAGCGATTTTTCCTCTTCTTTTCTGCTTTCTTTGAAAGAATCCAATTGTGCCGGGGCTGGCCGGGGGCCCGCCGCCCCGCACCTCTCTATTTTCTCCATTACTCATTAACTAATATTCGCTACTTTCTGGTAAAGTCAAATGGCTCTTAATAGCTCTTTACATTCTCGGAATAACATGTAGATGCTCTTGATCAATACTTAATAGCACGTTTCATGCTAAAAAACTGCCATGTGTGCTGGTGGGCAGGAGTTCTCTGCAAACGGGAGGGCGAAGAGGACCCGGGGGATGTCTGCCCTCCGTTGTCACCCAAAGCCACCAAAAGCTCGGGAGATGGGGACTTTCCTTTCCTCCCTGCCTCTGCCTCCGCTCCCTTCTCAGAAGGACGGAAAAGGGAGCCCCCAAATCCGCCTCCCGGCGCAGCACCTGCCTGCGAGCCGGCCCGCGGAGAGATCCGCGGGGTGCTTTGAAATGCGCATGTGACACTGTCCCTATTGTGAGCCTGCAGGGGCCTTCCTCTTTTTTTTTTTTTTTTTTTTTTTCCAGTTCTTTTTCTTTTTAATAATTTCCCAAATGAGTCCTCCAAGTGCTGAAACTATTTCGAGACTTTACGTTTTCATCATCTTCTTTACATTGCATTATTCACTGCTTCCTATTTCATTATTATTATGATTATTCCCTTAAGCAACGTGGGAATTTCGAACTATATCAGCGCTAATGCTGGTGTTTGGGGGTTTTACCATTTAATTTATTTTTTTTCCTGGGGAAAACAAACAGATTAAAAAATGTTAAATTATCTTGAGAAATAGCAGTGGTACGTGCTCCTTAAGGAAATGACTCTGCCTTCTAAGTACAATTTTAATTTAAAGAAAGTAGGTGATAGTAGTTAATGTGGGGGTTTGGGTGTTTTCTGTTTTGTTTTCTTTTGTTTTGGTGGTTTTTTTGGGGTGGGGGGGTTGGTTTGGTTTTTTTTTGTGGGTTGTTTTTTTTTTTTTTGGTGCAGAAATTGCTGCCTGAGCGCCCGGGCCATAGCGGGGGGAGAGAGATCACCTTTAATTTCGCTCTTTTTACCCGAATGTCCAATCCCATCGCAGCAGTTTGTGCTCCGGGACACTTCCGAGCTCAATCTCCCTGCGAGGCCAGGCACCACTGTGCAGGGGAAAAAAAAAATTAAAAAAAAAATTTTAAAAAAAGGCAGAGAAAGCCAAAAAACCCTTTCTGTTCTTTTTGAGACCTGGCGGCCGGAGCTCGGCGGGGGCTGTCCCCTCGGCGCTGTCCCCTCGGCTCTGTCCGCTCGCTCCGTGTCCCCGCTCCGCCCCCGCGCGCGGCCCCGCAGGTGCGCGCCCTGCGCGCCTGCAGTAGCGCCCAGCGCAGCGAGGTGGCGCTCGGGAGCGCGGCGGGAGGCGGCGCGGGGGGACGCGGGAGCCCCGCGGGAGCGCAGCGGGGTCACCCCACCAAAAAAACACCGTCCTAACCCATCATACGTGTTTTTTATTAAAATCCAACCCGCCCGGTGGCAGCTCTCACCCTCCCCCGATTCCCCTTGCAGGGCTCTGGAGCACGCACCTTCCGCACCCGCGCTCTCCGCACGCCCCTGCGGGCATCCCGCTTCCTGCGCGGCCGCGGAGCGGGGTCCGGCTCTGCCGGCCCCTCTGCTGCGTTTTTAGGGTGGTCAGTCTTATTTTAGCGCTCAGGCTCCCGGCGTTAAGAGAGAGCAAAGGTAGGGAGCAACCTGTCTGCTTTGTTTAAAATAATTCCCCCTCTCCCACAGCTCTGCCCCCTGGAAGCATCTCTGGCGCGGATTTATTAATAAACGCAGGTTATTGGCAATAGTTTTATAGAGCCAAACACGCTGCGGGAACCTGGCCGCGCAGGGAGAAGAACTCCCACAAAGGTGAATTCCCAGCATGGAGAGCAAACACAGAGCCGCCAGTTCTTATGTGGCCAGGGAAACTCCTGAGAGCTTTGACGCGTGCTGTCATTGAGGAGTGTATTTCTCCGATTTAGATTTTTTTGTTTACTCTTTTAAGGTCTCTAAAAACGTGGGGAAAAAAAAATTCCTTTATGGGTCTAATCTTTCCCTACAATACCTGCAACCTTCTCAGAGATGATCGCTTGTCGCTTTTAAAGAAATGTATTGATAGTGTATGAAAATTACTCCGTGAGCTAAAAGGATCCGAGATAGTCGGAACCTTTCCTTTAAACCTTTCCTTTAGTGGTTTTTAAAATATGATGATGATTACTATTATTATTCCCCCTTCACGGTCCCCCCCCCCCATATATTAAACAGCCGCCATAGGAGTGTGAGGAAGAAACGGGTACAAGAGAATTATTTAGGGCTAACCCAGAGCTAACTTCCACATCTCCGTGCGTGGGCACATGTGTGATCATACATGATGCTTCCTCCGTGCCAGTGCAGCATCTCGCTCCTGCTCTTCCTCTGTTCCCACTTTTTGCCTTCCCTGTAACTTTTGGAGGCTGGTGGGTTGATGTTGATTTTCTTTTTATTATTGTTTTTAATCTCGGCGTTAGACACGCAGGTTCCCCATGCAGGTCAGGTCATTAGGAATGTTAACGTCGAGACAAAGAATTATAAACACGATCTCCAAGTCTCTCTCAATTCATTTCTTCAACCGTTTATTCGGTTTAAGTGATGAAAAGTGACAGTTCTGAAATAGACAGCTTTTAAAAGTAATGAAGTCAGATGACGCTTTAACCTGTCGATTGCTATAAATCAACTTGGAAAAAGATGAATGAACAATATTATTTGCTGGCTTAACTAGGAGTTAATACAGTGTCGCAGTAGGAGCTGCGGGAGCGCAGCGGCGTTGGGTGCTGCCGCCTTCCCCGAGCCTCACCCGCCGCCAAAAATAACAATGTTAAAGCAGCGAAACATTCCTCCTTGTGCGGAAACCAGTGTCATTGTCACCGCTTTTATTATGGACCCTCGAAGGGAAAAAGGGGTATTTAAACGATCCCCAACATCCAGCTGGGAAAGGGAGGCATCAGCTATTTTCTCTTTTTTTTTCCTTTTTTTTTCCCCTTGTCCTTTTTAGAGGCCTTTCGAGCAAAAGTCTGGCCGCGTTATTGGTATTTAAGGCCAAACTGATCCTTGTAGCGAACCCACAAAGTCCACCAGGAAGGTTTTCAAAATAAATATGGGCCATTTCCTCCCCTTTACCTGATTCGTTTACTACCTGCAAGCTTGTCGGCACAGCGTGGGAAAAAAAAATAAAAAGGGAAATAAATGAAAAAAAGACAATCTGGAGGAATAACAGGAGAGGAAAAGGTCGATTCTTTTCGGGGGGAAAAAGATAATTTTCGTGGGCGAAACAAGTGCAAGCGTGAGGGGGATTTCGCCCGTTCCTCCCGTCCCTTCCCGGCCTCGCGTGTAACCCGAAAAGTATTGCAAAGGAAGGAATTGACACTCCTGTCTAAGGAACGACCAGGAATGCATCCATGACTGGTTTTATGTGGGGACGGTTCGCTCCCGCAGGCTCTCCTTGCGCCCTTCCCAATCCTCGCTCCGGAATGCAGCCCCGGGACGGGGTGCGGAGGCTTTGCCTCTGCTCTTGGGAAATAGAAATACCTCCAGGGGGTTTATAAACTTTTCCTTTTTTTTAGTTAGTAAAATAGTTTTTAAACAAGCTGTGAACAGAAAAACAAACGACTAGACCTTTGCTTGGGATTCAGGGCCGGAATGGTTTTTTTAAATTGCCTTTTCCCCCCCTTTTTCTTTCCCGAACACAATATAAATCAAAGCGGTGCTCTTCCTTTCCCAGCACTGCTAACTGTCCTTGATTTTTTTCTAGTCCTGGGATTTCCACCCCCACCCCCCCCCCCCCCGAGGTGGCGAGGGGCAGAGGTGCGCGCCCGAGCGCGGCGCTCCGCGGGCGCGGGCAGTGGGTGCGTGCGGACCTCGGGACCAGCGGCCACAGCAGCGGGCCACGGGCTGGGAATTGGGGGTGGGGGGTGTCTGAGATGTTGCCCGGGCTTCTTTCTATAAAGTGTTATCGATTTTAGGCAAGTCTTGGCGCCCTCACCCCCCCGAGAAATGTCAGAGCAGAGAACTTGAGAGAGAAGTTTCTCTGCTGCTGCTTTAAAGGTGACCTTTGGGAAAGTTTCCGCACTTTCTCTTTCACCGCTCAAGGACTTTATTTGAAGTTCCTTGTCTGACTACACTCTCTCCGAAGCTGAAACTGTCTCTTACATTGCACTTCTCAAGTCTTTATCCTTGAAAAATATGGAGACGCAGATACATTTTTCTTCCTTTTTATTTTTTTTTATTTCCCTAAGAAAAACAACAGATCCTCCGTAGGGACCCCCTTCTCTCGGAAAAATAAAATAGCCTCTCTGTTTAGAGAAGAGCTCGGGAGGAAGGAAAATGCCTTCTATACCTGTTGCAAGTGCGGATTGCCCCAGTGACTTCCCGTCCCCCCAGTTCGAAGCAGCAGCTGGTGGCTGCGGGGAGCGCTGGGTCCGGTGGGAACGGTTCCGCGCTTGCCAGGGGGGGTCCGTGGGTGCCGACCCCGGGTCGTGCGGGGCTCAGTGTCCCCTGTCTGTCCCACAGCCCAGCCCAGTGTCCCCTGCCCCGCCGTGCTGGGGAGACGTGCTTCCCTCGCCCGACACCCTGCGTGGACTTCCCAGGAGCTCCAGGGAGGTTTTCCCGAGGTTTATTTGCACGGAGGATGCGAAGGCAGCGGCAGGCGAAGATTTGTTTTTACGGTAGGAGTTTGTGGGGCGAGCTGGGCCCAGTTTCTCTCACACCCCTCGGGCCACCGGCCCCGAGCTGGCCTCGCCTCGGGCGAGCGAGTCCCCGGCCCGACCAGTCCCGGGGTGCCGGCATCGGGAAAAAGGCCACGGGAAGAAACTTTCCCCTCTCTGATTGTGTTACCTTTGGCTGAACGTGTAATGAAAATCCTCGGAAAATGTTACACAACACGAGGATACCCTTTTGGAGCGAAGCGTCCAGAAAAGCCTGGCCGCTTCCCTGGGGGCGAGCGACGATGCTGGGGGCGACGTTATCGCCCGGGAAGCACAAACGCATCCTCAGCGATCCCGCCGCGCTTCCCCCCTTCCCGGGCCACCGAAACCCGAGCCCGAAAATAATATAACCCGTCTGCGGCCGCAGACACGGCTCTCACCCTTACAGTGTTACAAAAAGCATTTAAATTAATCAGGGCGCTCCCCACGGCTGCTAATTAGGCGGGGAGGGAAGGGAGGGCTGGCCGGGGCCGCCTGTGCCGCGCCGGGAGGAGCCCACGGGCGGCACCCCCGGGCAGGGGGTGAGCGCTGGGGAGGGACCGGGGGTCGCTGCTTGGCCCCCAGCGGGGCGGCTCGGGGCGCTGCCCGTGCCAGCGGCCGCTGCGTGCGGCAGCGGAGGGATGGGGAGGATGGGGAGGATGGGGATGGGGCTTGGCGGCACACGGGGACACTCCACTTTCACCCCGCTGTCCCGGGCACCGCGCGATTAGCGAGGACACTGCAGCCAGGGAGCTGCACCCTCTTTCCCCCCCCCCCCCACCTTCCTCCGTGCGCCTCCACTAAGAACTGAAGGGTGGGTTTATTATATTTTTTAAAAATTCCATTTCATATTATTTTAATTGCCCAGATCTCGCGATAAGGCAAACCTGGCGAGAGCTGGCTTCGTCTCCCCCCATCCCCGCCCCCCTCCAGCAAAGTTATGATGGAAAAAGCAGAATAAATCTGTCCCCGCACCTCGGCTTCACCCGGTACCGGGGAGGCTTCTTGCCCAGAGCGGGGGCAAGTGGGGGGCTCATCCCTAAAGTGGAGTGAAAAGCTCCTGCTCGGGGACAGGGGATGCTGGAGGGAGGCGAACAGCCCCCCGGAGATCCCCTTCTCCCAAAGTCCCGAACAGGATCTTGCAATGTTTGCAATCCACCACCCCCCCCCCCCCAATTCTCCACTCCTCGCAGGAACCGGTTCTATTCCCAGCCAGCCGGGCTCCACGCCCCTCGCAAAATCCAGCCTGGGGACGCACATTACTATTATTATTATTATTATTATTATTATTATTATTATTATTATTATTATTATTATTATTATTATTATTATTATTATTATTATTATTATTATTATTATTATTATTATTATTCCTCCACCCTGCCAATGCCAGGCGCCACAAACGAAGGGCCGTGGGGTTTGGGTTGCTGGTTTTTTTTTTTTTGGCCGTGGCAAAAGGAGGGGCTTCAGGGCAAGGCTTTAGGGGCTCAGGTGAAGCCGGAGCCGGGGCCGGGGCCGCAGCCCCGCTCCGCCCGCAGCTGCCGCCGCTCCCCCGCACGGCAGCGCCGGTGGCTCCGCGCTGCGCCGGGTGGGTGGGAAGCGGGGCAGGGGGGTGGAGGGAGAGAGGGAGGGAGGGCTTGGAAAACCGTCCAATTTTCCCGTGAAAGAAAAGAAAATAATCAGGGGGGAGAGGGACTGTGGTGAATTGGTGTGAAGGAAGTGGGATTATTGCCTTAATTTTGGACATTGATAAGGGAATGAGGTAAAAACAAAACTCGCTTCATTATATACAACAAAATGTAATTTATACCCAGGGATGCCTGTCCACTGAGATTTACATCATTTGCTGATAGCGATCACACTTATTACTTTTCTTCAAAGACTTTTTTTTCCCCCCTTAAAAAAAAAAAAAAAAAAAAGAGGGCATTTGTGCTAAATTGCCCAATGCTAGTGTGATAACTGTCAAAAGTTTGACATCAAAGGGAACTAATATTATTCAGTTACCAGAGGAGCTGTCTGTCCAAATAAGAATATCTTAATTACTGAATCACAACGGTAGAAAAGGGAACAGATCTGAAAAGGAGAGGGGCTGGCGGGGGGGGGGTGGGGGGGGCGGGTGGGGTTGGGGGGAGCTTTCAGTCTGTTCCTTTTTGATGAACCATCTATATTAGGCCACTGTGCGATTCTTAATCATGTTTAGTGGTTTATACCCTTTCTCTCTCCCCACCGGTCCTCTGAACTTTATAACTATATGTAAACACGTTGTCAGTTTGAAAATAATCTTCTCTGGGTTCTTGTTAGAAGAAATTTCAATCTTCTTCAGTTCTAGATTAGGCAGTCTAGTTTTCTCTATCAGTGAATGGACTGGGTTTCTTGGACAATAATGTGCCAATTGTTGATGGTTTGTGACCCATAAAATGTGAGGGTGACTATTCTGGCTTTGGTATGTAATTATGCAAAACACTTTCTATAAAGGCTTGCCATCTGATCTAATGACAGTCCCTGCGGTCTATTTCAAAAAGGGAGGGTCTCTATACACAGCTCCTGAGAGAAAGAAAAGTAACATTTTGTTTTAATACAAGTTTTATGGGAAAAATGGATAAACACAGAAACAGCTGAACACATGGGCAAAGCGTTTTCGGGGCGAACTAAACCAAGGAGGAGATATTTTCATAAGTTCAGCAGAGCAGCACCACAGGTCTACAGCATCAGGGTGGGGACAACTGATGTGAAATCCCCATAGGGTAAAAAAAAAATTATCTTCAACTCCTAAGCACCTTGGAAGAGATGGGAGGTCGCCGGGGAGGAGGTGGACGCCGGGGATCCCACAGCAGCCTCCCACCTCTGCGGGCTTTTGCCATGCCACAGGAATCATTTATTTCCCCCCTTTTTTAGCTGCAGAGCAAGGCGGGGTTCTACCTTAGCAAGCCTGTGAAAACTTGCTGGGCACTTGGGATGACACCTACCATGCTTTCAAGGGACGGCTGTTCCACCTGACATGAACGCCAGCAATGTCAAATGCAATAAAAATAACCGGGATCGGCAGCACCAGCTCCATCTCCCTCTCCAAAGAGCCTGGACAGCACAGGCTTTCTTTAAACAGGTGAACAGGAGGGTAGGAAGGAGACAGAAACGTCCCCTTAAAGAAAAGGGGGAAAGTTAGAGGTGTTTGGGGTTGTTTTGTGTAATATGTTATTTGTATTTTTCCCATTCCTCCTCCGACCCCCCCTTTCTGCTTTCCTGAAAGGAGGGACGCTAAAGGGCTCCGGCTGCTTTGGTTGCTATCAAATGACATTGCTGCTACGTCACGGGACAAAACATAAACACCGCTGCCAATTCCAACTGATGTATAAAGATTAATGGGAGATGAAGCATACTAACAACCTGGATTATAATGGCAGGAATAGTTATTATTTCTCCAGAGCATATATACAGAGAGCCATAGGGAGCAGGCACTCATGGCTAGAATTTTCTCTCTCCACATAGGCATGATGTGTGTCCACTGTGACATGTTTAATTCCCCCGTGGACTAAACTAATACAAAAAAAGAAAAAAAAAAAGTAAGCAAGAAAGGCTGATTAAAAGGGAGAATCAACAAAATATCAACATGCCACAGAGAGGAAGGAGGAATAGATAATTAGAAGCAAAAGAGGAGCAGGTAATTATGATCTGAAATTAAACATGATGTTTAAGACGTCTCCTTTGTACTGCAGTGAAGATTTCAGATTCATACACATAATAAACACTCAGGTTGTCATCTGGAGGTGCAAATCTGAAAGATATTCCAACAAATGAAGTGCTGGCAGAGAGAGGTATAAAGAGATCTCTGCCTGTCAGGGGTCAGACAGCCTGAGATTGCTTCTAGAGATCTTTTGAAAATTTCACACGATTGAAGGCTTAGGGGCTTTGCTGTGTTCGCATTTCAAACTCAGATCAGCGGGATCACAATCAAAAATAGAGGTCTGGAAAATTTTGATGCAAAGATGGCCACAGGCTCCACTGATTTTTTTTTTCCTTCTTCTTCTTCTTCTCCCAGACAGACACTCTGACATGACTATGATCCCGGGTATGACAGAGTTGTCAGAAAAGAAAGGGAAAATAGCATCTTGTCTTGTAACTTCCTATCAGTCAAAAGGAATTTAGGATCCTCTTTCCAATAAAAGAGAGGGAGAAGGAGCAAGAGGGGGAGCGGGGGAAGACGAGGCTTTCTTACTGAGCAAAGAAAAGTGAAGAGAGTTGTGTGTTTCATAATTAATATTCCACACCTAAACGTTTCTGATCTCTTCCCTTTGCAGTCCTCCCACCCCATCACCTTCTTCTTCTCTACAATTTCAATTTTAGATCAATCCAGGTCCTCTAAAACAGTGTGCGCAAGTGATAAAATACTAGCTACATGTATATTCGTGTCTAATACTATATCATTCATCCTATATTCTTCCACGAGATACATTTTTTACTTGAATTTAATGTAACTACATGATTTTTGCTACAAACATCTCGTACCGTTACTGTTTTATTAAAAACATTAAATCGTTCTAACAAAATATGTTTAAAGTCTGAAAAAATAAGTCATAAAAAAGGAAGGAAATAGAGAATATAGAAGTGTTTCAAGAGCCGAAGAGTAGCAAAAGAAGGATTAGAGCAACGGGAATTGAGTTAAAACATATATTCAGTATATTCTATTTATAGCTCTTTTGTCAAGGTCAGGTGCAATAGGAAGTGTTTTATCATCTCAGCTATTTCAAATTAATTGCTATTGATTTGTTGACCAGGAGGAAGAGTAGTTAGCTCAGGTCTAATTATTGTGGTTTCTAAAAGAACTGATGCGGGTAACTTTCCAAAGGAAACGAGCTGGGTTTGGAAATCGGACCTTGCCGGGATGCTCTTTCCTAATTAGCTCCGAGGCGAGTGCTTGGCACCTCGAACCGCCCGAAAGTTTCCCTCTCTGAGTTTTACTCCTGGATGCTCTGCAAGACAGGTCCTAAGAATTAGTAAAAAATGCCCGATACTGCACATCCTGCATGGATTTTTGTGGGATTGATATTTTAAAATAAATTTCCGTGGTGCCGTGTGTGGTTCTTCAGGTAAAGAGAGGACAGGGAAGCAGCGAAAATGTGTTTTTGGTAATTGACCATTTACATATATATATATATTTTTTTTTTTTTTCTTTATGAATAAAAAAAATTAAGAAGAAAGATAATTTTTTTTTTTTTTTTTGTCCTTGGAAAGGATGAAAAAGGATTCGGACTCCACTGAGTAACCGAAGTTTCACAGCCACTTCAGAAATGAAACATAACTGCCCTAGCCATGGTGGGAAATAGAAAATAACCTCTGCAAAATGCCTAAAATGATGATATTTACATTGTTAAAGTTATGATAAGAAAGTCTGTGTTTGAAGCCGCCAAAGTTTCCCGTTCCCCGCTCCTCCCCAAATGTGACAGTGGTAACTCTGGCAAATGACATCTTAATAATGAACAAAACATTCTTTTTTTTTTTTTTTTTTTTTTCCCCCTTGCCATCTGAAGCAACCAGTTAATTAACAAATAACCCCCTCATTTTTCGTGGACCCCACTTTTTCTAAATGAAGGATGAGAACTTTAAGACGAAAAATTAACAACGAATTTGAAGGTGTGAAGAAAAAATACCCCAAACTTTTGAGGGATGTGTTTGGGGTGTATTTTCCTCTGCTGGGAATATTTCAGGGTTATGTCACAAAAATAAACTTAAGCGGTAGTGGAAGCAATTTTTTGACGATAATAAACAAGGCTAAAGAATTTAAAATAAAATAATTCGAACCTACAGAAATGAGTTGTTTCAAAGGATTATTAGAAATATCTTTTGGGGGGAGCTTTTGTTTTTTCTCCCAGAAAAGAAAAACTACAATTAGGAGGATTGGGGTTTTTGTGCGCCTCTGCCTGTACCTGGATGGTGACGTGTTTCAATCCAGACTTTTGGGTGCAACTTTAGAAATGGGGAAATAAAGACAAAAAAATCAGAGAAACAGAATTAGAAAGACGCAAAATTAAAAGCATTCTACGGGGAGTGTGGAGAAACAGAAAAAAGCCAATTTTTAAGAATCATTTCCCTGCTTGGGGAAAAATAATCCGAGAATTTTTCCATAAGTACAACACAAATTCCAGCTTCTGCCGAATTTCCCTCTTTCAGCTGAACAAACTGAATTCTCGGAGGGAAAAAAAAAAAAAAGCCGAAAAATATTACGGAAGTCCTAACTTTGCCATGGGGCTGCCCTGTAAACCAGCACGTTTGTGCTCGCATCGCCTGGATATTTTTTAATCTCTGGAAAGGTCCCGTCCCGCTGCGGGGAGTTCGTACCTGGTCAGAGGGGAGGGAGGGGAGGAAAGGCAGCAAACGAACTTGGCAGGAGGAAATCGTTGCCATTCTGGGCAAGGACGTGGGGCAGGAGTTTAACTCTCAAAGTTTTACTTGGGAAGAGGAGAAAAACTGAAATATTAACGAGCCGGCTTGCGGGGAGGGCGGTGGGCGCAGGATTGAAGTGGTGATGCCTCCTCCTGCGGGCTGAGGGGGAGGAGGGGGGGAATTTGTATTCCTTTCACCCTAGAGATGGGCAAGATTGTCCTGACAACTGCGAAACGCGGGGTTTCGGACCTTTGTTCTGGGCTGCCGATCGCAGTTTGGAGGTGGCGATTTGTGTTTTCTCCCTTTTTAAAGAAAAACAGGACGATCCGTGGATGGAATTTTTTCCCCCTTTAACAAACCGAGAGTGAATTTTGGGGGGTTATTTTTTCTTTTAAATTTTTTTTCCCCCTGCTTTTCTTTTTGTTTTGAAGCGTGGCCACCAGCTCTCTAAGAAATTAATGGGAACTCTCCTGGTGACTCCAGCTTGGTGAAAGCGTCCCTAAATCGGGGCAGGAGCTGGCGGACGGGCCCGATCCTGTCTCCCTCCCTCAGGGAAATCCACCTGCCTCTCATCCTCTCTCTGTAATTTCGGGCTGGGGGATGGGAGGTGTGTTAGTTTGAACTCCCCAAACCAGGATGCCCCATCCCATCTTCCTCCCCGCTCCGCCTCCACCACCCAACCTCCCCCTCCCGCTACCCCACGGCCACGCAGGACAGCCCGGTGGGAGCAGCGGGATCAGTTCCCAGCTGGCTCCGGGCGCTGGCTGTGACTTCCCGGGCCCCATCCCGGCTCCTCTCCGCGGGTACCGCTTGTTGCCCCCCACGCGTGTCCCCCCTCTCGGGGCACGGCGAGGTGGAAACCACCCCACTTCCACGTGTCGGGCTGCACACACCTCCCACGGCACACAACACCTTTTCCTACACCCTCGAGTCGAAGAAATCCTCCTGAAATCTTCCCAATTGCGGCGGGAGATGGCAGCGGGTGTTACCGGAGCTGCGCTCGGCTCGCGGGGTTTTTTACACGGGTGGGGATTTGGGGCTTCTCTCGCACCCCTGTTTCTGTGAGCACCTCGCAGCCCCGAGGCGAAAGGCTCATTGCCTCCTCCACAGGGTTAATCCCGGGCTGGCAGCGAGTGTTTAACCAGAATCTATAGGTACGGCCTGTAATGTATATAATGCCCCGCGCGTGTTCCTCACGGACAGGCTGAAGGTGCCAGCGGGTGGCACGCACAGCCCCAGCCGCGGGTGGATGTGCCACTGAAGGGTGCCAGCGTGTGCCCCGAGCTGTTTGCAGAGGGCTCCGTGCCTCCGCTGGGTCTGGGGGACCGGGAACGGAGGGGGCCGGCTGAGGGGCACCGCCAGAATTATTCCCAAGCACCAAACACTGCTGTGGAGATTTCACATGATCTTCCTAATTCCACGTTTTATATTTTATGATTTCTTGCCAGCATCACAGTGTGTTTCTGTTTAGATATACTAAGCTCCTTGAAATTAATTAACCTGTGGTCAGCAACCAAAAAAAAAAAAAAAAAAAAAAGTAATACTGGTTAAGCTATATTCCTTTACAACGTTTGGTCACAGTTAGTTACAGAATTTTCCAGCTGTGAGGATGATGTACACTATTTATTGTAATTGAATTGCTGTTATAACACCTTTCAAGAGGAAAAGTGATACATGACAAAAGTTGAGCTGACGCAGGGGCCCCCTTTCATCCCCCCCCCCAACTCCCCCAGGCTTATCTGGAACAAAAACTTCACTGCGGAGAGCCCCCACTCGTGGGTGAGGACCTCGGGGGGGTGAGGACCTCGGGGGGGGTGAGGACCTCGGGGGGGGTGAGGACCTCGGGTGGGTGAGGACCTCGGGGGGGTGAGAACCTCTGCGGATCCCCCGCAGCCGCGCTCCGCTGCCCGCCCGCAGCCAGAGGCGCTTCGGCCGCGCAAACTGCTCATCCCGCTGGAATTCCCGACTAGAGCGGGCCCAGGAATCAGCCCTGCGCATCCCTCCCGCGGGAATTCCCGGCTGGAGCGGGCACCGGAATCAGGCCTGAGCATCCCTCCTGCGGGAATTCCTGGCTGGAGCGGGCACCGCGCTCAGCCCCGCGGTGCCCGGGTGGATGGCTCCATCAGCAGCAAACTGGCAGAGCAGGGGGAGAGGGTGCTCGTTTATCGCCCAAAGCGCTGAAAACAGCCGTTCTCGTGTTCGGGGAGGCAATTGGATTTATTTCCATCCCACACGTAATAGATTCTCTAGAGCATCTGAGAGATTATTTTATAAAGCAAATTCAAACCAGGCTGTTCATTAGATCCCATTATTATGAAAAGGGAATGATCAGTTGGGAAAAATCTATCTAATTTGGAGGGAAAAGACCACAGATTTTAAATAATTTCTGTAACTTTTGCTACCTTTGGCGGTGTTGGCAAGAGAACAAATAAAAACCCGGAGGAGTTAGAAGTGTTTTTTCCTCTCTCTCATATTTTTTCCCTTCTCAGTGCCACACAGCAGCCTTTCCTCCTTCAACTTCAAAGAGGACTGAAAGGACAAACATTCTGATACAGCTAATAATACATGGAGAGAAAGAATTTGCATTCCTTAGCAAATATAAGTGCTCATTAATAGAATCATGTATTTGGCTAAGAACATCTTGCCAGTACAGCTGGGAGATAGAAAGTGGTCGTGTGGGGAGGGTTGGAGAAAGACTTTTGATTGACGCTGTAGGAGCCACATCACCCCCCTTTCCCCCAGTCATCTATATCAGGTCAACGATTACTATTTAAAAAAAAAAAAAAAAAGAAAAAAAAAGAAAAAAGTAAAGTAATAATCATAAAGGGACAGATGGGGACAGAGTGCCCTGCGACTTCTGAAAGGCACAGCAAGGACTCGCTGCCTAGAAATTCAGCAAGATAATGCTAATTGCACTCTCAGGCCGTGCCGCAACCGCCCGGCTGGGGGGTCCCGCACCCGCGGAACATCCGCGGAACATCCGCGCCCTCCCAGCCCCGGGACTGCCCCGCTCGGCGCTGAGCCCGCGGGTCTGATGGGGAAGGGGTGAGGGAGGGCGCGGAGGGGCTGCAGGGCAGCGATCCCTCCCTCCCTCCCTGCAGGGTCGGGCACTGGGATGACTCTGCCCAACGGGTGTGGTGGGAACTGATAAACCAAATTAAAGTTGCCTTCTGGTTGAAACTTTGTTGGCTTGGCTGAGCCGAGGACGATTCTGGTGATTTATCCTTATTTTACACTCGTGAGAACTCTAATTTTGAACTCGTATTCCCTGCTGTAAACCTGAACTTGCTGTTCCCTGCAGAGGAGACTTCTCCAAGAGGGAATATATAAAAATCAGCTTGACACAGTCCCCAGGGAAGTTTACAGACACTCAGGTGGGCAAACCTTTCCTGTTCTTGGCACAATAAATGATATAAAAAGGAGAAAGCCTTCGAGAAATTAAAAAACAACTCAGCCTTTAAGGTGATTATCATAACTTACGCCTACATTTACTGATTCCCACCTTTCTACGAAGAAAAAAAATTAAAATATCTGGCCAGCAGAGACTGAGTAGGTGTGTCTGTGAGGAGATTCACAGTGAGGAGATGCTGAACTGGAATTGCAGCTCAACATCAGGACTATAATTTGTTCTCCTGGGTTCCCAGGCTTAAAAGTGTCATAATTATCAGGATTTTAAAGGTGAACAATATATTTCAAACTGTTATTTTGAAGGAGCCCGTGAGTTTATTTTTCACTTCAGTCTTGAACATCAGGTTTGGATATCTTTGTAGAAGAAAACCCTTAATTCAGCTGCAAGGCTGAGAGCTTACACAGAGTAAGGATGCTTTGGTCAGAGTCTTACTCCATCAGATTTTGCTGCTAACAATTTCTTTCTAGGTTTTACCTCTTTCAATCATATTTATAGAAGGTACAAAGGTACCTGTGAGCTTCTTTAGTTTTAGTTAATTTGGAATCGATTTTTACACATTACGTGAGTGTGTTTTTATTTCTCCAACACAGCTGAACAAAGCTTGGCTTTGACTTTAGTGGACTTTATTTCATTGGAGATGCACATGAATGCCAGAGGAATGCACAGGGAATGCATCAGATGTGGCTTTCCAGGATGGTTTGTGTATGACAAGAGCAGAAACATGCATTGGCTCCAAAGAAATCCTCTATTTTATCAATATAATCTCTAGAAATTATCAGTCAGGAGCCTGCTGTTGGTTTAGGTCCAGTGGTCATGGGTCTAATAACCTTCTGACTGAGCCTGGGATTAAAAAGTCAAAAATCTGTGCTTCCTTCAGCAGGTGGGACCCTCCATCTGAGCCCACTGATGTCTCCAGAAGCTCTTTGTTCTGTCCCAGTGGTCCCCAGCCCACCATGGCCCTGGGATAATAACATCAAGCAAGGAATGCACTGTCTTTTTTCCCTCACCTCTCCCCATCCTTTTTAACTCCTGTGGCTGTGAGCAGCCTCAGAGGGTCCATAAGGTTAACAAATTGGGAATTTCAACCCCCTTTGTTTCAGCCTCCCCTGGAACACTCCTGTTGGCTTTGCTGCGGGGCCTTGAACCCAGGAATCCCTCCTGACCCACAGCCCCAAGGCCCCCGAGCTCACAGGGACAGCCTCAGCAGGGGAGTGCCCCAGGGTGAGGAGCCCAGATCTTTGGGGATGAAACAAAACGTTTCAGATGTGAGGAATTGGACATCTGTTTCATCAGAGGGGGAAAAAAGGAAAAATTCATCAGCTCTAATGAGAGATGCAAAGATATTTTGGTATGTTGATCGGCTGCCTCCTGCTCCTCACAGCTGGAACAAACACTACCTAATCTATTGGCCTCTAGGAATGATTTTTTTTTTTCCCCTGGGCAATATCTTTTCTTCACATCAGATCACTGGAGTATCAGTAGCAGGCACTCGATGCTTTGCATTGTGCTCTTTCGCAGTTTTGGGTCACTGCCAGCCTCCAATTTACCTGCACGTTCCCTTCTCCCTGGGATGTGGATCCATTCCATACTGGATTTCTTAAACATGATCTCCTCTTCCTGTGCAAGTTTTATTTTTTATTCAGCAGCTCTACGAGAGCATTTTGTTTCTCTGTTAACATGATCAGGGGATCTACTTTTACCCCAACCTTTTCCTTTTCCTCCTCCAAGTGTTTCCATATCCTCTAAATGTGGTCAAGAGACACGAGGGACCTGTTCTTTGCCACCCTGAGATCATCTCAGTGTCACCCACCCCCTGCACTGGTCCGTAGCTCAGTGCTGGTGGACACTCCCTGTGCCAGCTTCTTTATCAAGGGATTGATAAAACCCCCTTGAGATTTTTATTAGCAGCTTTGTGTGGCCTCTGAATGGTGTTACAGCACATCCCTGGACCTGAGCACCTTTTCCTCTTTGGACATGTGCTGGTTTCATGCACAAATTCAGTTTTTGCAAACAGAACCCTTCAGCTCTTTGTGCAAAATTAATTTTCCTATAAATACAATGTTAGTAATGGAGCCTCCTCCAGAAAGAATTTCCTGCTCACTCCATTCCTATGTACTGTGTAATTCTAGGTGCTGGGCTTTTGCTTTTATTTTCTCTTTCCTCTTTGGAAGAGGTGGCAGGAGGCCAAGCCCTGCCCGAGCCATGCTGCACACCACGGGCTGAAGGAAGCCATGAAAGATGTCTCTGCTTCCAGCCCCAAGTGTGTGCTTTTCATCTGAAGGGCTGTGGCCAGAGATGATGCAAGCTCAGCTGGGATTTCAGCCAGGCACTTGCAGACCAAGTTTTACAGCATTGCCTGAGAGGGGCCAAGTAGGCATCTGCCTTTTCCTGGACCTCCTTGCAGCTGCCCCAGCAGTGGCCAGTTTCCAAAGTGCTGTCACCCACGTTTATTCAATACTTGATGTAGTAGAGGCTCTTCAGGAAGCTTCAGGATCCTGTCTGAAGCTCCTGATAACACCTTGCTGTGCTGTTGACACGGCTGCAGATCCTGTGACTCCCCATATTTCTTTTTTTAGAAGTAGCATTCCAGCTCTCTCTGGTTTGGTTTTTTTTTAAGCCTCCCTTTTATTACATTGTGCTGATGCCACAGAAAATTGTCAGCTGTCCATTCTTTCCCTAGACAGGGAATATGTCTGTATGTATATATATGTATATATGTATATATAATCAAGGCAAGGGGAGGAAAGGGTCAGGTGTTGCTATGGAAAGAGACTATTAATCTGTGACAGAACTGGTACTCTGGGAGGGTGAGAGCACAAAATAATCCTTTAAAGGGAACCTCACCAGCCTTTCTCCAGGGGACCACTGCCCCAGGTTTGCTGATTTGGTCATTTGCTCCCCTTGTTGCTCGACTTTGATGGTGGCTATTCAACCAGATTTGCACTGCTCTGAATGCAGCCCAGCCTCAGCTAGTCTGGATTAAATTAGAAAGAAGATTTGTATGAGGTATTGCCTTGAATGCTTCACAAAGAGATGGATGGCCAGGTCTTGGAGATTATCATAAGTTTCTCAAAAACCCTGTGATGGTTTATGCCAGACTTACCCCCATCAGACATCTTTCACTTTTAATAGGTGCATACAAAGAGAAGGAAGTGGAAATTGAAGCAAAGGGAGAGATGAATCCCTTTCCCATCTATTCTGTTTAAATGATGTCACTTGCAGACCCCACCTGGGTATCACTCTGGTCCATACTGGTTTCATCAGGGACTGTCAAGCCAACCAGCCTGCGGCAACAAAATCAGTTCTGCTTTCATTTTCTAAGCCCATTTCTGACCAAGAGGATGGGGCAGAAGGGATCCTCCTTTGGAGGTGCCTTTGCAGAACTGTTTTCTCTTTGCTCCACACAGAGACATCCAAGCTCACACAAATGGCTCCATCTTCCCAAGGCTCCCAGTGAGGAGGAGGTTGAAGCAGCCACTCCTGACCCACAAACTGATTTTCCTCTGAGGGCCCCACAAAGCCTAGCACACAAGTTATTAACTGTGGCAGATTGATTGCATTAAATTTAAGTTGATAAAAGATTTGCCAGCTGAATGCCTCATCTCTAAAACTCAGGCTGCACTCTGGGTGTTTTTATACCTTTGGAAGAATTCTCTCTCGGTGTCATTTCAACAGCTTGTCCCATAGCTTTATCCTGGCCTGGCAATGGAACTAGAACTAAAGAGTTAAATGAATTTCTCCCCATACAGCAGGATTTTTCAATCCATTTCACTTTTCCAGCCCCTGCCACTCTTGCTGCTGACTGCAGAGCTGCCAGTTGGTGCTGCCTCCCCCGGTCACTTGGAGGTTGCCCCATGGACCACGAGGTCTTCCCCAGCCAGAGGCTGAGAGCAGCTGCTTGGAGGAATGTGAATGAGCAGAACAAGCCTCTCTCAGGGTCACTGGCCTGGTGTGATGCTCACACACACACCAAGCAATGTGCCACAAGCAGCATTTTATTTTTGTTCTGCCTGGCAGTCTCAGTTTCACCTTGTTAAAATTTTTCCTTTGCATTGAGCCCTGTATACAATAAGAAGAGTTGGTTTAAATATTAAAGTGTTAACATTTCCTTTGGTGCCCCTTATCTCCAGCATTTTTAAGTTTTCTTCAGCAGTCATTTGATTGATTCTGAAATTTTTGTAGACCTTTAAAGCCTGGTAAGAAATCACTGTGTCTGGTTTTTAAATCTTTGAGATCTGAACATTTCTCCTCGTGGGCATAGGTGTGTGTGTGCATACATGTGTGTGCACAGAAAAATGGAGGTATGTGCCTCTCTGGAAATCAAAGCTGGCAAAAGGAGGGTAGCTCTTTCCTCTACAGCATTTAGAAAATTTCTATGACCTCTTTCTGTCTTTTTCAGAGTAGATTTTGCTGCAAAACCAGCACTCAGAGAAGGGCTGTGGCCTCAGTGTTGCCTTGGGGGCATTTCTCCTCTCCTACCCAGCTCAGCAGCATTTATGGTCAAGAAAGGTGATGGACACAGGGTATCAATCACAGGGGCTCTCATGAACTTCCCAGTAATAAACCAGGTAAAGTTCTGTGGTCCAACCAACACTGCTCAAGGAATTTGAGCATCAAGGCATGCTGATGATCAGCTGCTGCATGGTTCCACCAGGTAAAATAATAGGATTATAAATTAGGAATAAAACCCACCAGGTTGACTCAGAAGTTTGCCATACAATTCAAGATGCTGCCTGGGGTGATTCTCAGTGGTCACTGGTGACAAAGTGACTGGTGAGAAAAGGAAGGAGGTGATAAGTAAGAGGCAGACAAGGGAAAAGTCATGAAGAAACAAAGAATACTTTCCAGAGCAAAGAGGTTACTGGGAGAGGAGGGCTGGTTTTGCAGCAAGGAGCAGGTTTTCTTCACAAATGGGCCTGAACTGCACCATTACAGAGGTGGGGGTGCTGTTTTCCTCTTGGGAATCCATGGCTTGTTTGCTAGCGAGGGAAGAGGGATGCAATCTCCTTGGTCCTACAAGTAAATCTATTACAAATGAAAGCAAATCCGAGTAAATTGAGTGAGGGTTTTGTTTGCTTTTGTGGGGTTGTTTTGAGTGGAAACATGTGCCTTGTTCAGCAGTATCCATGTTCATCACTGCAAGTGCTCCTTGGATCCAAAAATGTTTACAGGGTGAATTTCAGATGAAGAAAAACTCCCAGTGTCCATTTCAAATTAAGGGACAACTTAAGAGACAGATTTTCTGCTACATTTGACCTATCCATAGGTCAAAATGGCCTTGGCAATGTTTTTAAAAGCTGTCACCTCAGTACCATTTCTTAAGTGACAGGAAAGAGGGACTATCCACTCTAATGCCATGAAGGGAGGATTGGGGGAATGGAGGAAAAGAGGCAGTTGTACAAATTGTGGCTAAACAGATGATCCAAGCTGGTGAAAAAGAAACTGAGATCTATTAAGAAAGAATGAAATATGTGAAAGAAGAAAGAAGATGGGCACTGGGAAGTGAGGGTAAGAAGTATGATCTTGCTGAAGGATGGAGAAAAAGCAGTGTAAAGGCTGTCTGGGGATAGGCACAGGATGGTGGGAAAGGGGATTTGTCACTTGGTTTTTGGGGTGGGCAGACAGACAGGAGGCTGTGGTGAGGAAGGAGACACAGAAAGGGGCACCCAGCAGACCAGGCTGGCCCTCAGAAGGGAGGTGGGGGAAGGTGGCAGGCAGTGCAGGTTGGGGAAGCTGGGGATGGCTGCCAGCCTGCCTGGGGATGGGGTGGCATTGTCAGCGCTGGTGCTGTCAGGGATGGCAGATGACAGGAGCAGGAAGTGGGGAATATGGGAGAAGAAAGCACTCTCATCCCCCACCACTGACACGGGAGGGGTGAGTTCAGCTTCCATCTCTCAGTGTAGTTCCTCAAAATCTGGGGCCATCTGGACACAGTCCTGTCCCTCCTACAAGCTGTCAGCAGCACCGAGGGATTGCTCTGGCAGCCAGGACTCCCTGGCACATCCAAGAGGCTCCGTGCCCATGGCCAGGAGGGCAGATGGCACCGGATCCACCACAGTGCCTCTGCACCACCTGGTGTCCCCTGCTCGGGGAGCCCTGCAGAGCCAGGTGAGCCTGGCCCTGGGCACAGCCCTGTCACTCAGCCCTGGGAGGGGACACCTCAGCACCTTGGAACCACGGTGGGAACATTCAGGATGGCCACGTTTGGTTCTGGCTGGCTGTGCTGTGTCAGGCTTT
Organism: Serinus canaria; assembly: GCF_022539315.1. NCBI lineage: Eukaryota > Metazoa > Chordata > Aves > Passeriformes > Fringillidae > Serinus > Serinus canaria. The sequence goes on along the minus strand of NC_066324.1, from coordinate 4,919,663 downwards.
GTCACCAGAGCAGCCGCTCGAGATGGGTGACAAAGCAGGGGAGTGAGAGCTTGGCTGGCACAATGTCTGCAAAGGAACAGATACTCTGAGCAGTGCTCAGAGGCTTCAACCCCATCTCCTCAGCACTTCCTTTGCCCAGAAATTGAAATTTGGGCTGGTGTTTTGAGTTGCTTTTGCAATGGGTTTGGATAAGAGAAAGTATTGGCTGTTCCTGATCGTGCTCACCTGTACATCAGGGATTATTTTATTCAGAGATTATTTTATTCAGAGATTATTTTATTCACATATTATTTTATTCAGTGATTATTTTATTCATTCCTCAGCCTCCCCAAGAACAGCACTGGTTTATTACAGCAAATCTGGTAAGGGGCATCTGCAGAGTGAATGCTTTGGGCTAAGAAAGTGATGTGTGTTTTTTCACTCAGAGCTGCAGAAAATAATGCCAAGGATCACAGCTCTTCTAGGAAAAAAACAGACTAAACCAAACCCAACAAACAAACAAATAAACAATTCAAAAATCATGCCAAAAATCAAGACTTGTAATAAGGGCAGTATAAAATTTTGTATTAGAGGAGATGACATGGGAAGCAAGTGGTGACTGTGGGTTGGTGAAAGGGTCAGTTCTCCCTGGCTGGGGAGGGCTGGCTGTCCCTCCTGTCACCCCAGGCATTGCCTCCTCACAGCTGTTGTTCCTGGGAGAGGGAAGAGGTTGTGGTTGACTCTTCCAACCCTCAGCCCTAACAAACTCTTCTGGCAGAGGAGACTCTGAGACTTTTAGCTTTAATCCCATATGTGCATGTATTTCTTCTGCTGGAAAGTAAAGATGCTTTTAAAAATGACATCTATTTCTGTTAAATTATAGAAGATTTCTCCAACCTAGGGATGACATTCTGGCCAAAACCTTTGAGGCAGAAATCCTCCCAGAAGAAAAACAAATTGACCCACAGTGAAGATATCCGCAGAGTGAAACAGAAAAATAAACAGAAGGTTTGAACACAAGTTTTCTCTGCATGATAAACAGGTTCCCTAAACATTGATTTATTAGTCACTCAATAAAGAAGAGGAGAAAAAAAAGAATATAAAAGATTCTGGATTGACAAATTTGTAAGTGTTTTAAATTTATTTTTATAATATAACATGAAAATATATGCAATGAATTAATACAAAAACAAATATGAAATATCTTTAAACACACAGGTAAGTGTACACACAGAATGCACTGGTAGGAAGCAGAGCCCAGTTTCAAAAACTGATCCCAGACCAGGCTGGAGTGCCCAGCTGTGTCACTTTACACTGGGACAGCAGTCAGTGCCCGATTGCACACCCTGCCTTGGGGCTGCACTGATGTGACAATTTGGGAAGTACATGTAAAGGAGTGACCTGAAGTGTGTGACAGCAGCCCCTGTGATGGCCCAGCCCAAACTCCCCTTTCAGACAGGGTGAGGAGATGAAACCCTGTGACACTGTAGCCCTGGCACAGATATTTGATAGAATGCTCTAAGTGCAGTGGATGTGGCTCAGGGGAGGGACATATTAGCTGCAAATATCATTAAAGCAGCTAGCAATTTAAACATGCATAAAATGCAGAGGAAACTGAGCCATAGCAAAACCTGTTAGTGATAAAATTGGAAAGAGAAGCACTGCGTGCCCAGCTGGTTAAATCCTGATGGAGGGCAAAATGGAGTGAAAAATAAACACCAGATTTAGAAGCACACTTGATATATCTGGCAGACTGCAGGAGCTGGTGCCACTAAGGCAGAGATGTCTGTAACCACATCCAGACTGCCCAGCCCTGTTCAGACCTACATGTGATATTGGTGCCCTGCAGGGTCTCAGCACCTCCACTCCAGCAGGGACTGAGCAGTGACCCAGCTCCACCCCTGCTGTCCCTGCTGGCAGAGAGGACTGCACTCAGACCTCAGAACAGATTCATCCTCATAGAATCATGGAGCCACACAATCCTGGAGTGGTGTGGGTTGGGAGGGACCATAAAGATCATCTCTTTGCACCCCCTTGCCACGGGCAGGGACACCTTTCACCAGGCCAGCTAGATCCAAGCCCCATCCAACCTGGCCTTGGACACTCCCAGGGATGGGGCAGCCACAGCATCTCTGTGCCAGGGCCTCACCACCCTCACAGGAGAGAATTTCTTTCTAGTATCTAATTTAAATCTAACCTATTTCAGTTTAAAACCATCACTGTACTCCCTAATATCTTGAACATCTGTATCCCCTCTAAGGATCTGGAGGCAGTTCTGTCATCAACAGAAAAAAAATCAGGAGAGTGGTATTCATAACCATTAGGTGACTTCAGTGCTCAGCATCCATTGATTTCAACACAGGAGAAGTTTTTAAAACTTCTTTTATTTTCCTGATTAGCTGCTATGAAGGCAGCTTCTGGGTGTCCAAGCTCTCACGAAAAATCAAAGGAAGCCTGAATGCAAAGCAAAAGCACAGTTGTCACTTTAGTTTACTCATGCTTGTCCCAGAAAATGAAAAGAGGCTTTTTCTCACTTTGTTTTTTTTTTTTTAATGCACTCGTGCAACACAGTTGTGTTTGGAGTTAAACTTCTTATTGTCATGTTGGAAACCCAGACTGTGCATGCAAACCTCCTGATGGCTCTGTACCAGACCTCTGAGTCTCATTGCAGAGACATCTTTGAAAATTTGGCTTCATTTTGTAGTGACAAAGTGACAGATTCCTCTGGTAAGGAAATTCTGGTGAGCAGAGAGCCTGGAGGTTTGGCTAATTTGCTAGGATTACAGTTTGGGTTTTAATGACAGTAGCTTAGTTTTCCCTCAAACCAGCCATGAAAATAGAGCTCTGCTTTTAGAGAAAACCAAATCCACAAAGATGCAAAAGTAGATTTATCCCATCTGACTGGTGCTCCAAAGCTCCCAACTAAGCCTGTGTTCCCCTTGTCACACTTCCCCTGCTAGAACCTGGTTTTTTAGTTCTCACACTGTTCTGAGCAGCCAGGATTCTTGGGAAGTTCATTTTCACCCTGCTTACTTCAGAAATTAATTGGGATTTCTGTCTCACCCTGATCCTGAGCATATACCTTGTTTTCTCCTCTTAGGTTCTTATTTAAGATCTTAAGTGGGATGGGTGGGATGGTTCCCCTTCTGCCACCCTGAGCTTGTGCTGCTCTGCCACACAAAAGGGAAGCCTTGGGGCAGCATCAAGTCCACCAACTCCTTCAGGTGTTCCAAGACACCTTCTTATGATAGAAATTCTTGTCAAGCCCTTGCTAATTAATCCCAGTTTAATAACTCTGACCATTTGTGTGACATATTTCATCCTGGAAGAGCTAATAAAACCAGAAATTACTGTTCACAGTGCTCCCAAGAGGCAGATCATCATTATCACATCACCACTCCTTTGACAGGGAAACTGAGGCAAGGTGTTTTTAGGACAACAGAGTGGAGTTTTTGCCAAACCACCCAGGTGAGTTCAGGGCTCTGCAGTCTCCCATGTGGGACAAAATCTTCTTTTGCTGGGTATAAAGGGAGAATCTCCTCGTTTTCCTCACCAGGAAGATGCAAAGGTGAAAAAGGGTCATGAAAATGATGTCTTGTGGCTCTTCCAATTCTCTGCTGGGCATTTGAACTTAAAATGCCAGCAATGCTCTTCTCCCTGGCTCTCAAGAGGAAAGCTATATCTGGAGTAGGGCAACATGCCTTAATTTGAGAAATTTAATGCCTTGGAAGCACTACCAAAGCACAATTAGCAAATAAAAAAACCCCAGAAGTCAAGGCAGGAGACCTGAGTATGTAGTTCAAACATCAAAGGAATATTACCTGTGCTTTCATCTCCCTTTCCTCTTGTGAGTCAAAGATACAACATACTACTGCATATTTTAAGCATTTTCTGTTTTGAAAGCTTAAATGTCAGTGTAATTACCCCAATGGTAATTTCTGTTGTGCTGTTCCAGGCTGGTGCCTCAGCAGAATCTCCCAGTTTTCACATGATTGGTGTCTCCATCTCTGCCTTTGAGAGGTTTGTGTCCAATTCACTCTGGATTTGAACTGGTTGACATTCTTTGAAAATCTGCTTTGAATGCTGCCAAACAAGGTATGGCACTGACTTTTGTGGGGCATTTTTGATGTCCTTCTTTCACCTGGCTCCCCCATCCTCTTTCCCAAGTGCAGGATCACCTGGTTGCACCGAGACCCAGAGTTCAGAGCAATCTGTAATGCAACCACCTGGAACAGAACATAACTTTGACCTTTTTCTTTTTCTTCCGTCTTTCTTTCTTCAGAATAAACTTCTCAGTTGAGGATTATTGACAAATCTGCTTGAAGAAGACACATGAAGAACATCCTTTCTGGTCCATCTTGTGGTAAAACACGGGTATTTCTTTGCTCATTTGAATGTCAGTGGATTATTTATGCTGGTGCAATGTTTTCAAGAGATAAAATACTCCCCACTGTGCTACATGCAAATCTCTGCAATGTAAACATAAATAGTTGTTGCACATGCATAATCAAAGACATTTTTTATAATTATTGTTGGATAGTTCAGCCCTCTAATAGCATCATCTGGTGTAAATCAGTGTAGCTCCACTGAAGCCTGCAAAGCCCCTACCGATTTGTACCAGATGGGGCTCAAACTCTTCACTCTAAGTTTAGTCCTTCTGAGAAAAAAATAAAAAATTGAGAGAGAAAGCCCTGGTAGTCCTTGAAAATGAAGTTCTTTGTTCATTCACGGGAAGCTGGTAAAGCAAGAATGGCAGGGACTTTTCTTGATCCATATTCAGCCCTTATCTAGGGAGAACATTTCTGCCATGAAGGAAAGCAGGAGGTTCTGTGCCAAGTGAGTTCTTGGCCCCTCTGCTCAGACTACTGCAAAGATTTGCCAGATAATGTAATTTATAACGTGAACTCCTTTCTGCCAAGATTTGGACCAAGACCACCAGCTCTTTAGCATGACACTGCCAGATGCTGAGAATTTTCACTTGTTCAGAGCCTGTGCTGCATTTTGAGACACCTAAAGGTGAAGGACTGGAGATCTGGTTTTCTGTCCCCAGAGCGATCTTGTTTCACTGTCATTCAGCATTATCTTTGTACACAGCACAAAGAACTTTCTAAAGCTACTTTGACACCTGATTTGACTCCAGCTGAAGACAACAACCTCAATTTTAATCCTTCTGGTGTTCTGTAGAAAACTGTGCTCTGAGTTAATATAAAAGACAATACTCAGTAGCATCTATTTTCCCAAATTAATTTAGACTACAACATTCAAATAGGTGCTAGTGGAAGCTGCCCATGCAGATTTCAATGCTATAAATATACAGTTATTTCCAAATCATCAGCAATGTCTTAACTGCTCTACACAGTGTTTTACCAACAGACACAGAGTTAACTTTGCTTGTATATAAAGAGGTGGAAAATTAGGAGTTTGCTCCCTCTCTTTTGAATAATGACTGCAAAAATATCCACTAAACATCAAATATTACCTCTTAATGATAGATTGGAGGAGAGAGTTTTGACAGAAGTGAAGAGTACACATATACAGCATAGATTTACCCACCTTTCAAACAAGTTAAAGTCTGCATTAGTGTGCTCAGCTCTTTCAGATTTACCTGTCAGATTTTTTTTCCCCTCATGTTTTCCCTTTTTTGACAAGATCCTCCAAAAGAGTTGCTGTTATTCTTGCACAGGCTTGACGTGGACATAAACTTTTTTGCAAGAAGCCTGAGCTGCTGTTAGCAGCTCTTGAAGAGCTCCAAGTCCGACGTGGGTTTAATTTGTGGTGAGTGCCATGGCAGAAATGTCTAACAATATAAGTCTGTTGGACATGTCGTCTGGGCTGTCACGTTCAATTTGCACATGACCTCCTGGCCAAAAAATGGGAAAGAAGTGGTAGAATGTGGGACTGAAAGCTTATATTATTGCTTTGACAGCTTCACTCATCTAGAAGTAATGCAAAATGCAATTTATATTTATACTCTCTGACCTTCTGTACAGAGAGTGAAACTATCTAATGATGGGCCATGGTAGCAGAGAAAGAAACAGATCTCAATACAGCTGGAATTTGTCTACATTTTTTTTTGCTTTTCAACCATTCAATTACAGTCAAAAGATAAATGAAACATGAAGAGTGCCTTGGTTAGGTAGTGACACAATTATTTTATAGTGAGTAGGTTCTGGCTCTGAGCCTTGGCAAAGGTTGCCACGCACACCTTGTTTCACTCGATACAGATAATCTGCCTGCTCCCACCAGACAAATCCCCTCTGCTTGGAGGTGTGTCCTTCTGCCCATCACAGGAGGAGAAGAAAGACACCAGCAACTCGGTGCCACTGTTCCCCTGCATTTCAATCTCCTCCAGAAAGGCTGATGCTCTAATCCTATTAACCACGACAAACCGAGTCAGGGGCGTGAGCATTTCTGTGGAAAACAGGCAGAGAGGAAGAATCTGCCACGTTCTTCTCATCTGAGGAGCAGCACACGGGTGTGTGTCCTCCCAGGGAAAAGAAATAAATGCAGCAGCCTTGGATTCTGACAGTAAGCACCAGGTAACACCTGGAGATCCTTAACAAAACATCCCCGAGCTGGTATCGCACTGCCACGGCTCAGCATCCTTCAGAGGGCTTCACTGCAGCCACCACTGCTCAGAGCCTGGCTCCAAGATTCAGCCTCCAGCTGCATCTGTTTCTGCCTTCTCATCCAGAGGAGACACAGGATCTGAAGGAAAAGCTATTTGCAGGGATGAGCATTAAGAGGAGATAACAAACACAGAAAAGACAAAGTGTGGGGTTTATGCATCTCGGGGTATTTTGGACAATGACGTCAGTGTGAACTCATCTCTCCACTCCCCTGATCCATCCTGCTTTAAACAGGAGTCCATCCAAAGCCCACTGACCTCAGCTGTGAGACTTTCATAAGTGGTTGGAGGCTGTGAAACAGTTTTAGAAATTAGGTGTTCATACAAACCAGTCACTTGTTTTCTGTCATAATGGTTTTCTTGTGGTTTGCCATGTTTTTGTCTCGTACATTGAATAAATAAAAATCACTGGATGAAGATTTCAACTGATATCCAACTTTCTCCATTGTATTTTTTAAAAAAATATATGTGCTGACAATAATAAACTATTAAACTGATGGTCACTATACAGCTAATATGTCAGAAAAGAATAAAAATGCAGAAACAAAGGCTGTGAGAAGGTCATGTTTTATAAATAAATACAATAAGATGAGATAACTAAGACAAAATAGTTCAATGATGAGAGGCTGAGTGAAGATAACTATGTTATTTACCTTTTGGTTTGCTTCTCAGTGAGAAAGAGCAGTTTGCCCTATCTTACAGGTTAAAAAATTCTTACTTCTGCACTGTTTGGAGCAGAACATGATTATATTTACTAAATTATTCAGAAATTTGGTATCTAGCTGATTTGTGGAGCTTCTTCCCCTGGCCCCTGCAGGCTGGTGCACTCTCCTGGCTTCCCAGGGTGTAATGTTTCAGCCCATGGGTTTGAACCTTGGGCCACACATGAGGACTGGGAGCCCTGGGGTGACTCCCTGGGGGCGAGGGCAGCTCCAAGGATGATCACGGCTGTGTGAGGGGCACTTTGCAGCATGAACCTCACAGTTGGTGCACATGGTTAAATCAATACCCTCCTCCCCAGGGCTCCCCCAGCCACAGAGCACTGCAGCCTGACCAGGGGGATCTAACCAGGGGATCTGCTTCCTTTTTGTTCTTTTTTCTTCCCAAGTGGACAGCTAGAATAAAAAACAAGAGTGAAAACGACCAAAAAACTCCTCCAAAACACCTCCAGAGGTCCAAAACTTGTCTAGGTCTGACTCCTGCTGGTGTCACCACAGGCTTTGCCCTTGGCAGAATGAGGAGAGGGATGAGGCCTCTGATTTGGGTGGGAGGGAGAGGAACGCCCCCAGGAAATTGCAAGGTTGCTTTTGCAACCTCTTGCCCAGCAGCTGGTGCAGCAAGCAGCGCCTCCCTTCACACACTGCACAGATCTTTTCCAGCTGAGTCACTAAATCAGGAAAAAATGGAGCAGTTGAGCTGGCATTTTAGAGGACTGATTTGGAGGGGGGTGGGAGGAAGAAATCCCCCTCCTTTGTCTGTAGCATTTTTATTTTTTTTTCCACCAAGCTGCTGGAGTGAAGCAGTTAATAGTGATTTCTTTTTTTCCATCATTTTTAATCCACAACCCTGCCCTGTACCTGCCCTTATAATCCCCTAGCATGTGCTGGTGACATCACATGGCCATCAGCTCCCAGCTCCATCCCTGTGACTGTCATTAACTGTTGCAAGCAAATGAAAAATGACTGGGAGACTCGGTGGCTCCCACCAGTGACCTTGGGTATTATTAGAATGACCTCGCTTTGGCTGGACCATAAAAAAAAAGAAAAACCTTTCTTGATATCATCACTGGGGCTGACTGAGGCTGTTTGCAGCCAGGAGCAGGGAAAGGAGTGGAGAAAGCCATTAAAGAAAGCAAAGTAAATGTTATGCAAAGATGCAGTGGCCATAAATACTTGATCAGAGGCACAGCCCCAGCAGCAGCCCCACAGCCTGACCCTTTGCCAGGACACGCTGGGCTGTGCTGGGGTTACAGAGCACCTTGCTGGGAGTATTTTTTAACCAACCTCCTCTTTGTGATTTGTTTGCTTGGGCTTGAAAGGAAAATAAATCACGTGTAACCACTTAAGGGCTTATTGGCCTCTCACACCTTATACTCTGACATGCTTTTCCGGTCCTACACACAACTCTGTGAGCAGAGGAGGGGGCTGACTGGCCAGGATGGACATTTTTCTGTGCAGTACAGCACAAGGAAAACGTGCATTTATGTGTCAGTGTAGATACAGCACCTCTCTGTGCAAACACATATGTAGAGTGCATGTTTATTAATGTGCATATGTATGTAAGCATAAATGCACAGAACTTATAGATATTCATATTTATGGTTGTGCATTATTCTCAATGCACAGGCATGTGGACATAAAAGGAACAGATATTCATTGCATGTGTCTGATGCTGCCTTCTAAATAATATATAATAGTATATATATAATATAATACTATATATATCTGTATCATATAGTGGTCATGCTTCTTCCATATACTCTGGAGATATTAGCTGTAAAAATAAATAATTAAAATAAGAGTAAGTATTAAAAAGAATGGCAATGAGAATAAGAATAATTCACATCTCTGGGCTGGGCCGTGAGGGTGTTCTGGTGCTTTGTGCCCTCCCTGGCAGGCACCTGCAGGCTCCCCCAGGGCAGGGGTTGCCCAGGAGCCCCAGGTCTGGTCCCAATGCGGTGCTGGGTGACCACACCAGGCTGAAATGTTCTACCCCGGGGGGCAGGGTGGGGACCGGCTGCGCTCGGGGTGCCTCGCTGTGAAATAGTTAAAGCCCTGGGGGCCCACAAAAGCGATCCTCCCGCCGCTGTCCTGCCCGGCTCCTCCGCTGTCAGCTGGAAATGGATCTGATGCCCTCTGGACTTTAACTCCCGAGAAAAGGGCATTTTATTACAGGTTCTGACAAGTTGCAGAGAGACTCGGAGAACTCAATAAGAAGAAACAGCGAGAGGAATCAAGGGGCAGGAGGGGGGACACTACAGATGTCTGGAAGGCAGGAGGAAGATGGGTTCAGACGGAAGGTGTGAGCAAGGACACTGATTCCAGGGGTGTGAGCAGGGACACTGATTCCAGGGGTGTGAGCAGGGACACTGATTCCAGGGGTGTGAGCAGGGGCACTGATGCCAGGGTTGTGAGCAGGGACACTGATGTCGGAGTGAGAGAAGGGACACTGATGTCGGGCTGTGGACAGAACCGCTGATGCCGGGGGATGCTGATGCTGCCGCCGGGAGCGCAGCGCATCCTCCGCCGGGCAGAGCTCCCGGAGCGGGGCGGGGGCTGCCCGACAGAGCCCCGCTATCAGCGGCAGCTCCTCATCGGGGAGCAAGGAGCAGAGATCACCAAACCTCCTTTTCCCCCCTATTAAATCGGTGCTTTCTGCGCGTCTAGAGAGCTTTGCATCCTTTGCGCCGCGCAGGACGCCTTGTGTGCGGCTGAGGAGGGAAGGATGGCTTCCCCACCGAATCCCTCCGTCCCTCTCCTGTTTTGGGCCAGGAGGGCATCTCTGCCGGGCAGCAGGGGGGTGGCATCGCCCCGCGGTGCCAGGCGGAGCGGGCAGGGAGCAGCGCTCCGCCGGGCCGCGCTCAGCCCCCGGCTCTCGCATCCCGCTCCTTGGACCTGTCACGTACCCAGAAGGATGCCAAGGACTTTATGGAGTCTGTCAAGCACTCAGTACTTCTGTCTTTAGTGGCATCCTCATAGACAAACTTCGCAGGTGTTAAAAAAATATGCCGGGAAATAATACTACTAATACTATTAAAAAAACCTCAACGAGCTTAACAGCTGCTCAGGGACACTGCAAACCATCTGATTTTGCAGGATAGGGCTACCATCCTAATTCTCCCTGGCAGCTTTTCAAGTGCGTTTCATCGCTGGTTGCCAATGGAGGATGGCTCTGTCTCTCCCTTCGAGCCCTGCCGGGTGTCTCTGGGAGCGGTTTGGCACCGGGAAAATCAACTCCCATCCCGGGAACCGGGGGGAAAAAAAGGAAAAAAAAAGGAAAAAAAAAAAGGAAAAAAAAAAGTGCTGGTGTCTGGAAAAGAAATAATAATAATGTAAAAAAAGTTTTGAAGTGTCAGACTGTGAATGGAAGAATTTCAGCCGGGGTAGTGAGGTGCCTTATGGCAGGTGAGCGCTGCGAGGGGAGCCCCTCACCCTCCTCGGAGCAGGGAGGGAGAAACGCGACAGTCGCAGTCTGGGGACACTCGTGTGCTTTAAGAGCCCAAGGATGACCTCTGTGCCAGCCTGCCACCCCTGTGCAAGACACGAGGCACACGGGGTGCCGTCGGGAGGGCTGGAGCAGGAATCACAGCACGGAGCTCTGGTGCATCCCTTCCTAAAGGATGCTCCCCTCCAGCCGGCCGGGTGACTGTCAGCTCGCTATTTCCCTTTGGCTCACGGGTCTCGTTTCGGGTTTATATTTATTTTTGAAGTGTTGAAGCCCCAGTAACACAAAGGGTTTTCTCGGAAGGAAAAACAAACCCCAACGAAATCCCAGAGCAATCTTCACCGCGAAGCAGAGCTGCCTGTTTCTGGAAATGATGCTTGCAGAAAGGGTGAAAGTCATGAGCCTCTAACCAAAAATGTAACAAACCCTGGCCAGTATCACAAGGGCAAACTTCCCATGGGCCTCAGGGTTTGCTGTTATCCTTGCTTACACTGATAAGTCCTTTTTCTAAATCCTCCAAAGTTGCTCGCTCTTCCCTTTCATGTATAAAGTTACCAAAATCTGACAGATAAGACAGATTTACTGTTTCTGGATGACACTTATGGCCACACATAAGAGACCACACTGCAAAAGATCAGTTCAAATGTGTTGCTGCTTCAATGAAAGACTGTTGAGAAAAACCCTGTTTTTACTTTTAACGATAGCATGAAGAAAATAATAAAATAGTAAAAGGGGAAAAGAGGCAGCTCCCAGAAGAATAAAGACATTTTCTGCTCCGCTGTCACTCGTGTTTTCACCTGTATGTGTGCTTTCCAGAGCAGGCTCAGGGAACTGCTTTTCTTCTCCTTTTCTTCTGCTTTATTTCAGAATGCAGCTGACACCTTCACAGGTACATGACATTATCGGCACTCACAGTCGGAGAAAGGGCTGGGGAATGTGGTGGAAGGATGTGTCAAGGATGAGGCAGGAAAGTGCAAATTTAGAAAATCTCGGAAGTTTTTCTCAAAGCCGTCTGAAAAGACAAATTAGTGGGGATTCCTCGGATTATAACCTATACATTTTGAACTCTTTTTGGAGACCTTTATCATTTAAGGAATGGTGACCAATTTCCTAAGAGTTAACTCTTTGTTTCTTTCCCTTCAGTGACAGGTTTTTACCTACATTTGGTGTTTTGTGGCACTGGGGGAAGACAGCCCAAACCAAACTTCCTCACTTCACTGCTAAATCTCAGCCTTCCTTTGGTTATCCAAAACTGTTCGAATCTGAGCCAACGAGTCCCAAAATTTTACAAAGCTGAGTAGAGAAATATCCCATCCAAGAGTGTATCAGCTCTCAGGGAGACAAATCACAGCACAGTGGCTAAAATAAAAATGAAATAAAATAAAGTACGGGCTCTTGCTGAGGTTTATTTTTGATTTACCTGTTTTACACTTCAAAATAATAATTATGGTAGTAAAAGAAATGAAGGGACGAGTAGCAGCTTAAAAGGCAAATAGGAGAGGAGAATGGGGGATCCAAGGAAGAGCAAAGGCTGGCAGGAGTGCGGCAGCTGGAAACCAAGAGTTCCTCGGCTCAGTCCCTGAGACACAGCCCTGGAGCCGGGCAGCAGGAATTGCCAGAGGCACAGGGGGCATCGCCTTTCCCCGGGTCCCTCCAGCCCTCGGATAATAAACTCAAGTGTCTGCCTGTCTCAGCCCTGCCCATCTTCTTTAGCCAACTTGACAAAGTGGAAGAAATATGACATGTGAATTATTAAAGAGCAGGCAGTTGACTCCTAACCTCTGTTGCTTTTTCTCAGAACCCATTACCTGAGAATTTGTCTTGCAGGAATTACAGTGTCTGAAAGCTTCGGGAGGAACAGCGAGGAGGGAGGGGGGCATTTGAATAAGAGTTTTGAAGAAATACCGCTGAAAAGCACCGGGTTTCACCTCAGCATTTGCGCCACTCAAGAGGTGGATAACGTGTGAGAGAAAACAAGCCATTCCTCCTCAGAAGTGGATCAGGTCGCCACAGGGAGCCAGGGAATAAAATCCGAACTGAATTTAAAACGGCTATCACCACTTAAATACCTTTAAAAAGTAGAAAGGGGAAAATGGAGAGCTTTTTTCGCGCTTAAAGTTTGTCCTTTAGCCCCGTTTCTTAAAGTTAACGAGGGCTCTTCATAAATAATCTCCCCACCCGCCCCGGGTGAAGAGGGGCTCTGCAGTATGTCCTGCTCATCCCCTGGCACCCAGAGACGGGATTTAGCTCCCTGCCAGGGATGCAGAGCCCGGAATCTCGGAGGAAAAAGCACGAACTCTCGGTACAGACTCCAAAGTTCAGAGGTTCTGCCTGAACCCTCCCTACAAAAGTTTGACAGCGTGATGAAACTGGCGGGTAACTCTCAGGCCGAGCTAAGTGTTGGCTGATTTTTTCCCCCAGGAATTCGTAGCACAGAGACAGATCGAATGGCATGGACATTGATTTTCCTTTTTTAAAATCTTTTCTCTTCCCCCCCCCCTTTTTTAAAAAAAATATTTTATTTAGGAAGGGGGGAAAACGCTTTGGGATAGAAGAAGACAGGGGTGATTTTTCCAGTCCTTTGGGCATAGATTTGTATCTAGCGCTGCCAAGCCTAAGGTAATAATTGAATCTCTCCCAAATCTTGGTGATAGAGCAGTCAGAAATGACTCCATCTGACAGCAGAGCCATGAGGCAAGTGATGGATACTATTGTCCAAGCCTGACCCTCCATTAACACCACCTATCAGCATCTGTATTCTGTCACCAATTCCCATGCCGGAGCCAAGAGGGGTGACTCTAATATTCTGAGCACATTGAAGGCTTCCATGCTGAGTTCAACCCTGCATCAACTAAATGGGTGGAGAGGATGACCTAAACCTTGCTCTCTCTATCTCCACTCGCCTTATTACCCCACTCCAATCCCATTGTTTTGCAGGTGCCTGCAATTTGCTCCTTATCTCCTCACTGTTTATGAGGGCTCCTTTTTATTAATACAAAGGGAGAAATGTTATTAATATTAATTAACAAAATAAAAAATGAAGCAGTTTTGGGAATCCACCAAATGAATAATCTCATCCCCTAATTGGAGATGAAGTGGTGGTGGGGGGGAGGAGGTGTAAGAGAAACAGATGACCTACTGGGTGACAGGCACAGGTTGGAAGGGTGACATTTTATTGTAAGCCTCCCTATGAAAGGAAGAAAAGGAAAGGACCAGTCAATTTAATGCAGGGACCAAGAGTGCAAGAGTGTTGCTAAGAGACAGAGATGCTGCTAAAGTTCTGTGAGAAGCTGTACCCTGACCTTATGCAAATGGAGGCTTCCAACTCTTTGTGGAAAGGCTGCAAATTCCACCCACTGTGTCACCAATACCTGGCATCGAGCCTTTTATTCAAATGTTCTCTAAAAACACACACGCAGAGGATGTGACAAAGCATGACACATTTAGGGCTGGAAGGGGGGGACGCGAAGGGGGGCAGCAGGGAGGGGGAAGGACGGATCTCATGGTGGAAATGTCACCCATCCGTACCTCCCAGAGCCTGTCATCCCCCCGAGCTGAGAGACGAACCTAAGGATTCCTAAATTACCTTAATCCAGATCTATTAGGAGTCATAAATAGCATCTACTCCTTGTGCGTGGGAGAAGCTTTGGGAAAACAGAGGAGCCACCACGATCTGCTGGCTAACAGCTCCCTGTACCTGCATCTGCAGCACCTACAGCTGCCCAGGGAGCTCCTTCTGGAACTGATTACATCCCACGGTCAAAATCAGCCAGAGAAAACCCCCGGGCACCCCTTAGCTAGGGCCCAGAGCTGTGGGGAAATATTAAATCTGGGGGAGCAGGGAGGTGGGAACACTCCCAGTTCAAACACAACCTTCACCGAGGATTCAAGGTGAAGTAAGTGACTCTAGAGCTGTTTTTTCTCACTGCAATCAGCAGAGAGTAAATACCCGGGTAAATCAACACAGATCCCCACCTGACGGAAAACAAGGTTGTTTTTTGGGGTTTTTTTGGGTTTTCTTTGGTTTTGGGGTTTTTTTTAATCGAATCTGAGTTCCAAACGGGCATCAGAGTAACTGAAGAGTTATCTCGGGGATAAAAAAAATCTCAATACCCAGTATGCTAACTAGAATATTAAACACCTGTGGATGCTGCACATGGGGCTCCCCAAAGCCCCCAAACTTTTCTCTCCCGGCACCTTCCTCACACACAAATGGCGAATTTATATCTTGCTACAAACGTTCAGGTTTGCGATACAGGGAAAGGAAGGGCTGCTTGTGCTCAGAATGATAAACAAAAGTAATAAAAAGGAGCAGAATGACCTGGGCATCTCCCTCGAATGGCAGCGAGATAAAGTGCTCCAGGACAGGCTCGTCCTGCTGGGCTGATCTTGCGGTGCTTAAATTCGATACCCCTCTGTTTTCCACGCTATCTGGAAATTATCAGTTTACTTTCATTTCAGTTGATCCTCGGGGCACTTTTGGGACTTCGGCGGCCAATTTTTCTTTCACAGGAGATAGGATTTCTCTGTCCGCCCTGAGCAGCAACTGAAAAGTGACTCAGCTGCGGTCTGCAAAGGAAGGTGATGCCTGATTTCTCATCTTTGAGACACTCAGGGTTTGCTTGGACTTCAAACCGTCTCGGAAAGTCGAGCTGGGAGAGCAGTCAAAAAACTTAAAACCCCTCTGTCACCATCGGATCCACCTGATTCTCCTCGGCCCCATCCCTGGCCGGGGAAAAGCTGCTTTGGGCATCTCCTGTCCTCAGGATGCCCCAAAGCAGATGGAAAACGTGACCCTTCACCAGTGAATGACTCGGCCCCGTGGGTGGAGGTGGCACTGAGAGTGCCACGCTGCTTCCTGCGATGCCACCCGGGCCCCGGGGCCGCTCCCAGGGCAGCCCCGCTCCGCCCCACTCATCTCCCTCGGGGATGGGGGCTGCGGGTCCCCTCTGCGCCAGGTGGACACAGGAAATGAAGTTACCCGTGCAAATTGCCCGGTACATATATATATATATATATATATAAAATTTTTTTTTAATAAGAATTTTCATAATGTGCACAATACTATTAATATTTCATATTAGCAGTGTGTTCATGGTGAACTTTGTAATGGGAAATTCAATCGCCGCTGTAAATATTAATAGAATATGAAATGAAGCCACAGCTTCCATGTAGCGCTGACAGTAAAACGGAGTGAACATGTGGTGGCCCTGGGGCAAGATAGGCCTTTCCTCTTGTCTCTCTCGCTTTATTACATTAGCCCGAGCCTCTCCTTACAGTCCTGGGCTCAGAAGCTGAAGTTCACAGGTCAGCCATGACAAATGTCCCCACGTCTAGCCAAACAAGACCCCCTGGCCTTGCCATTACATTTGCCCAACAAGCCCCTGGAGAGCGCTTAAGGGTGGCAGGCGCAGGTAAAGAGCTCTTTAGAGCAACTTCCCAAAATCATCTGAGCTCTTTAGGGCAACTTCCCAAAATCATCTGAGCTCTTTAGGGCAACTTCCCAAAATCATCTGAGCTCTTTAGCGCAACTTCCCAAACCCATCCGAGGCGCGGAGCCGCCCGCAGTTCCGCTGGGGCTGGCTGCGGGCACCCTGCCACCCCACGCCGGCTCCGGGCACAGCCTTCCCCCGTGACCGTGCCCACCCTGGCTGTCCTGTCCTGTCCCGAGCTGGGATTTCCCGGGGATTTCCTCCCCTCCGAGCAGCCCCGGAGGAACCCGCGAGGTTCGGGGCATCCCCACGATGCCCACCCGCGGCAGGGCGGCCCCACGGCGGCCCCGGGGCCTCTCCAGGGGCGGAGGAGTGCACTGGCAATCAAACGCCTCCTTGGCTTCTCAGCCCCGTATTTTTTTTGGCTGACATCAGCTCCGGACCGGCAGCCTCGCGGGCTTTTGGGGTTTTTCCAGACTTTCCCCTATTTGCAGGATTTTTCTTGTATAAACATCATTTCCAGCCGCTTTCTTTTTACAGCGGGCATTAATCTCCATTTGTGAGGGGAAACCTTGTCAGAATTTCCTCCCGCTTTTCCCCACGGAGGTTTGGGCTGCCCAGTGATTTATGCCGTGTCTCCCCGGGGCTCGGAGTTGACTTTTCCCGTGCCTTGAGGAGCTGCAGGTGGGCGGAGATGGGTTTGAAACCCGCGCTGCTGCCGCCAGCCCCCCAAACTCTGCGGGGCTCTGCAGCACGGAGACTGTCGGGGAGGGGGGCACAGCTGGGGAAGTGGGACAAGACACCGGGAAGGGAATTCGACAGGGTCACTTCAGTGAGTGGAAAGCGGGAAAATTAACAAATGGGCGATAATCCCAAAGCGTACTCTGGAGACAGCTCTTTTTATCTCGGTAGGCAAAACTTCTCACCTGACGGGGGGAAACACATTGCACCCCGAGAGCCCCATTCCTTCCAACATTAAAAAAATAAAAAAAAAATCCAACCAAAACCCCTGTGATCAGCCCCTACCAAAAACTTTTATTTCAACAAATAGCCGGGACAACAGATTTCTTTTAGGAAATTCTAATATTTTAGTATTTATCTGACAATTTCTCAAAGAAATCCAAGCGCCCGCGTGTCTGCCTCTCGTCCAGCCGCTCCAACTGTCCGGCAGCTGCGGGAGATGCCGAGCGGGGAGGGAAGAACTCCCGGTCGCTTCCTCCTTGGAGCGGCTCGTCCCTAATTGCATGCCAAGAAGAAACAGTTCTCGGGAGCCTTTTAGCCACCCGGGTTGTGAAATCATGAATGAAAAGGAAATAAACCCTGATGCGCAGCCAGGAACCGACTCTGGCCACTTCCACATTGACTTATTCTTTTAACAGCTTCTGTATTTTTCCAGCACCGTGGCTCACGTACTTTGTACAGTGTCTGTGGCTTCATTAAAAGCTTTCTATTATATCCCCCAGGAAAATGCAACTGTCACCTCTCCATGCCTTTTAAGAAGAGTTGCACTTTCAAAGAATATTTTTCTCCTCTTCTACTAAAAGAAACAGCACTGAATTCAGGTTTTGTAAGTGTTAAATAACTTTCCCAGCGTGTATTAAAGGAAGATTGTATTTTATCAACAGCTGATTGATGCGGCCATGTGATCCTCTCGGTTTGTCTATAGTATCATATTTATTTAACCTGCTGGGGGACTGTGTTCAGGGGCCGCTTGCTCCCGCTGGCAAGAGCACACACATTACACACTACCCCAGGTATTCTGATTGATTGTTCCCACCCCACAGCCTTTGGATCATAATTTAACACAGCAGGTCCTACAGCACAGAGGAGGTTTTCGTGAAATGCAGTGAGGGGTTTCTCTGAGCCAGTACCGCACAGCTACCAGGCTTTTCTGAACTAAAAATTTGATGTACGGGGAGAGGTGGAGGAGCGCTCGCAGAATCGTGATGCCAACGGTGGCACACGCAAACGCCTTTAGCCTCTACATTTAATCCAAGCCCTTCATTTTTAACAAGTTCTTCCTGCAAATGAGCATTTCCTGGGACTTTCGGAGCACCCTGGTGCAGCACCATCACGCACGTCAAACGCTCCATAGCGGCAGTCGGTCAATTATATTCAAGCATATTTAAAATGCGGAGAGAGTCAGACGTCAGTTTTCTCCTCACTTTCCTCAAATGAAACAGTTCAGAAAGTCTTTTGGCTGCCAGCTGCTGTTTGGCCCCAGAGAGGAGATAAAAACAAAACACTCATCACCCCCCCCCAAAAAAAAAAACCCAAACCCCTCAAGCCCCCCAGTCCACAAAATGTCCGCCTTGCAAATTGTTTAACAAGCTCTGTGATGAATTAATTTGCGCGGGGAGGTCTGGATCCCGGCGGCTGCTCCCCACAGCGGTGCTGCTCGTGCCTGCCCGGGCAGCGGCGGGGCCGGAGCGGGGCATCCCCGGCCGAGGTGCGGGTTCGGGCAGCCGCTCCTCCCAGCCCCGGTGCGGGGCATCTAGGGCAGCTTTAATTAAAGCATTTCTTTTTTCTTTTCTTTTTTTTTTTTTTTTTCATGTTTATCCTGCGTGCATCCACATTTTGGTACGGAAAACGTTTTCCAACTGCTGTTTTCTTGTTTGCGTGTTTTTTTTTTTTTAAAGAAAGAATGATTATTTATATTTTTAACCCCTTCCTCCAGCCGGGTCAGGGATGCGCTGCGGGGCAGGTTTTCGCCCCCCAGCCGTCTCTCCCTGCTCTTGAGGGACGTTTTTCCCCTCTGTCTTGTCTGTGCCCCTTGGAGAAGTGCGGATCTCCCCATTTACTCTCTGGAGGCTGCACCCAGAGGTTCTGCAGGAGGCCCCAGCCCCGGCCTGACCCCGCGCTGGGTGCGGGCCGGGAGCGCGCCCGGCCCGGGCGGGTACCCCGGGCGCAGCCTGGCACCCGGCGGTGTTTACCCATGACTCAGGGCCAGGCCAGGGATGCAGGGGCTCGGCAAGGTGAGGGAGATGGCAAAGGAGGTGCCAGGTAATGGATCGGCTCCAGTCCCGCAGTGCCGCGGGACAGAGGCGTATTGACAGATCACGTTAATCAGTAATTTTTTTTTTGTTGTTTTTATTTTTTTTTTTTTTCCTCTGGTGGGTGCCGGTGACAAATGGCTCCACTCTCCGGGATCGTAACCCTTTTGTGTCCAGGGCCCTTCTCCCTGCCCACCTTCCCGGTACCGATGTGAGCTCATCCCGCTCACCCCTCGGGAATCCCCCCCAAGGGAGGCGGATGGGTTTCCCGGGGCGCTTCTCCTTTCCAGCTTAATTTTACTCTGGGAAAATCTTGTCACTTAGGGTCACCCGTGCTGGGACCTCTTCAGGAAAGGCGGTTTTATGGTCCAAATGTCTCTTTTGGAGGAGGGCACGGGGAGCGCTTTTACTCCTCAGCGGAGACTTTCTGCATTACCTGTCCTGTTGACAAAGTAAACTAAATCCCACTTAAAAACATGATTCCTAGTCTCTGTGAGAATGAAGCATATATGTTTTTAGGGCTTGTTAGTGCCAGGTCATATTGACTGATTCCTGAATAGTTGCCATTGTGCCGCGCTTGCTAAAGGAACCCGAGCAAACACCGCCCGAGAAAGGCTTGTGGTTCCCTTCCACCGCCGGCTGCGGGCTCGCAGCCAGCCTCTCCCTCCCCTGGCTAATCTCTTCCTTCTAAATTTGTTTAGGGGAAAAAAAGAGAAGATAATTCCTGGGAAGGTGGGGAGGGAGAACGGATCAAACAGCACGGGGAGGGTCATGCACCTCCGAGGCAGTCCCGAAGCGAGCATCAGCCAGAGGGAGATGGAGCGCGGCCGGGGGTTCCCGTCGCTTTTCTCGCGGGGGTGCCGGATCTCCCTGCCCTGGAAAAGGCTGATGCACCCTCCGTGGGCTGCGGGGCAGGGCAGAGCTGTCGCCTTTGGCAGGGGACAGCGGTTGTCTCGGGCAGGATGCGGGGCAGGACCCGCAGCACCGCGCCCTGCCCGCCCCGCGCCGCGGGAGCGCCGGGGCCGGAGCCGCCCCGAGCCCCCGAGGAGCTGTGGGTGGAAAACAACAAGGTTTGTTCATTCCAAGCCTCGGCAAACAGCTAAACTAGTTTACACAGTTGGTTTTGACGAACGAATAAATTGTTTTCTTTAAGTACACCGTCCTAAGCAAGCACACACTTTAACTAGCTTTCCTAGGAGAGAGCTTTTTACTAGATTGCTTTTTCATTGCGTGGCTATCGAAATGAGATAATGACCAAAGAGGTGGAACCTAATCAGCCTTTTAGTTGAGTTTAAAGAGTCTAGAGGTAGTTTAAAGGTAGCTTTGGTCATGTTTGCTGGGCAGCTGCGATGTTTGCACTACCACGTTATGATGGGGAGAGTAATGTGTTCAATAGATAAGGGAAAGAGGCTAGCCAAAAAGCAAGGTCAGGTGTGATAAGACTTGACACTTTTACTCATTTTTCACACACATAAAAGGAAACTTTAAAATATGAAGCAAAAAGAAGGAAAGACTCGACAAGCTAACATCTATCATAAAAACTGTACATTAACAGACCTCACTTCTTATTTAATTAGCCCAAAACCTTATCATAGTTTGGAACATGTCATGCCATTAAAAAGAAAAATAATTCTTCTATTTTGTTAGCACCTAGGTATGCTCTAAAAATAAAACCTCCCTGTTCATGGGATAACCACACAATTCCCTTTCTCCTCCTTCATGTTTTATCTTTACTTTCTAAAGTAGTTAATAAAATAAGTTATAAGCTGAAGATAAGAGTCTGTGAGTGTAATCAATAGGGAAGGGGGGCATGAGGTTCTAATAGAGACAAAAATCCTGAAGGGAAAGGAAAAAAAAAATTGTCTCTCTGGATTTAAAAGCTGTACAAAATAAAACCACCAGGTACTGATGAAGAAATACAAAGTGCAATGTAACCAAACAACCAGTGGCAAAACTCACTCCCTTAAATAAGACCTGCTGTGACTTGAATGGTATTTTAGCAATACTGGTGAAGAATTCTAAACCAAAACTTACTGCATTTCTTATTTCAGGAAACTTTCCTGCCATCTTCAGTTGAATTCTGAGCTACATATTGAAGGTCAATCTCTCCTCAGCACCCACCTTCTATCAGAAAATTATTTCAATCCCCATTCAACAAAAAATCTAGGAAGATAATATTTGCAGAGCCATCTAAAACCAATTTTCAAATGCAACTTATACTAGTGTACAGAGGCACTCACACACCCATGTCCAAAATGTGGCTTCGCAAAAAGCCTGTGCAGCTGCTGGTCACAATAAAACCAGAATTTGTGGGCACTGCAGCTTTTTTCCTTGAAGCCTGGCAAGTTCCTGGAATTTGCCTTTGGGCTGGTCTAGGGCTTTCAATCCCTTGGCAGGGCTGAACAGTTTGGTGTTTTCTGGTTTTTCCCTGAGCCCTTCACAAATGATGTTGCTGTTCTTGCCCAGCAGGTCTTAAAAAGAGAAGATGGGCTGGGTGAAGAAAGAGGACTGACCTGCTGTCCTTTCCCTCCTGGAAGGTGTGATTTCCCTGCCTTTCCATCTGTCCTCCAGAGGCTACACCAGCCCCAGAGAGATGGTGATCTACTCTCAAGGTCCTCCTCTGCCTGAGAAGACATAAGCTCCTTCTCCATCTCTGCTGGGAAATGAATAGAAATGGGTCACATTTCCATCAGTTCTGAAATGGCTTCATTCTGCAGGAAAACGGGGCCAGAGGCAATGCAAACGTGAGCATGGCTCTGTCTCTCAGTGGTCAGAGCCAGCAGCAGGGAAAGGGAGAAGCAAATGTAGCTCTTGGGTAAAGCTGGAACCCCCTAAAGCATCACTGCTGCACATCCCAGCCCTCAAACTCCCCAGTTATTATTCCAACTCATAAGGGAATGGGACTGGATGTTGAACGGTCCCTGGATTCCCACTCCATGTTGGGACAAATCCCTGATGACAGCCTGAAAATTCACCCAGGGCAGTCTGGTCTTGGCAGAGCTTTCCCGTGGGTTGAGAGGTCCCTGGGCACTGCCACTGTGCCAGCAAACAGCTCCTAATCAGCTGGGGCTCAAATACCTGCATTGTTCCCAGCCAGGGCATTGCATGGGCACTCACACAGCCAGGCACAGGATGTGCCTGAACACACATGTAAGGCTCAGGAGACCTGGGTGCCTCAGCACCTCCAATGCTTTGTCAGAGCAGTCTGACACACACCTGAGTCACTCAGGTATTCTTTGTGATTCTGCTCTCAAGCACCTGCTTAACTGATGCCACGTGAAGGATCTCCCAGACCTGGCTGAGGCACCTCATGCCTCAAAGCAAATGTTTGGGCTTTGCTGAGCAGGGATGAGCTCACACCCACTGGGGGATCATGCCATGTCTTAACATGCTGCTGGATTATGGCCAGGGCAGCAAAGTACAAAGAGCACACATGGAATAAAGAAGGTGAGCAGCAGCTCCTCAGGCTTAGCAATAGCCTGAAAATAACCCAGCTCAGGGTCTGCCAAACCCATTACTGCACTTCCAGCAAGGACCAGTGCAAGGATGACAGAGGGTTCTTCCACATCCCCCCAGTGTGGGACAGATGTTTGTCTCCAGCACTTTTCTTTCTCTGCCCCTGAGTCCCAGAGGAAAATCACTGGGGGCTGCAAACTTTCCTTAGAGTAATGGACAGGCAACCAGATTACATTTTCCATATGGAAAGAAAAAAATAAAAATAAGGGAGCCCTGGGTCTTCAGGAATTATTTTCTTCCTATAGAGGCCACCTTGTACACTTTCATTTTAATAATCTATATCAGTGTTGTTTTTTAGCTGATTTTAATGTCAACTGGGGATTAATGTGCATTAATTAAATTGACTGTATTTTCCTTAATGAGCACAAAAGGATTTTAAGTTAATACTGATGATCCTAATAAGGATTCTGTCTACTTATCTGTGTTTTCTCAACATCCTGAAATATTTTATTAGGAAACAAATTAATTTAGTTGCTACCACAGGGTAAAAACAAAAGCTATCAGGTGACTGCTGACTGGGTGATGATGATTAAGCTGAAAGGACTGCACGTACTGTAGGACTGTTCACTGCAATGCACTACTTTAAACTTAATTTATGCCCGTTTTATGGCATTGACCAACTTTTCTGGGTTGAAAGCTGCTGTTAAATGAGTACCTGAGTAACCTTAAAAGAGATATATGATGTGAAATCTGGGTAAAGGCTTATTCTCCTTGCCTTGGAGTGTGTCACTAACAAATAGGAAACAGGGAATTAGCTGGAACCCGATGCTACGGAGTGATTACAGACAGGTAGACAGGTATTCATGTACAACCCCCTTTCAGCTGCTCAGATTGATAATGCAAATTAGTTTTTAACTTGTTAAAACCCTATAATATAATAACAATCATTCACAACAAACGAAAGAAATACATTTATTTGCATGCATGAATATATCTGTGTCAATATATTTTTATACATTCACAGCTGTTCCGAGCTTGAAAGACACTTGACTTGCTGAGCAAGCATTTAATAAAAAGCCCATGGAAATGTTAATTAATGGTATTTGGTACTAAATGCTCACTTTGATGCTAAAATGTTACGCTGTGCAGATTTAAAATTCATTCGGCATTTTTTGCCCTTGTTACCATCTGCAAATTTCCACCCCACACCCCATTCTCACATCAGGTTGCTGAAATAATTTGATGGTATTGTAGCATATGCCAGTAATGAACACTAGGGATGGCTTCTGATCCCACTACACCTGTTTAACATCGTGGCTCTGATTCTTGTCACTTGTTTGCCTCTTCTCCTTCACCATCCCAGCCCAAACCACCCTTGGGTTTGCACAAACCTGTAGGAAGAGGCAACATCCCTCAAAGAATTCCCAAGAACTTCAGCAGCTGCCATGTTTGAATCAAATCAAATTCCAGTGAGTTCAGAAAAAAATTCTCTGCTGACCTAAGTTACTCAGGCATAAAATAGTCTGTGAGATCCAGCAGCAAGTAGAGATGTAAGAAACCTGGCAGTGGCTCTAACATACCCTGGGAAAGGGGGATCTGAAGGCTTTCAGGGCTAAAAGCCCACCTGGAGCATGGAAAGGAGCTCTGTGAATGATCTCTGAGTCCTGCCCAAGGTAATTCTGGTTTCTTGAGTCCTGTGGTATTGGGAAATTCAGCCAAGAAAATGGTAAATGTAAATTTTTAAGGCTGATGATAAGGTAAATTGCAAACTCATTGAAAATATCTATATGGTGGAGAGAAAAAAAACCCTTAAATTTTAAAGACTTTAAAATTCAACTTTGTTTACAAAAATGTGACTGACCTGATTACAGAAATCCTTATCTTTTCATTTACGTTTATCCTAAGTTTTCCATGTAAATGAAATCACAATAATAACTTAAACACATTTTAAAAAAATTCCTTAGACCAAAATGTTGGAGAAAGGAATGATTTCTCCAAAGACACAAGAAAATTATTTTTTTAAAAATAAAATTCCCATTGGAAAAAAAAAGGCATTGATTTTTCATTTCTAAGGAGAGAAAAAACCCTGTAAGAAATCCAACCATTCTATGAAATTCCACTGGATAGATGGCTGTATACATGGAGAGGTTTAAGCATTTATTTCTTTATACTGCTGCTTTTAGTTTAGTTCAAGTTTTATATTGAATGTTTATGCAGGGTTTTAATAACATTTCTGTTTACCTTGTGTCTTTCTTGACAAATTAACCTTTTCCAACAGTAACTCTAAATTACATAATCACATTAGAACATTAATTAATTAAAGATATTAGTAGATGACCTATAATTAATATAAAATAATTACAGAAATTATTGTTAGTTTCGACAATCTGGAGCTGAAACCCGCTCTGAAACGTCTCATGCCAGTATTCCTCAGAGTGATTACAGAGTCTCTGTTACAATAAAATATCCCACTGCCACTTTATTTGTGTGTACAGAAGAATAAATTTTTATGCCAGATATCCCAGCATGTCCAGGCATTGACTTTTGCAAAATGGTCTGGGGACATAATTACGAACAGCACATTTTGCACAGGTCACCCAAGAGCTCCAAACTATAAAAAAATAATTGAAATTTTCTACCTTTTTTTTTTTTTATTGCCGTTGTCTGCTGCTCTTTGAATACTCTGTGATTTGTGCTGGCATCTGGCTGCTGTCCTCTAAGGCTGCATTTTTCCATCCTACCTGGCAGCCTCTGCCACATCCACCTTGGTCCTTTTGGAGCATCTCAAACACATTAGAACAGAGGGTCTCGCTTTGCCTAAGGAAATTCAGCTGTAACTTGACAAATTGGTCAAAAAAGTGTCGCAAGGGTAAATCCTCATTTTAAAAAGTGTTTTTGGAGACAGTTAATGACCTACCCTGACTTATTTGACAACTGGGCACGGAATGTAAGAATGCACCAGTTGCAGACTTGAGGTCTTCACTCTGGACACTCTGTATGTGTGAAAACCGGACCATAAATAGAGTAAAATCCATTTTATTTTAATTATTTTTATAATGGTTTTCTATGTCTTCCTTTGCTACACATCCTTCTCCCCTGAGCAAAACGCATGACTCAAGATGCAGAATCACAACCTTGCCCTGTGTCCAGAGGCTGACTCTAAATTCTCACTTCTAGAAACATGGTGAAATCTCCCTAAAAAGAGTAAAACAGACTTCCAGCTCCAGACAGTGGTCTTCCTTCCTTAATGAACATTTATTGAAGGCAAAACTTTCCATCTTAGACTTTCACAAGGAGTAGACTCATTTGCAAATATTTAGCAGGGCTCTGCAGTCCTCCCCAGGGGCAGCTTGGGCAGAAATGTCAGCCTGAGAACTCTGGTACTTTCAAGAGAGTAAAACCACAAAGCTCTGATCTGACTATAAATGCTACATTGCATTTCATTATTGGCTTGGCACACAAGATGAACACAGATATCTTTATCTGTAGGTTTGAATCTCTGTACACACATCTGTCATCAGTGATATTTTTAAGGTTGCTGCCTTGGTTAGGTGAAGACAATAACATCTATTTGTGCAGGGATTGCACTAAATATTGGCATGTGCATAAATGGAGGTGTAGTCAGAAAATAGAACCCATAAAGATTTAGGGGTTGTGGTTCAAAGCACACAAATCTATGCCTTGTTCACGTGCATCTATAAATAAAAAGCTGTGTGAGAAACTCAAGGCATCAGTGTCCAGTCCAGATCATGGCCTTATAAAAGCAGCTCCTGTGCAAGAGTCCACTTTACTATTTCCTCTGCTCTAACAAGCTCCTTTCATTACAAACTTAATGAGTGCTTTCAAGTGCACGACAAAAATGAGATGAGAGAGTTTGGGGGAACCTCCTTGTCAGGGAAAACCAACACCTTGAATTAAAGGCATCAGCTCCTTGAGCCTCTGCAGTCAAAGCAGAGGCTCAATGTTTTCAGAATGTAAAACTAATAACATCCATTGAACTACTGAAATCCTATAAAATAAAGGAGAAAAGTCCAGTAAACACAGCCCCTAAAACTGCAAAGAGATGCTTGCTTTTGATCTGCAGGAGCCTTTGCTTCTCTTCTTCCACGCAGGAAGGATCACTCAGCTTAACCTGTGGGTGCTGCCTACAGCAATATTTTAACCATTTGATATTTTTAAAAACACCCTTGCAATTTCTTTGGAGTCCTATAAATCATTTTCCCTTTTATTATTTTTTTGTGTGTGGGTTATTAAGCTAAAGAACAATGGGATTTTTTCCTCCTCTTGTTTTGTCCATAAATTGATTTATGTTACAGTGAATAGTTGAATTACACACCCTTGTGTAAAACATGCTGAACACTAAAGAATAAGTGACTATCTACCACTTGAAGATTAATCTTCTCTTTGTTAGAGTATCTGAGACTACAGGGCACTCACAGCTGGAAAAGAGCGTTCCAGCTACAGGTTTGTGTTTTTAATAGCATATGAAAGCTGTTGTCAGGGTTTTTTTTTTTTTTTTTTTTTTTCTGCAGTATTTATTTATCATCACATCACCAGCACAATTTGTTGTAATTCTACTGTACATTTCATCCCAAAACCTCAGAGTGCTTTGCAGGCATTAATTATCCCAACCAAATCATGCAACATGTAAATGATACACAGGGATAATTTAACAACTACTAAGAGGAGCTAACTGTGAGGTAGCTCCAGAGAGGTTGTAAATTAGTTGCATGGGCTATCTGAATGAGTTAGGTGTAGCCTGGGAGAGCTGAAAAGTACATTACCCAGCCAAAGCAGCAACATGTCATTAGCAGGAAGAGCATAATTATGATTTGGCCGAGCTTTAGGATCAAATTATAACACTAAAGTGAGACTCACACTGAGATGAGTAAGTCCTGCCTCAGTGCCATGTGTGTGCTGGCATCTTTGGGTTCCCCATTGCATTGGAAAGATGTGCATTGATGCAGTCTGCAGGAGATAAGTAATTTTTACCTAGACAGACTAAACTTGTGACTTTTGGCCCCAAAAAATCAAAGTATAGAGAGGAGCTCTGCTAATTTTATTCTATTTTTAAAGAGAATGAAAAATAATTCCTCATAAATCGCATTTGCAAGGCTTTTCTCAGTCATATCCCAAAGACATTTCCAACAGCACAGGGAATGGCCCTGCTCTGTGGAATATAACTCAGGCTGGAAATGCCAGCACTGAGCTGTTACCTGGTGAGCTGTGATGGGATCACACACGAGGCAGAAAGGCTGAATGTTTATAGAAACACAAATATTTCTATTGCACCTATACAGGAGCCACAGGAGATATTTCCAACACAACTAAGCTCCCGGTGTGCTCTTCACCTCCAAGTGGAAGGAACTCAAAACTTGTATTTTGAGTGCCTTACAGAAATTTAAATCATGAAGCAGAGCTCATTTAATCTTGAAGGGAATGCTGATATTTAAAAATTTTACTGAAGCAGCGGTGTATGGAATATTAATAGTTTAAAAACCTATTTGCAATAACAACGTTAACTTTCTTCCTTTTCACAGGATTTATTAAAAAGTAATTGCCATACTTCCCATCAGCTGCTCACCTCAAAATGTGGCAGTCTCTGACATCAGTCAGGTGTTGCCATGGGAAAAAGTAAGTTGAAATGACATGTTGTCAGTTGAAAACATCAGAGCAAAGAAAAAGACAACTCACAGGGAAAAGCAATGACCAGGGAATATCTAGATGTGCTTCTGACAAAGGCTGGAATAAATATACAAGTAATGGGAACCATTGCCTGTGTTAAGACCAGCAAGTTCAATTTTTAAACAACCCTGCTAAGGTGAGGTTTAGGGATGCATCTCCTCGTCTCAGCTACAGCACTCACTCCTGCTTATTTCAGGGGTATGACAAAGGCTTTCACCAGCTGAGGATATGACCCCAATATCACTCAGATGCCACGTGAGTGCTCCATCCCCTGGGCTTTGAAGAGGTGTGGAGTGGTAACCTGCACACACGTGTGGGTTTCATAGCAAAGGGTTTGTCAACAGGATTCAAGGTCAATACGTATCAAAACATGAGACCTGGCTAATTTACTTTCATTCATGCACTTGGAGTTAAGCAGCAAAGAAGGGGTTAACCATAAAGTATTTCACCTTGAACCTTGCACTCTCTTTATCTAGCACACCATAATAAAAGATCAAGAGTTCCTGCTTATTATCTTATTTTTCCTCCTTGTTCCACTAGGCTAGGGCCCAGACTAGTTATGGATTAACACTGTGATCAATAGTAAGCTTGCTGTCTCGCTCTCGGCAGGGGAAAATGAACTCAAAATGCAGTCAAACTCTTATTGATCAAGGATATAGGTCTCACTTTCATTACCTCTGTCTCCTGATAACCCACATATAATGTGATGAGTTGCTAATCTCTCTGCTTTTCAATGGACCCTTCACCCCTCCTGTCTGCACAGTAGAGCTTTTATTTTTGCCTCTTCTGTGTAATGCTTGTAGCATTAACTCTCACTCTATTACCATCATGCCTGGTCAATCAAGACTCATAAAAGGACTTTTAAATAGAATTGGGCCAACTGTGTTATGATTTTATTTGGGTTATCTCCAAGCAAATGAGTTACCCTTCAATAACAAACCCTGACAGGAGTGGGTAGTCTGGACTACCCAAACCCATCTCAGAAGAAGATGTTTGTGTGGATGCTTGCATTAAAAACATATGCTCTGCCACAGAGAATGCATAGCTTTAATGTCATTCTGCTGCCCATTGTGGATAAAGACTTCATGTCCATCCACCTCACCTGTCATTTTGGGTACTCACCAAGAAATACTTATTAGTTCCTTTGAATAAACTCTGTTGGAAGAGGCATTTTGTATGTAAAGGTAACATTTCCTCAGATCCCCTGGAACAAATAGCTCAGCGCCAAAAGAAAGGCAGAAAATCAGTTTATTGCCTGGTTCTGATAGCCAGAGACATGCAGAGCATTTGGTCACCTTCTGCAAAGTTTTAGTGAGCTCAGAAACCACCTTCCAGTTACAATTTTCAAGTGAAGAAATATCCTTCTTGAATACAATGATTTGCTGACTAAAAAAAAAGATTTGTTTTGATTTCTTCATTGAATTTTTAACCCTTAATTATAAAAACATTTCCTTTTGGTGGATTCTAAATGTTGTTTATTTATTTCCCATCAATAATAACAATTGCAATGATAAAAACAATTTAAAAATAAATTCTAACCAGAAAATTGAAAAGAAAAAAAAATTTCTAAAATAATAAAATTTGAAGGGGTTTTGTTCTGATTTAGAGGAAAAGAATGTTTGAAATACCAGAATTCCCTGCAAGATGAGATTCCCAGTGTCAGCAAGCCCCACTATCTTGAAAAGAGATAATTTGCTGGTAAGCTAAGTCACTGGATTAAAGTAATCAGAACAGTGTTGGAAGGTGTTAATCAGTGTCCCCAAGCAGTGCTTTCTCCAGTTTGTCTCAAACAAGAAGTCTGTGTACTTCTATCAGGTAATTGAACCAGGTCCCCTCGCATGCAGCGTCTCAGGAATTCAAACGACACTTCTCGTAGATCCACTCCTTGCAGATCCTACAAAGTCAGCCACTATTAGCATAATTATTTGTGTGATCTTCAATCGAGGATGTCATCACATTTTCTTAAACATAATATAGATTAAAAATAAGACGTTATTGATTGGTTCTGAAAGAGAAAGGTCTCAAGTTTCACGTGCACTGTTTGCCTTCAGTGGTGGTTTTCTTTATACATTAGATAACACTCCTAACCTCGCAGCCATTGTGAACGCCGAGTTTCCTTTTGAAGCTTACATCAATCATATAATTAAAACATCTTAGTAGTACTTTCACAATCTAGCCAGATTGCGATCTGTGCTCCCTGGGCCTGTTTCTGAAACTTCAATTCATGTCCTTTCTTTTTTGTGTGTGTGCATGTGTCACGTAATTACGGCTCTTCTTTCTTTCTGCTCCTTCCAGGTACTCTTTGCGGTTGGTCCAAATTTCTTTAGAGTAGCCTTCCTGTTAGCTCTAAGTCTTTCCATTTTATTACAAAGAAAAATTAATTGGGTTCTAATAATGAGGTAGGCATGCAGGGCACTTACCAATGAAATACAATTGTTTGTGCATAATAGAATCTCTATGGTGGCATCTGCTTGAACAGCTAAATCAAAGACCAACCAAAATCGCTGGTTGGAGATAATTATCTTTGCTGTAAAACACGCTCAGATCTATATGGTAAGATAAAAGCTCACCCATGATATCACTAACTGATACCTTTTCTGAGGGAGAGAGGCACTAATGCATTAGTTAAAAAAGCAAAACCACAGACGTCATCTCAGATCAAAATATTCACATGCTCCACCGTTAAGCAGCTGATCTTTCATTTTATCATCTTAATGAAAAGGGGTCTGGGCTTCAAAGGGGTTGTTGACACTTAATGCTACCCTGACTGCTATGTCTCTTTTTTGTTTCTTCTCAGACATGTCCTCTGACACCAAAAACATTCTCTGCTGAACGCGACATATCATCAATTTGTGTATGAGAGCTGAGGCTTCTTAAAAATTGCTCATTTAAAGGCGTTGGACCTCCCCATATGATTTTCTTTACTGCTTCTGTTCTGCACTGAATAGACACAAACAGAGAACGAAGAAGGCAGATGTGAGGAGGAAAAGATATTTTATAGTGGAAAATATCTTTGTGGAAATGATGAAGGTGTCCATCATCAGGAAGAAAAGCGAGCTGAATTTTTGATGTATAAACCTGAGATACAGTTCTGCATGTGTCAAATGGATATGTCAGAAAAAGTGACAGTGGTATTTTTTCACTTTATGACCCAATCTGATTCTTATCAAAGTCACATCCTGCCCATAAAGATCATGGACATCAGCGACTCCATAGACCTAATAAGGCAGCTTTAATCTCACAGTCTCAAATGCATTTTATCATTGAAGACCTAAAGCACACTTAAAAAATGTTGCATATAAAGCAATGTAAGCACAGGGTATAATTTGATAAGACGTGCTAATGCTGGAAAGTTCCCCACTATGCCGACAATTTGTTTGTAACAGATAATTTCACAACACAGAGGTTTGGTGGAATAGCTGTGGTGCTAAACCAAAACTGATTAACCTTTAAATACAGAGAATGCTTGAGTTTGGTACCACATTTGCGCTACTCTTCCACTCAACTCAAGGCCCAAGTTTTACATTTAGTTATTATTACCTTTCTCCAGAGACACAAACAGGGACAGGCCATCACCATGTGAATTAATGAATCGCTGGCAATAATTACAGTTATGGTTGACAGTCACACTGTGGTGTTATACTTACTCATCATGGCATCACGAACAATACCTGAGAAGAAGAATTAAATTCTCCAGAATGGAAAGAATGGGTTAAAAAGCCATATGGAAATTTACACTAGGGATAATTTAAAACAACTGCTAAGATTTAAGAAAAAAAAGTATAATCACAAAATGTCCACCAATTAAGCCTCAAGAAAATATCTTTTTTTTTTTACTTTAGTGTTTCGAGATGCAGAGTTCACCCTAGAGCGCTGAATTTCCATTCATGAGCACAGTACATACATAATTAATGCAATCTGCTGTCTGTTATGACTAGAGATGACAGAAATTTATGTGACAGCTACCAAATATGTATATATTTGGTTGTTGTGTATATGGCTGTTAATAGGTTTGACTGTATCTAGCATTGATAATATGCCACCAATGTGGTGAAGTTAAACCCATCCCACGTCTTCCAGGCCTGGTGTGTGGTAGGGCTATCCAATTTGAATAGCTCCTTTATGTTCTTTTTCAAACCAAACGTTTTTATTTTTGTCAATAAACTGTGTCATTTATTATAGTTAAGAAAACTCATGTTGTTTGAGGTCTTTATCAGAGTTCCTACAAATCAGGTTAATTGGTGATCAACAGAGCTTTTCTGCCTTTAATGAGCCCTGGTAGCCCAAGGCAAGGCCCAGCTCTTGATAAGGGACTTTCCCTTTCCTTATTCAGGACTCTTTGATCACTTTTTTTTAACTGGGAGAACAACCGCCGGGAATGTCATTGTTTTTTAATTGCCTGATTACCAAATGTTGGAGATAAAAGATAGATGTTCTCAATTAATAACATTTACATAGATTAGCATCACTAACAAGCCTCATTAGTAGCTGCTGACTTTTGTTTAGACTGCGTCCCATGTCAGTTGTGCTCTGATAGTGCACTGGTAACTACGGTCTCCATATTAAAATATATTTCTTTCTAACCTCTTTCCATTAATCAGGCTATATATATGACATTTTAAAGCACAAACAGGCTTTCATTAAAGTTAACTCTTATTTCCCAGAGCATTCAGAGCAAAATTGGATATATTAGGAGGCTTTGCATCAAAAAAGCCTTGCCTTCAGGAAAGGGAGTCAGGCCTGAGGTATGTTAATGTATTTAGAATTATAAACAAGCCACTGCAGCCAGTTGCTTGTGCTTCTCTGCAACTTGTTTTGATGATTTAGTTATTAATTTTGAACTGTCAGATCATTAGCTTTTGCTGTGCCTCAGTCTACTCATCCATGAACTGTTTACAGTGATACATGTTCTCCTTAAAGGTGCTTTGAATGCAAGGGCAGAAAATAAACTGGTGGTACTCACAACATATTGAATAAATATCTGTAGTGAGAAAAGAAATCTCTTTTACACCATTCTGTTGGTGCAGGTGTTATCCTTGAAACCTGACCTCCTCCTGAGGCTGTTCCTCAGCAGAGCACCTCGTCCTAATGATTAAATCATAGATGTCAAGGTCCTTCAGGTTTGCACTCCTTGGTCCTCACCCTGAGATTGGCTTTTCCATTGGCCAACAACAACACGAAGGCTGTTGGGGTAGCAGGAGAAAGCTCCCACTCTCCTTCAAGCAAACCCTCCTCAAGTTGGCTGTACTTTAAACACACTTGATTTTTGGCAACAAAAATCTATTTGAGAACTTGTGCTTTTCTGCTTTGAGAGCAAAACAAAACATATATCAAGCAAAAGAAAGAAAACAACATGAGAGTTCTGTTAAAAAAGGGAAAGGCTTAGCATGTAGTTTTTCACAAGGGAAGGGAGAATGATATTCTGACTGAACTATCAATGAAATCAAACTAAAAGCTGAAAAATATATAGAAAGCCAAATACTTTGGGAGTTAGAGACACACTTCTGCATGTCTGTGTGTGTGTAGAATTGGAGATACAAACATGTATGGACTTGTGCAGATTAAAAAATGCTTCTATCTATTATTTTGATCAATGGCCCTCTTTTATTTATTTTTTTTTTTGTATTTTCAACACCTATTGCACTGATACACACAAACCCAATATCTTTTACTCCATCAGCTTGAAAATCTCTAGTGTCATGGCCTTTGCTTCAGTGCTGAAGCTGATTTCAGGGTTGCATAAAAAAAGTAAGCTCTATAGTTCAGTCAAGCAGCAACAGCAAAGTGCTAAAGCAGAAGCTTCTGTGCTATCGGTGAATGGATTAAATAAATAAATCAATCAATAAAGGACATAATCTTTAAAAAAATCTCTCTTTTCAGTAAAAAACCAAGACATAGTGTCCTCTACCCACAGTCTTTAAGAGAGAAATAGCTTTGTCGACTTCCACTGTGGTGTAAGATATTTCTCCCTTGTCAGCAAAGGGTATCAAGACATAAAATCAAACAGAACTCAGGAGGGATAGCTTGTTTTGATTGTCCAATTTTCAGCCTTTTGGTCACGTATGTTTAACTTTAATATTTTTTAATAAGGGAGAAAATAGCCCTGATCTTTGTTTTATTAATGCATATGTTTCAAAGGGCAATACAAAGACTGGAGCAGAAAACAAAGACAAGAAAGAGATGAGATATTCCATTTGTGGGTTTGCAGCATATGATGACAGAACTGTGATTGCAGGTATGCACATGTACTTATTTTTTAATTAAGCACCAGTTTTAGATGAGAAAAGGCAGTACCAAGATCCCTGGTGTGCACAGTACCACGACTGCTAAGCACCATCATGCAAAGTGTCAGAGCCCTAACATGACAGATGTGTTCAGAGACTGAAATTCATCTTTGTTTGTAGGGCCAGTGGGGATCCTGTGAACCACTGAAACCCCGATATGGGGAGGGACACGGCCCACAGACCCACCACCCCTGGGCCCTTGGGCAGCCTGTGATGGCCATTGCTCCCAGCTCTAGCTGGGTTCAAGCTGTTTTCCCAGAGGAACTGCTTTTGTGCCATTATCTGTCTCCTGGACTATCTACTCCACAAATACAAGTTGCCATTATTTATATTTCAGTTCTTCTGTGCTTTTCCTTTCAAAGTTTCACCCTTTCTTTGAGACCAACAGAAAAGAAAAATAAGTCGAGAGGAAGATAAGTCTAAATAAGCAAACCAGGCCCATTTCTATCCCTACTTTTTGAGATCAGGTAATTCCAGCATTCTGGTCCTCCAAATTCTTTGATTCATGTTCAGCCAGCCAGAATATTTTCTCTCTTGACAAGGTATAATTTCAAGGGAGCTGTGTTTTGTCTCTGTATGATGCACTTCAT
This sequence comes from Serinus canaria, assembly GCF_022539315.1. Classification (NCBI taxonomy): domain Eukaryota; kingdom Metazoa; phylum Chordata; class Aves; order Passeriformes; family Fringillidae; genus Serinus; species Serinus canaria. The sequence goes on along the minus strand of NC_066324.1, from coordinate 4,884,452 downwards.
ATTTTTCATGATTTTGCATCCCTCACACAAGACTCTGTCAATTAAAATGATAGCTACTTATGTGGGACAATAAGTGACTATGAGGGAAGGGATTTGTGGAGGCAATTTACAACCTCTAATTCAGCTCCAGGGATGTGCTCCAGCACAGCTACCCTGCGATGGCTGGTGCCAGGTAATTTGCTGGAACACTCCACTGAGGCATCAGCCTGTTGATTGCCTGATGTGTAAGAGGCCTCAGACTGGGTCATATTCCACAATTAGTTTCAGTGAAAAAATTGGGAATGTTTCTTTCAACGTTTGTTTCAAACTATATTAAACGCTTCCACATTGCAAGGGTTAAAACATGCAGAAAGGGGGAAGCTTAAACAGAACACTAAATAAATTAAATCACTGCTTTGGTTGAAACAAAACATTGGAGATTTACCTAAGATCATGTTGTTTGCTGCACTGCAATAAACCTTTACATCTGTCCTTAAGTACTGACGCAAATCCTATTTACATCTTGACCTTCAGATGCAGAAGAAATAAACTCCAAACAACTATTTATCACCTAGATCTAATTTTGTCCACATTTTCTTCTTAGCTAGTAGAAAAGAAACTGATGTCTAAAAAGAAGCAGATGGTTTTAACCATCTTTCCAGTACCAAAATATAAAACTGGTTTAATTAGTGGGCAAGCAGTCACGGCCATGCGCTGCATGTGCAGCTCCCCGCAGCATCTTCTCTCCTCTGTCAGCAAAGTGCTGCTGAAATCCTCCCATTCCCATTATTCCCAGAAACCTTTAGCCCAGATCTTTGACTGATATAAATCAGAGAAGCTCCACTGAGTAGGATGGAGTCGTGCCAATTTGTGGAAGTTGAGGTTCCGTGCTCATGCCTTAATTTTTTATTTATTTCCCCCCCGCTCCCCTGCCAAATGTATTAAGAAAAAAGGGGAATATAGATGGAATTCTGAATGTGGTAGCCTTCATTCATGGTTTGGCCCTTTCCACAAATGCACAAGCACCAGAATGTTTTTTCTTTTCCCCTGAATACTATTCTCATTTAAATATGGACTTTTAAATAGAACAGGAGATTTGCTAATGAAATTATGCAATTAGAAGCATATTCTCAGAGAATCTACAGCAAGGAGAACAGCAAAGACGAGAAATCAAAATAGCTTTTGTAGTTGTATTTTTCTCACAGTATTTTATCCTTTTCTGGTTTCTATGGAAATTACAATTTTTTTTTTTTTCACCAAAACAAACTATTCCAATTTTAAACCTCATGCCGATTCAGGGCAGCTTAGTGGATAAGGCAGCCAGAGCTCACGGCCAGGACCTGGGCTTGAACCAACTGCAGGTTATAACCTAATTGGCTTCCTCTGCTGAGCTCAGTGTCTCCAGGTTGGGCCATGGAGTGCTGCCAAGGCATTAGGGAAAAAGTTGCAGCAGAGTTGTGTGGCCTGGAGATAGACAACTTCACTTACAAGCTGTGCCTGGCCTGACCCTGATCCTTCCCTTGCACGAATATCCTCTGCCTGCTTAAAGGAAGAAAGAAAATCCAGGCTCTCCCCAGATCAAAGCCGTTGTTTCTCTTTGCTTTGCAAGGCATCCGGTGGAGGGAAAGGAATGAAAAGATGGTTTTGGTTTGTTTGGTTGGTTTTAATTTGAATAAGGAGCAGAACTCTGGGAAAAAGTAATAGAAGTTAAATCAAATTGGTGGAATTGTAATGTTTATGTAGTGGCTTTGAGGCAGTTGGACCCACGTCATCAAAGATCTATGATTTATAGAGAAGAAATAAAAGAATAGGTCTAAGAAGTGGACAAATCCAGAGCCATCCATTACCCCAGCTGGAGAAGTTTATTCTTATTATTCAAAAATAAGCAAACAAAAAGGTAATAGTAGAATCATTAAGGTTGGAAAAGACCTCTATGTTACCCAACAAGTAACCTAAAAAAAATCATTAATTCTTCTTAAATTTTGTATAATTGGACTACATCCATGATGGAATTTGTTCCAATGGAGCATAAAATTTGAGACTCAACAGCAGAAGACTGACACCAAAAAAGGTGTCAACAGGGAGGGACCTTCACTAGATATTGCTTTTTTAAGAAATCAGATTTTTTAATTTAGTTGCCTGAAATATCTCTTTTGGTATATTCATTATTTCTCCTAAATGAATAGTTGTCCAATGAGGCCTTTCCATGTTCCTTCATGGAAAGGCTCTCTTAAAAATCTTCCTTTTTTTTTTTTTCTCTGTGCATTAAAAAGGTAGATTAATCTCTTCAGAAAACTGGTACATAATTTAAGACTGATTATAATTTGTTTTCTTTACACACTTTTTTTTTTCCTAAAGTCTATTTTGAGGATAACTTTTAAGAGAGGCTATTTACTTATGAGTGAATAGGCTGGCAGTCAAAAAAATACTTCATTTTCTACAGAACTGTAGAGTATAACTACAAAACCATCACTTGAAGTTGAAATTTTTGAATTCTCAAAGTGTGAATTTTAAAAATATTCTGGAGTTTAATATTTGCATGGGAAAAAAAAGTGCAAAAGCATGTTAATGATTTATTTCTCCTTATTTTAATTTTTTTTCCAATTTTCTTTTTGCTCCTTCAGAATATTAAAGTTTTTTCTAGCTCTTGGAAAGTGGCTACAGGAAAGAGGAAGATGTAGTTTAGTCAGAATCTGTTTTCTTCCAAACTGAGGGAATATATTGAAGTTTGTGGAGTAGACAAGTAGAGGTGAATAAGAAAGTAACAAAGTGGAGCCTCTGTCCTTTCAAATAAATAACACCAAACCCACCAAATAAAAACAGAACAAAAAAGCCAAACCACAAATCATTTTGTTTCAGATGCTCTAAAGAGAAAACTAATGACAAAAAGGGGAGGAGACCTTTTTTTGTATTTTTACAATAATAATTTGCAGGACTTGAACTAGGGTGACAAATATTTTGGGGAAAAAAGAGTCAAATTAAGCCATGAACAGGGGTCTCATTTTATGTTTTTCCTAAATACTTTTTCCTTCCCTCCCCTCCAGCATTCTCTCCTTACACCTCTTTTGCTTTGTACTGCTTCTAATGACAGTGATGTTCAGTTTTACAGGGTCAGGTGTGCCCCAGTTTAACCAGTTTATACTGGGACATGGAGCACAACTCCACCATCACAGACCATGTCCTGTGAGGGCACTGGGACAGGTGAAGTGGAGATGGAGCTCCTGGTAATTCCCCCAATTGTCACCCCAAAGTTTGGCATAGCTGGACACAAGTGACAATAATAGTTTTTGGCAGCCTCAGCATCACGTGGAAGTCATATCTGCTAGATCTCAGCCCTGACCTCTGCACCAGCTGAGAGCTGAGTTAGACTCCATAAATCCCTGCTTTTCCCAGAAACTGAAAAGGAGGAGATTTTCAGTGAGTGAGGAATGCCTGCCATGGCTCTGTTCTGAACAAATCTTCCTGGAAGACACCAACAGGACAATTAAAATCAAAACCTAACAGGTAGTGGGTGCCTCTTACAGACTTTAATCCCATTATCAGCCAGGTTTGGCACCTCAGCCCTGTGCCCTTGGCTGTGACAGCAGTGCCAGGTGCACATGCCACGGGCTAAGAGTCATCTGTCATCCACTCCCCTGGAATCAGACAGAAATTATCTTTTGTTACATTTGGAATCTGTCACTTGTTAAAACCAGTCACGCTTCCAGGCTGGGAATTTTCTCAGTTCTGTTAGGAATATTTTTTTGAGTAATTTTGCATCATTTGCAATTTCTGATGCATTCAAATACTACATTAGGTCCCCAGAGCAAAACCTCTCTGTCAATGCACCTCATCTGACAACAATCATGGAAAGGAGCTTTAAAACTCAAGCACTAGTTCTGAATGCTGGAAAAAGCTGCCCAAGAGATAAGAAAAGAGGAGATAACTGGTAGTTCTCTTAAAAGTGCTTCATGTCACCCTGAGAATCTCTTGAATATTTTATAAAAGAAAGAAAAGCCATGGCATGAATCAATTGAAATTAAATACCATAGAAAACATTTTCTAGATAAATCAGAATGCCTCTTATATAAATTCAAACACCTCAAATCAATTTTTCCATTGTGTGTTTTTCACCCAATGAGTGGGTATAAAATGCTCCATGGATACTCCTGTCATCTTTCCCTATCACATTGCAAATATATTTATACATAAGACTTAGTGCCTTTTTCTACAATGAAAATAAATAGCGAATGTTCTTTTCTACTCACCATGTTATGTGTTTTAGAAACTTCCAGAAATAAGTCAGAACAGCAATATTTATACAGTTAGGCCTGGCATATTTGTGTATATTAGGTAAACATGGTTATTTGGAACCAAGCTGTGCCTGTATGGTTTCTTCATGCTGTTTTGTTGTCTAGAGGCACAACGAGGCCAATTTTTTAGAAGAAAAATGTGCCATATAATTGCCACTTTGTGATGCATTCAGCTAAAATTATGGAAAAAAAAAATCTCAGTTCCCCCCTTTGATGCATTGTGCTGTTGTTCCACTCTAGCTTTTACCAGCTTCCCAATGCAACCGTCCTGTTCAGTAGGAGAAAATACCTGAATTACAAACACAAGTGCACACACATACACACACATGCATACTGATAAGGTTTGTCTAACCCCTGACTTGAGCACACAGCTCAAAAATTGCCACAGAGAATGGGATAGATTTGTCTGAAGGGGAAGAAAAGCAACACTTAAGAAAGGTGCGGGCTGACATGGTAAATAAAAGCAACACAAGTGAAGACACAGTTGGAGCAGGAAATAGTTGGGAGATGTGATTCAGCACTCAGGCTGGGAGATTATGTTTAACATGAAGAATGGGAAATGTGAGGCAGTTCCTACTGCTGTATATTCATTCTAATTTGGCAAATGGAAAAATGAGGCACCAAGCTCCTTTGGAGGCCAGCACCACAAAGAGAAAAGCCGTGCAGCCCCAAGTTTTCCACAGCACCATTAGAACTGCAGGGAAACCAAAGGACTCTGTCACTGGTGCAGCAAATCACTCAACACATCCACCCAACGCTCTGTGGCACCAGGATGATGTTTTAAAAGGGTGCAATTACCTTTTCTGTAAGACAAAGATGGCCCTCTGGAAAACACTGAGCATGGCTTTTGTGTGACGTTGTCACAACAGAAAGGCAACAGCGAGTACCTCTCCCCTCTGCCCCCAGACATTTTATTTATGCAAGGAGAAAATAGGAGCAATGTTCAGATATTTATGTTTACCATCATAGAAAATTCAGGTTCAGGCTAGCAGAGAGGAAAAAATTGCTGAAAATCTGTTTGTCATGGAGAGGTTATCTCTGCAGGAAAACATCATGTTACCTGTGATGTGATTGCCATTGGAGTGAAGGGATGGAGATGCCTTGGCCATGCTGCTATTTCTGCAAAAACACTTGGTGCATTGCAGGTGGTTTTGCTTCCCTCTTTTTCTGGCTTCTTCACTATTTTCCCTTGCTGGGAAATGCCTTCAATGTATCCACAATCTTCCCAAAAATGGCACTGCAGTTCCAGTACATGCATTTTGTTCCAGCAGGATGGTCCCATACCTGTGGACTAAACATTGAAAAACTGTATGCAAACCTGGAATTTAAATGCGTTTCTTTTTTCTTCCTGATTTGGGATGAAAATGCAGAATTTCAAATCTCTCAAAAAAAATGGATGCCTTGCAAATATTTACCTTTGAAAGCATCAACATAACTATCTTACAACAAATACTGAAACAAAACTTTCTGTATTGAAAGCATCATCTGACTTTTTTGAATAACCTTTTAATTAAATATATTGGAAAATTCCTGGTTGAATGTAACATTTTTCTTTCCTAATTATTGAAAATTTTCATGCAGATATATTGATATGGCATCATCTCATTAAAGTGCTACAGGAAAAAAAACCTCTGCATGTGGCATCATATGCCAGAGGATATGTAATTTAAAACCAAAATATTAACATTTAATCAGAATGGTGGAGTCAAAGTGAAACAGGAAAATCTGACAGATGATACATAAATAAGAATAAAATGAAGTACGATTACATTTTATAACCAGTCATGAGCACTGTAGATAGAGCTGGTAAAACTTACAAGCTGGTTCAGCTGAAATGAAATGACATTCTTTGCATATTTTTTTCCTCTGAAATTGTGCAGGAAGTTATATGAATTTAATTTCATACGAAAATGAAATTCCCCTGAGTCCAGAATCCTGCTCAAAGCACACACTCATCTCTTGTCACGAAACATGAAGACATGAAAGACCATCAGACTAGTTTCAATAACTGGAAATTTTTCCTGATGGCTGGATTCTGACCACAAAGAAATGTATCAATGCACATTTCTAATGGAAAAACCATTCTTTAATAAACAGTTTATTTTTCTTCTCTAATTACTTGCAATTTTCCAAAGGCATGAAATGAGAACAACTTCCACTCCTTGCCATTGGAGAGGAGTAGCCATGCCTTAATTTTGTAGGGAGAATGGCTTGAGCTGTCTGCCAGTAATTTCAGAGCCCACTTTAGATCAGCCACATCAAGGAAAACTTATGCTTAAATTATTTTTCATATTTGAAGAGACAAGGTTTATGATACCTCTTGTTCACAGGTGGTCAGTTCAAGGACTCATTAAAAGTTATACAAGTTTCCTATTGATAAATATGTGGGAATTATAGTCAAACTGTCTTAAGAAGTCACAGCCATTAAAGAACATGTTCAGCATTAAGGGAAATAACAAATTATTATTTAATGAGTCGACTAGTCATGCTATTGTTGCTTTATTTTCAAGCAACGCTGAAATGGGCTCCCTGGTGTTTGTAGTTTCTGGCTATCTTTTTTTTCTCCTCATTATTAATTCCTTTTTCTCCATGCTAATCAGCCAAAGCACCGTGTGTTCGGAAGGCTGATTTTTATACTCCATTCCCTTTGGATTTGAGGGTTACTTGTCAGCCTAGCCAAAAACTTCAGCAGTAGGTAAAGCCCAGGGCACTCCTGGTGACCACGGCGACACCGCTGACGCGCAGAGTGTACGCGGCCGCCGCACCTCCGGGTCAGAGCTCACCGAGGATTTCCATAAATCCAATGGGTAATGTGCCAAATGAGATTAGAGAAGACTCCACATTATTGTACAATCCAATGAAAATATCATCTGCTAAGCTCCTTCTGGTGGCGACGGGGAGGAGGTGGCTAATATTAGCAGGTGTTTGTCTCAGAGGCAAAGAGGAGGCAGGAGCACCTGCCCGTGCCCATGCACAAGGTGGGAGCAGCCATTGTGACTCCACCTGTGGCAAAGCCCTCAGTAAAAATGCAGTTTTTAAGAGCTGAAATTCTGATCACTGTCATGTTGTGTCAAATTGCTTTCTCTACCTTTTACTACATTATGTTTAATCTCACCCTGTTTCCTGTTCCCAAATGTATCTCTATTGAAAATTCTTTTTCAATTTATATAGCTGTACTTTCATATACTGCCTAATTCCTGACACTCTATTTTCCCAGGCAGAGTTGCATTAATAAATGGAGCAGGTGGATTTTTACATCTGATCTGTGCCTGTTTTATCTAAACACATATTTTTCTTTCAAACCTTGACCTGCAAGAAAGCAAGAAGGAAGAGTCATCTGGCAATTAGGCAATAATCATTCAATATGTTTGTATTTGAGAATAAAGGAAAATGATTTTTTTTTGTTCCATGAGGCAATAGCGGAGGGAGCCTCAAAGAGGCAAGTGCATTTGCATTCTGTATTTGTCTTCTTCATAAATGTGGTTAACTAATTGCCTCTCCTTTCATCAGTTATCAATCCTTTGTTCCTGAACACAAGAAGAATCAGATTCTGATGCCATTGCTGAACTTGATGAGCTCCTGACTCCATTAGTTATCCTCTTGAACTCAATGGTCCAGATTCTCAAATGGTATAAATCAGCATAGCCCATCCCATAATCAAAAAAGCTGACCTAAGGAGATAATCTGGGGAATAAAGTCCTACATGATGAGAGTAACAAAAGCAGAATCACAGTGTTCTAAAATTTTATGAAAAATCCTTATCCATAAAACCTGAAGTAAGCAAAGCGGGAATAAATACAATTGGAAAAATTAGTTGTGTTATTCTTAGTTAATATGGTTTGATGGAACACAATCTGCAGTTCTGCTCAGGAGTAAAACGAATATATAACATATATAATATGCTGACAAGCATTTCACCTGTTTAAAGATTGTCCATTTTTTTTCAATACAGCCATTTCTTATAAGTGTGAATAATCCTAAATGTTACTCAAGATCTGTAAATTGTGAATGGTGTGTACTGAGACCCCTGGAACTGAGATGTATTGCAGATGCAAATAAAAGACACTATTACAGCAGCCTGTCTAGATGGACTTTATCTTCATAAACTGCTGTGTTTGCATAAAAATTGGGTTCGCTTCACTGCAGCACAAACCTGACTCCAGGCTGCCTGCTGGCTGGTAGCTTGTAACTACCAGGAGTACAGCTGTAGTAATGTTCACAAAAAGTTGAATGGAGCAGCCTGAGTACAAGATCCTGTCTAGAAGTGACCAAAATGCTGGAGTCACAATAAAGGAACAGTGCCCAAGTCTTAATCCTCTAATGTTGACATGGAGGACTGATGAATTTCCACAGTTGGTGTGCAAAAGTGATGTCCCCAACCATGGCCTTGGCAATCACTCAGACCTCAGAGCAAATTAATGCGGTCTACAGCTGTTCTAAATTTTGCCAAATCCAAAAACATGAGGGATAAAAAAAAAAGAGCATGTATCCCATTTCTGGCGGGATTCTCATTTGCTTGTTCTCCTTTTGGCTCACTGCCATTTGCCTTCCAGTGACTCTTACAACAAGGAGGCATGGAAAACATCTCTCATCCCCACTTCTCCCAGACCTTTCATTTCACAGCGCAGTGGTTGGGGGACACATGCAGAAAGGGAGAGATTGCATTTTAGTCTCTGCAGGCTCAGGAAGAAACAGACTTCAGGCCTCTCTTTGGAAGCCTCCAGGATGTGGCTGCTATTCTCAGGGCCATGGTCTGTGGTCTTCAGCTCGGATGGAGGGTGTGGAGCTGCTCAGCCAGCACAAAGTCACCATGGCACTCACGCGCGTCACAGTCACAGTCCTGCGGTTGGGAATCTGTCCCCTCATGTTTATAAACTACAGAGCATATACTACACAATTCAACTTTGTTGACTACTCTAGAAACACACTTAATCCAGTGCTGAGTGTTTGTAAAAGACCAACCCTGTGCATGGTGAGGAAACGCTACAAAAATAGAGTTCTGCTCTTTGCAGCTACTTCCAAAAGTGCCATCCTATCAGTGAAAGTGGGAAAGGTCTGCCAAGGTAACACATCCCACACCAGCCAGAGATGGAGATTCATGAGACACAGAATGAACTTTATAAAATACTTTTAATCTTTGGCCTTTAAGCAGCATAGCCAACAACAGGTTCACATCAGGGTAGTGGCATTAGCCAAGACAAGTTTACAAATCCCTCAGTGCGCTTCCATCATCCTGAGCTTGAGATATCTGTCAGTCCAGAGCAGATGCTGCTGTTGCTGTGCATGTGTCATGTTACTGAAACCCCTAGATAATGATTACGACCGATTATACAAGATGCCATGTTCCTTAATCATATCACTTACATTTCTGCTGAACGGCAGTGACAAGGTTTTGAAAGGAGAAGATCACAGCTGTCCAACAACAACAACAACAAAAAAAATCAGATAAACCACACAGTGTTTGCAGACAGAAGATTATGCTAACCTGAAAAGTAGCTTTAGTGCTGTTGATATTTGCACTCTCCCTAACTGAGCTGAACCCTCATTCATCCTCTCTGTTTGGCACCATGTCTGAAATGGAGGTGATTGATGCATGAGCAGGTATATTCTGATTTTTTTTAGGTGTGTTTTATTTACAATTTTCTTTTCTCCTAGTGGGAATTTGAGTGTCTATTTACTTTTTTCTATATTTCCCCCCCTTTCCTCGCCAAGATTGCAGGTCTCAGAGAACCAGGCACTGAATACCAGTCCTGAGGCAGACAGCTGGAGTGAGAAAATCCCCTCCTTGCCCCAGAGGTAACCCCAGCTCTAAGCTGAAGACATTCCCCTCCTTCACATGCTGGCTCATTTTGGAGTCTCGCTCGTGCAGAGGCTGCCAACTGTCCTGAATTAAATGCAGTGCATTTTGATATGAGTAAGTGCCTACTAATGACTGAGCAAAACCAGTGTATTCATTTAAGCAAAGAGTTCAAGCAGGGTTCCAGGAGCGAGGAGCTGTGTGCCCTGCTAACAAAGCTATCTAGTTCAGTGCACAATCTCAACCATGCAAAAGAAAGAACCTTCTACATTCAAGCAGTTTTAAAGCAGTTCTACAGCACTTAGAGTTTTTGGTGAAAAAGTCAGATGTAATTACTGCTCGACACAAAGGGATTTTTTTTTCCCCTAGCTCTGCTGATGTTCTATTTTAAATAATTAAAAGTATAATTTAAAACTTAAATTGATCATTTCAATAGACCTGATCCTGTCCTCAGAGGGAGCCTCTTGTGTCATAGTTAAACTGTTGATCAGCCCAGTGTCACTGTTTCTCCTTCATCAGAACATGTACCATCAGATCTATAATTCTTTTTTGCTTATGATGGCAGAGCTCCAACATGGGTGTAGTTTGACCCAGGTTAAGCAGATTTAGCTAAATGCATAAATTGTTCACATTCTGTCATGTGAAAGAGACAGGCCTTGAGCCAATGTAGGCAATAGATAGCTCACCCAATGAAGAAAGTAATGTGTTTGCTAATTTTCACATGTCTGGACATTGCTCTCTTCAACTCCTCATTGTCCAAAGGAGTTATCAGGTCTAAAACAAGGTCTGATTTTCATGAGAGCTTAGACTGTGTGCTCTGACATTAACATTCCTAGGAAGCAAATTTCCAGGCTGTACAACTCTCTGTAAGTGAGCTTCCCATCCCCTTTATGTTTTCCTGGCCCATTTCCACCAATGAAATCACATGAAGAGTAAACCCATAAGCCAACTAGTAAGTCAAAAGATTTTCATAGTATAAATCACAGACCTAACAGGATGTCAATGCCCTGCAAAGCAGGTCCATTCCTCTGGATTTTTTGCACCATAATACGGAATCTGTGTGTTTTCAGAGCATTCCTTTGGTGGAATTGTGCTATCAGAGATGTCCTCCAACACCTGTACTATATTTTCACACTAATTTTCATGAATGTAAAAGGAAACTATATTTATCCACATGGCATAACTTCCAGAAAACAATACTGAGACAAGAAAGCATCATTTATTTGTGCCTTAAACTACAGTTTTAAACTATTATATGTTATACTAATAGTTTGATGAGTTCCATTCTCCAGGGTTTTTGTTCTGTAGAGGTTACTAAGGAAAATTCTTCAACAAATGTCCAAGTCATAATCTAAGTATCTATAATAAACCTGTGTTTGACCTGTGATAATGATTGAACTTGATCTTAGAGGTCTTTTCCAACCCAAAGAATTCTATGATTCTATAAGCAATAAAACATTCCCTCTCAAAAACAATGTTCCACATGATGAAGATTTGCTCTTTTCCCCCATCTCTGGATATTGGACTTCACAAAAAATCAGGAATATGTATCTAAATTAGGATATATAACCTTATAATTGGTGCTAAGGAGGTGAGTTAAACCCCCTGAAATAAGGGAAGCTGCTTGCCTATGGCTTTCCTAAACCCCCTAAGATGACATCTACAGCCCATATGTGACCACATGTGGTATAAATAAAATGGAAGTTTAAAAGAGAAAAGAGATAAACATATAATTAAAACCAGCATAGCAAACACTTGTGCTCATTCATTTTAATGACTGCATGCTCCAGTTTACAGAGCAGTTGCAGACCCAGGCCATAATAGCTGGGTTGACCACATGCCATAAAATACATCAGTGTAGGCTGGGTCCAAATTATCCAACACTTGTAATAAATCCATCCCATTAACTGGATAAATATGCACAAGCAACAACTCTGGAGATAATGCTGGGAAGTGGCCTGTTGTTATTTAGCAGCAATGCCAGCTTGCAGGACCTGATAAATAGCAACGCTATTGCTTTTATTATGAAACAAACAAACAAAAAAGATCAGTTTAGCTTTTAAGATCTCATAACTATGTCTCTCCTTCTGTTATCTGTAACTTGAACTGAAAAAAGAGATTGTGGCCTTGAAAGCTTCAGTTCTGATTAATTTTTTGTAAGCCTAATAAAAGGCATCAGTCATACCATGTATTTGTGAAAATGAAATCTTCATATATTGAAGGTCAATTTTAGTTGAACTAATATAATCAGTAAAAGTCAAGGTTCCTTTACCATTAAAATTGTCCATGCTCTGAGTCTTTTGATATTCTATGCTTAACCTTGAATCATGCTGTGTGTGTTGTGAGCAGGGAGGATAGTGAATTCAAGTTATAGTATAATGACTGAGTCATCCTGGCCTTGATTTTCAGCTGGGCAAAGCAGATATCCAACAAACACAAGACTTCTTTAAAATTATTTTGAAATTAATACACCCTTGAAGCACTTCCTCTCACCTCAGAATAAGCAGCAGGTCACCCAAAGTCTACAAGCAGCTCTTTGCTACAGTTCCATGAAATATTTAATATCACTCTTGAATATATTTCTGGAAGTTGAAAGATGGTTACACATAACTAGAGCAAGTATTGATATTGAGAAATGCTTTGAGGTTTGCACAGAAGAAATCACACAATAATCCTGACAGGAAGGTGTAGCCAGGTGGGAGTTGATCTCATCTCCCAAGTAAGAGCTGACAGGACAAGAAGAAATGATCTCAAGTTGCACCAGGGGAGGTTTAGGGTGGATATTAGGAAAAATTCCTTCCCTGCAAGAGTTTTTAAGCACTGGAATAGGCTGCCCAGGGAAGTGGTGGGATCACCATCCCTGGAAGCATTTGATTGGTTCCAAAACTTTTCCCTCTCTCTACCTCTTTCCCTTTTCAGTACAACCATAAAATAGGAACCTGATAATTTGCACTGAGGAATGAAAAGACAAATCAGTGTGATACTGCCAGCCCCAGATCAGGGCAGGGTCAGGCTGGGTGCGAAGGACATTGACCTGAGAGCCCTGGCAGGGCAGAGAGCATCACAAGCATGAGTGATGCTCTCTGATGCCACCTGATTTTTAAAACAGAGCTCTAATTAAAGAACACATTTAAATCAGTTGGCTCAGAGATGTGCTAAAAGCATCACACACGAAACTGCCAAAAGTGAGAAGCAGGGCAGGTTTTCAGCAGTGCCACACTGCTCACTCCAGTGGAATAAATTCTGATTTTCATCTGTGTAAATGGGATTAGACCAAGGCCTGAGTCTTATCTCTCTGGAACTGGATACATGGAGATGACATAAAAATATCTATTTTTGGTTTTGAAAGCAGTCCTGCATCAAGGGAGAGTTTGAGGGATTTATGTGCTGAAAAGCCTAGAGAAAAGATGTACAATGGGAAGTGAAAACTAAAGATATGGATGTACAGGATGAAGATGTCATTCTATTAATGATGGCTCTGTTATAGCAAAAAATAATTTTTAACCTGTGGATTCTTTAATTTGTTTTTTCTTTCCCAAAAGCTATTCCTGTTATTTCTGAGTAAATGATTAACTAAAAGCAAAGGATATGTTGATTTTAGTATTGATTATCCACTTCTAAATTTTAACTTTCTTTTCCAAGTGTCAAGTTTAATGGAAGGCCAGAAGAATACTTAATGATAAACCCCAAGCCAGCAAAGACAAGTTTCTGATGCAGAACTGACCAGAAAACAACTCTTTGAAAAGCTTTTTCAAACTGAAAACTTATTATCATTATTATTATTATTTTTCCCCAGGATATCTGCACTGAAGAAGAGGCAGTGTCAGCAGTCTATAAATAGCTCAGGACAGTATAAACTTTTGAACTGTGAAATCTGGGGGATGTAATCTTCCTGCTAAACAGAGGCTTACAGCAGATATTTAATGCTCTGATAGGAGTGTCACCAGTGTTTGAGCTATGAGAGGAAGGGAAATTCTGAATTATTGCTAGCACTGTGCACTGGTGTGGTAGCTCAGGTTGGTTTGGAATCCCCTGTGCCAGCTGAATAAGTTTGTTTTCCTGTGTGCAAATTTATGCATAAACATACTGCAAGCAAACAACAGCATAACCTGCCTTTGGATCTAGAACAATTAATTTAGCAGACATTTAAATATTATAACACACTCCTGAAGCAATGGATTTGTTTGAAGAAACAGCCTGTATTGCTGTTCCCATCACTTTTGTGGAGCAGTGCTGATTTTCATCAGCTCAGAGTCTGTCCCGTGGGAAGCAGCACTGGTAAAAGCCCACAGCAATTTCCCTGGTGCTGCTGAGCTCCTGCCTGTCACCCTTGGAGCAGATGCAGGACAGTGCCACCTTTACACAAGAGGAGGCTAAAAAGCAACACCACCTCCCATCATGACTATCATACTATAAATTAATGTTCCTGTTATGGCTAATTCCACAGAGCAGTTGTGCTGTATGGAGAAGCTGCTTTTCAATCATAGGGGCACAGCCTGGGCTCTTTGTGGGAAGGGGACACGACCCCACATGGGATTTGGGTGTGTAAAAAATGAAAATGCACGTGTAATGCTTTCTTTTTATTTTCCCCCTCTGGTAGCACCTGTGTGTTTTTGGAGAGAAATGTTTTTTTTTCAAGCAACCATCAAGGGCAGAACTGGACTATAAACACACAGACCTCTTGACTCCAGGAGCTGGGAGTGTCCACACCAAGATGATGCAGTGTGATGGCCATCTCCTCCCAGTGGGGCCAACAGCAATTGGGAACAGCCCTTCCTGCTCCCACAGCTGCCATGGGGCTGGGATTGCAGGTTTTTAGCTGTGACCCCACCCTGGCCAACCATAAAGGAGGGGAAACGAGTGCTAGGAGGGTTTGGCTGCTGGAGGGAGGGGCTGTGGTGCTCCCTCAAGAGTGTGGGCATCTGTGGGGCTGCAGCAGGAGCTTGTTGGGGCACTCACTGCTCCTAGAAGTCTCCAAAAGAAGGAACTGTGAGTAGCTCAGAGCAGACCTGCCTGCAAGGCTTGGTCCCCTCCATGGAGAGGTGCTCAAACGTGAGTAACCCAGAGTCTGCAAAGACTTTTTGTTCCTCTTGGTTGTGTGAGGGGCTGAATGTGCCGGGGCTGTTGCTGGGCAGGGCAGGCTGGGGGTGCTGAGTGCTTTCCCAAAGCCAGCTCTGGGTGCTCCTACCCTTGAGATATCATTTTTGGTCGTGCAGAGTGCTTTAGTGAGCACTGGTGTGGGGTTAAAGCTGGCACCAGGGCTGTTGGTGGCCCTGGTGGGGCAGAGACAACACCCTCTGTGTTTTCAAGCTGAACATTTATTTGTCCTCTTGCCCAGTCTTTGGGCTGTGTTTTCTGCTTGGCCTGGTGGTGTGGCCGTGGTGGTGTCTGTGGTGGCCCTGTGACACTGAGCTGTGTGTGGCTCACCCTGCCAGGGAGTGCATCTCCCACCACACAGCTTGTGTTCCTTAGGGCCTCAGGAAAAGGTTTCCTTGGGGAAGATGATCAAGTTCTCCCTTTGCTTTTGTAAAATGAAGCTTTGTGATGAAGGGCAGAGTGGGTAGGGACCTCCCCTCGTTAGAGGCCTAGCAGGGATTTTGGTCTGGTACAATGGTGCCCTTTGGGTGCTGGGTTTCCTTGGTGAGCTCCAAGTAGAAAACAAGGCAGGTGTGACACAATCATGCCTAAACTTCAGCTTTGGAAATCAGTAATGGCTATGCAGACCTCTGAAATGTGGCCCTAAGAAGGGCTGATCTCCCCAGTGAATTTGCCCTGCAAATTGCCAGAGACAGGGTTTCACTTACTTTACTTCTGTAGCTGTATTGATTTTTTTTTTGCCATCTTTCTTTTTAAACCTGAAGGAAAAATTCAAATAAAACCTAATGATGTCTCTCTGTTTCTGAACAGTTTTGGAAATTGCAGAGCAATCAATATTAAGTACACTTTACACCAATTTAGAGCCCTATTCTGTTCAGACATGTGCTTTATAGAGCTCTGATTTTTGAGTAATTTAGGCTGAAAAGTAGGGTAATGTGGATTTTCTAATTAGCTTGTGTTAAGTCAGTGTTCTTCCACCTGAATATTTTTAATAGCTTGGTTTTTAAAAGCATGTGTGTATATCTAAAGCAGGCGAATAAAAAGGAAGATAATCTTTTCAGAAGGATGAAAGACAAGTGGATTAATGCAGAGTTTGAGATTTTGTGAGAAATTCAGGCACACAGGCTGCTGCTGCAAGGAGAGCTTCTACTTGTGAAACTGTCACTTGTTAATTAAGTTAATGTCTACGGTGCTCTGAAAATGTAAAGCAGTATGTAAGTGCTAAGTATTATTATTAATGATGCCAATTTTGACAGGTTTACTGGAATAGGCTTTGCAGTACAATATAAGCTAATGTTCTAATGCTTTACTCATTTACAGTGAAACTGTTAAAAATAAGAAAGTGGGAAGAGAAGGCCAGCAAAGGCCAGCAGAATAGATGGAGTCCCTCATTTGGTGCTCTCCCCAAGTGCTGCCTGGGAATGAGGTCAGAGATAAGGTGGGGCTGTCTCTCCATCTTGTAAAACTCTTGGGGGAAGCCTCAGGTGTGTGATGATGGGCTGCACCAGATTATGGTGGCTTCCTGTTGTCCTTTTAGGGCGTGTGCTGGCCCATGGAAGCTGTACCACAGAGTGTTGTATCCAAATGGCCTGTGTGTCCTTCCTGTCACCTAAAGACTCGTTCCTGTCACAGGCTGCAAAAGGAGAATAGAGGGAGGTGTCAGCCCCGTGTTCCCTAAGTCTGATTGCTCCTCCAAGGGAAATCCCCACTGGCCAATTAATTTGGTTTGTGGCCCCTTGCCCCAAGCTGCAGAAGGAAACAGTTCTGGTGTTGGATGCACTGGGATTAGTGCCTGAATAGGTCCAGAGAGCTTGTCAGTAATATATATAGATATAGATATATAAAAACACATATTAAAAGAAATTACTAAATTACCTTTCCCCTGCATGGAGTTGTTGTAACTTGCACGTCATTTGGCTGTGGAAGCACAGCTGCACCTAGGTATCTGACCCAGTAAATGGAATAGTTTCCTAAATGTCTTTGGTGCATTTCCTTTCATGCTTTTTTTCTCTGAGGCAAAGCTATCAAATCTGTCCTGTAAAAGGGACAGCCTAATCTTCAGATGTTTTAGATGCTCTTTAATTTATTTTTTCATTACCAGGCTCAATTCTCCACTGTCTTTAATGGCTTCCAAGTGAAGAGAACTTTTAAATTGTGTAGGAGTTGTACACGTACGTATCCAGGTCATAAAGAAATTGGAACTCCAGTATTTTCCTGCAAGTGTGTCTTTCTGTGTGCTCCTATTCAACCTCACAGTAGTTTCCCCCCAAGTCCAGTCCACTGGATGTCCTCTTGGCATGGTCAGGGTGGTCTGTTTGGCTTAATTGCTGCAGGAGAAATCAATGGATTCTCTTGAAGTTGGGCTGAATTCTGCTAATGTGTCAAGAGTGCAGGTGCACTCACACCTACACCCAACAGTTCCAGCCATATGAGACCAACACTCCAGTGCCTAATTAAATTCATTTACTGGCTGGCAGGCTCTCCACCTTTCAGTGCCGTGTGAATCCTGGTTGTGGTGGAAGAACTTCAGGGCCAGTTGTTTTGTTGTGTATTAGAGACTGAATTGTTGTGTCCTGGTTTAATATGAACTTTTGTATTGTGCTGCATTAGTCAAACAGTGCAGGCCATATTGGAAGAGGGATGGTATGGTTACTTTGAAATTATTTATTCAAATAGAGAAATTATTTATTCAAAATGGACTCTAATAAAACTATTTTCTTGCCTCTTGATATGTCATCAGTTACTTTAGTCTTGGACTTGACCAAAGGCTGCTGGAAACCAGCCAGGACTGTCCTCATGCATCCAGAAAAGTGAGAAGTTGTATTTTTTTCTTTTTAATGTTGGTCACTGATGAAGTGTTACGAGAATATTGCACTCTTCACAAGATGGATCTGAGTAGGAATGAGTGTCTAGAATCAATGCTTTGATCTGTCAAAATATCTAGAAAATAACAGTCCTCCTCTGCAGGCAGGTAACAAGGAATGCCTTGGGTGGAAAGGTCTATCAGTTCACTCCATTTCCTTCCCATCAGCCACCTGTCAGGTGTTAATCAGTGGGTAAAGTAGTCTTGAAATCTTCTGAGGGCAGCTTTGAACTGCTGCTGCTTGGGCCACAAAGAGGGGTTTCTGCCTTGGCCTCCTTGGAGCTGGCTCAACTCTTGATACCCAGGTGTCTCCTGAGCCGGTTGATTTCCTAATCACAGAATTGCATGCTGGGGTTTGCAATCTAAGTAGGTTCACACTATCCAGACTCTGTAGCCTATTCCCCATGCAGAAAAGAAAGCAAAGCTACACAACAGAAATAAAAGAACAGACTCCAGAAATTGCTGCCTTTTTAATACGGGAGGAGAGGTTTAAAAGTCTAGGGTCGATGACTGGATGTTGATCCTGGAATTATATTAAATATCAGTTGTATTGAGATCTGAATCTTTTGAGACACAACCTTAAAAATTATAACCTTAAAAATATAACAAGGGCAAGCTTCTTGCCCTTTTCTAAAGTGCAGTAATAGGCAGTAATTCTAAAGCAGGTATATGGGTATCTGCTTTGGATGCTCTAGTTACAGAACACGGTGCAGGTAGTACATCAACCTTGTCATGAAAGCACAATAGTCAGAATAGAGTCCTTAAGGCATCACTGTCTATTATAAATCAGTTAGAATAATTCATGCTATAGATTTCCCAATGCTGCAAAGCCTCTTATTCAGCAGCGTATAAACATATATCACATCTTATAGATTTTTTCTCCCCTACTTGGCATGAAACAGACTTAAAAGAATTCTGCACAAGAACAATGCACTGTACAGACAATTCCCTAAAAACTTTCATAAATAGGAGATGGAATGGAAAGATATCATTTATCTCCAGGATCCTTTTAACAGCTCCAGTCACACCTTTGTTATTAAGTTTGGAGCACGTTGTGTAGGAGCCAACACTAAGCCTGTGTGTGGAGCATACAGGGGCTGTGTCTGGAATCAGGCTGAAAATGCAAATAGGACTTTCTTTTCTGGTTTGGTTTCTCAACACAAGTTAGAGCAGCTTGCACCAACTGGTAAAGGCTGCAAAGGGCCATTTTGCCAGCTGGGAGGTGCAAGGGTGTAATAATGCTGCTGGCTCCTTGCCTGTGCCAGCCACAGGGAGGAGAGTGGCAGAGAAGCCAATGTACGTCTCAGTGCCACAAACCAGGCTTAAAGACAGCTTGTACCACTTGGGAGTGGGGCATTATGGATCTGAAGTATCCAAAGGCCTGCCATGAAATATTTATGCTGCAACTTCCCATATTCTTCATATCACTTACAAATCCCTAACATTTCCAGAATCCCCCATTAAATAGAGCTGATTTAAGTCACGAAGCGCTGGCTGATGCACAGTTCTCTGGGTTCTGATAAATGGCCTCGGGAGTGAAGGAGTTAACTGACCATCATCAATTACAGCATCAGAGGGGGTGATTAGGACTGAAATTGCAGGGAGGTTTTTAATTTAGCGGAGTAGAGGAGACTCCCCCAGCTTAGCCAAGCTCATCAGATCATGCACGTCTTCTGCTTCATCCGCTTACCACGCGCTGCCACTCAGGGCTATTGTGCATGGAGAGGGCACCGAGCAGACTCCAGCATATTATATCAGTCCCTTGTCCAGAAATCCACCTGAGGCTCCCTGACACTCTGCCTGCCACACAAGTGCCTAGTGTGCAAAATTCTCAAAGACCCCAACTCGGGAATCAAGCAGCAAATTAGGTCCGGAACAAAAAAAAAAAAAAAAGGCAAAGTTTAAAGCTTAATATGACCTAATTTGTCTGATTTAAACATTTTCTAGAAGCAGGTAGGACTGCTTCTAGGAGTAAAGATGCATTTAGGCATCTTGTGTTAGGATCAGGGATGAATCTGTTGAATTAGTGTTTTGCCTGGCTCTGTGTGTGTTGAACACACAGAGTGTTATAAATAAAGTGTATGGAATGCAATGTATAATAAAGTGCATGGAATGCAATGTATAGACTGCTTTAACTTCTCTGATCTGTTTTCCTGGAAAAATGGGTTACCTGGGATGCTTTGGTTGTTGCCTTGGGAAAAGGGCATCAGACATCAGGCTTGAAGAGTCACAGGAGGGAAGGGAAAGGGCCTGTAGCCCTGACATGAAGATTTTTGGGGAGTTGTAGTCACAGGCTGTTGGTGGGATGAGCCTCCTCTGCCTGCTGCGACCCTCTTGGTCCCCCTGGTGCTGCTCTGTTCCCAGGATTGGGGGTCCTGGATCCTGCTTGGGACTGTCTTGGCACATGCTGCTTGTCAGGGCTGTGAAATGCAGGAGAAAAATGTCCTTGACATCTACCCAGCCCCATGGTTTTCATCTACTCTTTATATTTCTGGTTTCTACTGCTATTACTGTTTTCTTTGAGTGTTTTGCCTCTGGATTTTAGACAATTGAGGCGTTTGTAGGACAAACTGTAAGTGGGCACTGTTTATAGAGGCAGACTTGATGTTCCTCACGTGGCTGGGAGAAAAGGGGAAAGAAGGACAGCAGTAATTCAGCTAGAAAATGTTCAGGATGGGCCTGACTGATAATTCAAAGGTAGCTGGGCTTTGGTGATGTAAAGATAACTTTTTAGCTGCTTTTGCATTCTGAAGTTTTGATACAAGCCCTCTCTTCTAGCAGAAACTTGGGTATAACAAGAATTGAGATCAGGGAGGTGCTGGTGCAGCGTTAGCGGTGTGGAAGCAGTGGGAAGCAGCAGCCCTGTGTGCTCCTTCCCTTGGGTTTTGTTGCTTGTAATGTTGCAGGGCCCCTGCCACTGAGGCTGGAGTTTTCTATATGATCATGTAATTAAAGATTGACTCATAGTGTGCAGGCATATGGAGGCTAAAACAGTTGCCCGTGAAGCGCTCGGCAGCATTTTGTGTGGTGTTTGACAAACCATTTTTATTTTGATTTTTGTTAATATGGCACTTTGTGCAATCACAGAGACACTTAGCATAGAACATCAGTCACCTGTGTAATCCTAATGAACTCATGTAAATGGAAATAAGGGGCTTCTGAAGACTATTAACAATGAGGTGCCATGATGCTGGAGGAGACTTGGCAGCCCTCTCAGCCCACCCCTGATTTTGAAATGTGAGAGCATAGCTTTCCCCATTGCTGAGGAAGAATAATCAGACCTAGTTCTTGAAATGGTCTGTAGTGAAGCAATGGATGTTTTAACTCCAGGGTTATCATCCTTACTCAAGCCAATTCCCATTGATTTCAGAGGAGTTAGGCCTGAGCACAGAGAAGTGCAGGGCTTGAGTAAGCCTTGGTGTGACCTGCTTCTGTTGTGTTTCTCCTCCAGCCTGCAGTGGTTGTGAATTGTTGCGTTTTTAATAGAATAATTTGGATATATTGATCACTGTCAGTTCCCCTTGTGTGGTGAAATCTACATTATTTATGTCAGGCAGATGGAAAGGAAAATCTACCTCCCAAACCCGAGAGCAGCTTGTGGGGCCACAGTTGCTTTGCTTTGGGTGTGCTCTGAGCAGTGTCTTTGAATTGTTGTTTCCTTTTGCAGTGCTCTTTGCAAAGGTGGGAAGCAGATCCTTGCTCAGGCAGGTAGATTTTAGGGCTATTCAAGCTTTTTGCCCAGGGCTGAGTGATCCACTGGATGTGGGAAATTTTATAGCTAGAGGATGTAGAAGTGTTTTCTATGCTAGAAGTAAAGCCTGAATTTTCTGGGAATTGCTACAAAACAGGCTTAATACAAAAAGGGTTTGAAAGTTGTTAAAGGGCCTGAAGTGGAAATTGGAGGTGTGAAGTCTTTTCTGGAGACTTGGGCCATTTCTTCTTTCCTCTGGCATTTAAGTTACATTTTGTAAGAAAGCATGACTGCTTTGTGCCATTGGATACCTTGTGGGTCCTCTGCACTTCTAATGCCCACAGGAGGTTTTGCAGACCCCCCCTAACACAGAAGCCACAACATTTCTGGGCCTCACCACGGAGCCTGAGTGAGTGAATCTTTGACAGGTCCATGCCCAAAGTTGCTGCTGGCTGTTTTTCAGCTGTCTGCTTTTATTGTAGTCTGCCTTGCTGCCCTGAGAGCTACTGCATGTCACAGCCCTGGTGTGATGTGTGCACCAGCTGTTTGTCCAGACCTGTCACATTTTGTGGGGGTTTTTTTTGGGCTGCAACTATTTCTGTGCTGCTGTTGAGTAGGAGGGAGTTGCACCCTGGGCTAAAGCCAGCAGGGACCTCTGTGTGCAGGTTGATGTTGTGTATTTGGGGAAAGCTCCCTGGGCACCAGTATTTCTGCAGAGGGACAAGGAGGAAAGAAGGCACAATGTGGCCAAAACTGCTCAAAAGGGTGTTTCTGTAAGGGCAGCCTCCCAGAGATTGCTCCCTACAGAGCCTTAATGTACAATGAAAAGTAGGACTCTAACCCTGGGAGCAGGCACATCTTCTCACGCTGTTTAATGGCAGTGATGCTCAGGCAGTGAGAGCAATTATTGTTATTTATCCTAAAATAGATAAAAGAAAAAAAACTGAAGCTGCTCTCTGAAAATTCAAGTAATAAGGGCAGAAAGTCAGGTTGATGTAGTTCTTCAGTTTGAGAGTAGCTCAAATCAAAGGAAAGAAATTCTGTGAGCTTGTTGGGGGCCCTGGTCTGAGCCCTGCTGAATTCAGGGGCACTGTTAGAAAGATTTTGGTCAGATTGCAGGACAGGGACCTAATGAATATTTTTGTTTTGTTGGAAAGGATTTTTGCATCTTAGTTTGCCAAATTGATTAATACTTGCATTTTCTAGTACCAGCATGTTAAGCATCCTATACATTTTTCATCTTTTCTAATTTATCTTATTAGGAAAAATGGGCAAATAACAAATATGTAAATACATAATGGTATACTTTAATATAAGCTGTATGCTGCCTTCAATAATGAATGTTGTTGACTACAGTAATTAAGTATGATTCCAGCTCCAGTTATTTACTGGAATTGGGTTCAACTGCAGGCAGTTTTCTGTTTCCCATATAAACAGTAATTGTCTAAGTATTTGCTAAAATATTATTTAAGTCTAAAATCAGGATTGCAAGTGGATTTCAATAATCTAGTTAATTTGCTTTAATTTTGGAATTCTGTCTCTGCATGGGAAGAGAAATATGAAAAGTAATTTCATCTCTGTATAGTTGATTTAATTGTATGTACTTTTGATGGATTAAGTTTCCAGTTAATTGTGGAAAATGCAACAACATTATAAAAAGAGGTTTAAAATAAAACAGTTGCTGTCTGCTTTGCATGCTATTTTAAAAAAATGTTTAACATTATTAATTTTACAATGGTAATTTATAAATATTCGTTACATCTTCCCACTAAGCCCCCCCCAAATAGATCATTTTAATCATACTTATTGATATTATCTACCTAATTATTTTTCATTATGCAAATATGTCTCCATTGCTGGGTAATAATGTGATGGAAGCAGCTTTCAGTGCTTTAAAACACTTGCTTAACTAAATGCAGGAGACAATGGAAAACTGGTGTGAAAACCAGAAAAAATTGGGCAGAGATTTTTTTTAAATAGCAACAGTGTTTTTATATCTTTAATATTTTATAATTTGAAGCCACCTGAAAATTCAGTAAAATGTAAACGTGAATGAGCAGTAATGGCAGTTTGAGCTTTTAAAATCATGATCTTTAGTCATGCTACTTTCTATCCTTAGTTAAAAATGGCACTCGATTAAAATCTAACAGATTTGTAAGGAACAGGTTTTGTTACTTTGTATATTTGCAAAAAATGTAAAAAACCAGGTTCTAATTCACATACATTTCTTAAAACATCGTGGATGTCTTTTCCCAGGGAGAAGTGATTTCCAGGGTAAGAAGATTCTGAAAAGTTTATAATTGACAGAGCATATTAAAAAAAAAAAAGGACATTCAAAAATAGAAAGACTTCATTTTAAGGATTTCTCTGCTTGGAATTTAAAGATTGTCAGGAGAAATATAATTAAGGGGGTTGCTCAGGACAAAATTACAGTATTAGATCTAAGTTTTCTGACTTTTCAGGGTAACTGTATGATTGTGAGCTTAAATAATGTAGGCAGTGCTTTCTTTTGTTAGAACAAATTATTATAATTTCTAGCACTTGGTAACTTGCAATTTTTACTTTTTTTTTTTTTTTTTTTTTTTTTTTTTGGTGTATATAGTTAAATAAGCAAGTAAGAGAGCTTTGGGGTTTTTTGTGTACGGATTGTAATGAATTCAGTGGAGTTTTAGTTTTAAAACAAAGTAAATGGTTATTACTCTTGGTGAAAAAAAGCCCAGGATTGTCTGAAATAATTTTTGGATGTATATTCCTCGTGCATTTTTCTTATAAAAGGTTGCTTTAGTGCTTTATTGTTTTGTTAAAGGAATGTATACATTTATGTAAAACCCTCCATGTGAAAGTGTTGCTTCAGCCTTTATTGGAGCATCAGAGTCTGCAGCTACAATTTCAGCCCTAAGATTAACTTTTTTTTTTTTTTTTTTGCAAAGTATGTGGTTTTCCTTAAACCTGTAATTAGTATAATTAATAATTATTCCCTAATTGAAACGCAGGTTAACAAACTTCCATATGTAAAAAGTAAAGGGGGGAAAAATGTCATTCATTCACACTGGGCTTTATAAGCCTATAAAACTCTTCAAAGGACTTCAAGATATCAAGCAATCTTTTATTCAGCTAAACCTACCCCCCACCTTCCCTCTTACACACACTTAAATACGCAGTATGCTCACAGCTTGGAAAAAAGCAAGAAAAGCCTTAATGGATCACTGATTTTAAGCAAAGAGGTAGGTATGTATTCCATATAAATGGTTTCCAAACCATTTTGGTGTTAGTATTAATAATTTTCATCAAATGCAAACAAGCGTCTGGGCGCTATAGAAAGCGAAGCTTTCAGCTGTGCACTTATTAACACAGCTTTTATTTCCAGCTCCAAACATCTAAAACAATTACTCTGGAGCAACTGTGTAATTTGCTTCTTTCTTTGCTACACAGGTAAAGCCTTTTAGACAGAGGCTAATAAAGATTTAGGGGTAAAGTGAGGAGCTGAGGTCCAAATTTTGTCCGTCTTTACGCCCGTAATTAAACAGAAAATGAATAGACTGAAACAAATAACATCAGGAGAGGAATTCACATGTGCAGAGGTTGTAGTGCCCAGTTCGAGTTAGATACTTTACAACTGATGTAATAAATCAAAGAACAGAATAATTATTTCCCAATTTGCCGTGACACAGGTATCTTGTCATCACCCTGGTTTTATGTACCTTTAAGAAGTGGTGAATGCTAAAAATCTATTTAGCCACATTAGTGAAACAGAGCTAACACAGCAGGAAATATTCCTTTGTCTTTTTTTTTTTAAATAATATAAAATCACTAATCAGGATATTTGCTCATATTAGAAACCAAATATTTTCTATGTGGAACTGAGGATCAAAATTTTGTACCTGGAACATGACTATTTGTTTTTAGGTGTAAACTTATTTAAATAATTTAAAATATTTTGCTGTTGGGGATATTTTATGTTCCTAGAAAAAAACGCTAGAATAGTCCTATATTTAGTTATGTGCTTTGTGAGCTGAAATGTTTATTTGCAATTTAAAAACAGATTATCCTAAAATTTGCACAAAATATTTGTTATTTAGATTGGAGAAGTCTGAAGTGCAGGTAGAGACTCCGTGCTTTTTTCTGCAGGCATTTGGAACTGATGGAGTTATTTGTTCAGAAATATTTCTTCAGTCATTTTTCTCTGCATTAAAAAAAAAAACCACTGAGCTAAAATGTGACATTCTGGTAAACTAAACACTAAAGTGTTCCCTTAATATCAAACTTTAATTTTAAAGTAGTAACAAGTCACGGAGAAATTGCTGCTGTGAGGTCCAGCGGCGGGCACTGAAATATTATAAGCTCTGCTTTCATAATGCTGCCTTTCAAAATCAGTTATCTGTAGTTATCTTAAAATTTGAGTGCTTTCCAGAAGACCAGATTTAAAGTTTCTCAGGAGAATATACTGTTTCAATCAGATAGTTTTATAGAGTGCACGTTAACAAAAATCCTTACAATTCCCTGTTATCTTTGCCCTTTTTTAAATGGGAGAGGGAATGCAGAGGATAATGACTTATGCTTGAATGCAGTTCAATGTATTTGTATTTTATTGATAAAAATACACATCCATATATATAAAAACAGGCAGAGGTATGTGTTTATTTGTTATTAAGTTAAAAAAAGCCCTTACAGTTCCCTCACCAAGATTTAGCAAGTTTGTCCTACTTGCACATTACTGATAAATATCAAATCCAGCTCAAATAATAATCAAATTCTCAGGGTGACTGAAACAGCATCTTTTCCTGACTTAATCTGCCTAAACAGGTACAGATGTATTAAAAAAAAAAATCTAAAACCTCGCTGTCTCTTCAGCTTCCCTGCTGATGCCTGTCAACTTCTAAAAACAATTTTTAAGCTGGGGTTGGGAAGGCAGGGAGAGTAAAAGCTCTTTTCAATTACAGATGATCAGTGAGAACTGTGACATGATGGTCAAGCTTCTCTTAGCTCTTAAGGGTGTCCTTCATAGTTCACAAATATGTTCAAACACTCAAATGTGTTTGAGATGTGCACTTGTGGTAGGGGGGAGTCATATCTCTGCTGCTATTGAAGTTTTTTAGAGTTGCTAACAGGTGATACCCATTTCTACAGCTGAATCCACACCCTGCATTACAAACTGGGGACCAAAATGTAGATTTATTGCACCTACAGGATCCTGCTGCAGTGCCCTCATAGATAGCAACAGTTTCTATTTTTATTTCTTGATCTTACTGCAAAAGTTTGTAGTGTGTGCTTGTTACAAACTCCAAACTTATTTCACAGAATGGCAAATATCTAATAGCTAGAAAATTGGTAGTGTGGTCTAGTCATGCCACTTAGAGATGTGTGTTCCCTAAAAATCAATACAATAAACTGGCTTGTTCATTATCTGACTAGTAAAGTGTTCTGTCTCAATAGGATTTCATTTACACTGGCTTGGTCACCCAGGAGAGAAACAGAGCTCTTAGTTAACTACTACATTTTGCTTTGGTTCTTAATTTGTGAGTAATTACAAAGTGTGCTTAACTATTAGTTTTCTCATATAAAAATAGCATAAATACATTTGAATGCATCTCTTGCATAGATTTTTTTTCTCACCTAAGTTGCAAAGATGTTTTAAATTTAAGGATATGAGTTTAATTTATGATTTATAATTTGTAGATGAAAATATTCAGTGACAAAATCTCTGAATTGCCAGAATGAGGCATTTTTTTCCTCCTTCTGGTTCAGTTTCCCTAATTTCTTTAATGGAGTAATTTTAATAGACTAGGTCAGTCTGACAAAACTATTTTGCAAAGTAAATTAACTATATTTTTGTGGCAGTACAGAGATCTCATAAAGGGCTGAATCTTCCAGCATTTTTCCTTGTAAGGAAAGTAAGGTCATATATGTGTGAATTTGCTCTTGTGCCAGAGTTGGAATGCGTAGGTAGGATACATATGCACATATTTCAAGTACTGGAAAATAAATCAATGTAAAATAGCAATTATTTAAGGTAGGGCATAGTCTTGACATATATCTAGGAAGCATTTAGCATCTGTGGGCATTATCATAGCAAGAAAGTAATATTGGAAATTAGCTTGGATTAATTTCACTTGTAAAGCTGATTTTTTTGAGTACAAAATGCAAGGTTTGAGCCCTAAAGTCGTATTTTCCAGTTTGCACTGCTAAATCTTCACCTTGTGCAGACAAAATGCTTCTGCTTTAGTTGGCAAAACACTTATTTCTACCAGAGGAAGATGCAGCCTACATCAAAAACATCCTGATTGCTCGACAGCTTTCAGCACTTAACACATCTCTAAGCATGTACTGGAAAACTGCTTGGGAGGAGATGTATGTGCATCTTACCCCAAAACACTCTAGAAACTGATTAATCTGTTTTGTTAATCAAAGATTTCATCTTCACATTACAGCACAGCCAGATTAGCAAAGATGTGATGGTGGGATACGGGATAATTTGCTAAGTAAAGTCAAAATTAATGGCAAATAAAATCAGTTTCCCTTTGTGGTTATTTCCAGCCAGCTGCATCCAAATATAAAAGAACTATCAAAGGGAGTAAAATAATCAACCCATTAATTATTAACTCAGAACAACTTCAGAAAGCACTTCTTAAACCTCCATTGACATCATCCTGACAGGCTCCTAATCTCAGAAAGTTGTTGGTAAGAGTTGCATTAGGCTCAGCATGCCACCAATTCTGACTGGAACAACTGCAACTCGAGATGTGCTGCAGCAGAGATAGGAACACATGGGACAGGCTGCAGTCTCTTAAGACATCTGTGAGTAACATTTACAGCACAACATGCTGTAGAATTCCCCACGTAGCTCTACCTCTGCTGTCAGCATAATAGAGTTGTCAACAGCCTAATTGCAAGATGCAATATGTAGGGGGGTCATCCAAAAAAAAAAGAAATCTCAGTGGAAAGTAACACAAATCAGCTGTCATTATTATAAAGCTGGACCAACCTTTGGCTAAACCATTTAAACCTCCAGATTAATCCCTAGATTTATCTTTATAGATTGGATCAAACTCAAAGTTTGACTGCAGATGAAAGAGGAACTTCAAAACGAAGGCTCTCATTTATGCCCATTAGACAATGCATTTGGCTAATGATCTACAACACACATTAGCCTGGAAA